>NC_056430.1:40356124-41556124 GCF_018296145.1 Oncorhynchus tshawytscha | reverse complement strand
GACCACAGACCACTTCTCAGTTCCTATGCTTCCTGGCTGATGTTTTGGTCACTTTTGAATGCTGGCGGTGCTTTCACTCTAGTGGTAGCATGAGACGGAGTCTACAACCCACACAAGTTGCTCAGGTAGTGCAGCTCATCCAGGATGGCACATCAATGCGAGCTGTGGCAAGAAGGTGTGCTGTGTCTGTCAGCGTAGTGTCCAGAGCATGGAGGCGCTACCAGGAGACAGGCCAGTACATCAGGAGACGTGGAGGAGGCCGTAGGAGGGCAACAACCCAGCAGCAGGACCGCTACCTCCGCCTTTGTGCAAGGAGGAGCACTGCCAGAGCCCTGCAAAATGACCTCCAGCAGGCCACAAATGTGCATGTGTCTGCTCAAACGGTCAGAAACAGACTCCATGAGGGTGGTATGAGGGCCCGACGTCCACAGGTGGGAGTTGTGCTTACAGCCCAACACCGTGCAGGACGTTTTTCATTTGCCAGAGAACACCAAGATTGGCAAATTCGCCACTGGCGCCCTGTGTTCTTCACAGATGAAAGCAGGTTCACACTGAGCACATGTGACAGACGTGACAGTCTGGAGACGCCGTGGAGAACGTTCTGCTGCCTGCAACATCCTCCAGCATGACCGGTTTGACGGTGGGTCAGTCATGGTGTGGCATTTCTTTGGGGGGCCGCACAGCCCTCCATGTGCTCGCCAGAGGTAGCCTGACTGCCATTAGGTACCGAGATGAGATCCTCAGACCCCTTGTGAGACCATATGCTGGTGCGGTTGGACCTGGGTTCCTCCTAATGCAAGACAATGCTAGACCTCATTTGGCTGGAGTGTGTCAGCAGTTCCTGCAAGAGGAAGGCATTGATGCTATGGACTGGCCCGCCCGTTCCCCAGACCTGAATCCAATTGAGCACATCTGGGACATCATGTCTCACTCCATCCACCAACGCCACGTTGCACCACAGACTGTCCAGGAGTTGGCGGATGCTTTAGTCCAGGTCTGGGAGGAGATCCCTCAGGAGACCATCCGCCACCTCATCAGGAGCATGCCCAGGCGTTGTAGGGAGGTCATACAGGCACGTGGAGGCCACACACACTACTGAGCCTCATTTTGACTTGTTTTAAGGACATTACATCAAAGTTGGATCAGCCTGTAGTGTGGTTTTCCACTTTAATTTTGAGTGTGACTCCAAATCCAGACCTCCATGGGTTGATAAATTTGATTTCCATTGATAACTTTTGTGTGATTTTGTTGTCAGCACATTCAACTATGTAAAGAAAAAAGTATTTAATAGGAATATTTCATTCATTCAGATCTAGAATGTGTTATTTTAGTGTTCCCTTTATTTCTTTGAACAGTGTATATATATATATAGCACTCAGCATAACAGCTGCACCAACGCATAGTTACTCGCACCAACGCATAGGTACTCACACCAACGCATAGGTACTCACATCACCAACGGACATGGGAACAATAACCGACAAAGACAGAGGGAACAAAGGACACATATATAATATACTAATCAGGGGAAATGGGAACCAGGTGTGTGTAATCAGACAAGATTGTCCGGTGTTGATGATAATGAATCCCGTTCAGTGAAGCCTAGAAAGCAGGTGACGTAGACCTCCGAAACTGGTGAACAGAATGAGCATCATAACCGGGGATCCGTGACAGCTTGACATGCTGCAAGTCCCGCCTCTCCCATCTCCTCATTGGTTTTTAGGTGCATATACCTACGTGGGTGTTTGAAAGATGAACTGAGGTCAACACACCAGTCCAGTTGGTAGTGGTAATCCACCTTAAAATTGGTTGCCAACCCCCATGTCAAGTCCAAAGAAGAAGAAGACGTCTGAAGGAGGAGAGATTACTAGAAGCAAACTTTTACCCTTTTATGTGTGGATTAATTGTTCCGTGATATACTGTAGGCGTACTGTAGCCTACCCATACTGTGCATTTCAGGAAAAATAACGACCGAATGTTTATATCCCAAAGCAAATTAGCGAGCAACAGCAAGCTATCTAGCTAAAATGCCATTAATGTTTAATGTGTTTTGATCTGTCCCCAAATGAATATAGTTGGTTCAGAGTTTGCTTTGATATTTCAAAGCAAGAGTGCTTCCGGTCTAGGTATCATTGAATCTACGGTGCATGTGGGGATATAGCTTTGATGAGACAATGACAGTGTTGTCTGCCTGTGAATGTGTTTTGAAAAATAGTGTGGTGGCTGAGTTTTATTTTCCATCTATAAAAGATGGAAGAAAGAGAACAGCATTGAGTTGATGAAATATGGAGCTGTCAGACAGACTGTGGTGTCAGAGTCTTTGTCTGATCCCCGGAAATGATTCATGTTTCCACATTCAGTATCTCATGTGTATCTATCTACAGTACCTGCTCCCTTGAAAACCCTGAACCTTTTCAACTCCTGGGGCCTCATTTATCAACCGTGCATACATTTCTTAATAAATGATGGCGTATGTGGAGATTCTAGGATTTCTGTAACAAATTATTGGGATTTATCAAACTGTCGCTCGCAACATTATATGCATGTTTTCATTGATAAATCAGAGCCATATTATATTTGTGTGCTCATGAACAAGCGCTAAAACCCCACCTTTTATGGTAACAAAACTTCCTCAATTGCTGTATGATATGGTTAATGTTAGAATTGGGCCATGTCAGATTTAGGTCTATATAATAAAAGTGTACATAGGCTATACATGCTGTTATGCAACTTCCTTACCAATGGCAAATGCATCGATTTTATCATTAGGCATACTCTTTAATGTTCATATTATCCAACTATTATCATAATTCCCGTGTGTCAAACACCTCCATTTTACCCAAAATAGCAATATAAGCATGTAATACAATTCTTAAACCACTTGAAGTTGTGCGTACGCATGGTACAGTACATGGAGATACGCACACTTCCCTGTCAAAACTGCCACATGCAAGGTTTAGTCTTATTTGTGTGTGCATTTTCTATAGGATTGAGGTCAGGGCTTTGTGAAGGCCACTCCAATACCTTGACTTTGTTGTCCTTAAGCCATTTTGCCACAACTTTGGAAGTATGCTTGGGGTCATTGTCCATTTGAAAGACCCATTTGCGACCAAGCTTTAACTTCCTGACTGATGTCTAGAGATGTCGCTTCAATATATCCACATAATAGATAGATGCCATCTGTTTTGTGAAGTGCACCAGTCTCTCGTGCAGCAAAGAACCCCCACACCATGATGCTGCCACCCCCGTGCTTTTCATTTGAGATGGTGTTCTTCAGCTTGCAAGCCTCCCACTTTTTCTTAAAAAACATAATGATGGTCACTATGGCCAAACAGTTTTCTTTTTGTTTCAGTAGACCAGAGGACATTTCTCCAAAAAGTACGATCTTTGTCCCCATGTGCAGTTGCAAACCGTAGTCTGTTTTTTTTATGGCGGTTTTGGAGCAGTGGCTTCTTCCTTGCTGAGCGGCCTTTCAGGTTATGTCGATATAGGACTCGTTTTACTGTGGCTATAGATACTTTTGTATCTGTTTCCTCCAGCATCTTCACGAGTTCCTTTGCTGGGATGTTCTGGGATTGATTTGCACTTTTCGCACCAAAGTACGTTCATCTCTAGGGGACAAAACGCGTATCCTTCCTGAGCGGTATGACGGCTGCGTGGTCCCATGGTGTTCATACTTGTGTACTATTGTTTGTACAGATGAACGTGGTACCTTGAGGTGTTTGGAAATTCCTCCCAAGGATGAACCAGACTTGCGGAGGTCTATTATTTAAATTCTGAGGTCTTGGCTGATTTATTTTGATTTTCCCATGATGTCAAGGAAAGAGGCACTGAGTTTGAAGGTAGGCCTTGAAATACATCCACAGATACATCTCCAATTGACTCAAATGATGTCAATTAGCCTATCAGAAGCTTCTAAAGCCATGACATCATTTTCTGGAATTTTACAAGCTGTTTAAACGCACAGTCAACTTAGTGTATGTAAACTTCTGACCAACTGGAATTGTGATACAGTGAATTCTAAGTGAAATAATCTGTCTGTAAACAATTGTTGGAAAAAGTACTTGTGTTATGCACAAAGTAGATGTCCTAACCGACTTGTCCTAACCGACTTTGTTCACAAGAAATGTGTGGGGTGGTTGAAAAATGAGTTTTAATGACTCCAACCTAAGTGTATGTAACCTTCCAACTTCAACTGTATACCCCAATCTCCTTAGATGAGTATTCTTTCTCCCCCTCTTCCCCTTTCTCTTCTCCCTCCCTCCCCCTCCCAAAGCCTGTCAGATTAGGTCAGATGCCATTGCTAATGGAAGGATTTCCCCCCCAATGTAATAAAATCAATGTAGTAACATCTTTGTTGTTGTAATATCACAAACGGATGTGGCAGTTTCATTGCTATGGATTCATGCTTGAAAGGTTTAAATTGCCTACACAGTGATCAGAGCCTTGCGTTACTCAATAAAAGTCTCTGTGACCATGTCCTTGTTCCTGTCATCTGATAGGTTACAGCAGGTCTATTTCAAGCCCACGTTGTGTGAGGGGAACAGACAGGAGACCATCTTCATGGTAGGCGACTACTCCTCCTCAGCTCAGTTCTTCGTGACCGTGGCAGTTGTTGCCTTCCTCTACTCCCTGCTGGCCACCGTGGTGTACATCTACTACCAGAACAAGTACCGCGAGGGTAACAGAGGACCACTGGTGGTGAGTTGATTTACTTACCAAGAGCTGCCTTTGATTCATTCATGCCATGGGATTTGTATAATTTGCATGTGTAATAATTGAGATACAATAAATTGAATAATTTACAGGACTGTAGCTTAGCATATAAAGAAATGTGATTCAAGATTATTACCTATAAAAGGTGTGGTACATTATTGCATTCTTTAAATAGCAGTTACAGGACAGGAGAAAAAGGGCTGTGAGACATAGGTTTAATCACAGACACATAAAAAGTGGAATGTATACGGAGGGTACGGGGCAACAGAAGACGAACAGCAGAGGGGCTAATGATCTTGGAGATGGGGAAAGGGCCGATAAAGCGGGGGGAAAGTTTGAGGGACTCCACGAGTGGACAGACATACCCTCTGCCCGAGACTATACCGGGGAGCCGGGGTCCGGTATAGCCTGTCGTCAATACCTGGACATGGTCTTGAGAAGAGTCGACAGGGCTCTCTTCCAGATACAGCAGCAGTGGAGGACAAACATCTGGACCGAGGGCATGCTGACCTCTTCCTCTTGTTCCGGGAAGAGCAGGGGCTGATACCCCAGGGAACACTCGAAAGGCGAGTTCCCAGTGGCAGAGCAGGGGAGGGTGCTGCGGGCGTATTCAACCCACACAAGTTGCTGGCTCCAGGTGGTGGGGTTGGCGGAGACAAGGCAGCGAAGAGTCACCTCCAGGTCTTGATTGGTTCGCTTTGACTGAGCCCGAAGGATAGCTAACGACCCGAACCGGGACGAGAACTGAGGACCCCGGTCGGAGACCATGTGCACTGGGTGTCCATGGATCCGGAAGACATGCTGCACCATGAGCTGGGCCATCTCTTTGGCAGAGGGTAGCTTGGGGAGAGGAATGAAGTGAGTGGCTTTGGAAAACCGATCCACTACTGTCATGATGGCGGTGTTGCCATCAAATGGGGGAAGACCCGCGACGAAGTCCAGTGATATGTGAGATCAGGGACTGTGAGGGACAATCAGTGGTTGAAGGAGACCAGCCAGAGCTTGCAGAGGAGTCTTGTTCTGTGCACAGACCGTGCAGGCAGCGACGAACGCGGAGACATCCAGGACTATGGTAGGCCACCAAAAGCGTTGTCGCACAAAGGCCAGGGTCCGACGGGAGCAGACAGCGTCAGGTACAAACATCCAGTTATCTGTGGCGCACCCGGGATTCGGCTGGGAACGCTGTGCCTCACGGATCTGCTTCCCTATTATTTCCCAGCTAAGTGCCGTCGTCAGACAGGAGGTAGGAAGGATGGTCTTGGGGTCCGAGAGTGTAGCCACAGGGCTATAGCGGTGTGACAGCACATCCGGCTTGATATTCTTGGATCCCGGTCGGTGTTAAACCGGGTGAAAAGCAGGGCCCACCTAGCGGTGCGGAGATATTCCAGGTTTTTGTGGTCCGTCCACACAATGAATGGATGTTCCACCCCATCCAACCAGCATCTCCACTTTTCCAATGCCATCTTCACCGCGAGAAGCTCATGATTCCACATATTGTAGTTCCTCTCCGTGGAATTGAGGTGATGGGAGAAGAAGGCGCAGGGATGAAACTTGAGGTCCAGGGCAGAACGCTGGGACAAGACAGCTCAAACTCCGACATCCGAAGCATGAGACTCCACCACGAACTGATGGGACGGGTCAGGATGAAACAATATGGCAGCAGTGGTGAAGTGGTGCTTGAGGTCCCGGAACACCCGGTCAGAAGCTGGGTACCGTATACCCTGACCTTATACCCTGATGAAGGCAGCTTGTCTGTTAAAATGTTGGATATCAGGTTATTAAATTATTGCATCTGAACTCGTAGAGTGTGAGCTCCTAGAGTGCTCTCCTTTTCTTTTTCAAATGTTCTACTCTGCTAGCCAGCACCCCGCCTAAACAGGTGTGCATTTCTTTCGCCTCCAGATTACCATGTAAACTGAACCTTGGGAGAAGTAAGTGCAGACAGGGGGAAGCCAGGGTCTCCGGACCCGAAGGAGAGTACAGTCGTCCCCAGGGCGGTGTAGTGCCTGGAAGAAGGTCGATCCCGCACTCATAGGGTCAGTGCGGAGGAAGTGAAGTGACCCAGACCTTACTGAAAACCTCCTGGAAGACCTGGTACTTCACGAGAATGGTGGAGAGGTCTGGGGCAACTTCCAAGCCCACAGGAAGACATCCTGGGGCAGGCTGTGCTGACTTCAGACAATGGCCGTGGCTCCAGTCCATAATGGCTCCAGCAGTCCAGTCTATGAGGGGATTGTATCGCTGGAGCCAAGTTAGTCCCAATACCATGGGAACCTGAGGAGACTTAATCAGCATAAAGTGAATTGCCTCACTGTGTTTTCCTGACAATGGTAGGTTGATGGGACTGGTATTATGAGTGACCCGGCATATAGAGTGCCCGTCCAGCACTCTAACATCCACGGGAATGGAGAAGGACTGAGTGGGGATGCCCAGCTCGGATGCCAGGGTAGCATCCCAAAAACTCTCATCTGCCCCAGAGTCGATGAGTACACGGAGAGATTTGGACTGGTTCCCCAACAGCAGGATGACATGTAAAGGGTTGCGAGTAAGGGGAGAGGAAAAGTTCTCCTTATGGCCCACCAGAGTACTCGTCCCTTCTTGATGAGCCTGGGTTTTTAATGGGCAGGTAGCTACGAAATGTCCCGTAGCTCTGCAATTTAGACAGCTCTGTGTGTGGAGTCAGAGTAAGCGCTCAGCCGGAGTCAAGCTATTCCTGCCCAGGTGCATGGACTCCGAAGTAGACGAGTCGGCAGCCCTTGGTGATTCCAAGAGAACACGGATGACGTCGGGTTCACTCAGACACGTAGACTTCGGGGGTCCCCCGGGATTCCTCAGAGGCGAGGTGGGAATCGGGGGTGAACGAGCGTGACAGGGCAGACTCCCTCTCCCTCCCACATTCTCAAAGCCGCCCATCAATCCGGATGGCCAATGCTATGAGGGAATCAAGGAACATGGGCAGCTCCAGGTCTGTGAGCACATATTTGATCACCTCCGAATGTTTCCGGGTTCCAGGCACTCTCAGCCGCCAACGTGCAAAAATCCACTGCGTAGTCTGCCGCACTGTGGGAATCTTGACCTAGCTGGAGCAGTGTACGAGCAGCCTCTCTCCCGGACAATGGAAAATCAAACACCTTCCAAACTTCTGCCATGAACTCCTCCAGACTGAGGCAGATGGCGGACTGTTGCTACCACACCGCCATAGCCCAAGCAAGTGCCTTCCCGCACATCAGCGTTATGAGGTACACTATCCTCGAGCGGTCCGAGGGGAAAGAAGAAGGCTGAAGCTCGAAAATGAGGGAGCACTGGGAGAGAAAAGTCTGGCAGTTTCCAGAATCTCCTGCATAGCGCTCCAAAGGAGGTATGCGGGGTTCTCGGGACACTAGTGTAGGCTGGGAGATTACTGGTGTGACCCGATGCCCAGTAGGGAATCCACGGAATTGCTCCAGCAATGTATTGAATGCCAGGGTATGGAGTCCCTCCAAACGACATTGCAGTAACCCCTCGTTTCTTCCAATGTCCCCTTAAATCTAATTTATAACTTCACCCTATCCTCTTCCTCAACTCTCACAATCTCATTACATCTGATAATAACCTCCTCTATGTCTCCCTCCTAAACAGGACTTTGTAGTGACTGTGCTCTTCGCCTTCATGTGGTTGGTGAGCTCCTGTGCCTGGGCCAAAGCTCTGTCTGATGTGAAGTCAGCCACAGATCCCACCCAGGTTCTCCTGCTCATCTCCGCCTGCAGACGCCCAGCCAACCGGTGTTCAGCTTCCCACCACCCAGTCTGGTCTGAGCTCAACACGTCTGTGGTGAGTCATTGGATGCATCCCTAATGGCAACCTATTCTCTATATAGTGCCCTACTTTAGACCAGAGCTCTATGGGCCCTAGTCATAAGTAGTGCACCTTATATGGTAGGGGTATTCAACTCTGGACCCTATGAGGTCCAGAGCCTCCTGGTTTAACTGTTCTACCTGTTAATTAATTGCACTCACCTGGTGTCCCAGGTCTAAATCTGTCCCTGATTTGAAGGGAACTATGATACAATGCACTGGAACTGGCTTCGAGGTCTAGAGTTGAGTTTGAGGGATATATGTAGTAGGGTCCATTTGGGACACAGCCCTTATACTCTAAGTGAAACATGAATGCTGATCAATGTTAGCTCCATTGCCTTTTTTTAACTAGGTAGGCCAGTTGAGATCAAGTTCTCATTTACAACTGCGACCTGGCCAAGATAAAGCAAAGCAGTGCAACAAAAACAACAACATAGAGTTACACATTGGATTAACAAACGCACAGTCAATAACACAATAGAAAATCTACAGTGTGTGCAAATTAAGTAAGGAGGTAAGGCAATAAATAGGCCATAGTGGTGAAGTAATTACAATTTAGCAATTAACACTGGAGTGATAGATGTGCAGATGAGCATGTGCATTTATAAATACTGATATAAATACTGGTGTGCAAAAGAGCAGAAAAAAACAAAAAACAAATATGGGGATGAGGTAGGTAGTTGGTTGGATGGGCTATTTACAGATGGGCTGTGTACAGCTGCAGCGATCGGTAAGCCGATGCTTGTAGTTAGTTAGGGAGATATAAGTCTCCAACTTCAGTGATTTTTTCAATTCGTTCCACTCATTGGCAGCAGAGAACTGGAAGGAAAGGCGGCCGAAGTAGGTGTTGGCTTTGGGGATGAGCAGTGAAATATACTTGCTGCAGTGCATGCTACGGGTGGGTGTTGCTATGGTGACCAGCGAGCTGAGATAAGGTAGAGCTTTACCTAGCAAAGACTTATAGATGACCTGGAGCCAGTGGGTTTGGCAACAAATACGTAGCGAAGACCAGCCAACGAGAGCATACAGGTCGCAATGGTGGGTAGTATATGGGGCTTTGGTGACAAAACGGATGGCACAGTGATAGACTGCATCCAATTTGCTGAGTAGAGTGTTGGAGGCTATTTTGTAAATGCCATCGCCGAAGTCAAGGATTGGCAGGATAGTCAGTTTTGCGAGGGTGTTTGACAGCATGAGTGACGGAGGCCTTGTTGCGATATAGGAAGCCGATTCTAGATTTAACTTTGGATTGGAGATGCTTAATGTGAGTCTGGAAGGAGAGTTTACAGTCTAGTCAGACACCTAGGTATTTATAGTTGTACACATATTCTAAGTCAGAACCGTCCAGAGTAGTGATGCTAGGCGGGCAGGCAGGTGCGGGCAGCGATCGGTTGAAGAGCATGTATTTAGTTTGACTAGCGTTTAAGAGCAGTTGGAGGCCACGGAAGGAGTGTGGTATGGCATTGAAGCTCGTTTGGAGGTTTGTTAACACAGTCTCCAAAGAAGGGCCAGTATATAGAGAGAAAAGAGTCGGCCTGAGAATTGAAACCTGTGGCACCCCATACGGACTGCCAGAGGTCCGGACAACAGGTCCTTCGATTTGACACACTGAACGCTATCTGAGAAGTAGTTAGTGAACAAGGTGAGGCAGTCATTAGAGAAGGCTGTTGAGTCTGCCGATAAGAATGTGGTGATTGACAGAGTCGAAAGCCTTGGCCAGGTCGATGAAGACGGCTGCACAGTACTGTTTTTTATCGATAGTAGTTATGATATCGTTAAGGACCTTAAGCGTGGCTGAGGTGCACCCGTGACCAGCTTGGAAACCGAATTGCATAGCAGAGAAGGTACGGCGGGATTCGAGATGGTCGATGATTTGTGTGTTCACTTGGCTTTCGAAGACTTTAGAAAGGCAGGACAGGATATAGGTCTGTAACAGTTTGGGTCTAGAGTGTCTCCCCCCTTTGAAGAGGGGGATACCGCTTTCCAATCTTTACGAATCTCAGAAAGAGGTGGATCATTTTAGGAAGAGATGGTCCAGATTGTCTAGCCCAGCTGATTTGTAGGGATCCAGATTCTGCAGCTCTTTCAGGACTTCAGGTCTTCAGTTCCGACAGGTGGTGTTTAACGGTTGTTGATTACGTTTAACATCATGTGTGTACACCAACCAAAATTCTTAGCAACCATTTGTTACATTTTCTGATTCTAAATCTGTCATTTTTATGTTTAGACCCAAACTAAACACCCTCTATCTATACCTCTATGCAGGCCTTTGGTTTTGTAAACTTTATCCTCTGGGCCGGCAACATCTGGTTTGTATTCAAAGAGACTGGCTGGTACAAGACTGGCCAGCGGTACCCGATGAGAAGCGCCTCTGAGAGACGGGCCAATGGGATGAGCCAACGACTCTGCAGCCAGAACAGTTTCGACCAATCAGGGGACAGCTTCTATCAACATCCATACAGGCAGGCTAGTTTTGACCTATCACGGGAGAGCTTTGGCCAACAGCACTACAGCCAAGGCAGCTTCAACCAATCAATGGGCAGCTTACGCTTGCCGCAGACTAGTCTAGGACAACCAATCATCATCAGTCAGGGGGATGTCACCCCTAAAGGGCCTAATCCTATCATATTTGTCAATGATATTTAGATCACATTTCGTATACATTTTGCCCTCATCTACTTACCCTCACAAACTTGACTAGATCTGAAAATACTATTGTATATTGATACCTGACCATAAGGTATAGGTAGGTATAAGTCACGTAGATTTTCCGATGTGAAGTTTGCGAGGGCCAGGAGGTTGTAATTATCTAAGGGGGTGGAATATAAGAGGGAATAAGATGGTATAGTAAAAGGGAGGTAAGGGATATTTAGCAAGTGAGTTATTTAGAGGAGATTGGAGTGAATTGGAGAATATATCAGAAATCGAAATGGAGTGAGAGAAGATTGTCTGTGTGAGTAGTGACTTTGCATTATATGTGGTGGCTGTCTTATGGAAGTGGTTTTCTTGGTGTGTTTAGTCTAGAACTTGGTGTGTTTTGTTTAGAACTTGGTGCACCGGTGCACAGGTGTTACCTGTGTTTCACTTGAGGTTCAATGATTCATGTTTTTACTTAAAAATTGTTTTATGCTTCAGTAGGTTTGTGCTATTGAATTTAAAATTGCGGTGGGTACATTTGTTTGTGAACTGTATATTATATATACTCTAATTATACAATCTGATTCTTCAATTGATGCAGTGTGCTTGATTGGTGGTGGGTGGCTGTGCTGTGTGTTGATAGTGTTATGCGGTGATGCTCCACAGTCGTTCCACACATTTTGTATACTTGTTGTCATTTCTCAATGGTTTTAAAGTGATGTTGATATTTCACAGGGATCTTAATAATACTGACATTGAAGATGCACAAATAAAAAATTACATTGGCATTATCCAAATGGTTTGTTTCTGTGTGAATACTGTACAAAACATTATGAAACTAAAGTCAAACCAGTCTGTCTGTCTCTATACAACAACCAACTACAAGGGCAGTTTATGAACACACCTATGCAGAATGTCCTATTTTAGGTGGAAACTTAGATCTGACATTGTAATGATATGGACACTCACTGCTGAACTCTAACTCTGAGCCCTGACAAACATGTGATTTCCATATGTTTGATACCATTCCATTTATTCCATTCCAGCCATTACAATGATCCTGTCCTCCTATAGCTCCTCCGACCAGCCTCCACTGCTCTGAGCCCTGACTTTCCAAATATATGAACACTTACAGCTCGACTGTAACTCTGTGCTCTGAATACACGGTCTATCACACAGGTGAAAGGTGCTCTGATATTCTGCTGTCCTATCACAGTGATCAGATAAGATCTACCTGAGAGCTGTTACCATGGCAATGCAGGTATGGTACAATAGGTGAGAGCTGTCATCCTTTTCTGCTTTAGTCTGTAACAAGACAAATAAGATTCAGCACTGCCTCGTTTCCATGGCAATGTGGGCTATTTGAAACAGAACAGGGAAAGGAAAGAGAAAAGGAGGATATTAAATACAGAAGTAACAGAAGAAGGAGAAGGAGAAAAGATCAGAAAGCACATTGATAAGAGAGAAAAATAAAGTGTGTGAGTAGGTGTGAATGTCTAGTTTGTGTTGAGGGGAGTGCTAACTGCACCTGCCCGGTCCCCTAGATATTGTCATGCTCACAGTACCTTGTTTAGCTCTGTGGCTAGACTAGACAAGTGTGTAGAAAGGCTGTCAGATTAAAGGCTCATACAGGCACAGACACAAGGGCCCATGGGGCCCCTCTCTCTGGCTCAGGGACTCTATTCTATTCCTTTGAACGCAGGTATTTTAATGAGATCCAAGCCTGCTCACATCACAAAACATGGATTCTCTTTCTCTTTCTTCAATTCTGTCTCTTACTGAGGGTCATGCTAAGAAAGTATAGTACGGTATCTTGGCTGAGTATTCTAAATGCATGCCTTTCATATACAGCAGCTAATGCATTGCAGCCAGTGCTGCATAATTAGATCTCTGCAATATCAGCAATCAAATGTTCTTCGAAGAGCCCTAAAGATGTTGACATAATAAAAACACATGTTTTAATCCAGATAAAGTCCTAATGGTGAACTCTAACACCTTATGCAACAGCTTTCCATCATTTCAGTCCCTGTAATTGAGACCAAGTGGGAAACAAGCTTTTATATACATTTGTTTTATCTCTGCATAATTTAATTTACAGGCTCCCAATGAGCAGGCTAATGGAATGAGGAATCCAACTAAGACAAATACCATGACGAAATGCCAAACACTGAAATGGGCCTAACATCCCAGTATGACAGCTGGGATGTAAAATACATGAGAAGAGATGAGATAAGAAAAAAGCCCGAACAGAACAGAAGAGAACAGAGCAGGAGAGAGCGGATGGACAGACATTACCCAATGGTAAGCCTGTTTAATAACGTGGCACGAGGGTTGTAATTAAGTTTCTGTGGGCTGCATGGACTCTTCTGTGTGTGAACAGCCATTAAATACAGTGTGGAGAGAGCGAGGCAGTGTTTCTCTGGTCACATGCCAACTGGAACCATATTCCCTGTGTAGTGCCCTTCTTTTGACCAGGGCCCATAGGACTCCGGTCAAAAGTAGTACACTATTGTATAGGAAATAGGGTGCCATTTGAGATGCATACTTTGTGTGTTAGGCCGACCCTCCACAGAGATGTTAGCTAAACGGCAACAGCAGGTGTCCAGGCCACAGAAAGACAAGGATGGAAATTGCAGTGTAGGTGTCCCACAGTATAACAATTAAGATCACCAGGAAATTAAGGGTTAGAATGCACATGCCACAGCTGTGTGGAGGGCGGGAGATGTGGAAGGGGTTTGGAGAGATGGAAGGGTTCGAGGGTTGATGGGTTCAAACACTGGTCGTGTCCGAATACCCATACTTGTGCCCTAAATAGTAGGCCGTTTTGAGTATGTGAAAAAATTAAGTTGATGTCATGTTAATCAGGCCTTTTGAATTGAACATATGGATTGTTTGTTTTGTAGGCTAGGCTTTCTGTAATTTATATTTATTTATGGATCAAGCCTAGTTCCCAATGATCAGTACTTTAGTTTATTATGATACTGTCCAGCGGTTCTGAATTTGCGATGTACACGACTGTATACGTTTCTCTGTGTAATAGCCTTTCGATTTGAACATTAGAAAATGTTTGGTGTGTGTACTAGGCTGTTATATATGCTACACCACTTGGGTTTTACTAATAAATATGTTGAAATGGAACCAAATTAGGCAATATGTTTCTGTCTACGGTCCTTTTTAAATAGGATAGATGGACTATATGGGCTACGGTATAGGTTGAATGTTATAGTTTGCCATAACCAGCCTGAGTAAGCCTATAAGTCCATTCCTATTTGATTCAGAGTTTAAAGAAATTAATCAAATTGGAAATGAGCTATTATCAGGCTGGTTAATGCGATGCATGTCTGTTGAATTTTGACAAATCCACCTGCACTCAGCACCGCCCCACCTACTCAGCCAGCCAGGAGCCACTACTGCGTTGAAGCCGTGGAATATTGCATACTTTCTACTAAAAAGTACATGCTAAATAGTATGCAACGATGATTACATAGTATGTATTATGCTAGTATGGGTATTCGGACACGGCCAGCGCTATTTTCAACAACAAAAAATATGGATCGTTTGAATACAGGATGCTGATTGGTTGATAGCAGGGTGTTATTCATGACAATCCCAGTGTAATACCTATTAAGAGTTCCATTTTTAATTATCATTGTACATCCACTAGGGTTGTGATCAATAAATTCCAAATTATTTTAAATTCCAATTCAATTCTTTAAATACCTAAATGGAGTGGAAAATGTATGTTGAATTAAATTAGATTTGTAAAAAACTTCAAGTTATGGAATTGGAATTGAATTGGAATTAGACTTTGAAATTTGAATTGAATTTGAATTGTAAAAACATTTCATCTTCGGAATTGAATTGAAATTCAATATTTGTACATTTCCCAGTTAATGGAATTGATGCACATATGATCAAACATTTAATGTAAGATTTGTTTTTAATCATTCCAACCTGTATTCCTATATTTCCTGTATAGCTAGGCTGTCTGAACAGTGATGAGCCTGAAAGCCTGAGAGAATTGAATATGAATTTGTGCAATTGTTGGGGAAAATATTGAATTGAGATTTGAATTCCTGGAATTTAACTAAAATTGGAATTCAGAGGAATTTAATTCTCTAAATTGAAAGACTGACCTGGAATTTGAATTGTATTAAATGGAATTTAAAATGCAATTTGTGGAATTGACCACAACCCGGGGATTAACTGTCCCACAGCCCAGCCAGGCAATTCATAAACATAATCTCCTCTGGAGCATTATTTCCCCATGATTCTAGCCTATAGTCTGCAACTGTGGGGTTTTGTCTGAATCTTGCTGCCTGCCTCCCCAACCTGAGCAACAATGTGTTTTTCTGTTTATCTCCACAGTGCGGGGCCTCCCGGATGGCGCAGTGGTCTACGGCACTGCATCGCAGCACTAGCTATACCATCAGAGACCCTGGGTTCGCTCCCAGGCTCTGTCGCAGCCGGGCGTGACCGGGAGGTCCGTGGGGCTACGCACAATTGGCCTAGCGTCGTCCAGGTTAGGGAGGGCTTGGACGGTAGGGATATCCTTGTCTCATCGCGCACCAGCGACTCCTGTGGCGAGCACAGTGCGGCTACCCAAGGTAGCCAGGTGCACGGTGTTTCCTCCGACATATTGGTGCGGCTGGCTTCCGGGTTGGATGGGTTGCTTGGTTGGGTTGTTGGGTTGTGTTTTGTATATATATGCATGGCTTTCGACCTTCGTCTTTCGCGAGCCCATACGGGATCTGGCAACCATTTCATAAAACAACTCAGGAACTCACGATAATCCCCGGGTACTCATGCCGCTTCAATCTCTCCTCCTCCAAAAGTGTGCACTTGTTCACTTCCCTTCACTGATTTGAAAGACAATGATTGGTATTATAAATATGGTGGGAATCAACTAGCCCATGCCTCCACCAATCCTATGCTTTTAGATTGATGGGAAGTAGTGAATGAGTGTACACTTCAGGAGCAAGGACATATTATTAGGATGCACCCAGGATTTCTATCGCTACAGTGTATTTCAGTATGGACAAGCTATGTTTTTACGGCAATTTACTGATATACTCATCATCACAATGCATCATACATCTCTCAGCACAGCATATATATACAAAACACCACCAAACACCATTATAAAAGCTTAGATCTTGTTTACATTATTCTTTTTTTTACATGTAGGGTGAGACAGCCCCAAAGGCCTTATTTCAAATCCACAGTGTTACTCTGGAACCTGCAGGGGGAGCCAAACACCTTTAGAAGACTTTCAGAGACTGAACCTCTTCAGTGGCTTTTAAGATCCCCCAACCCTGACATCATTCTCACAACCTACATAGATGGTTCCTATCCTTTGCCAGTAGTGGGTGGAAGCCAACTGACAAAAACGTTGGTGCTTTCAAGATCCCTCATTCCTGACACCTTCCCAACACAACAGTATTTAGGCTGGGTTCACCTGTAGCCGCCTGTAGGGGTGTTAGCCACCTCTCATAGACTTATACAAGTTGTTCATCTCCCTCTGAAGAAGTTGGCTGGCTCCCCGGCCACCAGATCAGGCTTGTGATAAATGTAGTTTATGGAAAGTTTTCAAAAAATACAAATATTTGAATAAAGATCCCTCCAAAAGACTACTTTTTAAAGCTATTAGCATACAGATCTCAGAAGTGGCTACTTTTTCTAAAATTCAGATCTGAGAAAAATATATTTCAATACAGATCTAGAACAGTGACTACATTTCAGACACTATTGGGTTGGCTGCCTTCAACTAATGGCAGGGCTGGATCTGGAACTGCATGTTGAAGATAGAAATATAATTAATAGAGAATACATCATCTCCCATACTATTCCAATCTATTGTTCCTTCAGAAAGCATTTACATGCCTTGATTTTTTCTATATTTTGATGTGTTACAGCCTGAATTTAAAATGGATTACATTTAGATTGTGTGTCACTGGCCTCCACACAATACCCCATAATATCCAAGTGTAATTGTGTTTTTAGAAATGTTTACAAATTAGTTACAAATGAAAAGCTGAAATATCATGAGACAATAAGTATTCAAACCCTTGTTACGGCAATCCTAAATACGTTCAGGAGTAAAAATGTGTGTAACAAGTCAAATAATAAGTTGCATGTGCAATAATAGTGTTAAACATGATTTTTGAATGACTACCCCATCTTTGTACCTCACACATATAAATATCTGGAAGGTCCCTCAGTTGAGCAGTGAATTTCAAACACATATTCAACCACAAGGACCAGGGTGGTTTTCCAATGCCTGGCAAAGAAGGACACCTATTGGTAGATGTTTTTTTTTTAAAGCAGATGTTGAATATCCCTTTGAGCATGGTGAAGTTATTACTTACACTTTGGAGGGTGTATCTATACATCCAGTCACTACAAAGATACAGATACTAACTCAGTTGATGAGGAGGAACGAAACCACTTAGGGATTTTCACCATGAGGCCAATGGTGGTTTTAAACCAGATACAGAGTTAAACGGCTGTTATAGGAGAAAACTGAGGATGGATCAACAACATTTTAAAATAAAGGTTAAATAAAATAAAATAAAACCAACAACATTGTAGTTACTCCACAATACTAACCGAATTACAGCGCGAAAAGAAGTAAGTCTGTACTGAATACAAATATTTCAAAACATGCATCCTCTTTGCAATAAGGCACTAAAGTAAAACTGCAAAAAAAATTGGCAAAGAAATAAACTATATGTCCTGAATACAAGGCATTATGTTTGGGGCAAATTCAACGCAACACATCACTGAGTACCAATCTTCATATTTTCAAACTTGGTGGTGGCCTCATCATGTTATGCGAATGCTTGTCATTAACAAAGATTCAGGAGTTTTTAGGATGAAAATAAATGGAATAGAGCTAAGCACAGGCAAAGTCCTAGAGGAAAACCTGGTTCAGTCTGCTTTCCATCAGACACTGGGAAACAAATCCACCTTTCAGCAGGTCAATAACCTAAAACACAATTCAAATACAGTGCCTTCGGAAAGTATTCATACCCCTTGACTTATTACACATTTTGTTGTTGAATTCAAAATGGAGTAAAAAACAATAATAATTTCACCCATCTACACACAATACCACATATTGAGAAAGTGATAAACATTTTTTGGGGAAAATATATTGAAATTTAAATACACAAATATCTAATTTATATGAGTATTCACACCCATGTTAGAGTCAATGAAAAACTCCCCAGTCCTTACAATTGATCACTTTTCTCAAATCCAATTTGTTTTCCATATAGATTCCACGTCACAATACGTTGACAAATTATGTTGAAACAATGTTGATTTAACCAGTTTGCGCCCGGTGGACGCCTTGGCATTCTTCCAATACTTCCAAAGTGTACAGCAAATGAGGGCGTTATGATGAAAATAAATGGTGAATGATGTTTTTATTTTCTGGCTGAGTTTTAATACTTGCTCACGCACACATAGTTCAGGAGGGGCCTGATTTATAACGCAAAGCATGCGTGTGTACACTGAATTAGGAAAGTATTCAGATCCTTTCCCATGTTCCACATTTTGTTACTTTACAGCTTTATTCTAAAATGGATTAAATGTTTAAAAAGTTCTCATCAATCTACACACAATACCACATAATGACAAAGCAAAAACAGGTATTTAGAAATCTTTGCAAATGTATTAAACATTAAAAACAGAAATACCTCATTTACATAAGTATTCAGACCCTTTGCTATGAGACTCGAAAACGAGCTCAGTTGCATGCTGTTTCCGTTGATCATCCTTGAGATGTTTCTACAACTTTATTGGAGTCCACCTGTGGTACATTCAATTGATTGGACATGATTTGAAAAGGCGCACACCTGCCTATATAAGGTCCCACAGTTGACAGTGCATGTCAGAGCAAAAACAAGCCACGAGGTCGCAGGAATTGTCTGTAGGCACAGATCTCAGGAAGGGTACCAAAACAATTCTGCAGCACTGAAGGTCCCCAAGACAACAATAACACAGTGGCCTCCATCATTCTTAAATGGAAGAAGTTTGGAACCATCAAAACCCTTCCTAGAGCTGGCTGCCTGGCCAACTGAGCAATCGGGGGAGAAGGGTCTTGGTCAGAGAGGTGACCAAGAACCAGATTATCACTCTAACAGAGCTCCAGAATTCCTCTGTGGACAACCATCTCCAAGGCACTCCACCAATCAGGCCCTTAAGGTGGAGTGGCCAGACAGAAGTCACTCCTCAGTAAAAGTCACATGACAGCCTGCTTGGAGTTTGCCAAAAGACACCTAAATGACCCTGACCATGAGAAACACGATTCTCTGGTCTGATAAAACCAACATTTAACTCTTTTGCCTGAATGCCAAGCATCACTTCTGGAGGAAACCTGGCACCATCCCTACGGTGAAGCATGGTGGTGGCAGCATCATGCTGTGGGAATGTGTTTCAGTGGCAGGGACTGAGAGACTAATCAGGATCAAGGGAAATATGAACATATCAATGTACAGAGAGATCTTTGATGAAAACCTACTCCAGTGTGCTCAGAGCCTAAGAATGGGGCGAATGTTCACCTTCCAAAAGGACAACGACCCTAAGCACACAGCTAAGTCAACACAGAAGTGGCTTCAGGGCAAGTCTCCGAATGTCCTTGAGTGGACCAGCCAGAGCCGCTCCCCATCCAACCTGACAGAGCTTGACAGATCTGCAGAGAAGAATGGGAGAAACTCCCAAATACAGGTGTGCCAAGCTTGTGTCGTCATACTCAAGAAAACTCGAGGCTGCAATCGCTGCCAAAGGTGCTTCAGCAAAATACTGAGTAAAGAGTCTGAATACTTATGTAAATGTGAATTTTCAGTTTGGTATTTTTAAGAAATTTGCAAAAATGTATAAGAAACTGTTTGCTTTGTCATTATGGGGTATTGTGTGTAGATTGATGATAATTTTTTAAAATCCGTTTTAGAATAAGGCTGTAATGTATCAAAATGTAGAAAAGGTTAAGGGGTCTGAATACTTTCCGAATGCACTGTATTGCATGTGCCAAGTTTATAAATCTAAATATTTGTGTAAGTCAAATCAAATCAAATTGTCACATGCACCGACACGTGTAGACCTTACAGTGAAATGCATACTTACAAGTCCTTAACCAACAAGTCTTCTTAGAAATAGTGCACACAGTGCACATACTGTATCTGTATATGAAATGTATACAAAAGTTATAAATGAGATCCCAGGACTTCCATTGAAAAGTTTGTTATGCCACACCTTTCAAAAGCAAATCAAATTAATTCTCCCCTAGAGCAGATCTGCCCCAGGAACTTTCAATTACAGTTGCCAGGTAAACAAATCCAAAGCATGGATTGCTGTTATACCTTGTCCATAGACTGTTTACAGGGTAAGAAAAACAGGACATAACTATTCCTTAAACTACAATCAGGGCCGGACTACTGCCGAACTCCAGGGGGCCCCCAACCCTCCCTGAAAAAAATCTATGTTTTTGTGTTGTTGGGAGTCTTCGTGCCCTTTAGGGAATCCGGCCCTGGCTGCAATGAGCTAGAATGCTTGCTGATGTACTTTAAACACAACATTAAAGGGATAGTTCATCCAATTAACTTAACAATATTTAAATAAATACAGAATCCTTATCCTTACTTTGAAAGCATGGACAAGGGGAGACCACAATCAATTTTTTTATTTGAATTTATTTACAGTAAACTACACACTGGGCACAAACTGGTTGAATCAGCTTTGTTTCAATGTAATATGTCAATGTGCCCTTGATCAATTGTCAAATTGTCAAACTGTTTTGAGGGTGACATTTCTAGCAATCAATCAAATGTATTTCTAGTATTATTGTAATGGTTTTCTTCTGGGGAAAGAGAGGCGGACCAAAATGCAGCGTGGTTAGTTTTGTACATCTTTAATAGAGCTGAAAGTACAACAATCTACAAAACAAGAAACGTGAAAAAACCAAAACAGTCCTATCTGGTGCCACAAACACAAAGACAGGAACAATCATCCACAAAACCCAACACAAAACAGGCTACCTAAATATGGTTCCTAATTAGAGACAATGACTAACACCTGCCTCTGGTTGAGAACCATATCAGGCCAAACATAGAAATAGACAAACCAGACACACAACATAGAATGCCCACCCAGCTCACGTCCTGACCAACACTAAAACAAGGAAAACACACACGAACGATGGTCAGAACGTGACAATTATGTTGAATTTGTACCTTGAAAACAACTTCTATCAGGACTCAGGCTAAGACCCAGATGCAGGGGCGGATAGTACGAGCCTCAGAGTTTATTATAGTACAATGGGCAGGCAAAAGGTAAGTCAAGACAGGAAATGGTCCTAATCCAAATCAGAGTCAGGCAGATACAGGACGGCGGGCAGGATCAGGGTCAGGACTGGGAAAATTTCAAGAACAGCCAGCCAACAGCCAGTGCAGCCAGCTGGGTCTGATAAAGTCTGTCCTCTGTCCAGTTAAAACGAGAGTCATTGTAGGCATTGTGTAGAACGGATTCCTACTGCTCTGGGGCTGCCTCCGAGGGGTCTGTTGGTCCTGCAGTCGTATCAGGTCTTGTTGGGGGTAAAGCTGCGTCGGGGGAGGCAGCTGCGTGGGGTGCTGTTGGACAACCAGGGCAGGTGCTGGTGCATTGGATACAGGGGTATAATAGAAAGGTGGAAAGTCATTATCATCATCCCTGTTTGTCCTTCTCTTCTTATCATCCTTCACCATTTTTCCTTACATTTTCTTGTCTGCCCTTCTCTCTAATTCTCTTTCCTACTTTCCTAAAATCCTCCCAGACTATTCTACTTGCCTTGCCTTTTTTGGTGTCTTCAAAGTCCTGTAACTTATTTCTACATTCAGCTAATAAAGCTTCACTCAATGTGCCTTTTATGGGAACGCCTAATACCTTGTGCCAGAGCGGTACCTGTTCCAGAATGTCCCTGACCAACTTATTCAACATTACCTTCACCGGTCCAGTCAGAGGGTCGAGCAGGCAAAATTCTGTACCCATACAATACTGTATGTGTTGTATGCACGTAAACAATTATTTCCCAAGTATATCCAATTCTCCTATGGCTCCATTGGTCAAATTGTGCAAACTTGCAGGAATATTTTCTTGCTTCTATCTCAGGACCCTTTCCTGGAATCAAATACTGTAGTTCATGCATTTACATCTGACGATTGCAAACCATGGCATATCAATTCATATTAATTTAGTACTTTGCCAAATAATGTACATTTACACAGGAATACCTCTGTTATAAAACACACACAGTAGAGCACTCCTTGTCACTATGACAAGGTCTTTTTCACACAGTGAAACCATATTATGTCATCGCATAGCCTCTTCTTTGCTTCAACAGAAACCCCTACCCTGGGTAACTCGTCCCAGAATATCTCCTTTAATTAAAGAAATCTCTGTTTCAACAGAGTTCCTAAACAGAAATTCCATATGTGATTCCATATGTGTTATTTCATAGTTTTGATGTCTTCATTATTATTCAACAAGAACATTTTGAAAAAAGGGTCGGATCCTTAAGAGGTTTCAACATTTAGAATAAAGGAGCATCTTTCTCAGTTTTGTCTTTTCAGAGCGCTCTGCCGTACAGTAAGTCCACATAGGCAAAATATAGTACAACATTCAAGTCATAAAAATAGGTTGTGAATGAAGTTGAGAGGCATCCAGAGGAAATGCTTGAAGAATACTGCTCAGCTACAAAGCGTGGAGAATGGTGAGCACTACAGTTTCCATTATTTTCTTTGAGCTAGATGTTTTGGTAACACTTTATATTACAGTGCCTTTATTACAGTGGAATTATTCCTGTAAGTACAGTGCAACTGTATTGTAATTACTCATTATTATACTGTACTTACACTGTAATGTAAAATGTAACAGATTTTCTTGACGTGACCCTCACCTAAAGGTCACTGGATGTGTGTACACTACTTTAACATAATTACTGTGTCATTAACATGTAATTTCTTAGTAAATGGCTGGTCATTTATGTGCTGTAAAATATAGTTTGGACACACCTACTGTACTCATTCAATGGTTTTTCTTTATTTTGACTATTTTCTACATTGTAGAATAATAGTGAAGACATCAAAACTATGAAATAGCACTGTCTTATACACATAGGGGGAATGGAATCACACTATGGGCCTTAAAGAGGCCTTGACAGAATGCTTTTATTTAAATCATATTTCATTGGCTGAAGTTTTAGATTCCATCCACAGTAATTAGGCACAGTCCATCAAACTAGCAATTGTTGATCATGCTGATATGTTGAAATACTACATAATTTACAGCATATTTTAGACTGTTGAAATTAGTGGACTTTGGTATGAGGTAATAAAAAAATACATCTGTCAAACTAGATGTAACATTATCACTCTCCATTACATTTCAATAGTTTTGCAAGAACTCTACATAAGATGTATTATAATAAAAAAATACATCTGTCCCCTTTTCCTATTCATTTAAGTGCCCCCTTTTCCTATTCATTTAAGTGTTCTGTCACTTCTCTATCCTCTATCCATTGTAAAGTCATAATGCCGAGAGTTTATTTGTTCACATTAGACAAAGCCATGCCCCTTCAGCATTCACATTTGGTGCGATAGGTGTGGTGGATAGTGGTTAGAGTGTTAGGCTAGTAACTGAAATGTTTCTGGATCGAATCCTCAAGCTAAGGAGGTAAAAATCTGTCATTCTGAACAGGGCAGTTAACCCACTGTTCCCTGGTAGGCCGTCATTGTAAATAAGAATTTGTTCTTAACTGACTTGCCTAGCAGCATAATAGTCAAAACTAACTGTCGCCAACTCTTAGCTATGATGTGGGCTTGCCCCAAGGGAAAGGGGGATACCTAGTGTTAGGGTTGCGTCAATTCGAATCTGGTATCAGAACAAGTTATGACACTGAGTCACCGATTGTATACTATGTACTTTTTTATTAGCTAAGCAATAAATGGTAAATGCAATTTTCATATATACGGGTTCGCTATAATACCACGCAGGGCAGAACAGAGAACTAGCCAACACACTAATATTATCTTCTAAAATACTCTGACAGAAGTAGTTCCTCTTCTGAGCTGGCCTGTCATAGTAGAGACTGGGCGTGGTTTAAACTCACTCAGCCTATCGTTGGCGCACAGGCTGGTCCCAGCCCCCGGGCGCTCCAGTTGATAGATGTAACTGTTGCATTGTGAATGATCTCAGCAACAGGCGCTCAGCCCAGCCCAGGCCGCAGCAACATTCAACGAATTGCAAATCATTGTTCGCTAACTGCAGCAGCAGTAGTACGGGTTCGATAAACCAAACCCAATTTATCACAACTGTTGGATCTTGAATAGAACTTACAACATCAATCAACATCTCTCAATCACAATTGTACTGCCAGGAGTACAGAAAAGAGTGTACCTGAACAACGGTCAAATCAATTTGAGTAACGTTATTGTGTATCCAACGTAATGACGCAGTTTTACTTTCCAACTTTCTCTACCCCAAAATTTAAACGTACCATGTATTTCGCAAAATTTCTAAGAACATTTCAACGGGCAAAACTCTATCATAATTGTCTCTTCATTATTATTTAGAATTCATTAGATTTAGGTAACTGTCTCTTCTTTGATTCAGCATTTTAAATACGACTCCATTCCCAATACGTTATTCAAGCAGATTCATTTGGGCAACACAACGTATTACATCGAAATTGCCTCGACATTATTTTGAATGAATTAGTCTCTCAATTCAACCTAAACAAACTATTAAAACGTTCAGTTCATATCTTGAACAAACACTAATAACCGTATCTTTCCGGGCAAAACCTATAAATATTTGAATTACAATCAGAATTCATTTTAGTCTATCGGTACCAAGGATGAGGTACAAACCCGAGTCTCCCGCATTGTAGGCAAAGATTTTACCGCTGAACCATCAATGCTATTGGAATGACAGAGACTCCCCGCCAACAACCCTATTGTTATAATTGTCTGTAGTCGCAAATTACGGCACCGAGACAATTCCCCAAAAATAGCCCCAACTTAAAGGTCAAGGCATCTCTAAGATGATGATTCTCCTTACTCTTTCTTCTCGTTTCGACTCCGAGCTTTTTTTTAATATGTTTTCCATTTCAGTGTCTCCGATGGGCTCCCCGTTGACTGGGAGTCCGTTGGGCGCGGCAATACTGCCTTCTTCTGTCCATTCCCTGTATAGCTTTTCTCCCCGCTTCTCCATTCCTTTCCGTCTTTACCCTTGTTAATTTCCAGTGTTGATTTCAATGTTTTCAACACCTTCTCAGCCTCCTGACTAGTCATTGTTAAGTACATTTGGGGTGTGTATCATATAATTTGGTGTGTATCATATAATGTCAACGTTGCTACCTCCTTAGTCAATTAACCTGTCTAGGACACTGGATCCGCTAACGGACCCCCCCCAACATTCTGCTGAAAAGGCAGCGCGGGAAATTCAAAAATATTTTGGGGAAATATTTAACTTTCACACATTACCAAGTCCAATACAGCAAATGAAAGATAAACATCTTGTTAATCTACCCATCGTGTCCGATTTTTTAAAGGTTTTACAGCAGAAACACAACATATATTTATGTTAGATCACCACCAAATCCAAAAAAGCACACAGTCATTTTGTCCAGCCAAAGATAGTCACAAAAGCAGAATTAGAGATAAAATGAATCACTAACCTTTGATAATCTTCATCAGATGACACTCATAGGACATCATGTTACACAATACATTTGTTTTCTTCGATAATATGCATATTTATATCCACAAAACTCGGTTTACATTGGCGCCATGTTCAGAAATGCCTCCAAAATATCCTGAGTAATTACAGAGAGCCAAGTGATATAACAGAAATACTCATCATAAACTTTGACGAAAGATACGTTTTACATATAATTAAAGATACACTGGTTCTTAATGCAACCGCTGTGTCAGATTTCTTAAAAACTTTACGAAAAAAGCATACCATGCAATAATCTGAGACGCGATCAGAAATACACAACATTTCTCCGCCATGTTGGAGTCAACATAAATACGAAATTACATCATAAATATTCCCTTACCTTTGATGATCTTTCATCAGAATGATGTGCCAGGAATCCTAGTTCTGCAATAAATCGTTGTTTTGTTTGATAATGTCCATTACTAGTGTCCAATTAGCTACTTTTGCTAGCACGTTTAGCTCACATGTCCAAAAGCTGGCGCCGGTCCAGGCGAACTCGGACGAAAACTTCAAAAAGTAATATTCCAGGTCGAATAAACTGGTCAAACTAAGTAGAGTTATTATCATATATATCCAATAACGTTCCAACCGGAGCATTCGTTTTTGTCTACAGAGTAATGGAACGCATGACGATATAATGAGTACTGCGCGTAACCAGGAACTGGCATTCTGCCAGACCAGTGACTCATTCCCCTCCCATCCGGCCCCACATCACACTAGAGGCTTCATTCTATGTTCTACTGACCGTTGACATCTAGTGGAAGGCGTAGGAAGTGCGAACAGATCCATATCTTACTTGCATGTGAATAAGCGATGAGTTGAAAATCAACCAGCCCCAGAATTGCCACTTCCTGTTTGGACGTTTGCCTGCCCTATGAGTACTGTTATACTCACAGACATAATTCAAACAGTTTTAGAAACTTCAGAGTGTTTTCTATCCAATAGTAATAATATGCATAAATTAGCATCTGGGACAGAGTAGGAGGCAGTTCACTATGGGAATGCAATTCATCCAAAGTGAAAATGCTGCCCCCTATCCCTAAAAGGTTATTGACAGTATGACTTCAAGAAATACCCGAAGGTCTTTCAAACTGGTATTAGCTATTCCCACTCAATACCCAATGTACTACATTCAGTGAACTTATCTTATTTCCAATAAAACCCCCTCATTACCCTTAGGTCATTCAAACTGTTATTGTAAGCCGACTAATAAATAATGTACCACAGTCACTCAATGAACTTATCTTATTTCCAACATGACACAAGTCTCTTGCCTGTAGATCATTCAGCCCGTCATCAGTACACCAACTGATAAGTAATGTACCACAATCATTCGATTTGTCCTTATCAAATCTTCATTCACACCAGTAAGTATGCCGACTCACCCACACACAAACCAGTAGGTACGTCGACCCACCTAGTACATTACATTCGCAGTTATATGTCGTTCACCTCACACTCACACTGGTAGGTTCGCCGACCCACCCTCACACAAACTAGTAGCTACACCTAACCACCTAGTACATTGCATTCACTGTCATACCATAAAAGTGATCGATCAGTTCAAAATTGCATTCACCACAGCATATATGTCACATTCAATTACTATTGTCAATTGTAACATTCACATCATTTTGTTAACTTACATCAAACAGGTGTCTCACAAAAAAAATGTGGATAATGCCAATGTGCAGAACTTTAGTTATTCACAATAGGTGTCTGCTGTCCTTTTTAGTTGACCGGTCAAGATTTGTGAGGCACACCGTCCGATGACAGCAATGGCCAATCGGCCGGACAATCTCCAGCGAAGTCCAGTTACCAGATCACGTTCGGGGTCACCAATTGTTAGGGTTGCATCAATTCGAATCTGGTATCAGAACAAGTTATGACACTGAGTCACTGATTGTATACTATGTACTTTTATTAGCTAAGCAATAAATGGTAAATGCAATTTTTGTATATACGGGTTCGCTGTAATAGCACTCAGGGCAGAACAGAGAACTATCTTCTAAAATACTCTGACAGAAGTAGTTCCTGCTTCTGAGCTGGCTTGTCAGAGTAGAGACTGGGCAGGGTTTAAACTCACTCAGCCTATCGTTGGCGCACAGGCTGGTCCCAGCCCCCGGGCGCTCCAGTTGATAGATGTAACTGTTGCTGTGTAGAATATCTATGCGCTCATACCCTAGATACTGTTATCATACATCTGGTTCCTGTTATTGCTAAGTTTGAGTTCTAACAAAAGACAGTCTGTTTGCTACACTACTTTCTGTATGTGTCCCCCACAACTCATGATAACTGCCTATACCCAAGGTTAGCCATAGCCTTTCTGCTAATGTTACTTCTAACACACACAAACACCCTCATGATAGGCCAAGCATATTTTCAACCCACACACTAGTCAGTTGTCCAACTGAATGTATTCAACTGAAATGTGTCTTCTGCATTTAACCCAGCCCCTCTGAAGCAGAGAGGTGCGGGGGGCTGCCTTAATCAACATCCACGTCTTCAGCGCCTGGGGAACAGGCGGTTAACTGCCTTGCTCATGGCAGAATGACAGATTTTTACCTTGTCAGCTCAGGAATTCAATCTAGCAACCTTCCGGTTACTGGCCCAACGCTCTAACCACTAGGCTACCTGCCACCATGCCGCCCAAGGGTCAATACTGTACATTCATGATTTGCCTGCTGTCTGTACTGGGTCTGAAATTCAAATGTATTCAGATGATACGGCGATATATGTCCATGCAAAGAGCAAACAACAAGCTGCATAAGAACTCACTACTGTAATGGTCCAGGTTACAAAGTGGCTCAGTGACTCATGTTTGCATATCAAAAAACAGTCAGCATGTTCCTCACAAAGAGGGCAACTGATGCAACTGAGCCAGATGTATATGTCTATGTGTCAGGGGAGAAGCTCCAGGTGGTATCTGAATTTAAGTTAATTTTAAGTTCATTATAAGGCATCATACTTAAATAACCAAATTCAACCTAGCTAATTCCCGATATATACGAAATTGTTTGGCTACAGAGGTAGCAAAACTGTACTTCAAATCTATGATACTCCCCCACTTAACATACTGCTTGTCTAGTTGGGCCCAAGCTTGCTGTACAACATTAAAACCCATTTAGTCGGTCAACAAAGAGGCTCTCAAAGTGCTTGATAGGAAGCCCACTTGTTACATCCATAGGAAGCATGAACTCCTGTGCAATACACCGATGAATGTCTTGTATTCAAGATCCGAAATGGCCTGGCTCTCCCTCCACTCAGTAATTTTGTTAAACAGAAAACCCAAACCTATGGCAGCAGATCCACAAGGTCTGTCATGAGAGGTGACTGTATAGTTATGGCTGGGGGGCAGTATTGAGTAGCTTGGATGAATAAGTTGCCCAAAATAAACGGCCTGCTCCTCAGTCTCAGTTGCGAATATATGCATATTATTATTATTATTGGATAGAAAACATTCTAAGGTTTCTAAAACTGTTTGAATGATGTCTGTGAGTATAACAGAACTCATATGGCAGGCAAAATCCTGAGGAGAAATCAAAACAGGAAGTGAGAAATCTGAGCTTCGTATGTATTCACCACAGTTCCCAATGAAATCCATTTGAGATATTAATGATGTTGCACTACCTAGGGGTTCCACTAGATGTCAACCATCTATAGAAATTTGAATGAGACTTCTACTGTGTTGTGGGACTGAATGAGAGCAGAATCTATCAGGTGACTGGCAGTCAGCCATTTTCTGATCACTTGCATTCCTCATGGTATCCACTTGCGTTCCATTGCTCATCAAGACACCAACTAATACTCCGGTTGGAACTTTATTAAAGATATATGTTAAAAACATCCCAATGATTGATTCTGTACATAGTTTGAAATGTTTCTTCGACCTGTAATGTAACTTTTTGAAGTTTTTGTCCGACGTAACGCTGACCAGAATGAGCATTTGGATATGTATACCAAATGCGCTAACAAACAGAGATATTTGGACATAAATAACGGACATATCAAACAAAACAGTGAATGTAACGCGCCAATGTAAACTCATGTTTTGATAAATATGAACTTTATCAAACAAAACATACATGAATTGTGTAACATCAAGTCCTTTGAGTGTCATCTGATGAAGATCATCAAAGGTTAGTGATTAAATGTATCTCTATTTGTGCTTTTTGTGACTCCTCTTTGGCTGGGATAATGGCTGTTTTTATTGTGGTTTGGTGGTCACCTAACATAATCGTTTGTGGTGCTTTCGCCATAAAGCCTATTTGAAATCGGACACTGTGGTGGGATTAACAACAAGACTACCTTTAAAACGATATAAGATACATGTATGTTTGAGGACTTTTAATTATGAGATTTTTGATGTTTTGAATTTGGCGCCCTGCACTTTCACTTGCTGTTGTCATATCATCCCGTTAACGGGATTGCAGCCATAAGAAGTTCTTAAGGAGAAGCACCTTTAGTCAATCTGCTTTCTCTGTGAGAGCTTCCCATGTCTGGAATAGCCTACCATCAGACACACACACACACACAACATACCACCTATAACAAAGAAACATGAAGACAAAAAGGAATCCCTAGCTGTGTATTGTTGCTTTCCATGTTGTCTGTAGCTGGTGAAGTGTGGATACACTTTGTTGCTTTTATGTATTTTGTTTTGTTGCTTTTTGCGTGCTGCTTGTTCTATGTTTACGTGTGCTCACTGCTCTTTAATTGTCTGTATTGTTATTGTAATTGTTTTTAATAACCTGCCCAGGAACTGCAGTTGAAAATTATCCAGCTGGCTAAAACTGACACTTTTCCTGAAATGTTGATTCATGTGCACTTGTCACGGTCGTCATATGGAGGAGACCAAGCCGCAGCATCGTAAGACTACATACTTCTTTATTAAAGAAAGAACACTGAACAAAACTAACCAAAACAACAAAACTAACCGTGAAGCAAATATGAGTAGTGCAGACAGGCAGCTAAACATAGAATAAGAACACACAAATACCCTAGACAAAATGGCTACCTAAATATGGTCCCCAATCAGAGACAACGATAAACAGCTGTCTCTGATTGGGAACCAATTTAGGCCACCATAGACATACAAATACCTAGACTCACAAAAACCCCTGGAAATACAAAAACATACCCACCCTAGTCACACCCTGACATAACCAAAATAGTAAAGAAAACAAAGATAACTAAGGTCAGGGCGTGACAGTACCCACCCCCCCCCACCCCTTCCTGGCTGGTTGCCCATTCTAGCCCGACCAATGCGAGGAGCTGGAATAGAGCACACCGGGCTATAATAGTGTACTGGAGACACCGTGCACTCCACCGCATAACACGGTGCCTGACCAGTAACCCGCTCCCCACGGTAAGCACGAGGAGTTGGCTCAGGTCTTCAACCTGACTCAGCCAATCTCCTCGTGTGCCCCCCAAAATTCTTTATTGGGGCTGCCTCTCGGGCTTCCGTGCTAGCTGTGTCCCCTTGTATCGTAACTAAGGTCAGGCCATGACAGCACTGTTCCTGTAAAAATAAAAATAATCTCAAAACTGCAATCCACTTTAATGACCGGACATTGTTCCACGTAATGGAAACAGATTATAATGTTAGAATACATTAACTTCCTGCTCAAATTCACTGGTGTTACCTAAACTATAAAACCCATCAAGAGTAATCAGAAATCACAGAAAGTTTCAGATTCAACTATTCAGACCTCTACTGCAAATGGCCCACTGCATCCCTTACAGCCCGATATAGCCGAGTGAGCACGAATAACTCTTCTATTCTTACCAGTAGGAAAAATATATAACCCATTCTCAAACAATGTTCTGCGCTTACCTCTATCGTAAGGTTAAAAACAAACTTGACAATTATCTCTTCTCTTTTGGCTTCCTATTTATGAAAAGTCCATGACTTTAAGAGTAACATGTAATGTGCCAAATTTATAAAATACATCAGTCAAATCAAATCATCAAATCAAATCAAATTTATTTATATAGCCCTTCGTACATCAGCTGATATCTCAAAGTGCTGTACAGAAACCCAGCCTAAAACCACAAACAGCAAGCAATGCAGGTGTAGAAGCACGGTGGCTAGGAAAAACTCCCTAGAAAGGCCAAAACCTAGGAAGAAACCTAGAGAGGAACCAGGCTATGTGGGGTGGCCAGTCCTCTTCTGGCTGTGCCGGGTGGAGATTATAACAGAACATGGCCAAGATGTTCAAATTTTCATAAATGACCAGCATGGTCGTATAATAATAAGGCAGAACAGTTGAAACTGGAGCAGCAGCACGGTCAGATGGACTGGGGACAGCAAGGAGTCATCATGTCAGGTAGTCCTGGGGCATGGTCCTAGAGCTCAGGTCCTCCGAGAGAGAGAAAGAAAGAGAGAATTAGAGAGAGCATATGTGGGGTGGCCAGTCCTCTTCTGGCTGTGCCGGGTGGAGATTATAACAGAACATGGCCAAGATGTTCAAATGTTCATAAATGACCAGCATGTTCGAATAATAATAAGGCAGAACAGTTGAAACTGGGGCAGCAGCACGGCCAGGTGGACTGGGGACAGCAAGGAGTCATCATGTCAGGTAGTCCTGGGGCATGGTCCTAGGGCTCAGGTCCTCCGAGAGAGAGAAAGAGAGACGGAGAGAATTAGAGAACGCACACTTATATTCACACAGGACACCGAATAGGACAGGAGAAGTACTCCAGATATAACAAACTGACCCTAGCCCCCCGACACATAAACTACTGCAGCATAAATACTGGAGGCTGAGACAGGAGGGGTCAGGAGACACTGTGGCCCCATCCGAGGACACCCCCGGACAGGGCCAAACAGGAAGGATATAGGATCAGTCAGTCCATAATAAAAAATAAAGTTATTTAAATACGATTCCATTCTCAATATGTTATTCCAGCAGACCATTTAGGCAACAGACAACGTATTACATCGAAATCGCCTCGCTTTTTATGTTGAATAAATGAGCTTTTCAATTTGAACTAAGCAAGCTGTTAAAATGTTCAGTTTATATCTTAAACAAACACTGGTGGAAGTATATGTCCAGACAAAACATGCCAATACTTGAATTACAATCAGAAACCCATTTTTTTGTCAATATCATAGACCCAATGCTATTGAAATGACAAATAAATAACTCAATTGCAATGGTTTGTAGTCTTAAAATCTGGCACATAATAACAACACATTTGCCAGAAAATAGTCGTAATTAATGGTCCAAGCTTTCTCCGCAGAGATTCTCACATGCGCAAAAGGAATAGATTTGCAGTCAATGAGTTAAATCGACATTCATTGACTCGGAAACAGATCTTGTGCTTTCCAATAAATTCAGATTATGTGTAAGGGGTGCGTACTGGCAGCAGAGAAGTCAGACACAGGAGAGCAAAAACTGTGTTTCCAACAGCTCAGTTTAATAATAAAAACCCACCGGAAACCAGAACAATCAATAAATGGGTAAAACACCCGACGCACACCAGACATAACGTGCATAAGCACTTACAATAAACAATACTGGACAAGGACATGGGGGGAACAGAGGGTTAAATACACAACATGTAATTGATGGAATTGAAACCAGGTGTGTGGGAAGACAAGACAAAACAAATAGATAATGAAAGGTGGATTCGCTCTAACTTTATGGAAAAAGGTTTATTCAATAAATATAGCAACTCCTCTCATACTGGGAAGGAAATTTTAAAAAACATTTTCAGGCCTCAAGGGCAGTTTTATTTCAAATGTAGTACCCGAAAGGAGAAAATCCAATAAGCATTTTATAGTTACATCGTTAGGGTAAATTAATAAAAAGTGGACACACTCCAATCAGTTTCTGAGACAATTGTCCAGACTCAAATTGAACTTTTAATTTTTTCCGTTATTTTACCAGGTAAGTTGACTGAGAACACATTCTCATTTACAGCAACAACCTGGGGAATAGTTACAGGGGATGAATGAGCCAATTGTAAACTGGGGATTATTAGGTGACCGTGACGGTTTTTGAGGGCCAGATTGGGAATTTAGCCAGGACACCAAGGTTAACACCCCTACTCTTACGATAAGTGCCATGGGATCTTTAATGACCTCAGAGAGTCAGGACACCCGTTTAACTTCCCATCCGAAAGACGGCACCCTACACAGGGCAGTGTCCCCAATCACTGCCCTGGGGCATTAGGATGTTTTTTAGACCAAAGGAAAGAGTGACTCCTACTAGCCCTCCAACACCACTTCCATCAGCATCTGGTCTCCCATCCAGGGACTGACCAGGACCAACCCTGCTTTGATTCAGAAGTAAGCCAGCAGTGGTATGCAGGGTGGTATGCTGCTGGCAAATAATAATAATGCTTAAAGCTAGTGTCCCTCCTGGCCAACATCCAGTAAAATTGCAGAGCGCCAAATTCAAAAACAGAAATATTAATTGTGCTGCCATCCTGTTAGAAGGTAACAGATTATTTTATTACAATGGTTAAAATGTATTTTCATTGTGTTCAATGGTGTTATTTGCCCCCTGGGCTTTCTGGTACTTTCTGGTACTTAGACTGTACGCAAACCGGAACTAGAGAATTGTTCCGCACGCATAGAAGCAGCTAAAAACAACGCTACGGTGCAGGTCTTTCAGTGTAGTTATTTCTTGTCACGCTTCAGCCTTGGAAAATATTTGTTTGTAAATTTGATTCAAGCATTTAGCTAGTGATGATAATCTTGTTATTTATAGAGTTGCTTACATATCAATGTTGGTTGCATTTACTCACACAAATTGCAATGCCTTTCATGTATGTCGTTAGCTGTATTACTTTGCTCGTGCAAACGAATTGTAAAATATACAATACTGTAGTTTTATTACTGTTTCTAGTGTAATATGCTTTGTTATTCTACATAGATGGTTGTACATTATTAGAGTAGTGAAAGGAGTTAGCCAATTACCATATTGGTAACAATTAGCTATATGGTTTGGCATCATGCCAGATGCATGGTACCTTAGCACGTGCTTTGTATTTATGCAACTTCAAATGTATAATGTACAGCTACAGTATATCGGTGTGAATTGAATACTAAAGTATATTCTTTTCTGTATTTTGCAGTTTCACAACATAAACGTTTTCAATATATTCATTCAAGAAAAGTCACGCCTTGGGAGTTTTATTGAAGACTTAGTTGTTAGCTATCTGTCTAGTTTTGTATGGGAACGCAACTCAAGGGCAGAATACTCATAATACAAATTCCTAAAACATACAAGTGTTATACATGGGCTTAAAGATAAACTTCTTGTTAATCCAACCGCTGTGTCAGATTTTAAAAAGGCTTTACTGCGAAATCATACCATGCGATTATCTGAGAACAGTGCCCAGCAGACAAATTATTACAAACAGTAACCAGCCAAGCAGAGTAACAAAAGTCAGAAATAGCGATAAAATGTATCACTTACCTTTGATGATCTTCGGATGGTTGCACTCATGAGACTCCATGTTACAAAATAAATGTTCATTTTGTTCGATAAAGTCCATGTTTATGTCCAAAAACCTTTTGTTCGCGCGTGTTGTTCAGTAATCCATTGGCAAAAAGCGCGGTCATAGCAGACAGATGAAAAATCAAAAAAGTACCATAAAAGTTCGTAGAAACATGTCAAACAATTTTTCTAATCAATCCTGAGTTTGTTTTTGTCATAAATAATCGGCATATTTCAACCGGACGATAGCTTCGTCAATAGAAAAGAAAAACAAGAAAGGCACGCGCCCGGTCACGCTGGACTCATGTCTGGAAATTTCCACTGTCCTCTCATTGAAAGTGCTGCAGTATTAGCTAGAAAAAAAATGCCTAAAGACTGGCCACATGTAGTGGAAGCGATGGGGATTGTGAATTGCGTCATAAGTCTTTGTATGGTGGATAGGCTTTCAATGGAAAATCAGGCATTTCAAAATAAAAGCATTTCCTGGATGGATTTTCCTCAGGTTTTCGCCTGCCATATCAGTTCTGTTATACTCACAGACGTTATTTTAACAGTTTTGGAAACTGTAGAGTGTTTTCTATCCAAATCTACCAACTATATGCATATACTATACTGGGCACACTTTTCATAAAAAATTCCAAATGCTGCCCCCTATCCTAGTGAAGTTAAACCTCATCTTTATCATATAATCCATTAAAGGTAACAGTGCCTTGCGAAAGTATTCGGCCCCCTTGAACTTTGCGACCTTTTGCCACATTTCAGGCTTCAAACATAAAGATATAAAACTGTATTTTATTTTTTTGTGAAGAATCAACAACAAGTGGGACACAATCATGAAGTGGAACGACAGTTATTGGATATTTCAAACCTTTTTAACAAATCAAAAACTGAAAAATTGGGCGTGCAAAATTATTCAGCCCCCTTAAGTTAATACTTTGTAGCGCCACCTTTTGCTGCGATTACAGCTGTAAGTCGCTTGGGGTATGTCTCTGTCAGATTTGCACATCGAGAGACTGAAATCTTTTCCCATTCCTCCTTGCAAAACAGCTCGAGCTCAGTGAGGTTGGATGGAGAGCATTTGTGAACAGCAGTTTTCAGTTCTTTCCACAGATTCTCGATTGGATTCAGGTCTGGACTTTGACTTGGCCATTCTAACACCTGGATATGTTTATTTTTGAACCATTCCATTGTAGATTTTGCTTTATGTTTTGGATCATTGTCTTGTTGGAAGACAAATCTCCGTCCCAGTCTCAGGTCTTTTGCAGACTCCATCAGGTTTTCTTCCAGAATGGTCCTGTATTTGGCTCCATCCATCTTCCCATCAATTTTAACCATCTTCCCTGTCCCTGCTGAAGAAAAGCAGGCCCAAACTATGATGCTGCCACCACCATGTTTGACAGTGGGGATGGTAGGTTCAGGGTGATGAGCTGTGTTGCTTTTACGCCAAACATGACGTTTTGCATTGTTGCCAAAAAGTTCAATTTTGGTTTCATCTGACCAGAGCACCTTCTTCCACATGTTTGGTGTGTCTCCCAGGTGGCTTGTGGCAAACTTTAAACAACACTTTTTATGGATATCTCTAAGAAATGGCTTTCTTCTTGCCACTCTTCCATAAAGGCCAGATTTGTGCAATATACGACTGATTGTTGTCCTATGGACAGAGTCTCCCACCTCAAATCAAATCAAATTTTATTTGTCACATACACATGGTTAGCAGATGTTAATACGAGTGTAGCGAAATGCTTGTGCTTCTAGTTCCGACAATGCAGTAATAACCAACAAGTAATCTAACTAACAATTCCAAAACTACTGTCTTATACACAGTGTAAGGGGATAAAGAATATGTACATAAGGATATATGAATGGGTGATGGTACAGAGCAGCATAGGCAAGATACAGTAGATGGTATCGAGTACAGTATATACATATGAGATGAGTATGTAAACAAAGTGGCATAGTTAAAGTGGCTAGTGATACATGTATTACATAAGGATACAGTCGATGATATAGAGTACAGTATATACGTATGCATATGAGATGAATAATGTAGGGTAAGTAACATTATATAAGGTAGCATTGTTTAAAGTGGCTAGTGATATATTTACATCATTTCCCATCAATTCCCATTATTAAAGTGGCTGGAGTTGAGTCAGTGTCAGTGTGTTGGCAGCAGCCACTCAATGTTAGTGGTGGCTGTTTAACAGTCTGATGGCCTTGAGATAGAAGCTGTTTTTCAGTCTCTCGGTCCCAGCTTTGATGCACCTGTACTGACCTCGCCTTCTGGATGATAGCGGGGTGAACAGGCAGTGGCTCGGGTGGTTGATGTCCTTGATGATCTTTATGGCCTTCCTGTAACATCGGGTGGTGTAGGTGTCCTGGAGGGCAGGTAGTTTGCCCCCGGTGATGCGTTGTGCAGACCTCACTACCCTCTGGAGAGCCTTACGGTTGAGGGCGGAGCAGTTGCCGTACCAGGCGGTGATACAGCCCGCCAGGATGCTCTCGATTGTGCATCTGTAGAAGTTTGTGAGTGCTTTTGGTGACAAGCCGAATTTCTTCAGCCTCCTGAGGTTGAAGAGGCGCTGCTGCGCCTTCTTCACGATGCTGTCTGTGTGAGTGGACCAATTCAGTTTGTCTGTGATGTGTATGCCGAGGAACTTAAAACTTGCTACCCTCTCCACTACTGTTCCATCGATGTGGATAGTGGGGGGGTGTTCCCTCTGCTGTTTCCTGAAGTCCACAATCATCTCCTTAGTTTTGTTGACGTTGAGTGTGAGGTTATTTTCCTGACACCACACTCCGAGGGCCCTCACCTCCTCCCTGTAGGCCGTCTCGTCGTTGTTGGTAATCAAGCCTACCACTGTTGTGTCGTCCGCAAACTTGATGATTGAGTTGGCATTGCCTTCTGAGTGAGCGTGCGTGGCCACGCCACAGTCGTGGGTGAACAGGGAGTACAGGAGAGGGCTCAGAACGCACCCTTGTGGGGCCCCAGTGTTGAGGATCAGCGGGGAGGAGATGTTGTTACCTACCCTCACCACCTGGGGGCGGCCCGTCAGGAAGTCCAGTACCCAGTTGCACAGGGCGGGGTCGAGACCCAGGGTCTCGAGCTTGATGACGAGCTTGGAGGGTACTATGGTGTTGAATGCCGAGCTGTAGTCAATGGACAGCATTCTCACATAGGTATTCCTCTTGTCCAGATGGGTTAGGGCAGTGTGCAGTGTGGTTGAGATTGCATCGTCTGTGGACCTATTTGGGCGGTAAGCAAATTGGAGTGGGTCTAGGGTGTCAGGTAGGGTGGAGGTGATATGGTCCTTGACTAGTCTCTCAAAGCACTTCATGATGACGGAAGTGAGTGCTACGGGGCGGTAGTCGTTTAGCTCAGTTACCTTAGCTTTCTTGGGAACAGGAACAATGGTGGCCCTCTTGAAGCATGTGGGAACTGCAGAGTGGTATAGGGATTGATTGAATATGTCTGTAAACACACCGGCCAGCTGGTCTGCGCATGCTCTGAGGGTGCGGCTGGGGATGCCGTCTGGGCCTGCAGCCTTGCAAGGGTTAACACATTTAAATGTCTTATTCACCTCGGCTGCAGTGAAGGAGAGACCGCATGTTTTCGTTGCAGGCCGTGTCAGTGGCACTGTATTGTCCTCAAAGCGGGCAAAAAAGTTATTTAGTCTGCCTGGGAGCAAGACACCTCAGCTGTAGATCTCTGCAGTTCATCCAGAGTGATCATGTGCCTCTTGGCTGCATCTCTGATCAGTCTTCTCCTTGTATGAGCTGAAAGTTTAGAGGGACGGCCAGGTCTTGGTAGATTTGCAGTGGTCTGATACTCCTTCCATTTCAATATTATTGCTTGCACAGTGCTCCTTGGGATGTTTAAAGCTTGGGAAATCTTTTTGTATCCAAATCCGGCTTAAACTTCTTCACAACAGTATCTCGGACCTGCCTGGTGTGTTCCTTGTTCTTCATGATGCTCTCTGCACTTTTAACGGACCTCTGAGACTATCACAGTGCAGGTGCATTTATACGGAGACTTGATTACACACAGGTGGATTGTATTTATCATCATTAGTCATTTAGGTCAACATTGGATCATTCAGAGATCCTCACTGAACTTCTGGAGAGAGTTTGCTGCACTGAAAGTAAAGGGGCTGAATAATTTTGCACGCCCAATGTTTCAGTTTTTGATTTGTTAAAAAAGTTTGAAATATCCAATAAATGTCGTTCCACTTCATGATTGTGTCCCACTTGTTGTTGATTCTTCACAAAAAAATACAGTTTTATATCTTTATGTTTGAAGCCTGAAATGTGGCAAAAGGTCGCAAAGTTAGATAGGGACCATTTTACAGTTCCTATGACTTCCACTGGATGTCACCAGTCTTTGAATTCACCAGAATTTGGTTGAGGTTAAAGGGACCAACTCAAAACCTACATATGTCTACGTATGGGTTGTTTCAGTTGCATTTCATTATATTCACAGTATTACTTTATCAAATCTCCAGTAATTGATTATACACACATACAATTCATCATATTTTCATATCATCACAGAATCCATATAAAGTGTAAGAATTTCTTAGGTACTCACATCAACCATTCCATTTGCATTTTCAAGGACTCTCCACAGCTACGAAGCAGCTCTCCAAACATACTCCCAACTTTTGTTTCGAGGACAATGACCGGTCTATCATGGAATTCTCCACAGTTATCTAACCCCCCAGAAACCACGGGAAAGTCTAGCCTCCCAGAAACAATAGACTTGCTGCTAACATCCCGCTCTCAATGGCACCCAGAGATATTCTATGATGGGCAGTGATGGACAGAAACCCCAAAATAACATTATATCAACTCTACCAAATGTCAATCATCGTATTATGCAAATGTCTATATCTTATTTACACACTCACACAACTCTCATATCACATTCACACAATGCTATTCCCAAACATGCCTAATCAATTAGAGTTTAACCTGCAGGAATATTTTCTAATTTCTATCTCATGGTTAGTTACTATGATTATGTAACTCATACATTTAAATCTGTCAATAGTTCTAAAATGGGGTACAGGTTTAAAACAATACTGGTGCACCTTACTATCTTATACTATATCATAAATGGTCTTACCTAGTTCACACAGATTCTAGTTTTCATCCAGGTCACATAGATTCTGGATGTTTTAACATTAAATAGCCAAAACTAGTTCACACAGATACTAGATGTTTAACGCTTAATGACCAAACCCAGGGCATACCTGGTTAGCACATTTAAAATAATTGGAATTCACCACTTCTGAGGGTCACTTAGACTGTCACACAGACACTTTTCAGAATGAGGTCCTTCTTCCAATAGGGTTTCACAAGGTACCGTGCTTCACACAGAACCCACAGTCACCCTGGCCCATCACTCCTACAGACCGCACCAATCCCCTCTGTGATCAATTCAGTGTCAGGACGGCTCTAGATCGCCCGCAACTGACCAATGATAGGTGTCTTTGAGTCGACTAACTCTCAGATCATCCTCCACTGACTCAGCCCTGTTTACGCCTCCAAGGTGCCCCCCTCACACAGGAATACACACTCAGAGCCTACGTAACAGAGGCTTGTCTTAAAAACTCGACTTTGCATCTTTCGCTCACCTCTTTCTTTTTAAAACTAAGTTCGGGACGTGGTATCCACTCAGCTCGCTGCCTCTCAGATCAAAGGTGGGTCAATCTGCTTCATTCCCGAAGTGTGGTCTCCCTGTGATCCCAAGTTTGAGGGATCTCTGCACCATTTACCCAGGTCGTCAGGAGCGGTCACCAAGTGAAGATTCACATCCCATCCTTGTCGCCAAATGTGGTGGTTCATTTATTTACTATCAAATGAGAAGAAACAAACGTATCACACAAGTCAGAGTTATACTTAAACCAAATCTTTATTGACTTATTAATAAGGGAGCAAGTCAATACAACACACAAAGTTAATCAATTGAGTGATCTACAATAATGATAGCTGGTCGATGAATCAACCTCAGATGATTCGTTGAGAGCCCTGAGACAAAGTTACAAAGGTTTTAAAGCCAAGATACACCCTCTTCAGTCTATATGACAAACAACAGATGTATGGAATGGGTCACAAGGTAAACATTTGTATAAAAGATACTTGTAATTCACAGCAGACAGTACTGTAGCTGGTCGTATGTAGCTGGTCATATGTATCTGGTCATATGTAGCAGGTCATATGTAACTGTTCATATTTAGCTGGTCATATGTAGCTGGTCATATGTAGTTGGTCATTTGTAACTGTTCATATGTAGCTGGTCATATGTAGCAGGTCATATGTAGCTGGTCATATGTAACTGTTTATATATAGCTGGTCATATGTACTCTAGCTGTTCATATGTAGCTGGTCAAATGTAGCTGGTCATATTTAGCTGGTCATATATAAATGTTCATATGTAACTGTTTATATGTAGCAGGTCATATGTAGCTGGTTATATGAGGCTGGTCATATGTAGCAGGTCATATGTAGCTGGTCATATGTAACTGTTTAAATGTACCTGGTCATATGTAGTCTTGCTGTTCATATGTAGCTGGTCAAATGTAGCTGGTCATATGTAACTGTTCATATGTAGCTGGTCATGTGTAGCAGGTCATATGTAGCTTGTCATATGTAACTGTTTATATGTAGCTGGTCATATGTAACTGTTCATATGTAGCTGGTCATGTGTAGCAGGTCATATGTAGCTTGTCATATGTAACTGTTTATATGTAGCTGGTCATATGTACTGTAGCTGGTCATATGTAGCTGTTCATATGTAACTGGTCAAATGTAGCTGGTCATATGTAACTGGTCAAATGTAGCTGGTCATATGGAGCTGGTCATATGTAGCTGGCCATATGTAGCTGTTCTCATGTCGCAGGTCATACAGTATGTAGCTGTTAGCTGTGTGTCCTTATACTGTCTTCATAACACACAGACTATGTTAGATAAATGTGTGTTCACCGCAATATACCAACTTTGTCTTTGTCTTCCTCAGTGTTATGGAAAAGCATAATGATCCCAATTTGAGGTTCAATACGCTTTCCCAGCAGGAGATGGGTCTGGTCCATCCTGTCCCTGTGCCAAGCACCCAGACCAGGGGACAGTGGTCAAGAAAGCTGGAGTTCCTCCTGGCTGTGGCCGGACAGATCATAGGCTTGGGGTATGTATGGAGGTTCCCATATCTGTGCTACAAAAATGGAGGAGGTGAGTCTCACATAGCATCTTTACATGGTCATACATTTAAACACATATTAAATGTATGGCAAGGTGAGCCTTTGTCTTTTACATTATCAATGCAAAAGAGCTAGTCACCTCATTTAACTTCATTGTGGTGGAGACAGTACAGAGTTGTTCTTTTCATATCTTAGGCTAATATTGAAATCACACAATTACAAGACTGTAATAGAATAATCATTAAGAGATGTGTAATCATGGCCTGATATAAACATATCAGTGGTTGCTATAATATTATAGGGATATTTAGATGCTATCAGTCGGGCACAATCATAAAAACAACAGCGCCTGCCTGTGTGCACAAAAGGATCCAAAACCTTCTAGGTGCTTCCAGAATCTCTATACTGATATGCACATCACTACTGTACAACGTTTTGTTAAGCTCTGATAGAAATATGCTATGAAGTACAAACATGCCTCTCTGACATGTAGAATTAGGAATCACAATGACTCTTCATTGCCTTTCTATCTGCAATGTTCGATGATGTTAGGCGACTGAGCGTGTCCCAGAAACCCCATGATAATATCTCTAACATTTACATTACAAATGGATGCACAACACTTCAGGTGGTAGCTAAGTCCGTCAGCTACACAAACACATACTTGCATTCCTGTGGTTAAATTCAAATATACTAATAGATTTTTTTTCGATATTTAAAAAAAAAGTATAATCTTTATGAATTATATCATAAATATGACTGGTGGAGTTATGTCACACATGCAGCTAACACAGACATGTGGAAATGTCTGCTCTACCTAAAATTATAACCAAGTAATTGCAGCATTTCCTCAAAAATGGAAAAGGCAAGTGGAAGGGGCATAAAGTAAGGAACTTGTCTGTCGGCCCTGCCTTAAAGACCAAAATTGGTTAAAGAAAATTGTGATAAATAAAATTATATACCAGTTTTATTTAAGGACCAAAACATTGACAGCTGTGCCATATAAATTGCAAAATAGTTGGGAAGAGATTTTCGATGCACCGATTCCATGGCACATGGTTTATGAATTGACACAAAAAACGACACCTGATTCAAAACTTTGAATTGTTCAATTCAAATTCATTTGCTAAATTCTTGCAACCAATAGAATGTTATATATATATATAGGGGAAACAATTTTCCCGGCTCTGCAGATTTTGCTGCGTGAAGGCAGAGTCATTAGATCATTTATTTTGGTACCGTCCATATGTAGCTGAAGAATTGCAACAATTACCTTGAGCTAATGCAGCAGATAGCAATACTAGGTGATTTAAAAAGTCATAGTCAATTGATCAATAAAATTATTATTATTTTAGCAAAAATGTTTCTTTAATTTATAATCTGTAGAAACTATGAGAATAGAAACGTTCAGTACTTTTGTGAAGCATCTGTCAAGCCCTGACCTTAGAGAGACGTTTTATTTCTCTTTTTGGTTAGGTCAGGGTGTGATGTGGAGTGGGCATTCTATGTTTTGTTTTCTATGTTTATTTATTTCTATGTTTTGGCCGGGTATGGTTCTCAATCAGGGACAGCTGTCTATCGTTGTCTCTGATTGGGATTCATACTTAGGTAGCCCATTTTCCTTCCTTTCAGTGTGGGTAGTTGACTTTTGTTAGTGGCACAATAGCCCTGTAAGCGTCACGGTTGTGTCTTTGTTTGTTGTTTTGTTGGCGACATTTTAAATAAAAAGGAAAATGTACGCTCACGACGCTGCACTTTGGTCCACGTCTTTCGACGGCCATGACAGCATCACAGTACAGTTGAAAAATATATGGCAAATAGAAATCCAATGTGGATGGTGTTAAGAGATAGATGGGAGGGTTTGAATGGAGCTGAAGGGTGGGAATAACAACAAGATAACAAATGTAAAACATATGGGGTCTGTAAAATGTATATAGGTTCAGAACTGTTGTGAAATAGCACAGTTATAAATACAGTGGGGAGAACAAGTATTTGATACACTGCCGATTTTGCAGGTTTTCCTACTTACAAAGCATGTAGAGGTCTGTAATTTTTATCATAGGTACACTTCAACTGTGAGAGACGGATCTATAAAATCACATTGTATGATTTTTAAGTAATTCATTTGCTTTTTATTGCATGACATAAGTATTTGATCACCTACCAATCAGCAAAAATTCCGGCTCTCACACACCTGTTAGTTTTTCTTTAAGAACCCCTCCTGTTCTCCACTCATTACCTGTATTAACTGCACCTGTTTGAACTCGTTACCTGTATAAAAGACACCTGTCCACACACTCAATCAAACAGACTCCAACCTCTCCACAATGGCCAAGACCAGAGAGCTGTGTAAGGACATCAGGGATAAAATTGTAGACCTGCACAAGGCTGGGTGGGCTACAGGACAATAGGCAAGCAGGAAACGTATGATCTCTGTAATTGCAAACAAAGGTTTCTGTACAAAATATTAAGTTCTGCTTTTCTAATGTATCAAATACTTATGTCATGCAATAAAATGCAAATTAATTACTTAAAAATCATACAATGTGATTTTCTGGATTTTTGTTTTAGATTCCGTCTCTCTCACAGTTGAAGTGTACCTATGATAAATGACAGACCTCTACATGCTTTGTAAGTAGGAAAACCTGCAAAATCGGCAGTGTATCAAATACATGTTCTCCCCACTGTATATGGCAAATATAAACATCAGAAATAGAGGAAGGCCAGGACAAAAAAAAGTATAACTACTGTAAATGACATTGTCTGTAAAATGTATATAGTATGTATAAGCTGGAAGTAGAAGCCTACGTTTTATTGTTTACTGAAATTGGGGGAGGGGTGGTAGGGTTTGCGGGGAATAATATATACAGTGGGGCAAAAACGTATTTAGTCAGCCACCAATTGTGCAAGTTCTCCCACTTAAAAAGATGAGAGGCCTGTAATTTTCATCATAGGTACACTTCAACTATGATAGACAAAATGAGAAAAAAAAATCCAGAAAATCACATTGTAGGATTTTTTATGAATTTATTTGCAAATTATGGTGGAAAATAAGTATTTGGTCACCGACAACCAAGCAAGATTTCTGGGTCTCTCAGACCTGTAACTTCTTCTTTAAGAGGCTCCTCTGTCCTCCACTCGTTACCTGTATTAATGGCACCTGTTTGAACTTGTTATCAGTATAAAAGACACCTGTCCACAACCTCAAACAGTCACACTCCAAACTCAACTATGGCCAAGACCAAAGAGCTGTCAAAGGACACCAGAAGCAAAATTGTAGACCTGCACCAGACTGGGAAGACTGAATCTGCAATAGGTAAGCAGCTTGGTTTGAAGAAATCAACTGTGGGAGCAATTATTAGGAAATGGAAGACATACAAGACCACTGATAATCTCCCTCGATCTGGGGCTCCACGCAAGATCTCACCCGTGGGGTCAAAATTATCACAAGAACGGTGAGCAAAAATCCCAGAACCACACGGGGGGACCAGTGAATGGGACCAAAGTAACAAAGCCTACCATCAGCAAGGGCATTGAAGATGAAACGTGGCTGGGTCGTTCAGCATGACAATGATCCCAAACACACCGCCCGGGCAACGAAGGAGTGGCTTCGCAAGAAGCATTTCAAGGTCCTGGAGTGGCCTAGCCAGTCTACAGATCTCAACCCCATAGAAAATCTTTGGAGGGAGGTCCGTGAATGTCCGTGTTGCCCAGCAACAGCCCCAAAACATCACTGCTCTAGAGGAGATCTGCATGGAGGAATGGGCCAAAATACCAGCAACAGTGTGTAAAAACCTTGTGAAGACTTACAGAAAACGTTTGACCTCTGTCGTTGCCAACAAAGCGTATATAACAAAGTATTGAGATAAACTTTTGTTATTGGCCAAATACTTATTTTCCACCATAATTTGCAAATAAATTCATTAAAAATCCTATGATGTGATTTTCTGGATTTTTTCCCCTCATTTTGTCTGTCATAGTTGAAGTGTACGTATGATGAAAATTACAGGCCTCTCATCTTTTTAAGTGGGAGAATTTGCACAATTGGTGGCTGACTAAATACTTTTTTGCCCCACTGTATATATATATACACATACATTTTTTTTTCACCTTTATTTATCCAGGTAGGCCAATTGAGAACGAGTTCTAATTTATATCTGCGACCTGGCCAAGAGAAAGTAAAGTGGTGCGACACACACAACACCACAGAATTGCACATGGAATAAACAAGCTTACAGTCAATAACACAATAGGAAAAAAAGTCTATATACAGTGTGTGCAAATGGCGTGAGGAGGTAAGGCAATAAATTGGCCATAGTAGCAAATTAATTACAATTTAGCAAATTAACACTGGAGTGATGTGCAGATGATGATGAGAAAGTAGAAACACTGGTGTGTAAAAGAGCAGAAAAGTACATTTAAAAAATAATATGGGGATGAGGTAGGCATATTGGATGGGCTATTTACAGACGGGCTATGTACAGCTGCAGCGATCAGGTAGCTGCTCAGATAGATGATGTTTAAAGTTAGTGAGGGAAATATAAGTCTCCAACATCAGCGATTTTTGCAATTCGATCCAGTCCTTGGCAGCAGAGAACTGGAAGGAAAGACGGCCAAATGAGGTGTTGGCTTAGGGGATGACCAGTGAGATAAATGAAAATATATTCTAAAAAGATATGCATATGAATATATGTATGTGTATGTATGTATAATATGTATGTGGATATGTATGCATGTTATGTGTATATATATATATATATATTTTTTCTCACAAAAAAATATATATGAGCGATTGGAAATGATGCAGACAATTACATTGATGGAAGTGACAATCTATCCACAATATTTAAGCTGATCCACCCCCTAAAAATATATATATAAATAAGAAATACTTGTGTTCTCTTCTCTGGATGGTACGAATGCGATCAAACCTGAAGGGGGGAGCTGGTCCACCCCCTAAAAAGATATAAATAAGAAATACTTGTGTTCCCTTCTCTGGATGGTACGAATGCGATCAAACCTGAAGGGGGGGATTTGAGGTGATTCAGATGGCTTCGGGAAAAATATTTGTCTTGTTAAACCATAATCACGTGAAGTCAAACATTAAGTTATGGTCTTGGGCCATATGTTTAATTGTGTATTTTTATTTTAATTTTATTTTATTTCACCTTTATTTAACCAGGTAGGCTAGTTGAGAACAAGTTCTCATTTTCAACTGCAACCTGGCCAAGATAAAGCATAGCAATTCGACACATACAACAACACAGAGTTGCACATGGAATAAATGAAACATACAGTCAATAATACAGCAGAACAAAAGAAAACAAAAAAGTCTATATACAGTGAGTGCAAATGAGGTAAAATAAGGGAGTTAAGGCAATAAATAGGCCATGGTGGCGAAGTAATTACAATATAGCAATTAAATACTGGAATGGTAGATGTGCAGAAGATGAATGTGCAAGTAGAGATACTGGGGTGCAAAGGAGCAAGATAAATAAATAAATACAGTATTGGGGATGAGGTAGATAGATTGGCTGTTTACAGATGGGCTATGTACAGGCGCAGTGATTTGTGAGCTGCTCTGATAGCTGGTGCTTAAAGCTAGTGAGGGAGATATGAGTCTCCAGTTTCAGTGATTTTTGCAGTTTGTTCCAGTAATTGGCAGCAGAGAACTGGAAGGAAATGCGAGCAAAGGAAGAATTAGATTTGATGGTGACCAGTGAGATATACCTGCTGGAGCGCGTGCTACGAGTGGGTGCTGCTATGGTGATCAGTGAGCTGAGATAAGGTGGGGCTTTACCTAGCAGAGACTTGTAGATAACCTGTAGCCAGTGGGTTTTGCGACGAGTATGAAGCGAGGGCCTACCAACGAGAGCATGGGGCGTTGGTGACAAAACGGATGGCACTGTGATAGACTGCATCCAAATTGTTGAGTAGAGTGTTGGAGGCGATTTTATAGATGACATCGCCGAAGTCGAGGATCGGTAGGATGTTCAGTTGTACGAGAGTATGTTTGGCAGCATGAGTGAAGAATGCTTTGTTGCGATATAGGAAGCCGATTCTAGATTTAATTTTGGATTGGAGATGCTTAATGTGAGTCTGGAAGGAGAGTTTACAGTCTATCCAGACACCTAGGTATTTGTATTTGTCCACATATTCTAAGTCAGAGCAGTCCAGAGTAGTGATGCTGGGTGGGCGGGCAGGTGCGGCAGGTCCAGAAGTATACAGAATGGTGTCGTCTGAGTAGAGGTGGATCAGAGAATCACCAGCAGCAAGGGCAACATCATTGATGTATACAGAGAAGAGAGTCGGCCCGAGAATTGAACCCTGTGACACCCACATAGAGACTGCCCGAGGTCCGGACAATAGGCCTTTCCTATATGACACACTGAAATCTATCAGAGAAGTAGTTGGTTAAACAGGCGAGGCAATCATTTGAAAAACCAAGGCTGTCGAGTCTGCCAATAAGAATGTGTTGATTGACAGAGTCGAAAGCCTTGGCCAGGTCGATGAATACTGCTGCACAGTAATGTCTCTTAGCGATGGTGGTTATGATGTCGTTTACCACCTTGAGCGTGGCTGAGGTGCACCCATGACCAGCTCTGAAACCAGTTGCATAGTGGAGAAGGTACAGTGGGATTCGAAATGGTCGGTAATCTGTTGGTTAACTTGGCTTTCGAAGATGTTAGAAAGATAGGGTAGGACAGATATAGGTCTGTAGCTGTAGCCTTTGAAGAGGGGGGTGACCGCGTCAGCTTTCCAATCTTTGGGAATCTCAGACGATACGAAAGAGGTTGAAAAGGCTAGTAATATGGGTTGCAACAATTTCAGCAGTATTTTAACTTGTGTTGTAAGGGGTGTTCTTCATCCCTTATGTGCTCTTTCTGTTCACCTGTGGCATTCCACTCTTTCTCCTGGAGACCTCCTTGGGCCAGTACACCACGCAGGGCAGCATCACCTGCTGGAGGAAGATCTGTCCCTTGTTTGAAGGTAAATATCAGGTCTCATATTTATAAAGGGTCATTGAATAAGACTGCCGATTTAGAATCAGGTAGCCTCTCTCCGTATAAGCTTAGTCATTATGATCTAAAAGGCTAATCTGATTCTAGATCAGCCATCCTACTGGTATGCTTTATGAATGCGGCCACGGGGCCTTGTTGTGCGTATTGCATCCATATTAGGGATTCAGTTGTCAGTGTTTGTCTGACCATTGATAGTATTTACTTCCTAAGGTGGATGCCATCTTGGGGAAATAGACATGAAAGCCTGATAGCTAGAAGGAAGAAAGGCTAAAGCCTTCAGTAAAAATAGATAACATTCAGAGGCACTGCAGGACAAACTTTGTCTGTTTGTTGTATTTGTACTCAAGAAAACTGAGAACGTAGTATTGCAATCCAAAGCAATGTCAATATGATTTAAATTGATATTCAGCACGTAAACTCAAGGTTTCTGTCTGGAGCCTTTGTCAAGAATGTGCTGGTTGAGGGGGACATATAGGGCCAGACAATTAGCCATAATAGGTACAGTATATGCACAGTACATGCAGGCTTTTCCTTCTGTAAATGATATTGCACTATTGTATTTGTAAAAGTCCATTCTCCATGATTTTAATCACATTGCTTTAACAATTTGAAACAATATAAGGATACATTTTAGATTGCTTGGGTGGGTTTGTGACTGATCTGTTTCTAACCTGATTTAACTTGAAAAAGGGGTTAAAGTAACAAGACATTTCACTCAAGTTATTGGATGAAGCTTGGATTAAACATCAACAGTATACCACAGGCTCACACTAATTCATGAGCTATTACATGATAAAGTGGCAGTCCTTAATGTGACATGACACGTGCATCCAGGACACTTGTCTTGTGTTCAAACATTCACAAATGTCTGTCTTGTTGGAATGGCACCATAACTTATTAATCGGAGCTGGTGACTTTGAAAGGAGTCTAATCCACATCAAAAAGAAACACAGTTCAATGTTTTTTATGGTTTTAGGTTGAGAATGTGATTGGATATAACATATGTCGCATCTATTTCTTAGAAGAAGGTTTTTTTTACATTTAAATCTCCATGTTTGTCTATAAAATATCCTCCTCCTCATCTTCCTCCTCAGGACTGGGTTATGGTAGTCAGGTGGTGGTTTTATATTGCAGCATCTATTACATCACCATTCTAGCCTGGGCCTTCTTCTACCTCTTCTCCTCATTCAGCTCTGAGCTCCCCTGGGCCAGTTGTAGAAACAGCTGGAACACAGGTATGTATATCAGTTTAGCCTGAGTGCCAGTCTGCTTGTGCTGTCATACCAACTGCCTGTCATTCATTGTCATAGCAAACCTGTTTGGATTGACAAGGAGAGCAATGGAGTTTGCATTGCATAGAACACAAACAGATCTGGGACCAGGTTAACTTCAGTGTGTAGACATGTTGACATTGACATACCTTTGTCATGCCCAAATGATAGATAGTATCTTAAATTGTTGGACACCACTGGGATATCCACTGAGATATTACGTTTTTGACAAGTGAGTTGATTAATGTTTTATTTTTGTAAATGTCTCCTTATCCAGGAAAGATTCAGAGAGTTCTGAGACATGCTTGTTATTGTGTCATTTCCTCCTAACCAGCAACCTGCATGGAGTTTGACAGAAGAGTAGTGGGACATCTAAATTGGACAGTAGCAGGGAACGCAACATCGCCAGTGAGAGAGTTCTGGGAGTGAGTACACAAAATCATTCCAATTTATCAACTCCTTATTAAGTCCTTACAGATGGAAATCATGGCTATGTTCCTTTTTGAAGGCGTTGAGAGAATGGTGAAAAGCAAGAGGTGGGATTGTAACTGAAAATATGATTTCAGAAGGAGAGTTTTGAGTCTCACAGACAGTCCAAACAAGCTAGGCAGTGTTCGCTGGGAGCTGGCTCTGTGTCTTCTACTGTCATGGATTCTCTGTTACTTCTGTGTTTGGAAAGGAGTGAAGTCTACTGGGAAGGTAAGGTGGGATCTCTGCCATTCAACCTGATGACACCATGAATACTGTAGAGTTGTTAAGATGAGCTATAGACTGAGGGAATGTAATGCTGGTCTGGTCCCCCTCCCCTCAGGTGGTCTACTTCACTGCCACCTTCCCCTATCTGATGCTGGTGGTGTTGCTGGTCCGTGGACTCACACTGCCGGGGGCAATAGATGGTATCAAGTTCTACCTCTACCCAGACCCAGCCCGCCTCACTGACCCACAGGTAGGAACACACTTCACTGTATAATTTGTGTCCAGGTGTAACAAAAACTATCAGTACATACTGTAGTGATTTGTGGGGGATAAATGGTAACGTCTCTGTCTGTGTTTGAGCCCTAGTCAACATGACCAAGGGCAGCAACCATTACCACTGGCACAAGAAACGTAACTCCCTTGGTGCAACAGTTTGTGGTTTTAAGAGCATCAGATTTGTTACAATATCAATACCTAATAAAAAAATATTCGGATTTTCAAAGCAAATGCATTTCCTGTTGACTTATATATACAAGGTACCATTTGAATTCACCTCTAATACCCTGGGATGTGACTAGTATGTCGGAATTGTGAAACTATGAAGACTATTGTGTCTCTCTCTGGTGTGTCTCACAGGTATGGATGGATGCTGGAACACAAATCTTCTTTTCCTATGCTATCTGCATCGGCTGTCTGACTGCTCTTGGCAGCTACAACAAATATGACAACAACTGTTACAAGTGAGTGGGGGAATGGAATGTATGATGGGCCTATGGAGAACCTACCTCAGAACAGTAACATACAATAAATGGACATTGGGACAATATGTTTTGTCAGTCAAAATGGGGGTAATGACGATAGATGGAATATGAAAACGAGTGTCGTTTTTGTTATGTTATTAAAAGTTAAATTACAACGTTATAAAGGAAACATTGTAACTTGAAGAGTTTTGTACCTGATGTTTACATACTGTACGTTATGTGGAAAATGTCCAGATGAAATAGAATGTTTTTGTAAAGGTGAAATGGGAAGTTAGTTGTCTAAATTGGATCTGAGTAAAATCCAGACCTTGCCTCGTAACTAGCGACGCACAGAGAACTTGCCATAAAACTGAAACGCCCCTTTCTGACCCGAGGATATTAAACATGTGAGTTAAGAATTTACATAGCAGACTAGGTGACCAGGGTCATGGTACAGTAGTCGCAAACGCAAAATGCAACTCGAGGTCGAAGAAGACAAAGGAAGCTCTTAATCTATGCTACAGATGAGTAGCTGTGTCTAAGAGGGTGAATTCAAGCAGGACCAATCGGTTATTCTCTCCAAGGAATCGTGTGTCTACACTGCTTTCATTCCCACACTGGAACCACCTATACGCTAATTAGTCATCCTCAGAAGACCCCTTTTCAGAACAAGGGCGAGGAAACAGACCACTAAGACAATGGACACTTACATTGTGTGGACAATCAGAGACTTACACCCGGTAACATCAGAGGAGAAGGAGGAACTCGGTCCACGAGGAGCTACCCCACCAGAGACCTTCGACAGATAATTACATCATTATATTCTAACCATATAACCATAAGAGCGGCAGTTCGGGCAAGTTTAGGGCTAAACTTAGCATAGTTTACAAATGTTCCCAAATGTGCCTTTTTCTTTTTAAATCGCCATTTTGTGTAACACGTACCATACTGTGTTAACTCGCTAGGGACCTGTTTCAGTGTACTAAGTTCTAATCAATAGCCTAGACGGTATGTTTGTGTGTCTTATATTATCATTTAGCTTGTTAGTAAAGAAATAATCAACTCAATTGGTGTGGTACAGACTTATTTAGTGGGACTCGGGTTTGTGCAGATTCACAGATTATGCGATACTCAGGACGAGACTGTAGAGGAAATTAATGAATTAGCGACTTTTGTAAAATCAATATACTGACATTCTTTGAGTAATTTGGGAAATGGAACCTCAATAAAACCAAACTTTCCCCTGGTGCCCAGGTTGCTGTGTTAATAATTACCTGATTCATTTAATCACGTAATTATAAACAGTTAATTATTCGATGAACAGCAGTCATCACATTAATCAATACAACATCACGACACTAGATAAAATGTGCTGGCAGAACGTTTTCTCTTGCCTGCAAAAACGTCCCCTGTGCACATAATTCTTTGGAGGTTGGGTTGAAGAAATGGTAGAGTACCTGGAAAGTTTGATGATCTCCATATTGTAGGTCATTTGGATGCCTTTGTGTTGTGACTAACAGGGAAGTGAATCTCTTTATAGGGACTGTGTGTACCTGTGCCTTTTGAACAGTGGAACCAGCTTTGTGGCCGGTTTTGCGATCTTCTCTGTACTGGGCTTCATGGCTTATGAACAAGGGACAGACATCTCAACAGTGGCCGAATCAGGTAAGTGTTGCAGCAGTGAGATATGAATGAATTCATGAATAAACAACTTAATGCACAAACAAACAAATTGACATACCCTTGTAAATTCTGCTTTGTTACAAGACAGGTGTCTTAGCATTTCAGGGATCTAACTATTCCCTCTGCCCCTGAGAGTTCAGTAATGAGTTTACCTGTATTGCTGCATACAGGTCCTGGCCTGGCATTCATCGCCTACCCTCGTGCCGTGGCCATGATGCCATTACCCCAGCTTTGGGCCATCTTCTTCTTCATCATGATAATCCTACTGGGTTTAGACAGTGAGGTGTGTTAGAGTGGTTCTGAAGGCCTACGAAATATTTTCTTTGCGAAGGATATTTACATAACCTACAATAGATGCTACAATCATCACTAAACTAATGGATGTGAAACTGTGAATGAGTAGCTAGTATTTCAAAGAAGAGTTTCCACTGAACCCCATCATCTCTCCTTCAGTTTGTAGGTCTGGAGGCTTTGGTGACAGTTATCTCAGACATGTATCCCTCTTTCTTCCTGGTTGGCCATCGGCGTAAAATCCTCCTCCTCATCATCAGTGTGGGTAGCTTCTTCATCAGCCTGGTCATGGTCACAGAGGTGAGAGATCATTTGAAGTAATCATTCTATAAGGAAATAGGATATAAAATATAGAATTTAAAGGCCATCGTTATTAGATCAATCATGACAGTAACGAGATATATGATCAATAATGTACCTCCCAAGTGATCTGTTTCAACGTTTACCTGGGTATTTGTCCTCTTTTTATATTAGATTTCATTTTCACCAGTTTTTCAGAAGAATGGCCATAACCTCTTATTTTCTAAACAAAGAAATACAGGTACCTTAGACCAGTGTTTCCTAAACTCGGTCCTGGGGCCCACAGACCAACTGTGTATTTGACAGACCAACTGTGTATTTGACAGACCAACTTTTAAACCCTTTTATTGACTGCTGTTTGAGTCCCTGTTGATATGTTTACTCCACAGGTGCAGACCGTCTGTACGATAATATAGAGGACATGATCGGTTATCGACCATTACCCATCATTAAGTACTGTTTGAAGTATGTCACTCCAGTCATCTGCACAGTAAGTTTTATTTATTTACACCCCACTGTCAACAGCAAATTAATTTGTTATTTGTCCAATAAAAGTTATAGTAAACATGACGTTTACATTGAATATATTAGGCTATTGTTATCATTAGCACTAGCATAAGATTAACATACATTACTGTTTAATTTAATTTCACATATGCAGTGAAACGTTTTGACACACCTACTCATTCAAGGGTTTTTCTTTTTTTTGGACTATATTCTACATTCTAGAATTGTAACGGTTTTCTTGACTTGAAGGAGAGGCGGACCAAAATGCAGCGTGGTTTCTATTCATGGTTCTTTAATAAAGACTCTACACATGAACAAACTAACAAAACAAGAAACGTGAAAACCCAAACAGCCCTATCTGGTGCAAACACAGAGACAGGAACAATCACCCACAAACACAGTGAAACCCAGGCTACCTAAGTATGATTCTCAATCAGAGACAACTAATGACACCTGCCTCTGATTGAGAACCATACTCGGCCGAAACATAGAAATACCCAAATCATAGAAAAACAAACAGACTGCCCACCCCAACTCACACCCTGACCATACTAAATAATGACAAAACAAAGGAAAAAGGTCAGAACGTGACAAGAATAAGAGTGAAGACCTCACGACAATAAAAAAAACAAGCAATCACGTAGTAACCAAAAAAGTGTAAAACAAATCCAAATATATATTTGATCTTAGATTCTTCAAAGTAACCACCCGTTGCCTTGATGACAGCTTTGCACACTCTAGGCATTCTCTCAACCAGCTTCATGAGGAATGCTTTTCCAAGCCCCCACACCATCACACCTCATCCTCCATGCTTCACAGTGGGAACAATACATGCGGAGATCATCCATTCACCTACTCTGCATCTCAGAAAGACACGGCGGTTGGAAACAAAAATCTCAAATTTGGACTCATCAGACCAAAGGACAGATTTCCACTGGTCTAATGTCAATTGCTCGTGTTTCTTGGCCCAATCAAGTCTCTTATTATTATTGGTGTCCTTTAGTAGTGGTTTCTTTGCAGCAATTTGACCATGAAGGCCTGATTCACACAGTCTCCTCTGAACAGTTGATGTTGAGATGTGTGTTAATTTAACTCTGTGAAGCATTTATTTGGGCTGCAATCTGAGGGGCAGTTAACTCTAATGAACTTGTCCTCTGCAGCAGTGGTAACTCTGGGTCTTCCTTTCCTGTGGGTAGGTCTTCATGAGAGCCAGTTTCAATATAGCACTTTTCTGCAACTGCATTTTTTTTGCAACTGCATTTTAAGAAACTTTCAATGTTCTTGAAATTTTCTGCATTTTCTGACCTTCATGTCTTAAAGTAATGATGGACTGTCATTTCTATTTGCTTATTTGAGCTGTTCTTGCTATTGTATGGACGTGGTCTTTACCAATTAGGGCTATCTTCTGTATACTACCCCTACTTGTCACAACACAACTGACTGGCTCAAACGCATTAATTCAACATATTAACTTTTAACAAGGCACACCTTTTAATTGAAATGCATTCCATGTGACTACTGTACCTCATGAAGCTGGTTGAGAGAATGCCAAGAGTGTGCAAAGCTGTCATCAAGGCAAATTACTATGAAGAATCTAAAATAAAATATATTTTGATTTGTTTAACACATTTTTGGTTACTACTTGAATCCATATGTGTTATTTCATAGTTTATGTCTTCACTGTTATTCTACAATCTAGACATTGGTAAAAAAAAAAATTAGGTGTGTCCAAACTTATTACTAGTAATGTATATTTAATTGTTCCAATTTCATAAAATGTTTGTTACATGTAATCTTTTGTTTTAACTATAATGCCTGATAAGCATCATCAACAGGGGGAACATATTGGATGTGCGCCAGCTCATGCTTTTTATTAGACCATTATAAATGCTCCACCAGAAGCCTGACCTGGAGAAACTATAACATTGTTCTTAACCTTATCTTGTTCATCTCTGTCTTCACTCAACCCTCACTGTTACCCTAATATGTTATAATTAGTACAATGCTATCAGAAAATACATTGTGTTCTTTAATGTTTATTATACAACCTCCATCCATATCTTTTGGTTCTAGGTTACATTTGTCTTCTCCTTGATAAAGTTTACTCCGCTGAAGTTCAACAACACCTTTCAGTATCCTTGGTGGGGTTCCGCCGTTGGCTGGTGGTTCACTCTCTCCTCCACCCTCATGGTTCCTCTATGGATGGTTTACATCGTGAGCGTCACTCCTGGTACCCTGCGACAGGTAAATAGGGACATCATTTATTATGTTTCTGTAGAGTTTCACATTGCTTGACTTGGGCAGGAGCTCTCCGGAGCTGAGTACCGGCACCTAAAATGTTTAACAGTTTGAGCTCCTGTTCCTCTTATAGAATATTAACTCAAAAGTATTGTGGAGCTCATGCACCTAAATGTAAACAGTACCGGCACCAAACATGAGTACCGGCAACTGTCTCAGCCCAAGTCAAGCACTGGAGTTTCAAAACAGAAAAGCATCTCAAAGTGGTCCAAAAGCAACAAAAATCAAGCAATATATCGTAGGTAGCCTAGCTATAGGTAGTTACGTGTGTCGACGATTAGAGCATAAGTCTTTGAGTACATTCTCCAAAGATGGAGCAATGGTCATGAGAAGCCACGGTTAATTTCTCACTATCAATTCCAAACTTCAGATATTTTAAAAGTTGGCAGGTACCACTTGTTGTTATCGCTAGTTATGTCTCTATTTATACAATGATCAGATCCATTACCCAAACCCCATTTACTCCCCAATACACACTGATGATGATGTTTCTTCAAGTCAAACAATCAATGCTCTGCAAACATCACCAGTTATTTTATGTCTCAGTCCTTTGGTGGTCTGTCTTTGAAATGCTCCTCTGTCCTCTTTATTGATTCCTCAGAGACTGTCCATCCTCACCACTCCGTCAGAGGATCTCCCCATGACCAAGGCCCAGAAGAATTCCCTCCTGGCCAAGCAGTCAGAGCAGGACAGACCCCTGGGGGACACGGAGATACCAGCCTGGGGCCACAACCTCCTAGACAGAGACAGTGGCCCTTGTAGAGACACTGGCCCCCTCTCTCAGCTACCATCCCTATAGGACTAGAGATAAGCAGGTCCAGCCAGTCACTCAAGGTCCTGACATAAACAATACAAATACTTCCCGTTGTGTAACAGAGACTTATGTGACCCTTCGCTTGGTCTGAGAGGCTTAGAAAAGTATAGTATAGAACATAATCCACCCCATGCCTTTTTCTTGGGAGGGAGATGTGGGCAAGTGTTTCCAAAACACACACTGTTTCCTGTATGTAGAGCTGATGAGACGTAGAAGCACTGGTTATGGGAAGTCTTGGTGTGACAAAAGAGATGCGGTCATCCTGTTTGGCCCAGAAAACCCTGAATTAATAGAATTACAGGTCAATCTTGCTGACTCATGTCAGAATGAGGAGAAAACATATTGAGTAAGGTCCGGCACAAAATATGGACCTTTGCAGTTGTCCTTTAATTAACCAGGACTGTGGTCATGGCAGAGTAATGGATGAATGGATCAAACACCTGTCACACAACATGGTGGAAACAAAAACATGACATTTATGCTATTAGTCCCTGTTTGGTTAACTGAGTCTGTATATACAAGTGAACAAACTATTTTTTGGAAGATACATTTTATCTTTGGGTGGGTTTAATAATCATATACCTTTATAGTTTTTTCTACTACTATGTAATATCTTAAGACTTTGTGAAGAATGACATTTGTGAAAATATATTGATGGTTAACGAGAAGGGATTGTGGAAATACATATATAGTAGAAACACTGTAAAATACTGTGATAGGATTTGATGCCAATATCAATAAACTTATCAAACCTTGTGCCATGATTTATATCTTATTTTTCCACCCTTATTCTTTGGAGTATGTTAAATTAAAAGTGTAATTCGCTGCAGAAATATATTCAGGTGTAACATTAATCTGAGACCTGCGGCCCATATTCCTAAAGCTTCCTAGAATAGAAGTGATGATCTAGGATCATAGAAAAGGCTAAACTGAACCTAGATAAGTGCTCCTACTCTGAGGTAATTGAACAGAGACATCGTTATTGCACTGACTATAAATAAGTTTCCCCCACAGGGTACAGACTGTGTTCCATAGCCGAGCTGAAGACTAATACAGGAGCAATGACCTTCTATGAGTTACAGATAAGACCAGTAAGACCAGTTAACAGCAGTTATCATTAGTTCAGGCTAAACCAACACAGAGCACACCCCACCTGCAATTGTGTCTGAGGTGAATTTAGCCTGATATGAAAAATGAATACTTGTAGCTTTAGACAGTTGTTTGTAGAATATCTATATTCATCCTTTGAGGTACTGTGGTCTGTATTACAGTGTACAAATGGCTCTGATGATTGCTGACCAAAGGAGCAGCACCAGCTCTACTATCCCTGATGACAGTCTGTGTTTTATCATTCATAGATACCATTATGACCCTCAATGTAGCAGGTTAGAGTGATAATAGTGTTTCAAGATTTTGATATATTTTTGTTGTTCTCGTGATCATTTTACACAATTCCCCAGCTGCACATGACGTATTACAGTACTATTTGACATTGAGGTCCAGTGATTGGTTGTGTCACTATCACCCTTAGTGCTTCAGCAAGTTGTAATACTAGTTCTAACAGAGATGTTAGACTCTGGTTCTAAACTCCACTGAGTTTAAAGACTAGGGGCTCTATTCAATCTGTAAAGCTGAAGTGTTACAGATTCTGCGATAGAAATGTGAAGGTAATTTCCGATTGGACCAACATATACAGCGTTTACGGTGAATGCAGTCTCCACTAAAGCAGGAACATTGCCTTTAAATCTCAATCACTCTGGAAAGCTTGGGCGGCAGGGTAGCCTAGTGGTTAGAACATTGGACTAATAACCGGAAGTTTGCAAGTTCAAACCCCTGAGCTGACAAGGTACAAATCTGTCATTCTGCCCCTGAACAGGCAGTTAACCCACTGTTCCTAGGCCATCATTGAAAATAAGAATGTGTTCTTAACTGACTTGCCTGGTTAAATAAAGGTAAAATTAAAAAAAATAATAATAATTAAAAGATGAATTTATGCAACACAGATTGAATAGAGACCTGGGTCATTCAGGTTTTCTGGACTTAGAATTAGAATGAATGAATTCACACAACATATCTCTCAGAATCTCCATTGAGAATGTCTTTTAGTCCTGGGTTAGGCTTAATCTGTGTCTGGGAAACTGGCCCATTATTTCCTACCTTTTTAATACTGATTTGAAATTTCAAAGAGTAGCCAATCCAGGGAGAGCCTGACAAAGTATAATGCCAAAGTCATCTTAACATAAACAAGCATTTGAAAGGGTCCCTTGTTGCCCTGTTATGTTATTGCATTACAGTAAATAAAGAAGAACAGAACAAAATTGATATCCATCAGATAATTCCTGGGCTTCAATACCTCTTTTGCCAATTGGCCTGGACCCTTTGCTGCCGACACAGAGCCCCGCCGATCCATCACTACTGATCTGCCGATGTAACCGTCCGAGGGGGTTTAAATAGGCTCTACCATTGCGACGTCCCCTTGAGGCACATCTGCTAGCCTGCAGCTAGCCCCGGCCTGCTTGCTGTCTGAATCGCCGCGCCACCAGCTCGCATATCTACTCATTGGACCCTATGATCACTTGACTACACATGCCTTTTCATAACGTCAATATGCCTTGTCAATTGCTGTTTTGGTGATTATTTTTTGTCTTATTTCACTGTAGAGCCTCCAGCCCTGCTCAATATGCCTTAGCTAACCTTTATGTTCCACCCCCACACATGCAGTGACCTCACCTGGCTTAAATGGTGCCTCTAGAGACAAAACCTCACTCATCGTCACTCAATGCCTAGGTTTAACTCCAACGTATTCACATCCTACCATAACTTTGTCTGTACATTATGCCTTGAATCTACTCTTGCACACCCAGAAACCTGCTCCTTTTACTCTCTGTTCCTACTTATCCTACTCCTCCTTTGTTCCTCTGGTGATGTAGAGGTTAACCCAGGCCCTGCAGTCCCCAGCATCACTCCAATTCCCCAGGTGCTCTCATTTGTTGACTTCTGTACCCGTAAAAGCATTGGTTTCATGCATGTTAACATTAGAAGCCTCCTCCCTAAGATTGTTGTATTCACTGCTTTAGCACACTCCGCCAACCCGGATGTCCTAGCCGTGTCTGAATCCTGGCTTAGGAAGGCCACCAAAAATCCTGAAATTTCCATCTCTAACTATAAAAATTTCTGACAAGATTGAACTGCCAAAGGGGGCGGAGTTGAAATCTGCTGCAGAGATAGCTTGCAGTGTTCTGTCATACTATCCAGACAATTCGAGCTTCTAATTTAAACATCCACCTTTCCAGAAACAAGTCACTCACCGTTGCCGCTTGCTATAGACCACCTTCAGCCCCCAGCTATGCCCAGGAGACCATATGTGAATTGATCGCCCCACATCTATCTTCAGAGTTCGTACTGTTAGGTGACCTAAACTGGGACATGCTTAATGCAACCGCTGTGTCTGATTTTTAAAAAACTTTACGGAATTAGCAAACCATGCAATAATCTGAGACGGCGCTCAGAAGAAATAGTCACAATAGCCGCCATGTTGGCGTCAACATAAACAAGAAATTACACCAAAAATATTCCCTTACCTTTGATGATCTTCATTAGAAACCACTTCAGGAATCCCAGGTCCACAATAAATGTTTGTTTTCGATAACGTCCGTTATTTATGTCCAAATATTTATGTCCAAATACCTCCGTTTGTTAGCACGTTTGGTATACATATCCAAAATGCTCTTCTGGTCAGCGTTACGTCGGACAAAAACTTCAAAAAGTTACATTACAGGTCAAAGAAACATTTCAAACTATGTACAAAATCAATCATTAGGATGTTTTTTAAATATAGCTTCAATAAAGATCCAACCGGAGTATTCCTTTGTGTCTTGATGAGCAATGGAATGCAAGTGGATACCATGAGGAATGCGCGTGATCAGAAAATGGCTGACTGCCAGTCACCTGATAGATTCTGCTCTCATTCAGTCCCACAACACAGTAGAAGTGTTATTCAAATGTCTATAGATGGTTGACATCTAGTGGAATCCCTCGGATGTGCAACATCATTAATATCTCAAAGGGATTTCATTGGGAACTGTGGTGAATACATACCAAGCTCAGATTTCTCACTTCCTGTTTTGATTTCTCCTCAGGATTTTGCCTGCCATATGAGTTCTGTTATACTCACAGACATCATTCAAACAGTTTTAGAAACTTTGGAGTGTTTTCTATGCATATATTAGCAACTGAGACTGAGGAGTAGGCCGTTTACTTTGGGCAACTTATTCATCCAAGCTACTCAATACTGCCCCCCAGACAGTTTTGGTCTAGAGTGTCTCACCCTTTGAAGAGGGGGATGACCGAGGCAGCTTTCCAATCTTTGGGGATCTCAGACGATACGAAAGAGAGGTTGAATAGACTAATAATAGGGGTTGCAACCATTTCGGCAGATTATTTTAGAGATGGTTGTGGACAGGTGTCTTTTATACTGATAACAAGTTCAAACAGGTGCCATTAATACAGGTAACGAGTGGAGGACAAAGGAGCTCTTAAAGAAGAAGTTACAAGTCTGTGAGAGCCAGAAATCTTGCTTGTTTGTAGGTGACCAAATACTTATTTTCCACCATAATTTGCAAATAAATTCATTAAAAATCCTACAATGTGATTTTCTGGATTTTTTTTCTCATTTTGTCTGTCATAGTTGAAGTGTACCTATGATGAAAATTACAGGCCTCTCTCATCTTTTTAAGAGGGAGAACTTGCACAATTGGTGGCTGACTAAATACTTTTTAGCCCCACTGTACATGTATCTTATACCGTTTTAAAGGTAGTCTTGTTGTTAATCCCACCACAGTGTCCGATTTCAAATAGGCTTTACAGCGAAAGCACCAAAAACGATTATGTTAGGTGACCACCAAACCACAATAAAAACAGTCCTTTTCCCAGCCAAAGAGGGAGTCACAAAAAGCACAAATAGAGATAAAATGAATCACTAACCTTTGATGATCTTCATCAGATGACACTCATAGGACTTCATGTTACACAATGTATGTTTTGTTTGATAAAGTTTATATTTATCAGAAATACTCATCATAAATGTAGATGATAATACAAGTTATACATATGGAATTATAGATATACCTTTCCTTACTCTGTTGAAGAGCATGCACTTAGTTTTACTAGCATTTAAAAGTGGTTGGAGGTCACAGAAAGAGTGTTGTATGGCGTTGAAGCTCGTTTGGAGGTTTGTTAGCACAGTGTCCAAAGAAGGGCCAGATGTATACAGAATGGTGTCGTCTGCGTAGAGGTGGATCAGAGAATCACCAGCAGCAAGAGCGACATCATTGATATATATAGAGAAACGAGTCGGCCCTAGAATTGAACCCTGTGGCACTACAATAGACTGCCAGAGGTCCGGACAACAGGCCCCCCCGATTTGACACACTGAACTCTACCTGTAAAGTAGTTGGTGAACCAGGCGAGGCAGTCATTTGAGAAGCCAAGGCTATTGAGTCTGCCGAAAAGAATGTGGTGATTGACAAAGTCGAAAGCCTTGGCCAGGTTGATGCACAGTACTGTCTTTTATCGATGGGGATAATGATATCGTTTAGGACCTTGAGCATGACTGGGGTGCACCCATGACCAGCTCGGAAACCATATTGCATAGTGGAGAAGGTACGGTGAGATTTGAAATGGTGATATGTTTATTACTCCCCACACCCTCCCACACGACTAGCATCACTACTCTGGACGGTTCTGACTTAGAATATGTGGACAACAACAAATACCTAGGTGTCTGGTTAGACTGTAGACTCTCCTTCCAGACTCACATTAAGCATCTCCAATCCAAAGGTAAATCTAGAATCGGCTTCCTATTTCACAACAAAGCCTCCTTCACTCATGCCGCCAAACATACCCTCGCAAAACTGACTATCCTACCGATCCTTGACTTCGGCAGTATCATTTACAAAATAGCCTCCAACACTCTACTCAGCAAGCTGGATGTAGTCTATCACAGTGCCATCCGTTTTATCACCGAAGACCCAAAGACAGTACTAGACACCATTGCGATCAGCATGCTCTCGTTGGCTGTCCCTCAGTAGATATCAGTCGCCAAACCCACTGGCTCCAGGTCATCTATATGTATTTGCTAGGTAAAGCCCCGCATTATCTCAGCTCACTGGTCACCATAGCCTAAACCCACCCGTAGCCAGCGCTCCAGAAGGTAAATTGCACTGGTCAACCCCAAAGCCAAAACTTCCTTTGGCTGCCTTTCCTTCCAGTTCTCTGCTGCCACTGACTGGAACGAATTGCAAAAATCTCTGAAGCTAGAGTCTTATATCTCCCTCTCTAACTTTAAGCATCAGCTGTCAGAGCAGCTTACCGATCGATAACTGTACCTGTACACAGCCATTCTGTAAATAGCACACCCGAATACCTCATCCTCATATTATTACTTACCCTCTTGCTCTTTTGCACCCCAGTATCTCTACTTGCAAATTATCATCTGCACATCTATTACTCCAGTATTAATGCTAAATTGTAATTATTTTCGCCTATGTGGCCTATTTATTGCCTACCTCCCTACTCTTCTACATTTGCAAACACTGTACATAGATGTTTCTATTGTGTTATTGACTGTACATTTGTTTATGTGTAACTCTGTGTTGTTGTTTTTGTCGTACGGCTTTGCTTTATCTTGGCCAGGTTGCAGTTGTAAATGAGAACTTGTTCTCAACTGGCCTACCTGGTTAAACAAAGGTGAAATAAAATAAATGAATAAAAAAACATATGTGCTCCTTGCAATTCAAATATGAGGAAGCTTGACAAGTTTGTCGTTGTGTGTAAGGTGAGACAGATTGCCTATTAAATGTGTGCCAGTTATCGGGTCGTACAACATGCCTACAGTATTTGGTACTATGAGATCTCTGTGTGACTGTGATGAGTGACAAGTTGTACTTTGTAATACTGCCTTCTGCATTCATATGTTAAATGATAATGACATTTGGACCCTATTTAAATTTGACATTTCAGGCCAGAAGGGAAGAGAACTGAGAGCTTAGTGCCTGAGTATAACAACAATTTTTTCTGCTTGATGATATACATATATATTACCTCCACCAGAGTACTTATGAGTTGTGCAGTAAAAAATAGTAAGTTACAAGTTACAACAGGAGAAATATGACTTGTAGTGAATATGTAAGACAACAAAGCCTACAACAGCAACACACTATCTCATCAACTGAAATGGTGTCTGACTTCGCTTTTATTTCCATAGATAGGCTGTGATAGGAGAAAACTGAGGAAGATCAACAATATTGCCTAGATAAATAAAGGTTCAACAAAATGCAATCAACAACATTGTAGTTACTCCACAAACCTAACCAAATTACAGAGTGAAAATAACGCAGTCTGTACTGAACAAAAATCTTCCAAAACAATATGGCACTAAAATAAAACTGCAAAAAAATCTGGCAAAGAAATGAACTATATGTCATGAATACAAAGCGATACATTTGGGGCAAATCCAACGCAACACATCACTGAGTACCACTCTTCATATTTTCAAGCTTAGTGGTGGCTGCATCGTGTTATGTGTATGCTTGTCATCAACAAGGATTAAGGAGTTTTTTAGGATAAAAAAATGGAAAGAGCTAAGCACAGACAAAGTCCTAGAAGAAAACCGGGTTAAGTCTGATTTCCATCAGACACTGGTAGACAAATCCACCTTTCAGCAGGACAATAACCTAAAATGCAAGGCCAAATACAGTGCCTTCAGAAAGAAATCATACCCCTTGGCTTATTCCACATTTTGTTGTATTACAGCCTGAATTCAAGATGGAGTAAAAAAAAAATCATCTCACCCATCTACACACAAAACCACATAACGAGAAAGTGATAAAAAAAATATTGGGAAGTGTTTGAAAATATATTGAAAATGAAATACACAAATATTTCATTTACATGAGTGGTCACACCCATGTTAGAGTCAATACATGTTAGAATCACCTTTGGCAGCGATTACAGCTGTGAGTCTTTCTGGGTAACTCTAAGAGCTTTGCACACCTGGATTGTACAATATTTTACCATTATTTTTTTTTTTATTATTCAAGCTGATTTAAGCTGTTTGCACCAGTGGGTGCCTTGGCATAATTCCAATACTTCCAAAGTGTACAGCAAATGAGGGCGTTATTATGAAAATAAACGGTGAATGATGTTTTTCTTTTTTTAACATATTTTTCTTCGCATATCTTTTAAAACATTTTGCTAAACCTCAACATCTAAATACTCTCCTGCAACCCGCCTCACCCAATGTAACGTGGATCTGCTTTTTTTTCCTAAAGTATTTATATTTACTTTGGATCCGGAACCCCTCAACTGAAGCTAGCCAGCTAACTACCAGCTATCAGTCAGCAAATCATTGCTAGCGGTCATCAGCTAACCGGTCATCAGCTAACCTTTAGCTCGGAAAGCTCTTGCCAGTTCGAACAACGCGACTCTATCCAGAGCATAAAGGACCTATTATTTGTATCCCCGGATTCCCACCGCAAACGGAACATTTTCAGCTGGATCTTCACAACTAGCTAACTAGCTAACCGCAACCCCGGATGGTTACTCCTGGCTAGCGTTTCCATCCACTTAGCTTGAAGCTATGCCGGCCAGAGCTCCTGTGCTACCACCGAAGCATACTCCTGGGCTACAATATCCGGACCCACGACCGGTCTATCGATGTCACCGCATGAAGAGTCAACGCCATTTTACCTGCTGTTGTTGTGCTAGCTGATTAGCTGTTGTTGTCTCACCTACTGTTTTAGCTAGCTCTCCCAATTCAACACCTGTGATTACTGTATGCCTCGCTGTATGTCTCTCTCAAATGTCAATATGCCTTGTATACTGTTGTTCAGGTTAGTTATCATTGTTTTAGTTTACAATGGAGCCCCTAGTTCCACTCTTCATACCCCTGATACCTCCTTTGTCCCACCTCCCACACATGCGGTGACCTCACCCATTACAACCAGCATGTCCAGAGATACAACCTCTCTCATCATCACCCAGTGCCTGGGCTTACCTCCGCTGTACCCGCACCCCACCATACCCCTGTCTGCGCATTATGCCCTGAATATATTCTACCATGCCCAGAAATCTGCTCCTTTTATTCTCTGTCCCCAACGCTCTAGGCGACCAGTTTTGATAGCCTTTAGCCGCACCCTCATACTACTCCTCCTCTGTTCCACGGGTGATGTGGAGGTAAACCCAGGCCCTGCATGTCCCCAGGCACCCTCATTTGTTGACTTCTGTGATCGAAAAAGCCTTGGTTTCATGCCTGTCAACATCAGAAGCCTCCTCCCTAAGTTTGTTTTACTCACTGCTTTAGCACACTCTGCTAACCCTGATGTCCTTGCCGTGTCTGAATCCTGGCTCAGGAAGGCCACCAAAAATTCTGAGATTTCCATACCCAACTATAACATTTTCCGTCAAGATAGAACTGCCAGAGGGGTAGGAGTTGCAGTCTACTGCAGAGATAGCCTACAAAGTAATGTCATACTTTCCAGGTCCATACCCAAACAGTTCGAACTACTAATTTTAAAAATTACTCTCTCCAGAAATAAGTCTCTCACTGTTGCCGCCTGCTACCGACCCCCCTCAGCTCCCAGCTGTGCCCTGGACACCATTTGTGAATTGATCGCCCCCCATCTAGCTTCAGAGTTTGTTCTGTTAGGTGACCTAAACTGCGATATGCTTAACACCCCGGCAGTCCTACAATCTAAGCTAGATGCCCTCAATCTCACACAAATCATCAAGGAACCCACCAGGTACAACCCTAAATCTGTAAACAAAGGCACCCTCATAGACGTCCTCCAAATACACCTCCGCTGTCTTCAACCAGGATCTCAGCGATCACTGCCTCATTGCCTGTATCCGCTACGGAGCCGCAGTCAAACGACCACCCCTCATCACTGTCAAACGCTCCCTAAAACACTTCTGTGAGCAGGCCTTTCTAATCGACCTGGCCTATCCTGGAAGGACATTGACCTCATCCCGTCAGTTGAGGATGCCTGGTCATTCTTTAAAAGTAACTTCCTCACCATTTTAGATAAGCATGCTCTGTTCAAAAAATGCAGAACTAAGAACAGATATAGCCCTTGGTTCACTCCAGACCTGACTGCCCTCGACCAGCACAAAAACATCCTGTGGCGGACTGCAATAGCATCGAATAGTCCCCGCGATATGCAACTGTTCAGGGAAGTCAGGAAACAATACACGCAGTCAGTCAGGAAAGCTAAGGCCAGCTTCTTCAGGCAGAAATTTGCATCCTGTAGCTCCAACTCCAAAACGTTCTGGGACACTGTGAAGTCCATGGAGAACAAGAGCACCTCCTCCCAGCTGCCCACTGCACTGAGGCTAGGTAACACGGTCACCACCGATAAATCCATGATTATCGAAAACTTCAACAAGCATTTCTCAATGGCTGGCCATGCCTTCCGCCTGGCTACTCCAACCTCGGCCAACAGCTCCGCCCCGCCCCCCCCTCCAGGTTCTCCTTTACCCAAATCCAGATAGCAGATGTTCTGAAAGAGCTGCAAACCTGGACCCGTACAAATCAGCTGGGCTTGACAATCTGGACCCTCTATTTCTGAAACTATCCGCCGCCATTGTCGCAACCCCTATTACCAGCCTGTTCAACCTCTCTTTCATATTGTCTGAGATCCCCAAGGATTGGAAAGCTGCAGCAGTCATCCCCCTCTTCAAAGGGGGAGACACCCTGGACCCAAACTGTTACAGACCTATATCCATCCTGCCCTGCCTATCTAAGGTCTTCGAAAGCCAAGTCAACAAACAGGTCACTGACCATCTCGAATCCCACCGTACCTTCTCCGCTGTGCAATCTGGTTTCCGAGCCGGTAACGGGTGCATCTCAGCCACGCTCAAGGTACTAAACGATATCATAACCGCCATCGATAAAAGACAGTACTATGCAAGCGTCTTCATCGACCTTGCCAAGGCTTTCGACTCTGTCAATCACCATATTCTTATCGGCAGACTCAGTAGCCTCGGTTTTTCTGATGACTGCCATGCCTGGTTCACCAACTACTTTGCAGACAGAGTTCTGTGTGTCAAATCGGAGGGCATGCTGTCCGGTCCTCCGGCAGTCTCTATGGGGGTGCCACAGGGTTCAATTCTCGGGCCGACTCTTTTCTCGGAATATATCAATGATGTTGCTCTTGCTGCGGGCGATTCCCTGATCCACCTCTACGCAGACGACACCATTCTATATACTTCCGGCCCGTCCTTGGACACTGTGCTATCTAACCTCCAAACGAGCTTCAATGCCATACAACACTCCTTCCGTGGCCTCCAACTGCTCTTAAATGCTAGTAAAACTAAATGCATGCTTTTCAACCGTTCGCTGCCTGCACCCGCACGCCTGACTAGCATCACCACCCTGGATGGTTCCGACCTTGAATATGTGGACATCTATAAGTACCTCGGTGTCTGGCTAGACTGTAAACTCTCCTTCCAGACTCATATCAAACATCTCCAATCGAAAATCAAATCTAGAGTTGGCTTTCTATTCCGCAACAAAGCCTCCATCACTCACGCCGCCAAGCTTACCCTAGTAAAACTGACTATCCTACCGATCCTCGACTTCGGCGATGTCATCTACAAAATAGCTTCTAACACTCTACTCAGCAAACTGGATGCAGTTTATCACAGTGCCATCCGTTTTGTCACTAAAGCACCTTATACCACCCACCACTGCGACCTGTATGCTCTAGTCGGCTGGCCCTGGCTACATTTTCGTCGCCAGACCCACTGGCTCCAGGTCATCTACAAGTCCATGCTAGGTAAAGCTCCGCCTTATCTCAGTTCACTGGTCACGATGGCAACACCCACCCGTAGCACGCGCTCCAGCAGGTGTATCTCACTGATCATCCCTAAAGCCAACACCTCATTTGGCCGCCTTTCGTTCCAGTACTCTGCTGCCTGTGACTGGAACGAATTGCAAAAATCACTGAAGTTGGAGACTTTTATCTCCCTCACCAACTTCAAACATCTGCTATCTGAGCAGCTAACCGATCGCTGCAGCTGTACATAGTCTATAGGTAAATAGCCCACCCATTTTTACCTACCTCATCCCCTTAGTGTTTTTATTTATTTACTTTTCTGCTCTTTTGCACACCAATATCTCTACCTGTACATGACCATCTGATCATTTAACACTCGTGTTAATCTGCAAAATTTTAATTATTCGCCTACCTCCTCATGCCTTTTGCACACAATGTATATAGACTCTCTTTTTTTCTACTGTGTTATTGACTTGTTAATTGTTCACTCCATGTGTAACTCTGTGTTGTCTGTTCACACTGCTATGCTTTATCTTGGCCAGGTCGCAGCTGCAAATGAGAACTTGTTCTCAACTAGCCTACCTGGTTAAATAAAGGTGAAATAAATAAAAAAATTAAAATAAATAAAATTAAAGGGGGGACTGTACACCAAACGTTGTCTGTTCGTTGTATGTACTCAATTCATAGCTGCAAAATCCAAACATGAGAAAGTAGCATTGTAATCCAAAGAAATGTTATGATTTAAATTGGTATTACAGACATAAACTCAAAGTTTCTGTCCGGAGCCTTTGTCAAGAATGTGCTGGTTGAGGGTGACATATAGGGCCAGATGACGTGGGCGTTGGTGCTGAGGGGTGAGTCCGAGACAGAGGAGGAGATATTGGACCGTTTGAGCGAGGAGTGGTTGGCAGTGGAAAGGGACGAAAGAGTTTGGAGGGGTTGGAGTCTGGAGCAAGACAGTCGCTTTGAGGAGCGTGTGACCCTTCTGACACCATGCTTTGCGGTTACACGTACTGTGTCTCCGGTACGCATCCACAGCTCAGTGCGTCCTGTGCTACTGCCCCACAGTTGCCAGGCTAGGGTGAGCATCCAGTCAGGACGCGTTGTGCCAGCTCTACGCTTCAGACCTCCAGTGCGTCTCCACGGCTCCGGACTGGGGACCGTTGCTTCGTGCCATGGATCATCACTGGAGGCTTCATGCCATGGATCATCACTGGAGGCTTTGGGCCATGGAGCACCACTGGAGGCTTCGGGCCATGGATCATCACTGGAGGCTCCGGGCCATGGATCATCACTGGAGGCTTCGTGCCATGGATCATCACTGGAGGCTTCGTGCTATGGATCATCACTGTAGGCTTCGGGCCATGGATCATCACTGGAGGCTTCGGGCCATGGATCACCACTGGAGGCTTCGTGCCATGGATCACCACTGGAGGCCGGGCGCGTAGAGCTGGCACAACGCGTCCTGGCTGGATGCTCACCCTAGCCCGGCAACTGCGGGGCGCTGGCACAGGACGCACTGGGCTGTGAAGGCGCACCGGAGACACAGAGCCGGCGCAGGATATCCTGGGTCGAAGAGATGCACCGGAGACCAGGAGCGCTGAGCCAGCACAATCGGTCCTGGCTGAATGCCCACTCTAGCACCTCGCTGCCTCCGCCTGTTCCCATTGGAGGCGATCCCTTCCGGCCAGGATCTCCTCCCACATCCAGGTCCTTTGCTGTCCAGGATGTCCTCCCATGTCCACTCCTCCTGGCCACGCTGCTTGGTCCGTTGGTGGTGGGGTCTTCCTGTACGTCCGTTGTTGGAATGAGACCAAGGTGCAGCGTGGTAAACAACAAAATACAAAACGAACGTAAAGTTCTGCAGGCTCCACAGCAACTATGCAAAAGCATGCAACAAACAAAGACAAGATCCCACAACCTAATGGTGGGAAAAAAGGCTACCTAAGTATGATCTCCAATCAGAGACAACGATAGACAGCTGCCTCTGATTGGGAACCACACTCTGCCAAAAACAAAGAAACAGAAAACCTAGACTTTCTCACCCGAGTCACACCCTGACCTAACCAAACATAGAGAATAACAAGGATATCTAAGGTCAGGGCGTGACACCATGTTTGTATGTAAAATCTCCTCCCCCTCCAATACTTTTTCCAACCTACACTGTGAATGTTAAATTATGTTTTCAATATAGACAAGAAAAATACAATAATGTGTGTGTTATTAGTTTAAGCACACTATGTTTGTCTATTGTTGTGACTTAGATGAAGATCAGATCAAATTTAATGACCAATTCATGCAGAAATCCAGGTAATTCCAAAGGGTTGACTTACTTTTTCTTGCCACTGTACAAGGTCAAAATAGGTACCATTTGAATTTGCCTCTAACACCCTGGGATGAGACTAGTGTATAAGAATTGTGAAACTATGAAGACTATTGTGTCTCTCTCTGGTGTGTCTCACAGGTGTGACAAAAACTGTTACAAGTGTGTAGAAGAATTATGTACACAAACAGTAAATGTGCCTTGCTAGATAAAATGTGCTGGCAGAATGTTTTCTCTTGCCTGCAAAAACGTCCATTGTGCACATAATTCTTTGGAGGTTGGGTTGCAGAAATGGTAGAGTATCTGGAAAGTGTGATGATCTCCATATTGTAGGTCATTTGGATGCCTTCGTGTTGTGACTAACAGGGAAGTGAATCTCTTTTTAGGGACTGTGTCTACCTGTGCCTTTTGAACAGTGGAACCAGCTTTGTGGCCGGTTTTGCGATCTTCTCTGTACTGGGCTTCATGGCTTATGAACAAGGGACAGACATCTCAACCGTGGCCGAATCAGGTGTCAAGTGTTGCAGCAGTGAGATATGAAATTAACAAATGCACAAACAAACAAATTAACAAACCCTTGTAAGTTCTGCTTTGTTGCAAGACAGTTGTCTTAACATTTCAGGGATCTAACTATTCCCTCTGCCCCTGAGAGTTCAGTAATGAGTTTACCTGTATTGCTGCATACAGGTCCTGGCCTGGCATTCATCGCCTACCCTCGTGCCGTGGCCATGATGCCATTACCCCAGCTTTGGGCCATCTTCTTCTTCATCATGATAATCCTACTGGGTTTAGACAGTGAGGTGTATTAGAGTGGCCCTGAAGGTCTACGGAATATTTTCTTTGCGAAGGAATATTACATAACCTACAATAGATGCTGCAATCATCACTAAACTTTTGGATGTGAAACTGTGAATGAGTAGCTAGTATTTAAAAGAACAGAGTTTCCACTGAACTTCCCCATCATCTCTCCTTCAGTTTGTAGCTCTGGAGACTTTGGTGACAGCTATCTCAGACATGTATCCCTCCATCTTCCTGGTTGGCCATCGGCGCAAAATCCTTCTCATCATCATCAGTGTGGGTAGCTTCTTCATTGGCCTGGTCATGGTCACAGAGGTGGGAGGTCATTTGAAGTCATCATTCTATAAGGATATAGGATATAAAATATAGAATTTCAAGACCATTGTTATTAGATAAATCATGACAATAACCAGATATATGATCGATAATGTACCTCCCAAGTGATCTGTTTCAACATATCCCTGAGTTTCAACATACCTCCTCATTCCGCAGAAATGTTGGTAGCTGTTTGATAACTAATCATGCAGATGACTCTGCTTCTCTTCGTTATAATACAGTCAGTGTGTATCAGCTGGGTTTATGGTGAGTTAGCCCGGCTTACTCCCAGTGTCGCTTAGGGCCCGCAACTACTTTTGTTCAATGTCAGTCGTGGTCTCAACTTACTGTTAGTTAATATAGTATATATATATATATACATATTAGTAGAATACACAATGTGAAATTTTGAAATGTGGAAGTGCACCCACAGTTTTCCTCTTGTTATGTCAGTCACTGACAGTCACTCAATTAGCCCATGTCAGCTACCATGTTATAGTTGGCTTGGTAAGTTAGTCTAGCCAGCTATCTAATCCTTGTATTATATTACAAACATTTATGAAGGCATTTTCATGTAAGTTATTATTAAGTGTTACCACTATCATTGTAGCTTTTATGAAAACATAATAGTAAAATTAGTGCTACCAGGAATCCTTGGGATGTCCCTACCTTAAACCCTAACCTTAACCTTAACACCTACCCTTACCCTAACCCTTACCTTAACCATTTTAAATGTCAACTACAAAGGAGTAGGAACATCCCAACGATCCCTGATAACAAGGAATAAAAGATCCTGCATGGCCCCATTCCATCAATCCCAGATAATCAATCACAGAAAACCTATTTGCAGGTCAGCTTCCCTCAGGATGTTTCTGTTCAAGTGTTTATGATGTTTTCCAAGTTGTTCCTCTAGCAGACATTGCCACTTTGGACATTGATGTGAAACGACACCTCGTTACCTTGGGATAATAAGGTTCTGACATGTTGGTCAAAAATGAGTTATTCACATCGCGTTGCTCTTTAGGTGGTCCTTTACGTGTGAGATGAGTCAAATTTACAAACACCTTTTTTCTTGGTGCTTTAAGGTTCTATATGCAATCCAATCACACAATGTTGGGTTGTCAATAACAAATAATTGTACATAAGGTGATATACTTGAAAACAGGAGGACATCACAAATCAGTTCTGAGATCTGGTACATAAAAGTACTCATTATCTCAAAACTATACATTTTGCAGATAGAACGTTATATTCCTGAGTCCTTGATGATTGTTCACACCACAGGTTCTGGTTGTAACATGTATGCTGGGAGTCAGGAAGCAAGTTCAGGGAGTTAATTTAATAACTAAATGAACATAGAAGAAAACAAGAAAGACGGGTAGCGTACAGACATGAACACTGGAACAGAAACAATAACACCTGGGGAAGGAACCAAAGGGAGTGACAGATGTAGGGAAGGTAATCAAATCACATGTTATTTGTTACATGCGCCTAATCCAACAGTTGTAGTAGACCTTTCAGTGAAATGCTTACTTACAAGCCCTTCACCAACAATGCTTTAAGAAGTTATGGAAAAAAAATACAAATAAGTGTTAAGTAAAAAATAGAAAATTAAAGTAACAACTAATTTAACAGCAGCAGCTAAAGAGCAAGCGAGGCTATATACAAGGGGCACCAGTACAGAGTCAATGTGCGGGGACATCGTTTAGTCAAGGTAATTGAGGTAATATGTACATGTAGGTAGAGTTAAAGTGACTATGCATAGATTATAAACAGAGCAACAGCAGCGTTGCTAGGTCTAGGTAGCCCTTTGATTAGCTGTTTAGGAGTCATGAAGGTGATGAATTCCAGGTGACAGGTGTGTGTAATAAGGAGCAGCCTGATAACCTAGAGAGCCGGACAGGGAGTATATGTGACAGTACCCCCTCCCTGACGCATGACTTTAGCGGCAGGACGCCGACCAGAGGGACGATCCCAGTGACCAGGAGCGGACCGGTCCCCTCTGTTGAGTCTTGGGAACTTGGGTGAGAGACTGGGTGATGCGCGGGAACTAGGAGAGCCAGCTAAGACATGGAATCTTAACAAGCCGGCCAATGACCCAGACCCGACATTAAAAAAACTAAAGACACTGATGCTCCCCTTTGGTGAGGCATTATTCTGTAGCGTGTAGGCTGGGACTCGGGAAGCATGTCCCGAAATGAACAAAACAAGAAACACAGGTAGCATACAAATCAAATCAAATCAAAGACCAGGAAGCAATAATACAGACATAAACTGGAACAGAAACACTAATGCCTGGGGAAGAAACCAAAAGAAGTGATAGATATAGGGAAGGTAATCAGGAAGGTGATGAAGTCCAGGTGAGTCTGATGAGGCGCTAGTGCGTGTAATGATGGTGATGGGTGTGTGTAATAATGAGCGTCGGAGAGAGAGTATATGTGACACTGGTCCTCTTTTTATATTACTTAGACTTTTTCAGAAGAATATCCATAAAATAAGCTCTTATTTTCTAAACAAAGAAATACAGGTACCTTAGACCAGTGTTTCCTAAACTCGGTCCTGGGTGCATATTTAGTTCTTTGCCATAGCACTACACAACTGAATCAAATAATAAAAGCTTGATGTTGGTGATTTGAATCAGCTGTGGGGGGCACAGGACCGGGTTTGGGAAACCCTGGTTAGAGCTGTTGTCCAGGTTTCCTAATCTGGTGGTTTGAGAATGTTTACCTTGGTTTTTGACAGACCAACTGTGTATTTGACAGACCAACTTTTAAACCCTTTTATTGACTGCTGTGATTTTGAGTCCCTGTTGATATGTTTACTCCACAGGTGCAGACCGTCTGTACGATAATATAGAAGACATGATCGGTTATCGACCATTACTCATCATTAAGTACTGTTTGAAGTATGTCACTCCAGTCATCTGCACTGTAAGTTCATTCTTTACACCCCACCCTCAACAGCTAATCGAATTCTATTATTTTTCCCATTGTAGTTATAGTAAACATGACGTTGATGTCACAGTAATACAAATAATTGACAGAAAACCTAAATGTTAAGTTGGCAATACAGAGAAATATAAATCAAATGGATGCCAATGTGTAACCTATGTAAAGTAGATAATCCTAACTTTATGTTCATTATAAATGCTTCTATAAAAACAAAGAGAGTCGCACACTCTATGTATAAACTCACCGTAATTTATTGGGTAAACCACCAATGTTTTGACATCACTGTGCCTTCTTCAGGGTGATGTCATGAATGCTTGATCCAGGTTATGCAGACAAAACATTGCAATTTGTGCAAACTAATGACTAGAGAGGGGTGTGTCATAGTTATGATTTTTAATTAGAATGAATTGAGTGAAACTTTTAAAAGACAATGAGAGAATATAGTAGATGTCATCGAGTGATTGCAACATGATAGTGCAGCTGTTCCTTTGAAGGAAAGCAAATGTTTGCAATAAAAATGTCCTGGTGATTGATGTGATGTGATTGATTATGAACTGTTGAATGTGTTAGAACATTTGAAACAGTTGGGAATTTCTGTGGTGAATGGGGGAGGAGCTGAGGTTGAAAAGTTTTAGTGTGCCCACAAGTGATTGATGAGCTATTTTTAGTGTCTGTGTTTATGCATTTTTGTGGTCATTCTGTCCGGATGTTCTCACGCTATCGAGTGATTGCTTATATTACATGATATTGCAGCTGTTCCTTTGAAGTAAAGCGAGTGTTTGCAATAAAAATGTCCTGGTGATTGATTTGTTGTGACCTTGTGTCACGACTTCCGCCGAAGTTGGCTCCCCTGCCTGTTCGGGCGGTGCTCGGCGGTCGTCGTCACCGTCCTACTAGCCACTACCGATCCCTTTTTCGTTTGTCTGTTGGTTTTGTCTTATTAGTTTCACCTGTGTGTATTTTAGTTTAATTAGCCTCCTTATAGTAGGTTAGTAGGTTGTCCCGCCCTTGTTTTGTGCGGGATTGTTTTTGTATTCCTGTTATTTGGTGGTGTTCATGAGTTTTATTCTCCGGACTATTCTGGTCCTGCTTTGGATTATTCACCCTGTGTGTTGGGTTGACCGTTGTTTTGTGTGCCGGAGAATAAACTGTTGAATAATTTAAACCTGCTCTCTGCGCCTGATTCCACCCACCTTAGTAACTCGTGACAGAATCCCGCACCCCAATGGAATCAGCAGGAGCAGCCTGTCTCCCATCGATGGAAGAGAGGGTCCTCCCTCACACCAGCGTGCTTCACCGGATTGGTTCGGCCATGGACCAAATGATGGAGAGGATGGATCGATGGGAAAGGAGTGGCCTTCCCACCTCATCTCCAGCACCCCCTTCTTCAGCACCTCCTGTTCCTGCGACCACATCTGGCTCCGGGGCTCTTCGGCTGACGCTCCCACGGGACTATGACGGAACGGCGGCTGGGTGCCAGGGTTTCCTTCTTCAGCTGGAACTATACCTGGCTACTGTGCGTCCTGCTCCCTCCGGAGAGGAGAGCGTGAGCGCCCTCGTCTCCTGCTTGACTGGGCGAGCCCTCGAGTGGGCCAACACAGTGTGGAATGGTCCGGACTCGGCGAGGGATAATTACCCAGAGTTCACCCGCCGATTCCGAGCTGTGTTTGACCATCCACCAGAGGGTCGGGCGGCGGGTGAACGGCTGTTCCACCTGCGTCAGGAGACGAGGAGCGTACAGGACTTTGCTCTGGAGTTCAGGACCTTGGCCGCAGGAGCAGGGTGGAACGACAGGGCCTTGATCGATCATTTCAGATGCAGTCTCAGGGAGGACGTCCGCAGGTGGCATGTCGGGACACCACATTCACACTGGATGAACTCATTGACTTGGCTATCCGTCTCGACAACCTGCTGGCTGCCCGCGGGCGTTCGGATCAGGCCCTGTCGTTTCCACTTTCCAGCCCTCCTGCCCCTATCCCTATGGAATTAGGAGGGGCGGTTTAGAGGGGGACCGGAGGAGGAGTGTCCTCCTGCACCAGTTGTGGTCGACGAGGGCACACGTCCGACCGGTGCTGGAGGAACTCATCTGGGAGTCGGGAGGACAGGCGGAGCACTGCTCGATCACCCCAGGTGAGTAAGCAGCAGACTCACCCAGAGCTTCCTGTCGGTCATGTGTATGTGTTGACTTCTTTCCCTGGGTTTTTTCCCTCTCTACAGCATAAGGTGCTAGTCGATTCCGGCGCAGCTTGGAATTTCATGGGTCGTGGGCTTGCGTTAAGGCTAGGGATTCCCCTGGTGTCGTTAGACCTACCTTTCCCCGTGCACTCCATAGATAGCCGACCATTAGGGTCAGGAGTAATTAGGGAGGCTACGGTGCCGCTGGACATGGTAACGCAGGGGGATCATAAGGAGCAGATTAGTCTGTTCCTTATAGATTCACCTGCGTTTCCAGTGGTGTTGGGGGTTCCCTGGTTAGCTCAACACAACCCGGTGATTTCCTGGCTACAGGGGGCTCTTAAGGGGTGGTCAGAGGAGTGTTCAGGTAGGTCTATAGAAGTTGCCGTTGGTGTGACTACGGTGGAGAGTCCAGACCAAGTTTCCACCGTGCGCATTCCCTCTGAATATGCCGATTTGGCTATCGCCTTCAGTAAAAAGAGGGCGACCCAATTACCACCCCATCGTCGAGAGGACTGCGCAATAAACCTTCTGGAGAACGCTGCACTTCCTAGGAGTCACGTGTATCCATTGTCCCAGGAGGAGACGGTAGCGATGGAAACATATGTTGCTGAATCGCTGGGACAGGGGTACATTCGGCCCTCCGCATCACCCGTCTCCTCAAGCTTCTTTTTTGTGAAGAAGAAGGATGGAGGTCTGCGTCCGTGGATTGATTATAGAGGTCTAAATTCCATCACAGTGGGGTTTAGTTACCCACCACCTCTCATCGCTACGGCGGTGGAATCATTTCACGGGGCGCGCTTCTTCACAAAACTGGACCTGAGGAGTGCGTATAATCTGGTGCGTATCCGGGGAGGAGATGAGTGGAAATCCACATTTAGTACTACATCTGGTCATTATGAGTACCGCGTCATGCCTTACGGGTTGAAGAATGCTCCAGCCGTCTTCCAATCCTTCGTAGATGAGATTCTCCGAGAACTGCTCGGGCAGGGAGTGGTAGTGTACGTCGATGACATCTTGATCTATTCTGCCACACGCGCGGCGCATGTGTCTCTGGTGCGTAAGGTACTTGGGCGACTGCTGGAGCATTACCTGTATTGCAAGGCAGAGAAATGTGAGTTTTTCAAACAGTCCGTTTCCTTCCTGGGGTATCGTATTTCCACCTCCGGGGTGGTGATGGAGGATGACCGCGTTACAGCCGTGCGTAATTGGCCGACTCCGACCACGGTGAAAGAAGTGCAGCGGTTTTTAGGGTTCGCCAATTACTACCGGAGGTTTATCTGGGGTTTTGGTCAGGTGGCTGCTCCCATCACCTCACTGCTGAAGGGAGGACCGGTGCGCTTGCGTTGGTCAGCAGAGGCTGGCAGAGCTTTCAGTCGTTTGAAAGAGCTGTTCACCAATGCGCCCGTGTTGGCGCATCCGGACCCCTCTTTAGCGTTCATAGTGGAGGTGGATGCGTCCGAGGCTGGGGTCTGAGCCGTGCTGTCCCAGCGCTCGGGCATGCCAGCCAAGCTCCGCCCGTGTGCTTTCTTTTCGAGCAAGCTCAGCCCAGCGGAGCAAAACTATGACGTGAGAGACCGGGAGTTGTTAGCTGTAGTCAAGGCTCTGAAGGTGTGGAGACATTGGCTTGAGGGGGCTAAACACCCTTTTCTCATCTGGACTGACCATCGTAATCTCGAGTATATCCGGGCAGTGAGGAGACTAAATCCACGTCAGGCTAGATGGGCCATGTTTTTTACCAGGTTTCGGTTTACCATCTCATACCGGCCAGGCTCCCAAAACACCAAAGCCGACGCGCTGTCCCGCCTCTATGATACCGAGGAGCGGACCGTTGAGCCAACTCCCATCATTCCACCGTCATGTCTCGTGGCACCGGTGGTATGGGAGGTGGACGCGGAGATAGAGGAGGCCTCACGGTCAGAGCCGGCCCCCCATAACTGTCCAGTGGGGACTCAGTACGTGCCGAGGGGGGTCCGGGACAAGCTGATCCGGTGGGCTCATACTCTCCCCTCCTCGGGTGATCCTGGCATCGAGAGGACAGTGCGGAGTCTGAGAGGGAGATACTGGTGGCCCACACTGGCTAAAGACGTGAGATTTTATGTCTCCTCCTGCTCCGTGTGTGCTCAGAGCAAGGCTCCTCGGCACCTGCCTAGAGGGAAATTACCATCCCTCCCCGTTCCACAACGGCCGTGGACACACTTATCGGTGGACTTTCTTACCGACCTTCCCCCCTCCCAGGGAAGTACTACGATCCTGGTCGTTGTGGATCGGTTTTCTAAGTCCTGTCATCTCATCCCGTTGCCCGGTCTCCCTACGGCCCTTCAGACTGCGGAGGCCTTGTTTACCCATGTCTTCCGGCACTATGGGGTGCCTGAGGACATTGGACGTGAATTGGGGGCCCCGATCAGAAACAGAGTGTGGAGGGCGTTTATGGAGAGACTGGGGGTCTCGGTCAGCTTAACCTCAGGTTTTCACCCCGAGAGTAATGGGCAGGTGGAGCGCGTAAACCAGGATGTGGGCAGGTTTCTGCAGTCCTATTGCCGGGACCGGCCTGGTGAGTGGGCAAGGTATGTTCCCTGGGCTGAACTAGCTCAGAACTCCCTACGCCACTCCTCAACTAACTTGTCCCCTTTTGAGTGTGTGTTAGGTTACCAGCCGGTCCTGGCCCCATGGCATCAGAGCGAGGCTCCTGCGGTGGAGGAATGGGTACAGCGCTCCAAGGACACCTGGAAAGCCGTTCAGGACTCACTACGGTTAGCGGGAGAACGGCAGAAGAGGAGCGCTGACCAGCACCGCAGTGAGGCCCCGTGTTTGCACCGGGGGACAGGGTCTGGCTCTCGACCCGAAACCTGACCCTCCGCCTGCCCTGTCGGAAGCTGGGGCCGCAGTGTGTGGGGCCGTTCAAAGTCCTGAGGAGAATAAACGAGGTGTGTTACAGGTTACAACTTCCTAGGTATTACCGTATTAACCCCTCGTTTCATGTGTCTCTCCTCAGGCCGGTGGTGGCTGGTCCCCTGCAAGAAGGTGAGGGGCCTGAGGTCCCTCCGCCCCCTCTGGACATCGAGGGGTCCCCGGCGTACACAGTTCGGGGCATTCTGGATTCGAGACGCCGGGTGGGGGGCCTACAGTACCACGTGGATTGGGAGGGGTACGGTCCGGAGGAGAGATGCTGGGTTCCGGTGGGGGACATTTTGGACCCTTCTCTCCTGAGAGATTTCCACCACCTCCAACCGGATCACCCGGCACCTCGTCCTCCGGGTCGTCCTCGAGGCCGGTGGCGGCGCGCTGCAGGAGCCGCGCGTCAGGGGGGGGTACTGTCACGACTTCCGCCGAAGTTGGCTCCCCTGCCTGTTCGGGCGGTGCTCGGCGGTCGTCGTCACCGTCCTACTAGCCACTACCGATCCCTTTTTCGTTTGTCTGTTGGTTTTGTCTTATTAGTTTCACCTGTGTGTATTTTAGTTTAATTAGCCTCCTTATATTTAGTAGGTTGTCCCGCCCTTGTTTTGTGCGGGATTGTTTTTGTATTCCTGTTATTTGGTGGTGTTCATGAGTTTTATTCTCCGGACTATTCTGGTCCTGCTTTGGATTATTCACCCTGTGTGTTGGGTTGACCGTTGTTTTGTGCGCCGGAGAATAAACTGTTGAATAATTGAAACCTGCTCTCTGCGCCTGATTCCACCCACCTTAGTAACTCGTGACACCTTGTTGAAATGCTGAATGTGTTTGAACATTTCTAACAGTTGGGAACTTATGTAATTAATAACCAGGGTGGCTATAGAGTGGGCAAAAGTTCAACACTCAGGAGTCAATGTCACGTCTTTTGTATTTTTCGTAGCCTGAGAGAGGGAGAGAGAGGATCTATTACATAAAGTTTTCACAGACGCACACTATGTAACACATTATATGAATCATTCCCTAATAATTGGATGTCATTGTCTTTCATAACTGTTGCAATACAAAACATTGAAACACTGTTAAATATTTGTTACTTTGGTATACATTGATGGAAATGTTATACACTGCTCAAAAAAATAAAGGGAACACTTAAACAACACAATGTAACTCCAAGTCAATCACACTTCTGTGAAATCAAACTGTCCACTTAGGAAGCAACACTGATTGACAATAAATTTCACATGCTGTTGTGCAAATGGAATAGACAACAGGTGGAAATTATAGGCAATTAGTAAGACAATAAAGGAGTGGTTCTGCAGGTGGTGACCACAGACCACTTCTCAGTTACTATGCTTCCTGGCTGATGTTTTGGTCACTTTTGAATGCTGGCGGTGCTTTCATTCACTGGTAGCATGAGACGGAGTCTACAACCCACTCAAGTGGCTCAGGTAGTGCAGCTCATCCAGCATGGCACATCAATGCGAGCTGTGGCAAGAAGGTTTGCTGTGTCTGTCAGCGTAGTGTCCAGAGCATGGAGGTGCTACCAGGAGACAGGCCAGTACATCAGGAGACGTGGAGGAGACCGTAGGAGGGCAACAACCCAGCAGCAGGACCGCTACCTCCACCTATGTGCAAGGAGGAGCAGGAGGAGCACTGCCAGAGCCCTGCAAAATGACCTCCAGCCGGCCACAAATGTGCATGTGTCTGCTCAAACGGTCAGACTCCATGAGGGTGGTATGAGGGCCCGACATCCACAGGTGGGGGTTGTGCTTACAGCCCAACACCGTGCAGGACGTTTGTGATTTGCCAGAGAACACCAAGATTGGCTTTCAAATCGCCTCGCAGATGTCCTCTCACAATGAAAAGCCAGGCAGGGATGTTCCACCCAGGGCCTGTTCGATCTGACAGAGAGAAAGTCTTATCTTAAGTCATTCTCTCAAGTGAAATGCAGGAGAAAATGGCTTAAGATGGTCTTGTCATTGTGTCCCAGACATGAAGCACAAAACACCTAGAATCGGTCTAGGGTACATGTTTTCTATAGTTTATCTGTGTTAGAAATGACACAGGACTAGTCTAACCCTTTCTTATACTCAGACAAATGTACCCCAGAAATTACTTATTCATATACAAGGGGCTCACAAGCTAACTCCATAAATTCACTACAAAAATACCCAAATGTTTAAACTTTTCAAACTCATTCTCACACACTACATAAAATCCCAACTGTTTCAAATGTTCAGACACATTCAACAGTTCAACAAGGTCACTACACATTATCACCAGGACATTTTTATTGCAAACATTTGCTTAACTTCAAAGGAACAGCTGCGCTATCATGTTACATAAACACTCACTCGATAGTGTGAGAACATCCGGGCAGGATGACCATAAAAGGGTATAAACACATGACACTAAAAATAGCTCATCAATCACTTTTTGGCACATTCCGTCTAATATATTCTCTCTACAGATCACAGCATATTGAATATATTAAACATTGTTATCATTAGCACTAGCATAGGATTAACATTAACATACATTACTGTTTAATTTAACTTCACATATACAGTAGCACTGAAAAGTTTGAACACACCTACTCATTCAAGGGTTTGGCATAACACAAATGGAATCATGTAGTTCTCTCAACCAGCTTCGTGAGGAACGCTCCTTTTCACACCTCCTCCTCCATGCTTCACGGTGGGAACAACACATGCTGAGATCATCCGTTCACCTACTGTGCATCTCACAAAGACACAGAGGTTGAAACCAAAAATCTCAAATTTGGACTCATCAGACCAAAGGACAGATTTCCACTGGTCTAATGTCCATTACTCATGTGTCTTGGTCCAATCAAGTCTCTTCTTCTTATTGGTGTCCTGTAGTAGGGGTTTCTTTGCAGCAATTTGACCATGCAGGCCTGATTCAAGCAGTCTCCTCTGAGCAGTTGATGTTGAGATGTGTCTGTTAATTGTGAAGCATTTATTTGGGCTGCAATCTGAGGTGCAGTCAACTCTAATGAACTTGTCCTTTGCAGCAGTGGTAACTCTGGGTCTTCCTTTCCTGTGGCGGTCCTCATGAGAGCCAGTTTCATCATAGAAACCTTCAAAGTTCTTGAGATTTTCCGCGCTGTCTGACCTTCATGTCTTGAAGTAATGATGGACTGTCATTTCTCTTTGCTTATTTGAGCTGTTCTTGAAATCTTATGGACTTGGTCTTTAACCAAATAGGGCTATCTTCTGTATACTACCCCTACTTGTCACAACACAACTGATTGGCTCAAACGCATTAATTTCATACATTAATGTTTAACAAGGCACACCTGTTAATTGAAATGCATTCCAGGTGACTACCTCATGAAGCTGGTTTAGAGAATGCCAAGAGTATGCAAAGCTGTCATCAAGGCAACTGTCATCTAATTTTTTCTTTGATTTGGTTGGGTTTCATAATCCGACATACAGTAGTTTTTTTCTACTACTATGTAATTTTTTAAGACTTTGAAGTATGACATTTGTGAAAATATATCGATGGTTAATGCGAAGGGATTGTGTAGATGTATATAAAACTCAGCAAAAAACAAAATGTCCTCTCACTCTCAAATGCGTTTATTTTCAGCAAACTTAACATGTGTAAATATTTGTATGAACATAACAAGATTCAACAACTGAGACATAAACTGAATAAGTTCCACAGACGTGACTAACAGAAATGGAATAATGTGTTCCTGAACAAAGGGGGGGTAAAAATCAAAGTAACAGTCAGTATCTGGTGTGGCCACCAGCTGCATTAAGTACTGCAGTATATCTCCTCCTCATGGACTGCACCAGACTAGTTCATGCTGTGAGATGTTACCCCACTCTTCCACCAAGGCACCTGCAAGTTCCAGGACATTTCTGGAGGAAATGGCCCTAGCCTTCACCCTCCGATCTAACAGGTCACAGACGTGCTCAATGGAATTGAGATCCGTTCTCTTCGCTGGCCATGGAAGAACACTGACATTACTGTCTTGCAGGAAATCACGCACAGAATGAGAAGTATGGCTGGAGGCATTGTCATGCTGGAGGGTCATGTCAGAATGAGCCTGCAGGAAGGGTTCCAAATGAGAGAGGAGGATGCCTGCAATGACAGCAAGCTCAGTCCAATGATGCTGTGACACAACGCCCCAGACCATGACGGACCCTCCACCTCCAAATCGATCCCACTCCAGAGTACAGGCCTCAGTGTAACGCTCATTCCTTCGACGATAACCGCAAATCCGACCAGCACCCCTGGTGAGACAAAACCGCGACTCGTCAGTGAAGAGCACTTTTTGCCAGCCCTGTCTGCTCCAGCAACTGTGGGTTTGAGTTGACTTTCAGTTGACCAAAGCCAGTGAGCATTGCTACATGGTGGATGTGCTCCACGCCATGTACATGGACAAGACCAACTATGTCTACCTGACATTCTGGAAATCAATCCTGTCCGACATACAAGTTGTAGTGAAGTCAGCTGAGGGAGAGCAAACAGATCCTGTCCAGCTTCTGGACAATCTGGTACACCTCTTAAAATTAATGAGCAGCCTAATAGTCAACCCTATGGCAAAAATTGATGTCCTGAAGGATGCCATTGATGGACATCTCAGTCCATCACCATGCCTTGGGTACCTTTTCGAGAGCACGGTGTCCAACTCAGTCTTGCGCCAGAGGACAAAAAGGTTATTCGTAGACAGTGCATCAACTACATTGTTGCTTTAAGCAAGGGGCTGCAAGCAAGGCTCCCAGACAACCTAGACGCCTTGCGAAACATGGCCTTGTTCAGTGTTAAGGAAAAGCTCAAGTACAATAAAGGCACCCCTGAAATTATTAAAGTAGCTGAGCTACTGGGGTACTAATTGCAAACAATTGATCAAATTGTTTCCAAATGGAGAAACATCCATCTGTTTAGGTGGGACTCAACTGAAAATACAGTCGAGTTTTGGAGTGAAGTGAATAACTACACAGACTCTTCCAGGTCAAATCCATTTGAAGAACTGTGCAAAGCTGCACTCGCTGCCCTCTCCTTGCCACACTCAAATGCGGAGGTTGAACGGCTGTTCAGCCAAATGAGTGTGGTTAAGTCAAAGTTAAGAAATAGAATGTCACTACACACTCAACTCCGTACTCCTGGTGCGGTACGGACTGAAGCTGGCTGGTGATACCCGTTACCAGCATAAACTACCAAGTGAAGTTCTGCAGCAGTTTGGCACCACAGCAACATACAACTTTTAGGCCACTCTATCCTCTTCTGCTGGTTCCAGCTCCATGACAATGCAGTTGGACAGTGTAGATGAAGAGGATTTCCTTGCCAATCTTTGATTCATCATATTTACAGTACGTATGCAAGGAGTGGACTTTCCGGAACTGGCGGAGACACACAGCTGATGGTGGCAGTGTGTACTGCAGTGTGAGTGAGAATAGTGGCAATACCTGGAGGACAGCATTGAGCAGCTAGACAGCCAAGCATCACAACAACCTGGAGAGATCTGGAGAGAGATGCATGGTGCACACATCATTATTTAGTTAAGTTGCTTGTTCAAAAAGATAGCATATATACCTTGTTATTAGCTTGTACCTATAATTGTTGATCAGTTAGGTTGCATGTTAACTAACTACCAATACACTGCTTAAAAGTATAATTGTTCATAATGTGTAGGTTTACTAGTTAAAAAGAAAATAAATCTAATGTAATTGTTCAATAGTTTGTAATGTGTAATTGTTCAATATTTCAATGTGTTGTGTTTAAAAATTAAAATATCTGATCATATAAAATGTGTTGTGTTTATATTACATTTAAAAAAGAAAATATGTGATAATAAACTAACAAAAAATCAAATCAAATCAAATCAAATTTTATTTGTCACATACACATGGTTAGCAGATGTTAATGCAGGTGTAGCGAAATGCTTGTGCTTCTAGTTCCGACAATGCAGTAATAACGAGCAAGTAATCTAACTAACAATTCCAAAAAAAAAACTACTGTCATACACAGTGTAAGGGGATAAAGAATATGTACATAAGGATATATGAATGAGTGATGGTACAGAGCAGCATAGGCAAGATACAGTAGATGATATCGAGTACAGTATATACATATGAGATAAGTATGTAAACCAAGTGGCATAGTTAAAGTGGCTAGTGATACATGTATTACATAAGGATGCAGTCGATGATATAGAGTACAGTATCAACGTATGCATATGAGATGAACAATGTAGGGTAAGTAACATTATATAAGGTAGCATTGTTTAAAGTGGCTAGTGATATATTTACATCATTTCCCATCAATTCCCATGATTAAAGTGGCTGGAGTAGAGTCAGTGTCATTGACAGTGTGTTGGCAGTAGCCACTCAATGTTAGTGGTGGCTGTTTAACAGTCTGATGGCTTTGAGATAGAAGCTGTTTTTCAGTCTCTCGGTCCCAGCTTTGATGCACCTGTACTGACCTCGCCTTCTGGATGGCAGCGGGGTGAACAGGCAGTGGCTCGGGTGGTTGATGTCCTTGATGATCTTTATGGCCTTCCTGTAGCATCGGGTGGTGTAGGTGTCCTGGAGGGCAGGTAGTTTGCCCCGGTGATGCGTTGTGCAGACCTCACTACCCTCTGGAGAGCCTTACGGTTGAGGGCGGTGCAGTTTCCATACCAGGCGGTGATACAGCCCGCCAGGATGCTCTCGATTGTGCATCTGTAGAAGTTTGTGAGTGCTTTTGGTGACAAGCCGAATTTCTTCAGCCTCCTGAGGTTGAAGAGGCGCTGCTGCGCCTTCCTCACGATGCTGTCTGTGTGTGAGTGGACCAATTCAGTTTGTCTGTGATGTGTATGCCGAGGAACTTAAAACTTGCTACCCTCTCCACTACTGTTCCATCAATGTGGATGGGGGTGTTCCCTCTGGTGTTTCCTGAAGTCCACAATCATCTCCTTAGTTTTGTTGACGTTGAGTGTGAGGTTATTTTCCTGACACCACACTCCGAGGGCCCTCACCTCCTCCCTGTAGGCCGTCTCGTCGTTGTTGGTGATCAAGCCTACCACTGTTGTGTCGTCCGCAAACTTGATGATTGAGTTGGAGGCGTGCATGGCCACGCAGTCGTGGGTGAACAGGGAGTACAGGAGAGGGCTCAGAACGCACCCTTGTGGGGCCCCAGTGTTGAGGATCAGCGGGGAGGAGATGTTGTTGCCTACCCTCACCACCTGGGGCGGCCCGTCAGGAAGTCCAGTACCCAGTTGCACAGGGCGGGGTCGAGACCCAGGGTCTCGAGCTTGATGACGAGCTTGGAGGGTACTATGGTGTTGAATGCCGAGCTGTAGTCGATGAACAGCATTCTCACATAGGTATTCCTCTTGTCCAGATGGGTTAGGGCAGTGTGCAGTGTGGTTGAGATTGCATCGTCTGTGGACCTATTTGGGCGGTAAGCAAATTGGAGTGGGTCAAGGGTGTCAGGTAGGGTGGAGGTGATATGGTCCTTGACTAGTCTCTCAAAGCACTTCATGATGACGGATGTGAGTGCTACGGGGCGGTAGTCGTTTAGCTCAGTTACCTTAGCTTTCTTGGGAACAGGAACAATGGTGGCCCTCTTGAAGCATGGCCCTCTTACATTCTGCCATCATTCAAATGGGACTAACTGCATGACAAGTGCTTGAAACTAGTGCGCTATTGCCATCTACAGTACAACTACTTGTAGGTAAATGACTTACTTTCACTGGGACAAAAACAATCACCACTCACTCACCAAGGAACTCAGAACCACCTGTAGTAACATTGCATGAACAGATGGTGGTACTAACGCACTGCAACTGTGACATGGATATGGTTGTGGTAAAGTCATGTTATTGGAACTTCATGCAGTGATTATACTTTTGTAATAATAATAAGACGATTTTTATGGTATCAGAGGTGTCACGCACCTAATTATTGAATGGCCATTGATGGCCAAATTCAATATATTTTAATTTGACAATATCAATACAATATTTATCAGACGCTCTTCTCCAGAGCCACTTACAGTCAGCTCATTCAACTAAAGGTTGCTAGATATGACAGTATTTGTCAAAACCAGTCATTACAAAGTCAGTGCTAGTAGAAAAAGACACCTGTTAGTACAAGAAAACCAGTATAACAGTAAGGTAATCATTTTTCTATTAGGGGGTAGGGGTTTTAGGGGGATAACAGTGAAGGATCCTAAATGATTATGTTTATAAGTAACTAACATCATTTTTATATCACAGTCTTACATAACATTTTGTGTGTTGACACAATTGAGTGATCTCTAACCTTTGGCCAGAATCGTGAAATGTAGATCATTTATTAACACTTAGAATAAAAGAGCATCTTTCTCAGTTTTGTCTTTTCAGAGCGCTCTGCCATACAGTAAGTCCACATAGGCAAATATAGCATAACATTCAGGTAATAAAAATACGAGAAAAACATTGTGATGAATGAAGTTGAGAGGCGTTCAGAGGAAATTCTTGAAGAATGCTGCTCAGCTACAAAGCGTGGAGAATGGTGAGCACTACAGATTTCATTATTTTCTTTGAGCTAGACGTTTAGGTAACACTTTATATTACAGTGCCTTTATTACAGTGGAATTATTCCTGTAAGTACAGTGCAACAGTATTGTAATTACTCATTATTATACTGTACTTACACTGTAATGTAAAATGCAACAGATTTTCTTGACGTGACCCTCACCTAAAGGTCACTGGATGTGTGTCCACTACTTTAACATAATTACTGTGTCATTGCCATGTTATTTCTTAGTAAATGGCTGGTCATTTATGTGCTGTAAAATATAGTTTGGACACACCTACACACCCACCACCTACTCATTCAATGGTTTTTCTTTATTTTTACTATTTTCTACATTGTAGAATAATAGTGAAGACATCAAAACTATGAAATAGCACATATGGAATCACACATATCATGCTGATATGTTGAAATACTACATAATTTACAGCATATTTTAGACTGTTGAAATTAGTGGACTTTGGTATGAGGTAATAAAAAAATACCTCTGTCAAACTAGATGTAACATTATCACTCTCCATTACATTTCAATAGTTTTGCAAGAACTCTACATAAGATGTATTATGCCCCCTTTTCCTATTCATTTAAGTGTTCAAGTTCTGTCACTTCTCTATCCTCTATCCATTGTAAAGTCATAATGCCGAGAGTTTATTTGTTCACATTAGACAAAGCCATGCCCCTTCAGCATTCACATTTGGTGCGATAGGTGTGGTGGATAGTGGTTAGAGTGTTAGGCTAGTAACTGAAATGTTTCTGGATCGAATCCTCAAGCTAAGGAGGTAAAAATCTGTCATTCTGAACAAGGCAGTTAACCCACTGTTCCCTGGTAGGCCGTCATTGTAAATAAGAATTTGTTCTTAACTGACTTGCCTTGCAGCGTAATAGTCAAAACTAACTGTCGCCAACTCTTAGCTATGATGTGGGCTTGCCCCAACGGAAAGGGGGATACCTAGTGTTAGGGTTGCGTCAATTCGAATCTGGTATCAGAACAAGTTATGACACTGAGTCACCGATTGTATACTATGTACTTTTATTAGCTAAGCAATAAATGGTAAATGCAATTTTCATATATAGGGGTTCACTGTAATACCACGCAGGGCAGAACAGAGAACTAGCCAACACACTAATATTATCTTCTAAAATACTCTGACAGAAGTAGTTCCTCTTCTGAGCTGGCCTGTCAGAGTAGAGACTGGGCGTGGTTTAAACTCACTCAGCCTATCGTTGGCACACAGGCTGGTCCCAGCCCCCGAGCGCTCCAGTTGATAGATGTAACTGTTGCTGTGTAGAATATCTATGCGCTTATACCCTAGATACCGTTATTACACATCTGGTTCCTGTTATTGCTAAGTTTGAGTTCTAACAAAAGACAGTCTGTTTGCTACACTACGTTCTGTATGTGTCCCCCACAACTTATGATAACTGCCTATACCCAAGGTTAGCCATAGCCTTTCCGCTAATGTTACTTCTAACACACACAAACACCCTCATGATAGGCCAAGCATATTTTCAACCCTCACAATCCCCCCCTATTGGGTGTGAATAAAATTTAAAAAATAATTTAAAAATTTAAAAAGCTACAAAGTTTAAAATACCTTCATGTCCTCCATTCGATTCAACTATGTACTAGATTGGCTACCAGCCACCTAGGAACTTAAACCCCTAATTTCAAAAGAGAACAACAGCTCATTTAAAAACAGAATAAAACGGTGCTAAATTTGAGTCCCCCTTTTGACACCCCCTAGGGTGTCACTCCTTATCCTTTATTTTAGGGGTCACAACATAGTAATATGTTAATAGCATTTCATGAAAATGATAAAAAGTGTATCATTCATTCATTTTTTTTACAGAAACAGAAAAAATCAACAACTGATATATGCTTTTCAACTCCCCCTTTTGACACCCACAAGGGTGTCATACTCAGAATACAAAGGTTAAAAGAAACACACATTTATTGTATAAAGAATAAAAACGCTCTTTTCCACCCTGCTACACCTAACTGGTACTGCCCTCCCCTGAACAGCACCCAACGGCTATTTCATATGGAAATGGAGAGGAGTAGCAGGCGCAGTGGCCATGTGTGTGTTTGCTGTTCTACTCCTTTCCATTTGAATAAAAAATGGAAAATATAATCTGACATGGAAAATATATATATATATCTGACATGGAATATATATATATATATACACATACACACACACACACACAAACAAACCACACATTTCATTGCAAATAAAGAAAATGTATACAGTATATATTATTTTTTTGCAAAAAAATAAAATATATATATATATATTTATATTTCATAAAACGGCATTAGCACTTACCCGTCCAGAAGTACGTCCTGTCCTTGCAGAAACAGCTCCTCAGTTCCTGTTTGAATCATAACACTCATTCCTCAAACAAAAAATCTGTCTCGCTCACTTTTTCACTTTCACTTTAATCTTTGACTTCGCTTTTCCTGATTTATTCGCCATGATATCTTCAATGAAATCGTTGAAAATACAACTTTCCGAAATACTGCTGCGCGTAACAAGCCTCACAGCAACTCCTCTGATCGTCAAGGCGAGAATGGAGTTTGTTACGTGTGCGATTACAAACAAGGAATGGTTGTCCAACCTAAAACCATTACATACTGGCGTTTACCTCAGCTCATTGGCTATCTATCTAGCTAGATTTCAAGAAGATCAGTGGTCATTCGGCAGAAATACAGTCCATCAACGAAGCTTTGCTAAAATGATTGGTGTGCAAGGTAGTCATTGCTCCTTGTCTTCAAATCAGTTCACTTCGGTCAATACTCCCCGCAAAAAAAACAATGACGTTTGGCTGTGTTGCAAACATCCAGAGGAATGCACTGAAACCAACCATGACTAGATAAACGATGGTTTACCGTGTGTAATTACGTTGAATGCTCTGTAAAAAATTGATAGAGATGGAATTCACGGCACAAACGGGTTACAAAATGTTTCGATTTAAGCTATAAAAATTGATTTTATCAAAGAAAACGGCACTTCATTTGATCACTGGGATCCTCAGGAAGAGAAATAAGAGCAAGATATCAGAATGTAAGTCATAATTTTACCTTCAGATGTGAATTTGTAAAAACTGTCATGGCGGAAAATGTTTCTGTTGTTGATTGCTCTTCTCAAACAAAAGCAATGGAATTTGTTCTCTGTAATAGCTATTTTAAATTGGAAAACTTAGTTTGATTACCAAGATTCTAATCTTTTGAAGGGTGTAGACACTTGCATTTTCAAGAATGTTTAATGTTTCGATGTTGTATTTTTAGTTGTCACTCTGAAATTTCCCCTGATGTTGATCCCTGTACAGGGATCGCAGCCATAAGAGGTTTTAATTAATCCTCTTGAGGATAGGGAGACGCTAGCGTCTCAACTGGCTAATTGCCTGGGGAAATGCAGAGCGCCAGATTCAAATAAAATGCTATAAAATTCAAACTTTCATTAAATCACACATGTAAGATACTCAATTAAAGCTACACTAGTTGTGAATCCAGCCAACATGTCAGATTTTTAAAATGCTTTTCGGCGAAAGCTTAAGAAGCTATTATCTGATAGCTGAACCATCTGAACCAGTAGTAAACAAATGAGCTAGCATAGCAGGCTACACAAAACGCTGAAATAAAATATAAAACATGCATTACCTTTGACAAGCTTCTTTTGTTGGCACTTCAATATGTCCCATAAACATCACAATTGGTCCTTTTTTTCGATTAATTCCGTCCATGTATACCCAAAATGTCCATTTATAAAGCACGTTTGATCCAGAAAAAAATAGCTTACCAAAACACAACGTCACTACAAAACATTTCAAAAGTTGCCTATAAACTTTGCCAAAATATTTCAAACTACTTTTGTAATACAACTTTAGGTATTTTTAAACATTAATAATCGATCAAATTGTAGACGGGGCGATCTGTATTCAATACAGCAAGTAAACAAACCATTCTCCTTTTTTCGTCTTGCGCAAATCTCAACAGTGTAACCTTGTTCCAGGATGTGCTTCTTCGTTGCACAAATTATTAACCTAGGGAGCAGCATTTCACTTTTGGATAAATAGCATGCCCAATTTCAACTTCATGCTACTCATGCCAGGAAGATATGATATGCATAGGATTAGTAGGTGTGGATAGAAAACACTCTGAGGTTTCTAAAACGGTTTCAATCATGTCTGTCACTATAACAGAACTTATGCAGCAGGCAAAACTCTGAGGACTAACTGTTCAGATTTATTTTTATTTTTTGCCTCTAACCTTTCCCTCTGTTGTCTTTGCCAAGGGATATTTGATAGGGACCATTTTACAGTTCCTACACCTTCCACTGGATGTCACCAGTCTTTGGAATTTGGTTGAAGTTAAAGGGACCAACTCAAAACCTACATACGTCTACGTATGGGTTGTTTCAGTTGCATTTCATTATATTCACAGTATTACTTTATCAAATCTCCAGTAATTGATTATACACACATACAATTCATCATATTTTCATATCGTCACAGAATCCATATAAAGTGTAAGAATTTCTTAGGTACTTACATCAACCATTCCATTTGCATTTTCAAGGACTCTCCACAGCTATGTTGCAATTCTTCAGCTACATATGGACGGTACCAAAATAAATGATCTAATGACTGCCTTCACGCAGCAAAATCTGCAGAGCTGGGAAAATTGTATCCCCTATATATTTATATATATATATATATATATATATATATATATATATATATATATATATATATATATAATATATCATTCTATTGGTTGCTAGAAGCTCTCCAAACATACTCCCAACTTTTGTTTCGCGGACATTGACCGGTCTGTCATGGAATCCTCAACGGTTATCTAACCCCCCAGAAACCACAGGAAAGTCTAGCCTCCCAGAAACAATAGACTTGCTGCTAACATCCCGCTCTCAATGGCACCCAGAGATATTCTATGATGGGCAGTGATGGACAGAACCCCAAAATAACATTATATCAACTCTGACTACCAAATTTCAATCATCGTATTATGCAAATGTATAAATCGTATTTACACACTCACACAACTCTCATATCACATTCACACAATGCTATTCCCAAACATGCCTAATCAATTAGAGTTTAACCTGCAGGAATATTTTCTCATTTCTATCTCATGGTTAGTTACTATGATTATGTAACTCATACATTTAAATCTTTCAATAGTTCTAAAATGGGGTACAGGTTTAAAACAATACTGGTGCACCTTACTATCTTATACTATATCATAAATGGTCTTACCTAGTTCACACAGATTCTAGTTTTCATCCAGGTCACATAGATTCTGGATGTTTTAACATTAAATGGCCAAAACTAGTTCACACAGATACTAGATGTTTAATGCTAAATGACCAAACCCAGGGCATTCCTGGTTAGCACATTTAAAATAATTGGAATTCACCACTTCTGAGGGTCACTTAGACGGTCACACAGACACTTTTCAGAATGAGGTCCTTCTTCCAATAAGGTTTCACAAGATACTGTGCTTCACACAGATCCCACAGTCACCCTGGCCCATCACTCCTACAGACCGCACCAATCCCCTCTGTGATCAATTCAGTGTCAGGACGGATCTAGGTCGCCCGCAACTGACCAATGATAGGTGTCTTTGAGTCGACTAACTCTCAGATCATACTCCACTGACTCGGCCCTGTTTACGCCTCCAAGGTGCCCCCCTCACACAGGAATACACACTCAGAGCCTACGTAACAGAGGCTTGTCTTAAAAACTTGACTTTGCATGTTTCGCTCACCTCTTTCTTTTTTAAAACTAAGTTCCGGACGTGGTATCCACTCGGCTCGCTGCCTCTCAGATCAAAAGTGGGTCAATCTGCTTCATTCCCGAAGTGTGGTCTCCCTGTGGTCTCCATCCATGTTTGAGGGATCCCTGGAGCACCATTTACCCAGGTCGTCAGGAGCGGTCACCAAGTGAAGATTCACATCCCATCCTCGTCGCCAAATGTGATGGTTCATTTATTTACTATCAAATGAGAAGAAAAAAACTTATCACACAAGTCAGAGTTATACTTAAACCAAATCTTTATTGACTTATTAATAAGGGAGCAAGTCAATACAACACACAAAGTGAATCAATTGAGTGATCTACAATAATGATAGCTGGTCGATGAATCACCCTCAGATGATTCGTTGAGAGCCCTAATACAAAGTTACAAAGGTTTTATAGCCACGGTAAACATTTGTATAAAAGATACTTGTAATTCACAGCAGACAGTACTGTAGCTGGTCGTATGTAGCTGTTCATATGTAACTGTTCATATGTAGCTGGTCATATGTAGTTGGTCATATGTAACTGTTCATATGTAGCTGGTCATATGTAGTTGGTCATATGTAACTGTTCATATGTAACTGTTCATATGTAGCAGGTCATATGTAGCTGGTCATATGTAACTGTTTATATGTAGCTGGTCATATGTACTCTAGCTGTTTATATGTAGCTTGTCATATGTAACTGTTCATATGTAATTGTTTATATGTAGACGGTCATATGTAGCTTGTCATTTGTAACTGTTTATATGTAGCTGCTCATATGTAACTGTTTATATGTAGCTGGTCACATGTAGTCTTGATGTTCATATGTAGCTGGTCATGTGTAGCAGGTCATATGTAGCTTGTTATATGTAACTGTTTATATGTAGCTGGTCATATGTAACTGTTTATATGTAGCTGGTCATATGTACTGTAGCTGGTCATAAGTAGCTGTTCATATGTAACTGGTCAAATGTAGCTGGTCAAATGTAGCTGGTCATATGGTGCTGGTCATATGGAGCTGGTCATATGGAGCTGTTCATATGTTGCTGGCCATATGTAGCTGTTCTCATGTAGCAGGTCATACAGTATGTAGCTGTTAGCTGTGTGTCCTTATACTGTCTTCATAACACACAGACTATGTTAGATTAACGTGTGTTCACCGCATAAAACCAACTTTGTCTTTGTCTTCCTCAGTGTTATGGAAAAGCATAATGATCCCAATTTGAGGTTCAATATGCTTTCCCAGCAGGAGATGGGTCTGGTCCATCCTGTCCCTGTGCCAAGCACCCAGAGCAGGGGTCAGTGGTCAAGCAAGCTGGAGTTCCTCCTGGCTGTCGCCGGACAGATCATAGGCTTGGGGAATGTATGGAGGTTCCCATATCTGTGCTACAAAAATGGAGGAGGTGAGTCTCACATCACATCTTTACATGGGCATACATTTAAACACACATTAAATGTATGGCAAGGTGAGCCTTTGTCTTTTACATTATCAATGCAAAAGAGCTAGTCACTTCATTTAACTTCATTGTGGTGGAGAGAGTGCAGAGTTGTACGCTAGCGTCTCAATATCCCTAAGAGGTTTTAAAGACGAAAATTGGTTAAAGAAAATTGTGATAAATAAAAATATATACCAGTTGTATTTAAGGACCAAAACATTGACAGCTGTGCCATATAAATTGCAAAATAGTTGGGAAGAGATTTTTGATGCACCGATTCCATGGCACATGGTTTATGAATTGACACAAAAAGCAACACCGGATTCAAAACTTTGAATTGTTCAATTTAAATTAATTTGCTAAATTCTTGCAATCAATAGAATGTTATATATATATATATATATATATATATATACATACATACATACAGTGGGGCAAAAAAAGTATTTAGTCAGTCACCAATTGTGCAAGTTCTCCCACTTAAAAAGATGAGAGAGGCCTGTAATTTTCATCATAGGTACACTTCAACTATGACAGACAAAATGAGGGGGAAAAAATCCAGAAAATCACATTGTAGGATTTTTAATTAATTTATTTGCAAATTATGGTGGAAAATAAGTATTTGGTCACCTAAAAACAAGCAAGATTTCTGGCTGTCACAGACCTGTAACTTCTTCTTTTAGGGGCTCCACTGTCCTCCACTCGTTACCTGTACTAATGGCACCTGTTTGAACGTGTTATCACTATAAAAGACACCTGTCCACAACCTCAAATAGTCACACTCCAAACTCCACTATGGCCAAGACCAAAGAGCTGTCAAAGGACACCAGAAACAAAATGTTAGACCTGCACTAGGCTGGGAAGACTGAATCTGCAATAGGTAAGCAGCTTGATTTGAAGAAATCAACTGTGGGAGCAATTATTAGGAAATGGAAGACATACAAGATCACTGATAATCTCCCTCGATCTGGGGCTCCACGCAAGATCTCACCCCGTGGGGTCAAAATGATCACAAGAATGGTGAGCAAAAATCCCAGACCTAGTGAATGACCTGCAGAGAGCTGGGACCAAAGTAACAAAGCCTACCATCAGTAACACACTACGCCGCCAGGGACTCAAATCCTGCAGTGCCAGACGTGTCCCCCTGCTTAAGCCAGTACATGTCCAGGCCCGTCTGAAGTTTGCTAGAGAGCATTTGGATGATCCAGAAGAAGATTGGGAGAATGTCATATGGTCAGATGAAACCAAAATATAACTTTTTGGTAAAAACTCAACTCGTCGTGTTTGGAAGACAAAGAATGCTGAGTTGCATCCAAAGAACACCATACCTACTGTGAAGCATGAGGGTGGAAACATCATGCTTTGGGGCTGTTTTTCTGCAAAGGGACCAGGACGACTGATCCATGTAAAGGAAAGAATGAATGGAGCCATGTATCATGAGATTTTGAGTGAAAACCTGCTTCCATCAGTAAGGGCATTGATGATGAAACGTGGCTGGGTCTTTCAGCATGACAATTATCCCAAACACACCGCCCGGGCAACGAATGAGTGGCTTCGTAAGAAGCATTTCAAGGTCCTGGAGTGGCCTAGCCAGTCTCCAGATCTCAACCCCATAGAAAATCTTTGGAGGGAGTTGAAAGTCCGTATCGCCCAGCGACAGCCCCAAAACATCACTGCTCTAGAGGAGATCTGCATGGAGGAATGGGCCAAAATACCAGCAACAGTGTGTGAAAACCTTGTGAAGAATTACAGAAAACGTTTGACCTCTGTCATTGCCAACAAAGGGTATATAACAAAGTATTGAGATAAACTTTTGTTATTGACCAAATACTTATTTTCCACCATAATTTGCAAATAAATTCATAAAAAATCCTACAATGTGATTTTCTGGATTTCTTTTTTTCATTTTGTCTGTCATAGTTGAAGTTTACCTATGTTGAAAATTACAGGCCTCATCTTTTTAAGTGGGAGAATTGCACAATTGGTGGCTGACTAAATACGTTTCTGCCCCACTGTATATATATACACATGTATTTTTTTTCACCTTTATTTATCCAGGTAGGCCTGTTGAGAACAAGTTCTAATTTATAACTGCGACCTGGCCAAGAGAAAGTAAAGTGGTGCGACACAAACAACAACACAGAATTACACATGGAATAAACACACGTACAGTCAATAACACAGTGTATCGCTGAAGTCGAGGATCGGTAGGATGTTCAGTTGTACGATAGTATGTTTGGCAGCATGAGTGAAGAATGCTTTTTTGCGATATAGGAAGCCGATTCTAGATTTAATTTTGGATTGGAGATGCTTAATGTGAGTCTGGAAGGAGAGTTTACAGTCTATCCAGACACCTAGGTATTTGTATTTGTCCACGTATTCTAAGTCAGAGCAGTCCAGAGTAGTGATGCTAGGTGGGCGTGCAGGTGCGGGCAGTGATCGATTGTATAGCATGCATTTAGTTTTACTTGCATTTAAGAGCAGTTGGAGGCCACGGAAGGAGAGTTGTAGGGCATTGAAGCATGTCTGGAGGTTAGTTAACACAGTGTCCAAAGAGGGGCCAGAAGTATACAGAATGGTGTCGTCTGAGTAGAGGTGGATCAGAGAATCACCAGCAGCAAGGGCAACATCATTGATGTATACAGAGAAGAGAGTCGGCCCGAGAATTGAAGCCTGTGACACCCACATAGAGACTGCCCGAGGTCCGGACAATAGGCCTTTCCTATATGACACACTGAAATCTATCAGAGAAGTAGTTGGTTAACCAGGCGAGGCAATCATTTAAAAAACCAAGGCTGTCGAATCTGCCAATAAGAATGTGGTGATTGACCGAGTCGAAAGCCTTGGCCAGGTCGATGAATACGGCTGCACAGTAATGTCTCTTAGCGATGGTGGTTATGATGTCGTTTACCACCTTGAGCGTGGCTGAGGTGCACCCATGACCAGCTCTGAAACCAGATTGCATAGTGGAGAAGGTACAGTGGGATTCGAAATGGTCGGTAATCTGTTGGTTAACTTGGCTTTCGAAGACGTTTGAAAGACAGGGTAGGACAGATATAGGTCTGTAGCTGTTTGGATCTAGAGTGTCACCCCCTTTGAAGAGGGGGGTGACCGCGTCAGCTTTCTAATCTTTGGGAATCTCAGACGATACGAAAGAGGTTGAACAGGCTAGTAATATGGGTTGCAACAATTTCAGCAGTGGTTTAACTTGTGTTGTTCGTAAGGGGTGTTCTTCATCCCTTATGTACTCTTTCTGTTCACCTGTGGCATTCCACTCTTTCTCCTGGAGACCTCCTTGGGCCAGTACACCACGCAGGGCAGCATCACCTGCTGGAGGAAGATCTGTCCCTTGTTTGAAGGTAAATATCAGGTCTCATATTTATAAAGGGTCATTGAATAAGACTGCCGATCTAGAATCAGGTAGCCTCTCTCCGTATAAGCTTAGTCATTATGATCTAAAAGGCTAATCTGACTCTAGATCAGCCATCCTACTGGTATGCTTTATGAATGCGGCCACGGGGCCTTGTTGTGCGTATTGCATCCATATTAGGGATTCAATTGTCAGTGTTTGTCTGACCATTGATAGCGTTTACTTCCTACGGTGGATGCCATCTTGGGGAAATAGACATGAAAGCCTGATAGCTAGAAGGAAGAATGGCTAAAGCCTTCAGTAAAAATAGATAACATTCAGAGGCACTGCAGGACAAACTTTGTCTGTTTGTTGTATTTGTACTCAGGAAAACTGAGAAAGTAGTATTGCAATCCAAAGCAATGTCAATATGATTTAAATTGATATTCAGCACGTAAACTCAAGGTTTCTGTCTGGAGCCTTTGTCAAGAATGTGCTGGTTGAGGGGGACATATAGGGCCAGACAATTAGCCATAATAGGTACAGTATATGCACAGTACATGCAGGCTTTTCCTTCTGTAAATGATATTGCACTATTGTATTTGTAAAAGTCCATTCTCCATGATTTTAATCACATTGCTTTAACAGTTTGAAACAATATAAGGATACATTTTAGATTGCTTGGGGGGGGATGACTGGTCTGTTTCTAACCTGATTTAACTTGAAAAAGGGGTTAAAGTAGCAAGACATTTCACTCAAGTTATTGGATGAAGCTTGGATTAAACATCAACAGTATACCACAGGCTCACACTAATTCATGAGCTATTACATGATAGAGTAAGTGACAGTCCTTAATGTGACATGACACGTGCATCCAGGACACTTGTCTTGTGTTCAAACATTCACAAATGTCTGTCTTGTTGGAATGGCACCATAACTTATTAATCAGAGCTGGTGACTTTGAAAGGAGTTTAATCCACATCAAAAAGAAACACAGTTCAATGTTTTTTATGGTTTTAGGTTGAGAATGTGATTGGATATAACATATGTCACATCTATTTCTTAGAAGAAGCCTTTTTTTACATTTAAATCTCCATGTTTGTCAATAAAATCTCCTCCCCTCATCTTCCTCCTCAGGACTGGGTTATGGTAGTCAGGTGGTAGTTCTATATTCCAGCATCTATTACATCATCATTCTAGCCTGGGCCTTCTTCTACCTCTTCTCCTCATTCAGCTCTGAGCTCCCCTGGGCCAGTTGTAGAAACAGCTGGAACACAGGTATGTATATCAGTTATAGCCTGAGTGCCAGTCTGCTTGTGCTGTCATACCAACTGCCTGTCATTCATTGTCATAGCAAACCTGTTTGGATTGACAAGGAGAGCAATGGAGTTTGATTGCATAGAACACAAACAGATCTGGGACCAGGTTAACTTCAGTGTGCAGACATGTTGACGTTGACATACCTTTGTCATGCCCAAATGATAGATAGTATCTTAAATTGTTGGACACCACTGGGATATCCACTGAGATATTACGTTTTTGACAAGTGGGTTGATTAATGTTTTATTTTTGTAAATATCTCCTTATCCAGGAAAGATTCAGAGAGTTCTGAGACATGCTTGTTATTGTGTAATTTCCTCCTAACCAGCAACCTGCATGGAGTTTGACAGAAGAGTAGTGGGACATCTAAATTGGACAGTAGCAGGGAACGCAACATCGCCAGTGAGAGAGTTCTGGGAGTGAGTACACAAAATCATTCCAATTTATCAACTCCTTATTAAGTCCTTACAGATGGAAATCATGGCTCTGTTCCTTTTTGAAGGCGTTGAGAGAATGGTGAAAAGCAAGAGGTGGGATTGTAACTGAAAATATGATTTCAGAAGGAGAGTTTTGAGTCTCACAGACAGTCCAAACAAGCTAGGCAGTGTTCGCTGGGAGCTGGCTCTGTGTCTTCTACTGTCATGGATTCTCTGTTACTTCTGTGTTTGGAAAGGAGTGAAGTCTACTGGGAAGGTAAGGTGGGATCTCTGCCATTCAACCTGATGACACCATGAATACTGTAGAGTTGTTAAGATGAGCTATAGACTGAGGGAATGTAATGCTGGTCTGGTCCCCCTCCCCTCAGGTGGTCTACTTCACTGCCACCTTCCCTATCTGATGCTGGTGGTGTTGCTGGTCCGTGGACTCACACTGCCGGGGGCAATAGATGGTATCAAGTTCTACCTCTACCCAGACCCAGCCCGCCTCTTTGACCCACAGGTAGGAACACACTTCACTGTGTAATTTGTGTCCAGGTGTAACAAAAACTATCAGTACATACTGTAGTGATTTGTGGGGGATAAATGGTAACGTCTCTGTCTGTGTTTGAGCCCTAGTCAACATGACCAAGGGCAGCAACCATTACCACTGGCACAAGAAACGTAACTCCCTTGGTGCAACAGTTTGTGGTTTTAAGAGCATCAGATTTGTTACAATATCAATACCTAATAAAAAAAATACTCGGATTTTCAAAGCAAATGCATTTCCTGTTGACTTATATATACAAGGTCAAAATAGGTACCATTTGAATTCACCTCTAATACCCTGGGATGTGACTAGTATATCGGAATTGTGAAACTATGAAGACTATTGTGTCTCTCTCTGGTGTGTCTCACAGGTTTGGATGGATGCTGGAACACAAATCTTCTTTTCCTATGCTATCTGCATCGGCTGTCTGACTGCTCTTGGCAGCTACAACAAATATGACAACAACTGTTACAAGTGAGTGGAGGAATGGAATGTATGATGGGCCTATGGAGAATCTACCTCAGAACAGTAACATACAATAAATGGACTTTGGGACAATATATTTCGTCAGTCAAAATGGGGGTAATGACGATAGATGGGATATGAAAACGAGTGTCATTTTTCTTATGTTATTAAAAGATAAATTACAACGTTATAAAGGAAACATTGTAACTTGAAGAGTTTTGTACCTGATGTTTACATACAGTACGTTATGTGGAAAATGTCCAGAGGAAATAGAATGTTTTTGTAAAGGTGAAATGGGAAGTTAGTTGTTTAAATTGGATCTGAGTAAAATCCAGACCTTGCCTCGTAACTAGCGACACCCAGAGAACTTGCCATAAGACGGAAACGCCCCTTTCTGACCCGAGGATATTAAACATGTGAGTTAAGAATTTACATAGCAGAATAGGTGACCAGTGTCATGGTCTTAGTTACAGTAGTCGCAAACACAAAATGCAGCACGAGGTCGTAGAAGACAAAGGAAGCTCTTAATCTATGCTACAGATGAGTAGCTGTGTCTAATGTTGGTGTTCAAATACTGGAGAGTGAGACCAAATCATGGACGCTGGACAGAGTGGATTTCAGTTGTAACAAAATGGCAGTTTATTGAGTCAAAAGATATCTTGTCCGGCAGAAAAGCGTGCACGGACCTAGTCATATGACTCAGTAAGGAGTCAGCTGAAAAAGGGTCCTTAGCCAGAGTTTGAAGCAGAATGTATACACAGAATAATGTAGGTGGAGTCTTGTCGTGTTGGTCTTCTGACTGGTCCTGAAGAGTTGGAGGCGGGCCTGCTCTAGCCAGAGCAGGAGCCCCATTGGTGCACAGCAGAGTCCTCTGCTCTTGGCACCCGACCAGTAGAGGGGGGTGGAGTGTGAGTGTGCGTGCTCATGAAATGTTTGTGTGTCAAGGAAGCGTGAGATAGGGGGACTGGCAGTGTCTGCTTTAGGCTCAGGTGTTTCCTGTCTTTGCAGGAGTGCATGCAAGGGTCAATGTCAGTGAGATAGTTTGGCACTCTAAGCTCGTTAGTGTTGCAGGATGTTCTTTGTAGTTTACAGGGGAGTATATTTGAGTGGTGGCAGCCATGTGTCCTTTGGATAATCATGTTATTGCACGTAGGCTCTAAACTTGACTGAGGACACTGGGCTCAGAGTTATCTGAGGACATCCGGTTTAACCAGAGCGTTGGTCTGCTAGTAATGCTTGATATTTGATTATTTATATAACACTAAGAGGGTGAATTCAAGCAGGACCAACTGGTTATTCTCTCCAAGGAATCGTGTGTCTACACTGCTTTCATTCCCACACTAGAACCACTTATACGCTAATTAGTCGTCCTCAGAAGACCCCTTTTCAGAACAAGAGAGAGAAAACAGACCACTAAGACAAAGGACACTTGTGTGGACAATCAGAGACAATCAGAGACTTACACCCGGTAATATCAGAGGAGAAGGAGGAACTCGGTCCATGAGGAGCTACCCCACCAGAGACCTTCGACACATAATTACATCATTATATTCTAAACATATAACCATAAGAGCGGCAGTTCGGGGCAAGGTTAGGGCTAAATTTAGCATAGTTTACAAATGTCACAAATGTGCCTTTTACTTGTGCATTCTCTCTTTTTCAATCCCCATTTTGTGTAACACGTACCATACTGTGTTGACCCGCTAGGGACCTGTTTCAGTGTACTAAGTTCTAATCAATAGCCTAGACTGTGTGCTTGTGTATCTTATATTATCATTTAGCTTGTTAGTAAAGAAGTAATCAACTCAATTGGTGTGGTACAGACTTATTTAGTGGGACTCGGGTTTGTGCAGATTCACAGATTATGCGATACTCAGGACGAGACTGTAGAGGAAATGAATGAATTAGCGACTTTTGTCAAATCAATATACTGACATTCTTTGAGTTAATTTGGGAAATGGAACCTAAATAAAACCAAACTTTCCCATTGTGCCCAGGTTGCTGTGTTAATAATTACCTGATTCATTTAATCACGTAATTATAAACAGTTAATTATTCAATGAACAGCAGTCATCACATTAATCAATACAACGTCACGACACTAGATAAAATGTGCTGGCAGAACATTTTCTCTTGCCTGCAAAAACGTCCCCTGTGCACATAATTCTTTGGAGGTTGGGTTGCAGAAATGGTAGAGTACCTGGAAAGTTTGGTGACCTCCATATTGTAGGTCATTTGGATGCCTTTGTGTTGTGACTAACAGGGAAGTGAATCTCTTTATAGGGACTGTGTGTACCTGTGCCTTTTGAACAGTGGAACCAGCTTTGTGGCCGGTTTTGCGATCTTCTCTGTTCTGGGCTTCATGGCTTATGAACAAGGGACAGACATCTCAACAGTGGCCGAATCAGGTAAGTGTTGCAGCAGTGAGATATGAATGAATGAATTCATGAATAAACAAATTAATGCACAAACAAACAAATTAAAATACTCTTGTAAATTCTGGTTTGTTACAAGGCAGGTGTCTTAGCATTTCAGGGATCTAACTATTCCCTCTGCTCCTGAGAGTTCAGTAATGAGTTTACCTGTATTGCTGCATACAGGTCCTGGCCTGGCATTCATCGCCTACCCTCGTGCCGTGGCCATGATGCCATTACCCCAGCTTTGGGCCATCTTCTTCTTCATCATGATAATCCTACTGGGTTTAGACAGTGAGGTGTGTTAGAGTGGTTCTGAAGGCCTACAAAATATTTTCTTTGCGAAGGATATTTACATAACCTACAATAGATGCTATAATCATCACTAAACTAATGGATGTGAAACTGTGAATGAGTAGCTAGTATTTCAAAGAAGAGTTTCCACTGAACCCCATCATCTCTCCTTCAGTTTGTAGGTCTGGAGGCATTGATGACAGCCATCTCAGACATGTATCCCTCTTTCTTCCTGGTTGGCCATCGGCGTAAAGTCCTCCTCCTCATCATCAGTGTGGGTAGCTTCTTCATCGGCCTGGTCATGGTCACAGAGGTGAGAGGTCATTTGAAGTCATCATTCTATAAGGATATAGGATATAAAATATAGAATTTAAATGCCATCATTATTAGATCAATCTTGACAGTAACGAGATATGATCAATAATGCACCTCCCAAGTGATCTGTTTCAACATATCCCTGTATTTCAACAAACCTCCTCGTTCCGCAGAATTGTTGGTTGATTTATTCCGTAAGCGATTGGGCTGCTGGACACACCTACGATCATTGTCTGAGTGTTTTGTAGACTCTGGAGGTAGATTATAGTCTTATTGTTGTGCTCAGTAAGACTGTACCTTATACTTTCTTTCTACCCCTCCTCTATTTGCAGGGAGGCCTGTATATCTTCCAGCTGTTTGATTACTATGCCTGCAGTGGGATGACTCTGCTTCTCTTCGCTATACTACAGTCAGTGTGTATCAGCTGGGTTTATGGTGAGATAGAAACGGCACTGGGAGTAGGCCGGGCTAAGTATAAGTTCCCATTTATGGCCCTCAACCACTTTTGTTCAATGTCAGTCGGGGTCTCAACTTACTGTTAGTTAAGATTGTGTATTCTACTATGTGACATTTTGAAATGTGGTAGTGCATCCGCAGTTTTCCTCTTGTTATGTCGGTCACTGACAGTCACCCAATTAGCCCATGTCAGCTACCATGTTATAGTTGGTTAGGTAAGTTAGTCTAGCCAGCTATCTAAACCTTGTATTATATTACAAATGTTCATGAAGGCATTTTCATATAAGTTATTATTAAGTGTTACCACTATCATTGTAGGTGTTATGAAAAGATAAGAGTAAAATATGGTCAGTGCTATCAGGGATCCTTGGGACGTCCCTACCTTAAACCCTAACCCCTCCCTTACCCTTACCTTAACCATTTTAAATGTCAACTTCAATTGAGTCGGAACATCCCAAGGATCCCTGAAAACAAGTAGCTGTAAAATTGCCTGCATGGCCCCATTCCATCAATCCCAGATAATCAATCACAGAAACCCTAATTGCAGGTCAGCTTCCCTCGGGATGTTTCTGTTCAAGGTGTTCATGGCGTTTTCCAAGTTGTTCCTCTAGCAGACATTGCCACTTTGGACATTGATGTGAAACGACACCTCGTTACCTTGGGATTATAAGGTTCTGACATGTTGTTCAAAAATGAGTTATTCACATAGCGTTGCTCTTTAGGTGGTCCTTTGCGTGTGAGATAAGTAGTATTTTTGAAAAAGTTAATTTACAATGAAATAAAATGAAAAATCGGAAGTTCTATCTACACAAACACTTGGTGCTATAAGGTTCTATATGCAATCCAATCACAATGATATGTTGTCAATATAATTGTACATAAGGTGATATACAAGAAAACAGGAGGACATCACAAAACAGTTCTGAGATCTGTGACTTGAAACATTTTCATTATCTCAAAACTATTAATTTTGCACGTAGAACCTTATAGTCCCAAGTCCTTGAGGATTCACATCACAGGTTCTGGTTGTAACATGTACGCTGGGAGTCGGGAAGCAAGTTCGGGGAGTGTATTTAATAACTCGATTAACATCGAACATAACAAAAAAGATAGGTAGCGTACAGACATGAACACCGGAACAGAAACAATAACACCTGGGGAAGGAACCAAAGGGAGTGACAGATATAGGGATGGTTTATCAGGAAGGTGATGAAATGGATGTGAGTCTGATGAGGTGCTGGTGTGCGTAACGGAAGTGACAGGTGTGCATAATGATGAGCGGCCTTGGTGACCTAGAGAGCCGGAGAGAGAGTACACTTGACACTGGTCCTCTTTTTATATTAGATTTCATTTTCACCAGTTTTTCAGAAGAATGGCCATAACGTAAGCTCTTATTTTCTAAACAAAGAAATACAGGTACCTTAGACCAGTGTTTCCTAAACTCGGTCCTGGGGCCCACCCCTGGGTGCATATTTAGTTCTTTGCCATAGCACTACACAACTGAATCAAATAATAAAAGCTTGATGATGAGTTAGTTATTTGAATCAGCTGTGGGGGGCACAGGACCGGGTTTGGGGGGAACCCTAGTTAGAGCTGTTGTCCAGGTTTCCTAATCTGTAATTGTTTGAACCTGTCTGTTACTTGGTGGTTTGAGAATGTTTACCTGGGTATTTGACAGACCAACTGTGTATTTGACAGACCAACTTTTAAACCCTTTTATTGACTGCTGTTTGAGTCCCTGTTGATATGTTTACTCCACAGGTGCAGACCGTCTGTACGATAATATAGAGGACATGATCGGTTATCGACCATTACCCATCATTAAGTACTGTTTGAAGTATGTCACTCCAGTCATCTGCACTGTAAGTTACACCCCACTGTCAACAGCTAATTTGTTATTTTTCCAATTATAGTTATAGTAAACATGACGATGTCACAGTAATACAAGTGATTTACAGAAAGCCAAAAGTTAAGATGACAATACAGAGAAATATAAAACGATTCCTATGTGTAACCTATGTAAAGTAGAAAATCCTAACTTTATGTTCATTATAAATGCTTCTATAAAAACAAAGAGAGTCGCACACTCTATGTATAATCTCACTGTAATTTATTGGGTAAACCACCAACGTTTCGACATCATTGTTCCTTCTTCAGGGTAATGTCATGAATGCCTGAACCAGGTTATGTAGACAAAACAGTGCAATTAGTGCAACTAATGACAATGGTGAGGGTGTGTCATAATTACTAGGTTGATTAGGAGTGAAACTATTAGGAGACAATAGTTTACTACATATTTAATATATTAGGCTTGTGTTACCATTAGCACAAGCATAGGATTAACATTAACATACATTACTGTTTAATTTAATTTCACATATTCAGTTGCACTCAAAAGTTGGAACACATATACTCATTCAAGGGTTTTTCTTTCTTTGTTCTATTTTCTACATTGTAGAATAATAGTGAAGACATCACAACTATGAAATAACACATATGGAATCATGTAGTAAACCAAAAAAGTGTTAACTAATCAAATATATTTTTGACATTAGATTCTTCAAAGTAGCCACCCTTTGCCTTGATGACAGCTTTGCAAACTCTAGGCTTTCTCTCAACCAGCTTCATGAGGAATGCTCCACCTCCCACCATCACACCTCCTCCTCCATGCTTCACGATGGGAATCACACATGCTGAGATCATCCATTCCCCTACTCTGCATCTCACAAAGACATGGAAGTTGGAACCAAAAATCTCAAATTTGAACTCATCAGACCAAAAGATAGATTTCCACTGGTCTAATGTCAATTGCTCATGTTTCTTGGCCCAATAAAGACTCTTCTTCTTATTGATGTCCTTTAGTAGTGGTTCCTTTGCAGCAATTTGACCATGAAGGCCTGATTCACGCAGTCTCCTCTGAACAATGGATGTTGAGATGTATCAGTTAACTTCTTATGGTATAAGGGACGGTTGCGTCCCACTTTGGCAAAAAAAAACAGGGAAAATGCAGTGCGGCAAATTCAAATAAATTATATAAAAATCTAACTTTCATTAAATCACACATGTAAAGCAATTAAAGCTACACTCTTGAATTCAGCCAACATGTCAGATTTTTAAAAGGCTTTTCGGCGAAAGCATAAGAAGCTATTATCTGATGACAGCACAACAGTAAACATAGAGAGTAGCATATTTCAACCCTGCAGGCGCTACACAAAACGCAGCAATAAAATATAAAACATGCCTTACCTTTGACGAGCTTCTTTTGTTGGCACTCCAATATGTCCCATAAACATCACAATTGGTCCTTTTGTTCGATTAATTCCGTCCATTTATATCCAAATGTCCATTTATTTGACGTGTTTAATCCAGAAAACAACAGCTTCCAAAAAACGCAACGTCACAACAAAATATTTCAAAATTTGCCTATAAACTTTGCCAAAATATTTCAAACTACTTTTGTAATGCAACTTTAGGTATTTTTAAACGTTAATAATTGTAGACGGGTCTGTGTTCAATACAGGAAGACAACAAACCAACGCTACTTTTCACGTCTTGCGCACTCTCAACAGTGTTCCCCAGTTCCTAGATGGCCTACTTGTTCATTGCACAAATGAATAACCTCAACCAAATTCCAAAGACTGGTGACATCCAGTGGAAGCGGTAGGAACTGAAAACAGGTTCCTAAGAAATATAATTTGCCAATGAGACCTCAGTGAACAGACAGAGACCAAAAAAAACACATTCTGAACGGTTAGTCCTCGGGGTTTTGCATGCTACATAAGTTCTGTTATACTCACAGACATGATTCAAACAATTTTAGAAACTTCAGAGTATTTTCTATCAAAATCTACTAATAGTATGCATATCTTATATTCCTGGCATGAGTAGCAGGAAGTTGAAATTGGGCACACTATTTATCCAAAATGCTGTACCTATACAGCATACCCCTATACCCCCTATACCCCCTATACCTTAAGTTAATTGAACTCTAATTGAATTGAATTTGCATTTTTTGGGGGATGCAATCTGAGGTGCAGTTAACTCTAATGAACTTGTCACGTGCCGCAGAGGTAACTCTGGGTCTTCCTTTCCTGTGGCGGTCCTCATGAGAGCCAGTTTCATCATTGCCCTTGATGTTTTTGCAACTACACTCAAAAAAACTTTCAAAGGTCTTGAAATGTTCCTCATTGTCTTACCTTCATGACTAGAAGTAATGATGGACTGTCATTTCTCTTTGCTTATTTGAGCTGTTCTTGCAATCTTATGGACTTGGTCTTTTACCAAATAGGGCTATCTTCTGTATACCACCCCTACCTTGTCACAACACAACTGATTGGCTCAAATGCATTAATTCCACATATTAACTTTTAACAAGGCGCACCTGTTAATTAAAATGCATTCCAGGTGACTAGCTCATAAAGCTGGTTGAGAGAATGCCAAGAGTGTGCAAAGCTGTCATCAAGGCAAAGGGTGAATAATTTAAAGAACCTCAAATATAAAATATATTTAGATTTGTTTAACACTTTTTTGGTTACTACATGATTCCGTATATATGTTATTTCATGGTTTTGATGTTTTCACTTTTATTCTACAATGTAGACAATAGTAAAAAATAAATTAAAAACCTTGAATGATTAAGTGTGTCCAAACTTTTGACTAGTAATGTGTATTTAATTGTTTCCAATTTCATAAAATGTTTGTTACATGTAATCTTTTGTTTCAACTATAATGCCTGATACGCATCATGAACAGGGGGAACATATTGGGTGTGCACCAGCTCATGCTTTTTATTAGACCATTATAAATGCTTCACCAGAAGCCTGACCTAAACGTACTGGAGAAACTATAACCTTGTTCTAAACCTTATCTTGTTCATCTCTGTCTTCACTCAACCCTCACTGTTACCCTAATATGTTATAATTAGTACAATGCTATCAGAAAATACATTGTGTTCTTTAATGTTTATTTTACAACCTCCATCCATATCTTTTGTTCTAGGCTACATTTCTTTTCTCCTTGATAAAGTTTACTCCGCTGAAGTTCAACAACACTTTTCAGTATCCTTGGTGGGGTTCCGCCGTTGGCTGGTGGTTCACTCTCTCCTCCACCCTCATGGTTCCTCTATGGATGGTTTACATCGTGAGCGTCACTCCTGGTACACTGCAACAGGTAAATAGGGACATCATTTATTATGTTTCCGTTTCACATTGCTTGACTTGGGCAGGAGCTCTCCGGAGCTAAGTACCGGCACCTAAAATGTTTAACAGTTTGAGCTCCTGTTCCTCTTATAGAATATTAACTCAAAAGTATTGTGGAGCTCATGCACCTAAATGTAAACAGTACCGGCACCAAACATGAGTACCGGCAACTGTCTCAGCCCAAGTCAAGCACTGGAGTTTCAAAACAGAAAAGCATCTCAAAGTGGTCCAAAAGCAACCAAAAATCAAGCAATATATCATAGGTAGCCTAGCTATAGCTAGTTACGTAGGTTGGCGATAGAGGCTAAGTCTTTGAGTACATTCTCCAGAAATGGTCATGAGAGGCCATGGTTAATTTCTCACTATCAATTCCAAACTTCAGATCTTTTAAATGTTGGCAGGTACCATTTGTGTTGTTATCGCTAGTTATGTCTCTCTTTCTACAATGATCAGATCCATTACCCAAACCCCATTTACTCCCCAATACACACTGATGATGTTGTTTCTTCTACCAACTAAGAAAGAGGAAAAACAATCAACGTTCTGCAAACATCACCAGTTATTTTATGTCTCATTCCTTTGGTGGCCTCTCTTTGAAATGCTACTCTGTCTCTTATTCCTCAGAGACTGTCCATCCTCACCAAGCCGTCAGAGGATCTCCCCATAACCAATGCCCAGAAGCATCCCCTCCTGGCCAAGCAGTCAGAGCAGGACAGACCCCTGGGGGACACGGAGATACCAGCCTGGGGCCACAACCTCCTAGACAGAGACAGTGGCCCCCTGTAGAGACACTGGCCCCCTCTCTCAGCTACCATCCCTATAGGACTAGAGATAAGCAGGTCCAGCCAGTCACTCAAGGTCCTGACATAAACAATACAAATACTTCCTGTTGTGTAACAGAGACTTATGTGACCCTTCGCTTGGTCTGAGAGGCTTAGAAAAGTATAGTACAGAACATAATCCACCCCATGCCTTTTTCTTTGGAGGGAGATGTGGGTGTTTCCAAAACACACACTGTTTCCTGTATGTAGCGCTGATGAGATGTAGAAGCACTGGTTCTGGGAAGTCTTGGTGTGAAAAAAGAGGTGTGGTCATTCTGTTTGGCCCAGAAAACCCTACCTAGAATTAATAGAATTACAGGTCAATCTTGCTGTCTCATGTCAGAACGCAGAGAAAGCATCTGAAGTGAGATATTGCGTAAGGTCCGGAAGAATTAACCAGGTCATGGCAGAGTAACCGGGTCATGGCAGACTGTGGTCATGGCAGAGTAATGGATGAATCAAACACCTGTCACACAACATGGTGGAAACAAAAACATGACATTTATGCTATTAGTCCCTGTTTGGTTAACTGAGTCTGTATATACAAGTGAACAAACTATTTTTTTTTAAGATACATTTTATCTTATGTTTGGGTGGGTTTAATATTCCGATATACAGTAGTTTTGTGTCTACTACTGTGTAATTACTTAAGACTTTGTGAAGTATGACATTTGTGAAAATATATCGATGATTAACGAGAAGGGATTGTGTAGATGCTGCCGCGATGCCGGTCAGTTTGATCGCGTAAAACTAATTACAGAGAATCTTTGATAAAAACTAAAAGTCTTAATTTAATGATAGTAAAGACACGACAATGCATATATAGTAGAAACACTGTAAAATACTGTGATAGGATTTGATGCCTATATCAATAAACTCATCAAACATTGTGCCATGATTTATAAGTCATGTTTCCACCCTTATTCTTTGAAGTACTTTAAATAAAAAGTGTAATTTGCTGCAGAAATCTCTTCTGATATTCAGACCTAACATTCATCTGAGACCTGCGCCCGTATTCATAAAGCGTCCTGGAGTAGAAGTGCTGATCTAGGATCATAGAAAAGGCTAAACTGAACCTAGATAAGCGCTCCTACTCTGAGGTAATTGAACAGACATGTCATTCCACTGACTGTAAATACGTTTCCCCCACAGGGTACAGACAGTTTTCTATAGCCGAGCTGAAGACTAACACAGGAACAATGCCCTTCTATGAGTTACAGATAAGACCAGTAGGTAACAGCAGTTATCATTAACTGCCAGTTCAGGCTAAACCAACACAGAGCACACCCCACCTGCATTTGTGTCTGTGGCAAATTTAGCCTGATTTGAAAAATTAATACTCGTAGCTTTAGACAGTTGTTTGTACAATATCTATATTCATCCTTTAATGACTTATTATGGGCTGTATTACAGTGTACAAATGTCTCTGATTGCTGATCAAAGGTGGCAGCTCCAGCTCTACTATCCCTGATGACAGTTTGTGTTTCTTCATTCATAGATACCATTACAACCCTCAGTGTAGCAGGTTAGGGTGATAATAGAGTTTCAAGGTTTTGATATTTTATTGTTGTTCTCGTTATCATTTTACACAATTCCCCAGCTGCACATGACGTATTCCACTAGTATTTGGTTGTGTCACTCCACATGTCAGGCTATCATCTGGAGTGCTTCAGCAAGTTGTAATAGCTGTAATACTAGACAAGTTTATCGTTGTATTTAAGGTAAGACAGAATGCCTATTAAAAGTGTGCCAGTTATCAGGTCATACAACATGCTGTACGATGAGATCTTTCATTGTGACTGTGATGAGTGACAAGTTGTATTTTGTCTTATTTCCTTCTGCATTCATATGTCAAATGATAAAATATGACACTTGGACCCTTTCTGTATTTGACATTTCAGGCCCGAAGGGAAGAGAGCTGAGAGCTTAGTCCCTGGGTATAACAAGCCTTATTTCTGGTTGAAGATATTTTACATTACCTCCACCTGAGAACTTATGGGTTCTGCAGTAAAAAAAATTATACACAAGTTACATCAGGTAAAATATGACTTGTAGTGAATATGCAATACATCTAAGCCTACAACAGCGACACACTATCTCATAACTGAAATGGTGTCTGACTTCACTTTTAATTCCATAGATAGGAGACAACTGAGGATGGATCAACAACATTGCCTAGCTAAATAAAGGTTACACTAAGAGCATAACATTTCTGCACCCTAATTTTCTAATTCTTGTCTAACCATACCCAAATGGAGATTAAGTGAAAATAAAAATCTCATTGATTTATCAAGACCGGTCCCGATGCCTGCCTCAGAGCAACGCGAAACGGTGTTAAAATAGCTGTAGGCTTGTGCTTCTAACTTCAATATGCTCTTTAAATAAATAAGACCTACACCATTTTCAATAGCACATTACTCAACACTAGTGAGACTATGGTAGGCCTACAGTATATCGAAAAAATATTGTTTTCAATGACGTGACTCTCCCCCAATAATTACATTTAGAGGATTGGAGGATGAATATCTAAGGGTCATTTTCCATTAGGATCTGTGAGAATATCTGAGAATATCTATGGGGCTTTTACAGTATATAATTCTAAATTAATTAATAATAATCGATTTGTTTAAAAGTAACAATATTTTGGAGATTTCGTTTTCATTTAACCTAGAGTGAGCGAGAAAAAGGCAGTTCTTGAACATAGGGTGAGACATTCTCACTAATTTGTAAATAAAGCCAGTTTGATATTTAGAAAAATGTATTTCTGGAGAAACATAACTTGATTATTTAGCAGACATCACTTGCTTATATTCAGTCAACACATATCTTAAGAATATCATGGAAAATGTTTGTTTCTCCATGCTTATATATTTTTGGGTCCCTCTAAGTCCCGCGGTGTAAGCTCACAACTTTTAGAGGAGGAACCACTGTAGATGCGCTCGGGAGGACAATTCCGGGTGCGGGCTCCCTCTCTCGACCATGGCGGATGTCCACATCTACTTCCCAAACCACTGGACCTACGACTCGGGAGGATGGGATTATGGGTACCCTCTGGACAGGAACCTCTGCCGAATTGTAGATACGGGACAAGGCATCGGCCTTGATGTTCTTAGAACCTGGGCGATGGGTTAGTGAGAAGTCGAACCTGGTGAAGAAAAGTGCACACCTGGATTGGCGTGGATTCAGTCTCCTTGCTGTCCATATGTACTCTTGGTTCCGATGGTTGGTGAGTATGACGAATGGTTCCTTGGCGCCCTCCAGCCAGTGTCTAAATTTCTCTAATGCCAACTTCACCGCCAGGAGCTTCCGATCGCCGACATCGTAATTCCTCTCTGTGGAGGACAGTTTCTTGGAGAAAAAAAGCACAAAGATACAATCTCAATGGGTTACCCTGTCTTTGTGACAAAACTTCCCCCATGCCCACCTCAGATGCGTCTACCTCAACCGCAAAAGGTAGAGTTAGATCTGGGTGTTTTAGCAAGGGGACAGAGGTGAAACGCCCCTTGAGGAGACGTAAGGCCTCGTCAGCTACTGGAGACCAAACCAACCTATGAGGCCAACCCTTGAGCTGAGAGGGGCGGCGACGGCGCGGACGTTCCTGATGAAGCGGCGGTAGAAGTTGGCAAACTCCAAAAACAGTTGTATCCCCTTGATTTGTGGTTGGGACTGGTCATGACTTTACCGCATCTACCTTCTTGTCCTTCATCTTCGATCCCTGTGGGCTGATTTGATAACCCAAGAAGGAGACCGCCTTGGCGAACAGGTGATTGGCTAAGAGGCATTCCAGGACTGCTCGAACGTGGGTGATGTGATCTTCCAGGTTGGTCGAGAAGAACAGGATGTCATCGATGTATACAATCATGTCCCTGAACACCTTGTTGATGAATTCCTGGAACACTGACGGAGCATTGACATCGTGCTGAACAATGTCTTCCATTCATCCCCACCCGGATGCGGATGAGATTGTTGGCACTCCGCAGGACCAGTTTGTTGAAGAACTGGGCCCAACAGAGCTGCTCGGTGGCTGACGGCAGCAACAAGAGTACCGATACTTTGTGGTGATGTCATTGAGTCCCCGTAATCAATAGATGGGCATAATCCTCCCTCCTTCTTGGCCACGAAGAAGAAACCAGCCAATTTAGGAGACGTGGATGTGAGGATGAAGCCCTATTGGAGGGCCTCTTGAATGTAATCCTCCAAGGCCTGGGTCACAGCTAGATGCGTCTGCGCGGAGGTGTAGCATGGGAAAACACGTCAATGGCACAGTCCCAGGAGCAATGAGGAGGGAGACAGGTAGTGCAGGTTTTGGAGAATATCTTCCTTATGTCCTGGTATTCAAACGGGATTTTGGGCTGAAGGGCAACCACAGGACTCTCAACCAAAGTGGCGCCACAGGGGACAGGGAAGCAGGTCTTCCGGCATTCAGGTGACAAGTCTGTGATTATCATATTCAACCATGAGATGGTAGGGTCATGGCGTTGGAGCCAAGGGAGGCCAAGGATGATGTAGTGAACTGGTGCACTGGTGATGAAGAAGGGGATGTTCTCCTGGTGATTGGACTCCACAGTGAGGGTGAGTGGTTGAGTGATGTATGTGATGGTTCCAGATCCTAATGGCCGACAGTCGAGGCCCTGAACTGGAAAAGGAGAGGAGAGCAGGTAGATGGTAATGTTGAGGGAGGAGGCAAGGGTCTGATCCATAAAAGAGGGAGAGAAGTAATGAGAATTCCGACGCTCCCGGAGAAGGTTATCCAGATGGATGGCTATCACAATGAGTGCGTCCAGGGTGAGGTTGCTGTCACGACAGGCCACTTCCTTCTGGACCCCTCACGCAGACCTCTTCTAAATAGTGTGCGAAGCACCGGCTCACTCCATCCACTGGAAGCTGCTACTCTCCGGAAGGTGAGCAAATACTCAGCAGCCGTCTGATCCCCTTGCTGTAGCTGAAGCATATGCTCACCTCCCTCTCTAAGCCTCCATGGGATGATCAAAAATGCATTTAAACAGAGCCGTGAACCCCTCATAAGAATCTAGCTCCTCCTCTCCTCTCTCCCAGATGGCCGTAGCCCATTTCAATGCCCGCCCGGTCAGCAGAGAAATAACCGTGGCAACCTTAGACCTCTCAGGGGTGGGGGCTCCCATCTGGTGTGAAGGAGGAAGCCACTGCCTTTGGATGGTGTACCGTCGTATTTCTCCGGGAGGGATAGACGGGCATCGCTGACCTGAGCGGATTGCTGAATGGGCCGTTGCGCTGGCTCGCAGTGCAGACTGGCTCTAGAGTATCCTCCGCTGCTGGGCTGCAACATCTCTCAGGGGTGTTCGAGATGCTGCAGACTGTGGAGAACCTCTTCCATGGCCTTCCCCAGTTGAGCCAGCTGGTCATTGTGTTGATATAGAAGGTACCCTTGCTCGTCGACCGATATCTGATTTTCCTGCTGCTTCCATAGTTTGAGTTGGTACTCTGTAATAATGGAGCTGTGAGTCGGGAAGCAGGTGCAGGTGAAACGTTTAATAAAACATCAAAACAAGGAACGAAACAATTCCATAAGGCTACACGCCGGTACATACGAATGATACCAACTGGTGAGTGACCATAAAAGACTGACATATAAAAGGTAGGAAATGATGAAGGTTGTCACGACTTCCGCCAAAGCTGTTCCCTCTCCTTGTTCAGGTGGCGTTCGGCGGTCGACGTCACCGGTTTTCTAGCCGCCACCGATCAACTTTTCATTTTCCATTTGTCTTGTCTTCATTGTATACACCTGGTTTCCATTCCCAAAATTATATGTTCCTTATTTAACCCTCTGATTCTCCCATGGTTTTGTGTGTGTTTGTTCGTTGGTCTGTATTTGTGAGCTTGATTATTTTCCTTCTTGGAATATTTGTTGTTTTGAGTAAAGTTACGTGAATTACTAATCTCTGTGTCCTGTGCCTGACTCTGCCTTACCTGCTATACCTAGACGCCTTACAAAGTTAATGAATACCAGGTGTGAATCATAAGGATTAACAGGTGTGCGCAATGACGAGTGCCAGGTGTTCGTAATGATAACTCTCAGGACCGGTGGTTAGTATTCCGGCAACGTCGTACGCCAGAGGGGGGAGCAGGAGAAGATGTGACAACAACATTGTAGTTACTCCACAATATTAATCAAATTACACAGTGAAAAGTATGAAGTCTGTAAAAATATTCCAAAACATGCATCCGGTTTGCAATAAGGCACTAAAGTAAAATTGCAAAGAATGTGGCAAAGAAATCAAATCAAATCTAATTTTATTAGTCACATGCGCCGAATACAACAGGTGAAATGCTTACTTACGAGCCCCTAACCAACAATGCAGTAAAAAAATAATAATACAAATACAAATAAGAATAAGAAATAAAAGTAACAAGTAATTGAAGAGCAGCAGTAAAATAACCATTTCTGGTCACAGTCCACCCATACCCGTAGACCACTACAGTCTTACATTCTGCCATCATTCAAATGGGACTGGCTGCATGACACGTGCTTGAAACTAGTGCGCTATTGCCATCTACAGTACAACTACTTGTAGGTAAATGACTTACTTTCAAGGGGACAAAAACAATCACCACTCACTCACCAAGGAACTCAGAACCACCTGTAGTAACATTGCATGAACAGATGGTGGTACTAACGCACTGCAACTGTGACATGGATATGGTTGTGGTAAAGTCATATTGATTGAATATGCATACATTGATTGTACTTTTGTAATAATAATAATAATAAGATGATTATTATGGTACCAAGAGGTGTCACGCACCAAATTATTGAAGGGCCATTGATGGCCAAATTCAATATAATTGAATTTAACAATATCTTAAATTTGTACATTTTGATAATTTAGCAGACGCTCTTCTCCAGAGCCACTTACAGTCAGCTCATTCAACTAAAGGTTGCTAGCTATGACAGTATTTGTCAAAACCAGTCATTACAAAGTCAGTGCTAGTAGAAAAAGACACCTGTTAGTACAAGAAAACCAGTATAACAATAAGGTGATTGTTTGTCTATTAGGGGATAGGGGTTGTAGGGGGATAACAGTGAAGGAGCCTAAATGGGTCTGTTTCTAAGTAACTAACATCACCTTTATATCACAATTATAGATAACTTTTTGTGTGTTGACACAGTTTTGTGATCTCTAACCTTTGGCCATAATCGTGAAATGGAGATAATTTATTAACATTTATAAACACCTTTCTCAGTTTTGTTTTTTTCAGAGCGCTGTGCCATAGAGTAGGTCCAATCATCGTAGTCTTATCGGCAGACTCAACAGCCTTGGTATCTCTAATGACTGCCTCGCCTGGTTCACAAACCTCCAAACGAGCTTCAATGCCATACAACACTTCTTCCGCGGCCTCCAACTATTAAATGCTAGTAAAACTAAATACATGCTCTTCAACCGATTGCTGCCTGCACCCGCCCGCCTGACTAGCATCACTACTCTGGACAGCTCTGACTTAGAATATGTGGACAACTATAAATATCTAGATGTCTGGCTAGACTGTAAACTCCTTCTAGACTCATATTAAGTATCTCCAATCCAATATTAAATCTAGAATCGGCATCCTATTTCGCAACAAAGCCTCCTTCACTCATGCTGCCAAACATACCCTCGTAAAACTGACTGTCCTACCGATCCTTGACTTCAGCGATGTAATTTACAAAATAGCCTCCAACACTCTACTCAGCAAACTGGATGCAGTCTATCACAGTGCCATCCGTTTTTCACCAAAGCCTCATATACTACCCACCACTGCGACCTGTATGCTCTCGTTGGTTGGTCCTCGCTACATATTCGTCGCCAAACCCACTGGCTCCAGGTCATCTATAAGTCTTTGCTAGGTAAAGCTCCGCCTTATCTCAGCTAACTGGTAACCATAGCAACACCCACCCGTAGCACGCTCTCCAGCAGGTATATTTCACTGGTCATCCCCAAAGCCAACACCCCCTGGCCACCTTTCCTTCCAGTTCTCTGATGCCAATGACTGGAACGAATTGCAAAAATCACTGAAGTTGGAGACGTATATCTCCCTCATTAAGCATCAGCTGTCAGAGCAGCTTACCGATTGCTGCAGCTGTACACAGCCCATCTGTAAATAGCCCATCCAACCAACTACCTACCTCATCCCTATATATTTTTTTGTTTTCTACTCTTTTGCACACCACTATTTCTACTTGCACATCCTCATCTGCACATCTATCACTCCAGTGAAAATGGCTAAATTGTAATTACTTTGCCATTATGGCCTATTTATTGCCTTACCTCCTTACTTCATTTGCACACACTATATACAGATTTATCTATTGTGTTATTGACTGTACGTTTGTTTATCCCATGTGTAACTCTGTGTTGTTGTTTTTGTCGCACTGCTTTCCTTTATCTTGGCCAGGTCGCAGTTGTAAATGAGAACTTGTTCTCAACTACCTGGTTAAATAAAGGTGAAACACACAAAATATGTTTTTAAAAAAAGGCAATTATTACACAACATTCAAATAATAAAAATACAAGAAAAACATTGTGATGAACGAAGTTGAGAGGCGTTCAGAGGAAATTCTTGAAGAATGCTGCTCAGCTACAAAGCGTGGAGAATGGTGAGCACTACAGATTTCATTATTTTCTTTGAGCTAGATGTTTTGGTAACACTTATATTACAGTGGCCTTATTACAGTGGAATTATTCCTGTAAGTACAGTGCAACAGTATTGTAATTACTCATTATTATACTGTACTTACACTGTAATGTAAAATGTAACAGATTTTCTTGACGTGACCCTCACCTAAAGGTCACTGGATGTGTGTCCACTACTTTAACATAATTACTGTGTCATTGCCATGTTATTTCTTAGTAAATGGCTGGTCATTTATGTGCTGTAAAATATAGTGTTCCCACTATGGCCCTTAAGAGGCCTTGACAGAATGCTTAATTTAAATCATATTTCATTGGCTGAAGTTTTAGATTCCATCCACAGACATTAGGCACAGTCCATACAACTAGCAATTGATGATCATGCTGATATGTTGAAATACTACATAATGTACAGCATATTCTAGACTGATGAAATCAGTGGACTTTGGTATGAGGTAATACAAAATATATATCTGTCAAACTAGATGTAACATTATCACTCTCCATTACATTTCAAAAGTTTTGTAAGAACTCTACATAAGATGTATTATGCCCCCTTTTCCTATTCATTTAAGTGTTCAAGTTCTGTCCCTCCTCTCCTCTATCCATTGTAAAGTTGTAATGCCGAGTTCATTTGTTCACATTCCACACATCCAGGCCCATGCAGCATTCAAAAGAAGCCCGCCTGCTACTGCCACTTTCACAGAGCAAATCCCCTCCTCTTCCTTGCAATGAAGGAGCCAGTGTTACCTCGACTCAATAGCTCCGCCTCACACACACAGGCACATGAACACACACACACACCAAACTATCCACATGGGTTCACTCATGGTTAGTTCTGGGAAGGGCATTTGACAGGGAGAAACACAGGGTCTAGGTTTGCTTCCAATGAAAGGGACCAGAACAAGTATTCCTTAATGGAGAAGTATACTACTACAACAGACTTCAGAACTACATCTTCCTCCTTAAGGTACTCTCTCTCTCTCGCGTGTTCTAGTCTCTTCCATGTCTATCAGGAAACCTTTTATTTAGACTGTTTATCACTGTTTGTATTTGAAATCTAGCAGACTTGGCAGGCGGGGGCTGTGATAACACCTAGACATCTCCCTAGATGTACAGAGAGACAGAGACAGGCATGAGGCTTCAGTCAGTGGTATGGTAGCTCTCTCTCTCTCTCTTTCTCTTTCTCTCTCACTGTCTCTCTCTCTCTCTATCTGCAGTCTGTAGCACTTGTTGCAGGCGCTGAATGTAGGCTAAAGGTTACAGACTGGAGGCTCAGCAGTGCTAATGAGAGCAGCAGTGTCTTCCTGTTTTGTGTAACTATACAGGCATGTCTAATGAATGTAGAAGTCCTCTTTTCGCATTCTTTCGATTTGAAAGCAGAATTACTGGATGTTGAGCTAGATATTATTTTCACAATTCAAGCTACAAACCTTAAGAGAAAAAAATAAACACTACAGCATGCTAAAATATTAAACAGAGACGACTCGGACATGAACAATGAACCTAGAAAATATAATTTCTTTTTAAAGCCCTTTTTACATCAGCAGATGTACAAAAACCCTGCCTAAAACCCCAAACAGCAAGCAATGCAGATGTAGAAGCACGGTGGCTAGGAAAAACTCCCTAGAAAGGCATGAACCTAGGAAGAAACCTAGAGAGGAACCAGGCTCTGAGGGGAGGCTAGTCCTTTTCTGGCTGTGCCGTGTGGAGATTACAAGAGTATATGGCCATTAAGGCCAGAGGTTCTTGTAAGGATGAGCCGGAGAGACAGCCTGGTGCAGGGGGCTGCCACCGGAGGGCTGGTGCGTGGAGGTGGTGACGGATAGACCGGACCGTGCAGGCGCACTGGAGCTCTTGAGCACCGAGCCTGCCCAACCTTACCCGGTTGAATGGTCCCGGTCACCCTGCCAGTGCGGCGAGGTGGAATAGCCCGCACTGGGCTATGCAGGCGAACCAGGGGGACACCGTGCGCAAGCCTGGTGCCTTGTAAGCCGGCCCAAGGAGACGCACTGGAGACCAGCTGCGTAGAGCCGGCTTCATGGCACTTGGCTCGATGCCCACTCTAGCCCGGCCGATACGCGGAGCTGGAATGTACCGCACCGGGCTATGCACCCGCACTGGGGACACCGTGCGCTTCACAGCATAACACGGTGCCTGCCCGGTCTCTCTAGCCCCCCGGTAAGCACAGGAAGTTGGCGCAGGTCTCCTACCTGGCTTCGCCACACTTCCTGTGTGCCACCCCCCAATACATTTTTGGGGCTGACTCTCGGGCTTCCTACCGCGCCGCCGTGCTTGCTTCTCCAACTCCATTCTTCTATACCCCTCTTCGCACTGCTCCAGCGTATCCCATGCGGGCTCCGGCACTCCTCCTGGGTCGACCGCCCACCTGTCTATTTCCTCCCAAGTAGTATAGTCCAGACATTGCTGCCTCTCCTGCTGTTGCCCGTTACCACGTCGCTTGGTCCTGTTGTGGTGGGTGATTCTGTAAAGGTTTTCCTTAGGTGAAGGCGAGGCGGACCAAAATGCAGCGTGGTGGTTATTCATGTTTCTTTAATAAAGACTATCTGGTGCAAACACAGAGACAGGAACAATCACCCACAAACACACAGTGAAACCCAGGCTACCTAAATATGGTTCCCAATCAGAGACAATGACTAACACCTGCCTCTGATTGAGAACCATATCAGGCCAGACATAGAAATAGACAAACAAGACATCCAACATAGAATGCCCACTCAGATCACACCCTGACCAACCAAAACATAGAAACATACAAAGCAAACTATGGTCAGGGTGTGACACCGGCACATTTTTTAAATTTAAATTTGATTTAACTAGGCAAGTCAGTTAAGAACAAAATTCTTATTTACAATGACAGAGGGTTAACTGCAGAACAACAGATTTTTAACCTTGTCAGCTCAGGGATTTGATCTAGCAACCTTTTTGTTACTGGCCCAACACCCTTACCACTAGGATACCTGCTGCCAGGCTATTCCATCATACCCCGGGTGAAGGCTAACCAGGTAGGATACAACCCCACCTACTTTGCCAAAGCACAGTCTACCCTTAGACAAAGCTGAGTATAGCCCAAAAAACTGACTAATTAACTTTGATATTTAGCTGTAGTAACACTCCATATTTATCTTATTGTTCCCATAAATCGTTACATTTCTTCTCTATCGACTCTGTCATCCATTTAAAAAAGGGTGTACTGTATTGAACCAAGCAATATTATACTATCGAAGATATACTGTCAGTACCTACTCTTAGTATCACAAACTGTGCCCTGGCTCTGGCAGGTTGACTACTGGGTGTCTAGTAGTGTCACAGTAGTGTCCTCCTCTGATGCATGCCCAGGAAGTTCCTCATACTGTAAATAGTGAAGGTAAAGGTAACTATTTAGAACACATTGCCCTAGCAACAGACCTTGCACTTGTGCTTCTTATAACTGTATAAGTACAGGGTGTTCATTTTCAGAAATCACCATAATGGTTGCAGCAGCTGCAGCACATATTTTCCATTGTATGTGTCCTACTCCCACAGGGATACTAGGCAAGGGCACAAAGGCAACATTGATGACAGGATTACACTAGTCCCACCAAGCTGTGCTGATCCCCTCCTACTCTAATGCAACAAGACTGGTACAACAGTGTGGAATTTGAACATTCATACACATTGCCAAGCAGTGAGATGCTGCCCTGGCTCCTCACAATACCAGATTCAATTGGAATCTCACCTCTTTGTGTGGCCAATGCCAAAACGTCTGCTGGTATTGGCTATTCCCAGATAATCAGGCTTCTCCCGATACTCAGGGTACTTCTAGAATAGACCCTAGTATGGATCAGTGTATGGGAACCGTGACTTTTCTCAGGATCATTAAAGAATAAAAATCGATGTGTCTTCATACTGTCACGTGTAGCTCAGTTGGTAGAGCATGGTGCTTGAAATGCCAGGGTTAAGGGGTCAACTAAGCAGTCCAAAAATGTATTCATTTACTACTGTAAGTTGCTTTGGACAAGAGTGTCTGCTAAATTACAGAAACTGTAAAAAATAATACATGGAGTACAATACAGTAGTTAATTCCACTGTTATATGTCAACGTTGCTTATTTTGCCTTCAGAACAGTACATTTTAACAGTGCCCCGCTAATTACCTTTGGAAGGGGGGGGGGGGTTATGCACATCCAAAGTAATAACAGGAGCTGAACAAAAGAAAGATCAAATTTATTGAATAATAGGGGCTCAGCTCCCCTCCCTGTTTGGGCGGCGTTCGGTGGTCGACGTCACCGGGCCTTCTAGCCATCGCCGCTCCATTTTTCATTGTTCCATTTGTTTTGTCTTGTTCCCTGCACACCTGGTTTACATTCCCTAATCAACATATGTATGTACAGTGCCTTGCGAAAGTATTCGGCCCCCTTGAACTTTGCGACCTTTTGCCACATTTCAGGCTTCAAACATAAAGATATAAAACTGTATTTTTTTGTGAAGAATCAACAACAAGTGGGACACAATCATGAAGTGGAACGACATTTATTGGATATTTCAAACTTTTTTAACAAATCAAAAACTGAAAAATTGGGCGTGCAAAATTATTCAGCCCCCTTAAGTTAATACTTTGTAGCGCCACCTTTTGCTGCGATTACAGCTGTAAGTCGCTTGGGGTATGTCTCTATCAGTTTTGCACATCGAGAGACTGAAATTTTTCCCATTCCTCCTTGCAAAACAGCTCGAGCACAGTGAGGTTGGATGGAGAGCATTTGTGAACAGCAGTTTTCAGTTCTTTCCACAGATTCTCGATTGGATTCAGGTCTGGACTTTGACTTGGCCATTCTAACACCTGGATATGTTTATTTTTGAACCATTCCATTGTAGATTTTGCTTTATGTTTTGGATCATTGTCTTGTTGGAAGACAAATCTCCGTCCCAGTCTCAGGTCTTTTGCAGACTCCATCAGGTTTTCTTCCAGAATGGTCCTGTATTTGGCTCCATCCATCTTCCCATCAATTTTAACCATCTTCCCTGTCCCTGCTGAAGAAAAGCAGGCCCAGACCATGATGCTGCCACCACCATGTTTGACAGTGGGGATGGTGTGTTCAGGGTAATGAGCTGTGTTGCTTTTACGCCCAACATAACGTTTTGCATTGTTGCCAAAAAGTTCCATTTTGGTTTCATCTGACCAGAGCACCTTCTTCCACATGTTTGGTGTGTCTCCCAGGTGGCTTGTGGCAAACTTTAAACAACACTTTTTATGGATATCTTTAAGAAATGGCTTTCTTCTTGCCACTCTTCCATAAAGGCCAGATTTGTGCAATATACGACTGATTGTTGTCCTATGGACAGAGTCTCCCACCTCAGCTGTAGATCTCTGCAGTTCATCCAGAGTGATCATGTGCCTCTTGGCTGCATCTCTGATCAGTCTTCTCCTTGTATGAGCTGAAAGTTTAGAGGGACGGCCAGGTCTTGGTAGATTTGCAGTGGTCTGATACTCCTTCCATTTCAATATTATCGCTTGCACAGTGCTCCTTGGGATGTTTAAAGCTTGGGAAATCTTTTTGTATCCAAATCCGGCTTTAAACTTCTTCACAACAGTATCTCGGACCTGCCTGGTGTGTTCCTTGTTCTTCATGATGCTCTCTGCGCTTTTAACGGACCTCTGAGACTATCACAGTGCAGGTGCATTTATACGGAGACTTGATTACACACAGGTGGATTGTATTTATCATCATTAGTCATTTAGGTCAACATTGGATCATTCAGAGATCCTCACTGAACTTCTAGAGAGAGTTTGCTACACTGAAAGTAAAGGGGCTGAATAATTTTGCACGCCCAATGTTTCAGTTTTTGATTTGTCAAAAAAGTTTGAAATATCCAATAAATGTCGTTCCACTTCATGATTGTGTCCCACTTGTTGTTGATTCTTCACAAAAAAATACAGTTTTATATCTTTATGTTTGTAGCCTGAAATGTGGCAAAAGGTTGCAAAGTTCAAGCGGGCCGAATACTTTCGCAAGGCACTGTATATACATATGCATATGTATATCCCTCTTTTTCCCCCCATGTCTTTGTGTGGGATTGTTTTGTTACATGTTTTGTATTGACACGCCTAGCTGGTTTTTCCCCGGGTACTATGTTTCAACCCGGAGTATGTTTATTGTTAAACATTTTTGCTTGTTTGTGACTTTGTCGCGCTTTGCACTTTTGCCTTTGGCTGGAGGTTTGTTGGACACTGTTGCGTCCGTCTGTTGTTTGCTTCTGCCGAATAAAGTGTGCGCCTGATCACAACTCTGTACTCTCCTGCACCTGACTTCCACACCAGTAGCACATATGCTGGCACATGTTTTGCTGCACTGGACCTTCTCTTTTTCCCCCTTTTTTTCTTAACAGGTCATATGAAGCTGTTCATATGTACATTCATATTTTAGCAAATGCTCTTATCCATTGCAACTTACAGGAGCAATTAGGGATAAGTGCCTTGCTCAAGGGCACATTGACACATTTTTCACCTGGTCTGTTGGGGGATTCAACCCAGAGACATTCGGTTACTGGCCCAACACTCTTAACCACTAGGCTATCCAATCAATCAATCAATCAATGAAATGTTATTACATCAGCAGATGTCACAAAGTGCTATAGAGAAACCCTGCATAAACCCAAACAGCAAGCAATGCAGATCTATCCAAAACATGGAAGAAAGGGGCTCATGTTTTGATGTACTGGAACTTTTATTTTTCTTGACAGGTCATATGTACCGTAGATGTTCATATGTAGCTGTTCATATGTAGCTAGTCATATGTACCGTAGCTGTTCATATGTAGCTAGTCATATGTACCGTAGCTGTTCATATGTAGCTAGTCATATGTAGCTGGTCATATGTAGCTAGTCATATGTAGCTAGTCATATGTAGCTGTTCATATGTAGCTAGTCATATGTAGCTGTTCATATAGCTAGTCATATGTAGCTGTTCATATGTAGCTAGTCATATGTAGCTGTTCATATGTAGTCATATGTAGCTGTTCATATGTAGCTGTTCATATGTAGCTAGTCATATGTAGCTGCTGCTTCATATGTAGCTAGTCATATGTAGCTGTTCATATGTAGCTAGTCATATGTAGATGTTCATATGTAGCTGTTCATATGTAGCTAGTCATATGTACCGGAGCTGTTCATATGTAGCTAGTCATATGTACCGTAGCTGTTCATATGTAGCTAGTCATATGTAGCTGGTCATATGTAGCTAGTCATATGTAGCTAGTCATATGTAGCTGTTCATATGTAGCTAGTCATATGTAGCTGTTCATATGTAGCTAGTCATATGTAGCTGTTCATATGTAGCTAGTCATATGTACCGTAGCTATTCATATGTAGCTAGTCATATGTAGCTGTTCATATGTAGCTAGTCATATGTAGCTGTTCATATGTAGCTAGTCATATGTACTAGTCATATGTAGCTGTTCATATGTAGCTAGTCATATGTACCGTAGCTGTTCATATGTAGCTAGTCATATGTAGCTGGTCATATGTAGCTAGTCATATGTAGCTAGTCATATGTAGCTGTTCATATGTAGCTAGTCATATGTAGCTGTTCATATGTAGCTAGTCATATGTAGCTGTTCATATGTAGCTAGTCATATGTAGCTGTTCATATGTAGCTCGTCATATGTAGCTGTTCATATGTAGCTAGTCATATGTAGCTGGTCATATGTAGCTAGTCATATGTAGCTAGTCATATGTAGCTGTTCATATGTAGCTAGTCATATGTAGCTGTTCATATGTAGCTAGTCATATGTAGCTAGTCATATGTAGCTGTTCATATGTAGCTAGTCATATGTAGATGTTCATATGTAGCTGTTCATATGTAGCTAGTCATATGTACCGGAGCTGTTCATATAGCTAGTCTAGTCATATGTAGCTGTGGTCATATGTAGCTCATATGTAGCTAGTCATATGTAGCTGTTCATATGTAGCTAGTCATATGTACTAGTCATATGTAGCTATTCATATGTAGCTAGTCATATGTAGCTGTTCATATGTAGCTAGTCATATGTAGCTAGTCATATGTAGCTAGTCATATGTAGCTAGTCATATGTAGCTGTTCATATGTAGCTAGTCATATGTAGCTGTTCATATGTAGCTAGTCATATGTACCGTAGCTGTTCATATGTAGCTGTTCATATGTAGCTGTTCATATGTACCGTAGCTGTTCATATGTAGCTGTTCATATGTAGCTGGTCATATGTAGCTGGTCATATGTAGCTGGTCATGTGTAGCATTCACATCTAGCTGGTCATATGTAGCTGGTCAAATATAGCTGTTCTCATGTAGCAGGTCATACAGTATGTAGCTGTTAGCTGTGTGTCCTTATACTGTCTTCATAACACACAGACTGTTAGATTAACGTGTGTTCACCGCAATATACCAACTTTGTCTTTGTCTTCCTCAGTGTTATGGAAAAGCATAATGATCCCAATTTGAGGTTCAATATGCTTTCCCAGCAGGAGATGGGTCTGGTCCATCCTGTCCCTGTGCCAAGCACCCAGACCAGGGGACAGTGGTCAAGCAAGCTGGAGTTCCTCCTGGCTGTGGCCGGACAGATCATAGGCTTGGGGAATGTATGGAGGTTCCCATATCTGTGCTACAAAAATGGAGGAGGTGAGTCTCACATCACATCTTTACATGGTCATACAATTAAGCTCACATTAAATATATGGCAAGGTGAGGCTTTGTCTTTTACATTATCAATGCAAAAGAGCTAGTCACCTCATTTAACTTAATTGTGGTGGAGACAATACAGAGTTGTTCTTTTCATATCATAGGCTAATATTGAAATCACACAATTACAAGACGGTAATGGAATAATCATTAAGAGATGTGTAATCATGGCCTGATATAAACATGTCAGTGGTTGCTATAATATTATAGGGATATTTACACACTAGGGCTAGATGTTATCTGGCTGGCACAATCATAAAAACAACAGTGCATGCCTTGGTGCACAAAAGGCACCAAAACCTTCTAGGTGCTTCCAGAATCTCTATACTGATATGCACATCACTACTGTACAACATTTTGTTACGCTCTGATAGAAATATGCTATGGAGAAAACATGTCTCTCTGACATGTAGAATTAGGAATCAGGTTGACTCTATTCATGGCCTTTCTATCTGCAATGTTCAATGATGTTAGGCTACTGAACGTGTCCCAGAAACCCCACGAGAATATCCCTAACACTTACATGCCAAATGGACGCACAACACTTCGGGTGGTAGCTAAGTCCGTTAGCCACACAAACAAATACTTAAGTTCTTGTGGTTAAACTCAAATATACTAGTTGATAAAAAAACATTATTTTCGATAACGTAAAAAAAGTATCATCTTTGTAAATTATATCATTAATATGGCTGGTGGAGTTATGTCACACATGCAGCTAACACAGACATACTGTATGCAAATGTCTGCTCTACCCAAAATTACAGCCATGTGATTGCAGCATTGCCTAAAAAATGGAAGTGGCAAGTGGAAGGGGAACAAGTAAGGAACTTGTCTGTCGGCCCTGCATTAAAGACCAAAATTGTTTAAATAAAATTGTGATAAATATAAATATATACCAGTTTCATTTAAAGAGCACAGAATTGACAACTGTGCCTTGTAAATTGCAAAATATATTCTTGCAACGAATAGAATGAATAGAATATATATATATATATATATATATATATATATATATATATATATATATATATATATAACATATGACTATATATATATATTTATGGGGGATGCAATCTTCCCAGCTCTGCAGATTTTGCTGTGAGGAGGCAGTCATTAGATAATTTATTGTGGTACTGTCCACATGTAGCTCTTTTTTAGTCACAGGTCCAAGAATGGCAGAAGAATTGCAACATTTACCTAGATCTAACGCTGCAGATAACAATACCTGGTGATTTGAAAAGTCATAATCAATCAATAATTTTAGCAAAAAATGTTATCTTTAATTTACGATCTGTAGAAACTATGAGAATAGAAAGGTTCAGTACTTTGTGAAGCATCACAGGACAGTTGAAAAATATATGGCAAATAGAAATCCAATATGGACGGTGTTAAGAGATAGATGGGAGGGGTTGAATGGAGCTGAAGGTTGGGAATAATAACAACAATGTAACAAATGTAAAACATATGGGGTCTGTAAAATGTATATAGGTTCAGAACTTTTGTGAAATAGCACAGTTACAAATGTATGGCAAATATAAACATCAGAAATAGAGGAAGGTGGGCCTCCCAGGTGGCGCAGTGGTTTAGGGCGCTGTACTGCAGCACCCGCTGTGCCATCAGAGACTCTGGGTTCGCGCCCAGCCTCTGTCGTAACTGGCCATGACTGGGAGGTCCGTCGGGTGACGCACAATTGGCCTAGCATCGTCCGGGTTAGGGAGGGTATGGCCGGTAGGGATGTCCTTGTCTCATCGTGCACCAGCGACTCCTGTGGTGAGGTGCACAGTGTTTCCTCCGACACATTGGTGCGGCTGGCTTCCGGGTTGGATGGGTTGTGTTAAGAAGCAGTGCGGCTTGGTTGGGTTTTGTATCGGAGAACTCATGACTTTCAACCTTCGTCTCTCCTGAGCCGGTACGGGAGTTGTAGCGATGAGACAAGATAGTAGCTACTAAAACAATTGAGGAGAAAAAGGGGTCAAATCAAAAAGAAAAAAGAAAAAAAAGAAATAGAGGAAGGCCAGGACTAAAAACAAACAAAATATAACTATTGTAAATTAGAATGTGTCTGTAAAATGTATATAGCATGTAGAAGCCTAAGTGTTATTATTGATTGGTTTTGTCCAATTAGGGGAGGGTTGGTAGGGTTTGCTGGGAATAATAAAGGAAAATATATTCTAAAAAGATATGTATATGAATGGGTATTTATATGTATGTATATATTTTTATTTTATTTAACTAGGCAGGTCAGTTAAGACAGATGACAGATTTGTACCTTGTCAGCTCGGGGATTCAAACTTGAAACTTTCGATTACTATTCCAACACCAACTACTAGGCTACCCTGCCGCCCCAAAACCATTTATATAAATACAAAAAAAAAATATATGGGGGATTAGAAATGATACAGACAATTACATCGTAGGAAGCTGCTCCTGCCTCTAAAATATATATATAAATACTTGCGTTCTCCTCTCTGGACGGTATAAATGCAATGAAGTGTCTGGGGGGGTTGAGGTGGTAGAGATGGTAGAGATGGCTTCTGTGAAAAATGTTAGTCTTGTGAAACCATAATCACGTGAGGTGAAACATTAAGTTATGGTCTTGGGCCATATGTTTAATTGTGGTTTAACTTGTGTTGTTCGTAAGGGGTGTTCTTCATCCCTTATGTGCTCTTTCTGTTCACCTGTGGCATTCCACTCTTTCTCCTGGAGACCTCCTTGGGCCAGTACACCACGCAGGGCAGCATCACCTGCTGGAGGAAGATCTGCCCCTTGTTTGAAGGTATATATCAGACTGCTGATCTAGAATCAGTTCCCTCTGTCATATAAGCTTAGTCATCATGATCTAAAAGGTTAATCTGATCCTAGATCAGCCATCCTACTGGTATGCTTTATGAATGCGGCCACGGGGCCTTGTTGTACGTATTGCATCCATATTAGGGATTCAATTGTCAGTGTTTGTCTGACCATTGATAGCATTTACTTCCTAAGATGGATGCCATCTTGGTGAAATATACATGAGAGCCTGATAGCTGGAAGGAAGAAAGGCTATAGCCTTCAGAAAAGTAAAGATATGATAGTACTGTAAACTGTGCCAAAAGAAAATATAACATTTAGTGTCACTGCAGACCAAACTTTGTCTGTTTATTGTATTTGTGCTCGGGAAAACTCCTAGCTGCAATATCCAAACTTGAGAAAGTAGCACTGTAATCCAAAGCAATGTCAATATGATTTCAATTGGTATTCAGCACAGAGACTCAAGGTTTCTGTCTGGAGCCTTTGTCAAGAATGTGCTGGTTGAGGGTGACATATAGGGCAAGACAATTAGCCATAATTGGTACAGTATATGCACAGTACATGCAGGCTTTTCCTTCTTTAAATGATATTGCACTATTGTATTTGTAAAAGTCAATCCACCATGATTTTAATCACATTGCTTTACCAGTTTGAAACAATATCAGGATACATTTTAGATTGCTTGGAAAATGATTGGTCTGTTTCTGGCCTGATTTTTTTTTTATAAAATGAAAAAGGGATTACAGTAACAAAACATTTAATTCAAGTTATTGGATGAAGGATTAATCAACAGTATTACACAAGTATCACAATGTGATTCATGAGCTATTACATGATAAAGTGGAAGTCCTTAATGTGACATGACACGTGCATTCAGGACACTTGTCTTGTGTTCAAACATTCAAAAATGTCTGTCTTGTTGGAATGGCACCATAACTTATTAATCGGAGCTGGTGACTTTGAAAGGAGTCTAATCCACATCAAAAAGAAACACAGTTCAATGTTTTTTGTGGTTTTAGGTTGAGAATGTGATTGGATATAACATGTCGCATCTATTTCTTAGAAGAAGCCTTTTTTTTTATATTTACACCTCCATGTTTGTCTGTAAAATCTTCTCCTCCTTTTCCTCCTCCTCCTCCTCCTCGTCTTCCTCCTCAGGACTGGGTTATGGTAGTCAGGTGGTAGTTCTATATTCCAGCATCTATTACATCATCATTCTAGCCTGGGCCTTCTTCTACCTCTTCTCCTCATTCAGCTCTGAGCTCCCCTGGGCCAGTTGTAGAAACAGCTGGAACACAGGTATGTATATCAGTGTAGCCTGAGTGCCAGTCTGCTTGTGCTGTCATACCAACTGCCTGTCATTCATTGTCATAGCAAACCTGTTTGGATTGACAAGGAGAGCAATGGAGTTTGCATTGCATAGAACACAAACAGATCTGGGACCAGTTTAACTTCAGTGTGTAGACATGTTGACATACCTTTGTCATGCCTAAATGATAGATAGTATCTTACATTTATGGACACTACTTCAAACTGAGATATTCCGATTTTGACAAGTGGGTTGATTGTTTTATTTTTGTAAATATCTCCTTATCCAGGAAAGATTCAGAGAGTTCTGAGACATGCTTGTTATTGTGTAATTTCCTCCTAACCAGCAACCTGCATGGAGTTCGACAGAAGAGTAGTGGGACATCTAAATTGGACAGTAGCAGGGAATGCAACATCGCCAGTGAGAGAGTTCTGGGAGTGAGTACACAAAATCATTCCAATTTATCAACTCCTTATTAAGTCCTTACAGATGGAAATCATGGCTATGTGCCTTAGGAGGCGCTAAGAGAATGGTGAAAAGCAAGAGGTGAGATTGTAACTCAAAATTTTATTTTCAGGAGAAGAGTTTTGAATCTCACAGACAGTCCAAACAAGCTAGGCAGTGTTCGCTGGGAGCTGGCTCTGTGTCTTCTACTGTCATGGATTCTCTGTTACTTCTGTGTCTGGAAAGGAGTGAAGTCTACTGGGAAGGTAAGGTGGGATCTCTGCCATTCAACCTGATGACACCATGAATACTGTAATGTATGTAATGTAATGCTGGTCTGGTCCCCCTCCCCTCAGGTGGTCTACTTCACTGCCACCTTCCCCTATCTGATGCTGGTGGTGTTGCTGGTCCGTGGACTCACACTGCCGGGGGCAATAGATGGTATCAAGTTCTACCTCTACCCAGACCCAGCCCGCCTCACTGACCCACAGGTGTAACAGAAACGATCAGTAATGATTGTTGGGGATAGATGGTAACGTCTCTGTCGGTGTTTGAGCCCTAGTCAACATGACCGAGGGCAGAAACCATTACCACTGACCCAAGAAACGTAACTCCCTTGGTGCAACAGTTTGTGGTTTTAAGAGCATCAGATTTGTTACAACATCAATACCTCATAAAAAAAATAACTCTGAATTTCAAAGCAAATATATTTTCTGTTGACTTATTACAGCTACAAGGTCAACATAATTACCATTTTAATTAACCTCTAATACCCTGGGATGAGACTAGTATTTCAGAATTGTGAAACTATGAAGACTATTGTGTCTCTCTCTGGTGTATCTCACAGGTGTGGATGGATGCTGGAACACAAATCTTCTATTCCTATGCTATCTGCATCGGCTGTCTGACTGCTCTTGGCAGCTACAACAAGTATGACAACAACTGTTACAAGTGAGTGGAAGAATTAAGTACATAAACAGTAAATGTGCCTTGCTAGATAAAATGTGCAGGCAGAACGTTTTCTGGAAAGTTTGTTGATCTCCACATTGTAGGTCATTTGGATGCCTTCGTGTTGTGACTAACAGGGAAGTGAATCTCTTTATAGGGACTGTGTGTACCTGTGCCTTTTGAACAGTGGAACCAGCTTTGTGGCCGGTTTTGCGATCTTCTCTGTTCTGGGCTTCATGGCTTATGAACAAGGGACAGACATCTCAACAGTGGCCGAATCAGGTAAGTGTTGTAGCAGTGAGATATGAATTAATGAATTAATGAATAAAATAAACCTTAAAAAATGCGCAAACAAACAAATTAACATACCCTTGTAAGTTCTGCTTTGTTACAAGACAGGTGTCTTAGCATTTCAGCGATCTAACTATTCCCTCTGCCCCTGAGAGTTCAGTAATGAGTTTACCTGTATTGCTGCATACAGGTCCTGGCCTGGCATTCATCGCCTACCCTCGTGCCGTGGCCATGATGCCATTACCCCAGCTTTGGGCCATCTTCTTCTTCATCATGATAATCCTACTGGGTTTAGACAGTGAGGTGTGTTAGTGTGGTCCTGAAGGCCTACAAAATATTTCCTTAGTGACGGATAATTACATAACCTACAATAGATAGATTCTGCAATCATTACTAAACTTTAGGATGTGAAACTGTGAATGAGTAGCTAGTATTTCAAAGAAGAGAGTTTCCACTGAACTTCCCCATCATCTCTCCCTCAGTTTGTAGGTCTGGAGGCTTTGATGACAGCTATCTCAGACATGTATCCCTCCTTCTTCCTGGTTGGCCATCGGCGTAAAATCCTCCTCATCATCATCAGTGTGGGAAGCTTCTTCATCGGCCTGGTCATGGTCACAGAGGTGAGAGGTCATTTGAATTCATCATTATATAGGATATAAATGATATATTTTCAAGGCCATCGTTATCAGATCAATCATGACAGTAACCAGATACATGATGGATAATGCACCTCCCAAATGATCTGTTTCAACATATCCCTGTGTTTCAACATACCTCCTCATTCCGCAGAATTGTTGGTAGATTCCACTTCATCCATAAGCGATTGGGCTGCTGGACACCTACGATCATTGTCTGAGTGTTTTGTAGACTCTGGAGGTAGATTAGTCTTATTATTGTGCTCAGTAAGACTGTACCTTATACTTTCTTTCTACCCCTCCTCTATTTGCAGGGAGGCCTGTATATCTTCCAGCTGTTTGATTACTATGCCTGCAGTGGGATGACTCTGCTTCTCTTCGCTATACTACAGTCAGTGTGTATCAGCTGGGTTTATGGTGAGATAGCCCGGCCTACTTCCAGTGCCATTTCTAAATATAAGTTCCCATATATGGCCCTCAACCACTTTTGTTCAATGTCAGTCAGGGTCTCAACTTACTGTTAGTTAAGATTGTGTATTCTACTATGTGACATTTTGAAATGTGGTAGTGCATCCGCAGTCTTCCTCTTGTTATGTCAGTCACTGACAGTCACCCAATTAGCCCGTGTCAGCTACCCTGTTATAGTTGGTTAGGTAAGTTAGTCTAGCCAAGAGTCACAGCAGCGTAAAAGAGGGGTCTGGGTAGCCCTTCGATTAGCTGTTCAGGAGTCAGGAAGGTGATGAAGTCCAGGTGACAAGTGTGTGTAATAATGAATAGCCTGGTGACCTAGTGTGCCGAGTATATGTGACAGTACCCTCTCCCTGACGCACGGCTTCAGCTGCAGGACACTGACCAAAAGGACGATCTCGGTGACCAAGAGCGGACCAGTCGTCTCTGCTGAGGCGCGGGAACCTGTCGAGCCGGAAGAGGAGCGGGAACCCTACGAGCCGGAAGAGGCGCGGATCTCTGATGAGCCGGAAGAGGGCGGGAACCTGACGAGCCGGAAGAGGGGCGGGAACCTGACGAGCCGGAAGAGGCGCGGGAACCTGACGAGCCGGAAGAGGCGCGGGAACCTGACGAGCCGGAAGAGGCGCGGGAACCTGACGAGCCGGAAGAGGCGCGGGAACCTGACGAGCCGGAAGAGGCGCCGGAACCTGACGAGCCGGAAGAGGCGCGGGAACCTGACGAGCCGGAAGAGGCGTGGGAACCTGACGAGCCGGAAGAGGTGCGGGAACATGACGAGCCGGAAGAGGTGCGGGAACCTGACGACCTGAATGATGCGCGGGAACACTGGAACAGAAACACTAATGCCTGGGGAAGAAACCAAAAGAACTGACAGATATAGGGAAGGTAATCAGGAAGGTGATGAAGTCCAAGTGAGTCTGATGAGGCGCTGGTGCGCGTAACGATGGTGACGGGTGTGCGTAATGATGAGCAGCTTGGTGACCTAAAGCACCGGAGAGGGAGTATACGTGACACCGTCCTCTTTTTATATTAATTCGATTGAATCAAATAATAAAAGCTTGATGATGAGTTGGTGATTTGAATCAGCTGTGAGGGGCACGGGACCGGGTTTGGGAAACCCTGGTTAGAGCTGTTGTCCAGGTTTCCTAATCTGCAAATTGTTTGAACCTGTCTGTCACTTGGTGGTTTGAGAATGTTTACCTGGGTATTTGACAGACCAACTGTGTATTTGACAGACCAACTGACCAAACACTTTTATTGACTGCTGTTTGAGTCCCTGTTGATATGTTTACTCCACAGGTGCAGACCGTCTGTACGATAATATAGAGGACATGATCGGTTATCGACCATTACCCATCATTAAGTACTGTTTGAAGTATTTCACTCCAGTCATCTGCACTGTAAGTTTTATTTATTTACACCACACTGTCAACAGCAAATGAATGTTCTTTTTCCAATTATACTTATGGTAAACATGACGTTGATGTCACAGTAATAAAAGTGATTTACAGAAAACCAAAAGTTTAGTTGGCAATACAGAGAGAGAGGCTTCAATTTGATGTATATGTGTAACCTATGTAAAGTAGATAAACTTTATGTTCATTATAAATGCTTCTATAAAAACAAAGAGAGTCGCACACTCTATGTATAATCTCACTGTAATTTATTGGGTAAACCACCAACATTTCGACATCATTGTTCCTTCTTCAGGGTAATGTCACGAGTGCCTGAACCAGGTTATGTAGACAAAACAGTGCAATTAGTGCAACTAATGACAATAGTGAGGGTGTGTCATAATTACTAGGTTGATTAGAATGTATTGAGTGAAACTGTTTGAAGACAATAGTTTACCGCATATTGAATTATATTAGGCTCTTGTTATCATTAGCACAAGCAAAAGTTTAACATTAACATTACTGTTTAATTTCACATATACAGTAGCACTCAAAAGTTGGAACACATCTCATCATTCAAGGGTTTTTCTTTCTTTTTACTATTTTCTACATTGTAGAATAATAGTGAAGATATCACAACTATGAAATAACACATGCGGAATCATGTAGTAACCAAAAAAGTGTTAACTAATCAAAATATATTTTTGATCTTAGATTCTTCAAAGTAGCCACCCTTTGCCTTGATGACAGCTTTGCACACTCTAGGCATTCTCTCAACCAGCTGCATGAGGAATGCTTTTCCAAGCCCCCCCCCCACACACACACACCATCTCACCTCCTCCATGCTTCACGGTGGGAACCACACATGCGGAGATCATCAATTCACCTACTCTGCATCTCACAAAGACAGCGGTAGGAACCAATAATCTCAAATTTGAACTCATCAGACTAAAGAACAGATTTCCACTTGTCTAATGTCTATTGCTCATGTTTCTTTGCCCAATCAAGTCTCTTCTTCATATTGGTGTCCTTTAGTAGGTTCTTTGAAACAATTTGACCATGAAGGCCTGATTCAAGCAGTCTCCTCTGAACAGTTGATGTTGAGCTGTGTCTGTTAATTGAACTCTGTGAAGCATTTATTTGGGCTGCAATCTGAGGTACAGTTAAATCTAATGAACTTGTCCTCTGCAGCAGAGGTAACTCTAGGTCTTCCTTTCCTGTGGCAGTGCTCATGAGAGCCAGTTTCATCATAGCGCTTGATGTTTTTTGCAACTGCATTCAAAGAAACTTTCAAAGTTCTTGAAATGTTTCGCATTGTCTTACCTTCATGTCTTGAAGTAATTATGGACTGTCATTTCTCTTTGCTTATTTGAGCTGTTCTTGCAATCTTATGGACTTGGTCTTTTACTAATTAGGGATATCTTCTGTATACCCCCCTACCTTGTCACAACACAACTGATTGGTTCAAACGCATTAATTCCACATGTTAACTTTTAGGCACACATGTTAGTTCAAATGCATTCCCGGTGACTAGCTCATAAAGCTGGTTGAGAGAATGCCAAGAGCTTGCAAAGCTGTCATCAAGGCAAAGGGTGAATAATTTAAAGAACCTCAAATATAAAATATATTTTGATATGTTTAACACTTTTTTGGTTACTACATGATTCAGTATATATGTTATTTCACAGTTTTGATGTTTTCACTATTATTCTACAATGTAGACAATAGTAAAAAAAATAAAGAAAAAACCTTGAATGACTAGGTGTGTCCAAACTTATTACTAGTAATGTGTATTTAATTGTTTCCAATTTCATAAAATGTTTGTTACATGTAATCTTTTGTTTCAACTATAATGCATGATAAGCATCATCAACAGGGGGAACATATTGGGTGTGCACCAGCTCATACTTTTTATTAGACCATTATAAATGCTTCACCAGGAGCCTGACCTAAACGTACTGGAGAAACTATAACCTTGTTCTAAACCTTATCTTGTTCATCTCTGTCTTCACTCAGCCCTCACTGTTACCCTAATATGTTATAATTAGTACAATGCTATCAGAAAATACATTGTGTTCTTTAATGTTTATTTTACAACCTCCATCCATATCTTTTGTTCTAGGCTACATTTGTCTCCTCCTTGATAAAGTTTACTCCGCTGAAGTTCAACAACACCTTTCAGTATCCTTGGTGGGGTTCCGCCGTTGGCTGGTGGTTCACTCTCTCCTCCACCCTCATGGTTCCTCTATGGATGGTTTACATCGTGAGCGTCACTCCTGGTACACTGCAACAGGTAAATAGGGACATCATTTATTATGTTTCCGTTTCACATTGCTTGACTTGGGCAGGAGCTCTCCGGAGCTAAGTACCGGCACCTAAAATGTTTAACAGTTTGAGCTCCTGTTCCTCTTATAGAATATTAACTCAAAAGTATTGTGGAGCTCATGCACCTAAATGTAAACAGTACCGGCACCAAACATGAGTACCGGCAACTGTCTCAGCCCAAGTCAAGCACTGGAGTTTCAAAACAGAAAAGCATCTCAAAGTGGTCCAAAAGCAACAAAAATCAAGCAATATATCATAGGTAGCCTAGCTATAGGTAGTTACGTAGGTTGGCGAAAGAGGCTAAGTCTTTGAGTACATTCTCCAAAGATGGAGCAATGGTCATGAGAGGCCATGGTTAATTTCTCACTATCAATTCCAAACTTCAGATCTTTTAAAAGTTGGCAGGTACCATTTGTGTTGTTATCGCTAGTTATGTCTCTATTTATACAATGATCAGATCCATTACCCAAACAGCCATTACTCCCCAATACACACTGATGATGTTGTTTCTTCTACCAACTAAGAAAAGAGGAAAAACAATCAACGTTCTGCAAACATCGCCAGTTATTTTATGTCTCATTCCTTTGTTGGTCTCTCTTTGAAATGCTCCTCTGTCCTCTTTATTGATTCCTCAGAGACTGTCCATCCTCACCACTCCGTCAGAGGATCTCCCCATGACCAAGGCCCAGAAGAATTCCCTCCTGGCCAAGCAGTCAGAGCAGGACAGACCCCTGGGGGACACGGAGATACCAGCCTGGGGCCACAACCTCCTAGACAGAGACACTGGCCCCCTGTAGAGACACTGGCCCCCTCTCTCAGCTACCATCCCTATAGGACTAGAGATAAGCAGGTCCAGCCAGTCACTCAAGGTCCTGACATAAACAATACAAATACTTCCCGTTGTGTAACAGAGACTTATGTGACCCTTCGCTTGGTCTGAGTGACTTAGAAAAGTATAGTACAGAACATAATCCACCCCATGCCTTTTTCTTGGGAGGGAGATGTGGGCAAAGTGTTTCCAAAACACACACTGTTTCCTGTATGTAGCGCTGATGAGACATAGAAGCACTGGTTCTGGAAAGTGAAAAGAGAGATGCGGTCATTCTGTTTGGTCCAGAAAACCCTACCTAGAATGATTAGAATTACAGGTCAATCTTTCTGTCTCGTGACAGAATGCAGAGAAAGCATCTGAAGTGAGATATTGAGTAAGGTCCGGCACAAAATATGGACCTTTGAAGTTGTCCTTTAACCAGGACTGTGGTCATGGCAGAGTAAAGGATGAATGGATCAAACACGTGTCACACATCATGGTGGAAACAAAACATGACGGTCATGCTATTGGTCCTGGGGTCTGTATATACAAGTGAACAAACTATTTTTTTTAAAGATACATTTTGTCTTTGATTTGGGTGGGTTTAATAATCCGACACTGTTTTTTTCTACTACTATGTAATTTCTTAAGACTTTGTGAAGTATGACATTTGTGAAAATATATCGATGGTAAATTATAAGGGATTGTGTAGATGCATATATAGTAGAAACACTGTAAAATACTGTGATAGGATTTGATGCCAATATCAATAAACTCATCAAACCTTGTGCCATGATTTAAATCTTATTTTTCCACCCTTATTCTTTGGAATACATTAAATGAAAAAAGTAATTCACTGCAGAAATCTCTTCCGATATTCAGACCTAATATTCATCTGACACCTGGGCCCATATTCATAAAGAGTCCTAGAGTAGAAGTGATTATCTAGGAACATAGCAAAGGCTAAACTGAACCTAGATAAGCACTCCTACTCTGAGGTAATTGAACAGAGACATCGTCATTCACGGACTGTAAATACGTTTTCCCCACAGGGTACAGAGTGTTCGATAGCCGAACTGAAGACAAACACAGGAACAATGCCCTTCTATGAGTTACAGATAAGACCAGTAGTTAACAGCAGTTATCATTAACTGCCAGTTCAGGCTAAACCAACACAGAGCACACCCCACCTGCATTTGTGGTGAATTTACCCTGATATGAAAAATAAATACTTGTAGCTTTAGACAGTTATTTGTACAATATCTATATTCATCCTTTAATGACTTATTATAGTCTGTATTACAGTGTACAAATGGCTCTGATAATTGCTGACCAAAGGAGCAGCACCAGCTCTACTATCCCTGATGACAGTTTGTGTTTTATCATTCATAGATACCATTTTGACCCTTGTGATCATTTTACACAATTCCCCAGCTGCACATGATTCCACTAGTATTTCACATTGTGGTCCAGTAATTGGTTGTGTCATTTCACATGTCAGGCAATCATCTGGTGTGCTTCAGCAACTTGTAATAGTAGTTCTAACAGAGATGTTAGACTCTGGTTCTAAACTCCACTGAGTTTAAAGACTAGGGGCTCTATTCAATCTGTAAAGCTGAAGTGTTACAGATTCTGCGATAGAAATGTAAAGGTAATTTCCGATTGGACTGACATATACAGTCGTGGCCAAAAGTTTTGAGAATGACAAAAATATTAATTTTCACAAATTCCGCTGCCTCAGTTTGTATGATGGCAATTTGTATACAGTATACTCCAGAATGTTATGAAGAGTGATCAGATTAATTGCAATTAATTGCAAAGTCCCTCTTTGCCATGCAAATGAACTGAATCCCCAAAAAACTTTTCCACTGCATTTCAGCTTTGCCACAAAAGGACCAGCTGACATCATGTCAGTGATGATCTTGTTAACACAGGTGTTGAGTGTTGACGAGGACAAGGCTGGAGTCATGCTGGAGTCACTCTGTCATGCTGATTGAGTTCGAATAACAGACTGGAAGCTTCAAAAGGAGGGTGGTGCTTGGAATCATTGATCTTCCTCTGTCAACCATGGTTACCTGCAAGGAGAGACGTGCCATCATCATTGCTTTGCACAAAAGGGGCTATTGCTGACACTAAGATTGCACCTAAATCAACCATTTATCGGATCATCAAGAACTTCAAGAAGAGAGGTTCAATTGTTGTGAAGAAGGCTTCAGGGCGCCTAAGAAAGTCCAGCAAGCGCCAGCACCGTCTCCTAAAGTTGATTCAGCTGTGGGATCGGGGCACCACCAGTACAGAGCTTGCTCAGGAATGGCAGCAGGCAGGTGTGAGTGCATCTGTACGCACAGTGAGGTGAAGACATTTGGAGGATGGCCTGGTGTCAAGAAGGGCAGCAAAGAAGCCACTTCTCTCCAGGAAAAACATCAGGGACAGACTGATATTCTGCAAATGGTACAGGGTTTTGAACTGCTGAGGACTGGGGTAAAGTCATTTTCTCTGATGAATCCCCTTTCTGATTGTTTGGGGCATCTGGAAAAAAGCTTGTCCGGAGAAGACAAGGTGAGCGCTACCATCAGTCCTGTGCCATGCCAACAGTAAAACATCCTGAGACCATTCATGTGTGGGGTTGCTTCTCAGCCAAGGGAGTGGGCTCACTTACAATTTTGCCTAAGAACACAGCCATGAATAAAGAATGGTACCAACACATCCTCCGAGAGCAACTTCTCCCAACCATCCAGGAACAGTTTGGTGATGAGCAATGCCTTTTCCAGGATTATGGAGCACCTTGCCATAAGGCAAAGTGATAACTAAGTGGCTCGGGGAACAAAACGTCGATATTTTGGGCCCAGGAAACTCCCCAGACCTTAATCCCATTGTGAACTTGTGGTCAATCCTCAAGATGCAGGTGGACAAACAAAACCCACAAATTCTGACATACTCCAAGCATTGATTATGCAAGAATGGGCTGCCATCAGTCAGGATGTGGCCCAGAAGTTAATTGACAGCATGCCAGGACAGATTGCAGAGGTCTTGAAAAAGAAGGGTCAACACTGCAAATATTGACTCTTTGCATCAACTTCATGTAATTGTCAATAAAAGCCTTTGACACTTATAAAATGCTTGTAATTATACTTCAGTATTCCATCTGACAAAAATATCTAAAGACACTGAAGCAGAAAACTTTGTAGAAATGTATATTTGTGACATTCTCAAAACTTTTGGCCATGACGGTACGGCGTTTACAGTGTATATCTCCACTAAAGCGAGAACATTGCCTTTAAATCTCAATCACACTGTAGAGATGAATTTCCGCGATGAAGATTGAAAAGAGCCCTAGGTCGTTCAGGGTTTCAGGGGAAGAAGTTGAATGGTAATTTATGAATTCTCACAACATATCTCTCAGAATCTCCATTGAGAATGCCTTTTAGTCCTGGGTTAGGCTTAATCTGTGTCTGGGAAACTGGCCCATTGTTTCCTACCTTTTTTAATGCTGATTTGAAATTTGAAAGAGTAGTCAATCCAGGGAGAGACTGACAAGGTATAATGCCAAAGTCATCTTAACATAAACAAGCATTTGAAAGGGTCCCTTGTTGCCCTGTTATGTTATTGCATTACAGTAAATAAAGAAGAACAGAACAACACTGACATTGTGTGCTCCTTGCAAACTCCTTGCTCCCTGAAAATTGTCAAAGACTCCAGCCACCCTTGTCATAGACTGTTCTCTCTGGTACCACATGGCAAGCGGTACCGGAGCGCCAAGCCTAGGTCCAAGAGGCTTCTAAACAGCTTCTACCCCCAAGCCAAATAGACTCCTGAACATCTAGTCAAATGGCTACCCAGACTATTCACATTCACATCACATTAACTCTACCTACATGTACATACTACCTCAACTAACCGGTGCCCCCGCACATTGATTCTGTACCGGCACCTCCCTGTATATATTTTTATTTTTTACTGCTCCTCTTTAATTACTTGTTACTTTTATCTCTTATTCTTATCCATGTTTTTTTTAAACTGCATTGTTGGTTAGGGGTTCGTAAGTAAGCATTTCACTGTAAGGTCTACACCTGTTGTATTAGGCGCATGTGACTAATAAAATTTGATTTGAGTTCAAATATGAGGAAGCTTGACAAGTTTGTCGTTGTGTGTAAGGTAAGAAAGAATGCCTATTAAAAGTGTGCCAGTTATCAGGTCGTACAACATGCCTACAGTATGTGGTTCTATGAGAGCTCTCAGTGTGACTGTGATGGGTGACAAGTTGTATTTTGTCCTATTTCCTTCTGCATTCATATGTTAAATTATAAAATATGACACTTGGACCCTTTGTATTTGACATTTCGGGCCAGAAGGGAAGAGAGCTGAGAGCTTAGTCCCTGGGTATAACAAGCCTTATTTCTGGTTGAAGATATTTTACATTACCTCCACCTGAGAACTTATGGGTTCTGCAGTAAAAAATAACACACAAGTTACATCAGGTAAAATATGACTTGTAATGAATATATAATACATCTAAGCCTACATCAGCGACACACTATCTCATCAACTGAAATGGTGTCTTCTGACTTCGCTTTTATTTCCATAGATACACTTGGTGTCCTACCTACAGTAAGTCCCCCTTGTTTGACACCTCAAGTAATGTAGGTTTTTGTTCCACAAAAACATATTGCTAAAGAGCAACACTGGACTCATGATATTACCTAACAGATACAACATTTGGTGTAAAACTGAGTAAAAAAAAATACAATTTCAAGTTCTCTTGGCAGGCAATTGATATGGGGGCTTTTTGACTGGGGTTTTCTTTGTTCCTTTTTAAGTTATGTTATCTTCAAATATTTACACACAGAAGGACATCATCTTGATCCTCTGACTGAACACCAAGGAGATCCGGTCACTCGTTTCACTAATGTCCCGTGGTAGACAAAGAACACTTATCACTAACAGTACAGTTGGGGTAGGGGGCAGGTCAATGCAAACTGTAAGTGTAATCTCTAATGCTTGAATTTGCAAATTTACCAGAGATAGAGTGAATACTTAATCATTGGATGATACACCGTTTCAATAGCATCTGTGTCATGTTAATAACACTTACAGCAGGCTTCTTCTGTACAGTGCGTGATATACAGTATTATTACACTCTTAAGACTCCGTTACGCTCAGTGTAGTCCAATAACATTCATAGTTGGCTCCCCTAGAAAACACTACAAAATGAAGGAAAGCCATTTGTATCCAAAGCATTGGTGAACAAATATTATGGATATCATTAGCATAGAAACTCTTGATAAGGTTTTTATGCTCTGATATCTAATCCTGGCAACACTACACTTAACTCCTTACCCTGTGGCATTAATGTAGGTATAGGTAACTACCCTCCAATTACAAAAAAAAACATATTTTTTTAACTAGGCAAGTCAGTTAAGAACAAATTCTTATTTTACAATGACAGCCTACCACGGCAAAACCCTCCCCTAAACCGGACGACGCTGGGCCAATTGTGGGCCGCCCTATGGGACTCCCGATCATGGCCGGTTGTGATACCGCCCAGGATCGAACCAGGGTGTGTGGTGATGCCTCTGTCACTGAAATGCAGTGCCTTAGACCACTGCACCACTTGTGAGCCTTCAAAAACAGTGATGGGTATAGACAGACATGTTTAATAAAAATAAAAAAAGCATACGCACAAGGATTCAATGGTTTCTTTTTATAGTGAGAGTTTAAGCCTGCCTTTTTTTGTTTCACAATGATAATATCAGTAAGACACCCAAGGGCCTGATGTCCAACGAATGCAAAAGCAAATGTCCAAAAATATAAAGCCCAGATTTTATCCAAATCATTGAGTGTTACTTTTCCTAAAAAGACAACATCGGTGGTTTTACAATCTTTGCTGAAGATTGAAGTGAATCATTGTCCATCATTTAACACTCTTTTAGTAGAGGGAAATAAGTGTACTAAAAGGTAAGACAGTACAGTCACCCATTCAGAACTGGGGAGGAAGAGAACTACACAACTAGAATCTATATGCCCTAATTATCATCAGTCACATAACCCAAATTCTAACAGCGTAGATGGAAAAAAGCATTTGTCCAGGAGAGAATGAAATGTTGAAGTCAGAGAGGACTGGACAGCAGCTTGGAAAGCTGAGACTTAAAGCTTCATTAATGGACTTTCTTTGATTTTGGACTTCCCGGACAGTCAAAGAGAGTAGCAAACACATAACAGTATGTAGCATCTGCAGCATGCAATGGTCCATGAGTCTGTACTTGTTAATTCTCTATGTTCAAGAGTAAAGAGTGGGAGGTTCTTCAGCCAAAATGTCTGTGCAAATATACTGCATGACTCATTGTCTAAACATAACTAGTCTTTTGGGACTGCGGGTGTCATGACAACTAGGTGACGATGATGCCAGCTGTTTTGTCTGTTACAGTGGTTCAGTGTCGCACCACTGTTCCACATGGTGAAGTTAAATATATTTAGGATTCCAATTGTGAGTTTAAGCACAAGGTGTAAGGCAACCCCAGACATCTCAACCAATAGATCAAAACAATCAAAATACAATGACACCTGTTGTTCATCTGTATGTGCAAAATGGGAAAATGCAATGCCAAGCAAAATTATATTATATTGTATTATCTTATGTGATTCATTTTGATTTGATTATCAACATAATGCAGTCTGTGGATCTGAGTTAAATTGAGGTGTGCATTTGGAGGAATTGCACAACGCATGAGGTTGAGGACAAGACCTGGACCGGATTCCATGTTATAGACTGAAGGAAGGATTGCTGTTTGGCTTGGAGCCTTCCCCACTCACGCCCTCTGTCTGTCATGCTGGGTACAGCACACATAGTGGAGGGGTAGGTAGGGGATGATGAGATCAGAGTGGACGGGTGTGGTCCAGCCCCGTCCAGTCCCTGCCTCAGACCCCTGGTCTCTGTGTGGGTAGCGAGGGGAGACCTGCCCCCCTGGCTTTGCCCTCCTCCAGACGTCCTCTGGTGCATCAGGGACAGTCCTGGCCATGGTCCTGACTCCTGCGTCGTCTCTTAATGGCCACTTGATGGTTCTCGTTCATCACTCCACTGTCCTCCCCCCTCCTCCTCTTTCCCTTCCCTGCCTGTTCGAGCACACAGATACAAAGGAGAGAGACTTGAGTAAAGAATGTTTGTGGAAGTCATGTGTAGATTTCTTCCATTGTGTTAAGATGAATAACTTGTCCTACAATTGGTTTTGGAATATGAATTAGTATAACATAAATGTTTTTGTTAATGAAGACACAACTTGATAATAGATTATGGAGTAAAAAGGAAGCGTCAATGAGTGGTCCTTTGTAGCTCATTTGCTAGAGCATGGTTCTTGCCATGCCAGGATAGTGGGTTTGATTCCCAGGACCACTCATACATAAAAATAAAAATTATGCATGAGTCCCTTGGATAAAAGTGTCTGCTAAATGGCATATATTATAATGAGAGAATTTGATAATAAAAATTCAAATAAATTTGCTACTCAATACTACCACTAGGTGTCAGCCTAGTACCAGTAAGCATGAATCTCTAAACCATGAACGATGGACTACAATAGGTCAGCAGCACAGCAGAGATGATTCAAATAGATAAACGTGTGATATCACATGTATCCACTTACTCAAACAGAACAGTGAACCAGGTCAGATTGTACAACTGATTACACATCCAGGCTGCATCCCAAATGGCACCCTATTCCCTATATAGTGCACAACTTTTGACCAGGGCCTATAGGGCTCTGTTTAAAAGTAGTACACTATATTGGGAATAGGTTGCCATTTGGGATGGAACCCATCCAGACTGTGAAAGACGTTGATACAGACCTTGATGTCACGCTCAGCAAACTTCTGGAACATGTTGGCATAGATCTTCTTGTCCTTTTCGTGGTGTTCCCGGATATTGCGTTGACAAATGGATACTTGATCGCGTGCCGCCCGGTTGGAGGGGTTGACCTGCAGCACCAGTTTAAAGTCAGACATGGCCAGGCTGAACTCGTTACGGAAGAGACGAGCCTTCCCACGTCGGTACAGAGCCTTCTCATTCTTCTCATCCAGCTCTATCACCTGGGACATAACACACATAGATACTATATTTGTAACTATATTTGTAACATTAAGGTGTACCTACAGGGATTTATAAAGGGCGTTTCTAAGTTTGAGTTAGTTTATAAAGCTGTTTAGAAAAAGTTACAGAATGGTTGAAAAGGTGTGATTGTTATTTTAATGCTTGCCAAACAGATTAATACATGTATACAACCCCAGTGACCCAGAGCAAAAAGTCATAGACAAACACAACTGTATGCTATTCCATGAACAGATGTTAGCTGCATGCTCTGTGTGGCTTCAGTATGGTACACGTGTATATGTTTGTGGGGTTTCTCATGCGTGGTGCCAGGTATGCAGTGAGAGTGTACCTTGTTGCAGTTCTCCACAACCAGTGCGTACTCTCTCAGCTTCAGGTAGCACATAGCCAGGTTGAGCTGGGCAGCCAGTAGGAAGTCCTGGAGCTTCTGCTGCTCCTCCTTGCCCACACCAAACTCCATCTCCAGCCACAACACAACGCGCTGGTACTGGACCACTGCCTGAAGGTAACGCCCCGCCTACATCCAGGGACAACACATGGGCTACGTTTAGCAGGTCTCTCATACAAACAAGATTTTAGACAACATTTTCATAGTTCAAAAGCAATGTACAAAGTACAAAAAAAACTGTGAACCTAATTATAATCTCACAGTTGTGATTTTGAAGCTTTTCTTCAACAATGTGCGGTATGAGGTGTCGATTATTTAACTAGACTTTAGTAATCTGAGCAATGTATAAAAAGTCACCTCTTCATAATGCACGTTGTTGAAGAACATTTTCTAATTAAATCACTCTTCCAGGTTATAATGTCGCTATTTGACTAAATAAATCGTTAAATAAATGAAAAATGTCCTTGTGAACTTGTTTGCAGGGTTCAAGTTCTGCAAGTTCACAGGGTTTGGTTCAAGTTAATGAAATATTCACACACAGATGCATCCAATAGCCATGAGATTTGTGTCTATTTTCTGAAAGACAGAGATGGCCCACTATACCTTGAAATATTGGGTCCCTTTCTGTTTGGCTGTAGCAGACAATTTCAGTTTCTCCTTCTGATCCAACTCCCAGGATTCTTTGGCCTTGGAAAGGAAACATATTGTTATGTTTCAGAGGAGGAGATTTGAGGATGACTTTCATTGAGATGATGCCTGTTTCTTCCCATTATTTTCTCCAGGGTCACTCTGCCATCATGCAATATCTAACTGAGACCCTCATTGTCTAAACTCCACCAGCTCAAATCAAATCAATCTGTTGGTATCTTCCAGGGACACTAACAGGATACTTGAACACATTGTTGTTCCCTTATCTAATCCAGCAAGTAGAACTCACCTTCTGAAAGTTGTTTAGAGTCACTTCATACACCAGGTCTGAGTTTGGTCCAATCTTATACTGTGCTCTACCCTCTTTCCCAAAACCATACCTACAAAAAACAAGACAGAGAGTATTGTATGGCTGACTAGTCCTGACATACACCCGTTCCATGAAAGGCAAACATAAAGTCTAGATTTTTGTATAGTGATGCTTGTTTAAAGCAGCAATCAGCAGATGAAACAATAACAAAGCATCCTCCCTGACCCTGTTTTGGTAAAAAGCTGAGTGATGGGGCTGGAGAAATGTAACCACTCTCAAATTCATAGATATGGAAGGAAGGTCTTACCATCCATGATATCAAAATTATAGTTTTAACCATGTTTTGAGGCAATGTTTGTTTACAAACATTGGAGTTCTCTTGGGGTACAACAGTTGAACTAAGCTCATGCGGTATTTATGAGTTGTATTCTTCAAGAACCAATGGGTATATATCAATATCAATCATTTATAAGTCCAGAAATGTATGTAGAAACTGCAGATTGACCCTTTAAAGTAACTTTTCCAGATTTCTATTAAATATTACCCATAACTAATTACAATATGAGTGTAATAGTTTTCCTTACAAAAAATATTTTCTATGTTGCAATGTTTCTATGTTTGTACTGGTCATACAAAATAATTAATGTGAGTAGACCACTGATTGGCTAGCTCTTCCTCCTCAGGATGATGACATCATCCTCTATGAGGAACTAGCAGACGTTTTTCAGTTTGATATATAAGTTTGAGGTGGGGTTTTGGATGTCTTTTTTAAAATATATTTTTTATCTTGCCGAAAAATACGAGTATAGGATGAGTCAACAACATTATTTGGGTATGAGCGTATCTACCTTGTGTTGCAACAGGGACACTTCAGCAATAGGTAATGATGTATGTTTGATACCGGAGTTTCGAGGTATGCGTTGAAATCGCTGACGACCTCGATCACACCGACAGTGTCATTTCGCAAAATGGTACTCAGCATCATCTGGATATGTGTGCAACAAAACTTCAACATTCACTTTCTGCTACCATTTCTGTGAAGCCGTTAACATATACAGTTTGACTCATTTGTTCAATAAATCCAACATATACCACACAGAACGTACTGCAACTGCCTCTGTAACGCAATGCTGCAAGGCAAATGCAGTGTTCCGTTGGAAATGAATGTACTTCTTGTGTACCAAAATGCAAAAAACACTATTGTTGTGAGTGAGGCGAAAGCAGCAAAAATTTGAAGCAGTGTGCCAATGCGTGTATCAATGACATCCGAAGCTTTGTCTGCTCATGTGATTGGCGAGATGCCACTTGATTTCACAATGATTCCGAATGCTTTCTTCGATTCCAAGCTGCCTTCAAACACCGACCTCTGGACACAGTACTTACAAATTTGGGATTTTGTATAAAAAAGTTTCACCTGACCGGTAGCTTACGCCTCGATCACACCGACAGCGTCATTGCATTTTGGTACACCAGAAGTACATTCATTTCCAACGGAACACTGCGTTTGCCTTGCAGCATTGCGTTACAGAGGCAGTTGCAGTACGTTCTGTGTGGTATATGTTGGATATATCGAACGTATGTGTCAAACTGTATTCGTTAACGGCTTGACAGAAATGGTATCAGAAGGTGAATGTTGAACTTTTGTTGCACACATATCCAGATGATACTGCCTCCCATTTTGCCCCACAACTCTGTTGGTGTGATCGAGGTGTTGGCAGGTAGAGTAGGGTACATTCAGGGATGTGAGGGTGAGGTCGAATCCTGATGAAGGCAAAATTGAAACCACACTTTCTGCACTGTTGTTCAAATAATTGTATTTAGTTTTAATTGTAATTATATTTAGTATAGTATAAGCTTCTCTCTTAAGCATCCTAATTAAAGCCATAAATTCCGTTTTTTTTAATATACACTGCTCAAAAAAATAAACATCCTAGATCTGAATGAATTAAATATTCTTATTAAATACTTTTTTCTTGACATAGTTGAATGTGCTGACAACAAAATCACACAAAAATTATCAATGGAAATCAAATTTATCAACCCATGGAGGTCTGGATTTGGAGTCACACTCAAAATTAAAGTGGAAAACCACACTACAGGCTGATCCAACTTTGATGTAATGTCCTTAAAACAAGTCAAAATGAGGCTCAGTAGTGTGTGTGGCTTCCACGTGCCTGTATGACCTCCCTACAACACCTGGGCATGCTCCTGATGAGGTGGCGGATGGTCTCCTGGGGGATCTCCTCCCAGACCTGGACTAAAGCATCCGCCAACTCCTGGACAGTCTGTGGTGCAACGTGGCGTTGGTGGATGGAGCGAGACATGATGTCCCAGATGTGCTCAATTGGATTCAGGTCTGGGGAACGGGCGGGCCAGTCCATAGCATCAATGCCTTCCTCTTGCAGGAACTGCTGACACACTCCAGCCACATGAGGTCTAGCATTGTCTTGCATAAGGAGGAACCCAGGGCAAACCGCACCAGCATATGGTCTCACAAGGGGTCTGAGGATCTCATCTCGGTACCTAATGGCAGTCAGGCTACCTCTGGCGAGCACATGGAGGGCTGTGCGGCCCCCCAAAGAAATACCACCCCACACCATGACTGACCCACCACCAAACTGGTCATGCTGGAGGATGTTGCAGGCAGCAGAACGTTCTCCACAGCGTCTCCAGACTGTCACGTCAAGAGCACAGGGCGCCAGTGGCGAATTTGCCAATCTTGGTGTTCTCTGGCAAATGAAAAATGTCCTGCACGGTGTTGGGCTGTAAGCACAACCCCCACCTGTGGACGTCGGGCCCTCTTACCACCCTCATGGAGTCTGTTTGTGACCGTTTGAGCAGACACATGCACATTTGTGGCCTGCTGGAGGTAATTTTGCAGGGCTCTGGCAGTGCTCCTCCTGCCTGCTCCTCCTTGCACAAAGGCGGAGGTAGCGGTCCTGCTGCTGGGTTGTTGCCCTCCTACGGCCTCCTCCACGTCTCCTGATGTACTGGCATTTCTCCTGGTAGCGCCTCCATGCTCTGGACACTACACTGACAGACACAGCAAACCTTCTTTCCACAGCTCACATTGATGTGCCATCCTGGATGAGCTGCACTACCTGAGCCACTTGTGTGGGTTGTAGACTCCGTCTCATGCTACCACTAGAGTGAAAGCACCGCCAGCATTCAAAAGTGACCGAAACATCAGCCAGGAAGCATAGGAACTGTGGTCTGTGCTGTGGTCACCACCTGCAGAACCACTCCTTTATTGGGGGTGTCTTGCTAATTGCCTATAATTTCCACCTGTTGTCTATTCCATTTGCACAACAGCATGTGAAATTTATTGTCAATCAGTGTTGCTTCCTAAGTGGACAGTTTGATTTCACAGAAGTGTGATTGACTTGGAGTTACATTGTGTTGTTTAAGTGTTCCCTTTATTTATTTTTAGCAGTGTATATATATATATTAAACTTGAAGGCAAAAAAGGGAAGCAGGAATTCCAAATTTAGGCTACTGGTGCCAAAAATGTACTACTGCGCCACAGAGTTTTGATAAAACCAGTGGAGAACGAAAAGTCTATCTGATAATCACACGCTGCTATTTATTGTTGACCAGCAGATGTCACTAATGTGCATTGTGAACAAATATTGAAGCTACGAGAAATTAACCGCTTTTTGGAACAATTTGGTAAAAGTACCAAAGCCTTCAGAAATCCTTCCCATCACTAGCGATAAGGAGTAGATTAGAGTCATCACTAGCGATCGGGAGTAGAGTAGAGTAGAGTAGAGTCACCACTAGCGATAGAGAGTAGAGTAGAGTAGAGTCACCACTAGCGATAGGGAGTAGAGTAGAGTAGAAGCTCTTACTTGGGTTTTAAGTAGAGCATGCAGCATTCTCCTTTCTGCATCTTCTCCATGGCCCTGTCTACACCCAGAGGAACGCCCATGTCCTCTGACTCGCCCACCACGAAGTGCACATCCCTGGAGTCAAACAGACGCTCTTCACAGCGACCCTCCAGGTGTACTGTGGGATACAGGAGGAAATTGGAAAATAAGATAATTTTTTGAATGGTAAATATTAATTTTATTATATTTTACTTAATGGGAATGGACTGTTCAGATAGCATAATATAGTTTAGATTGTTCAACATGTTTAGTTTGAGTGTTCAAAATGTTTTTTTTTGTCTTGTTTGAGACTGTACAAAAATCTGTAAACATTTTGATCACAATAAATCTGTTCACAGTCACTAGCTAGGTTTCCATTCAATTGGCGACAGATTTTCATGTGACTATCCCCAAAATCTGAATAAATACAATATGCGCATTTTCCCATCAGATATGCATTTCCTTCTAATTGACTTGTTGCGGATAAACGGTTGTCGGTGATGACGTAGTGCACATAAAAATAACTTGGGTGATTAAATTCCCATGTACTGAATAAAAAATACAAGTTAAATGGGTTTCCATCACATTTTCAACTCTGGTTTTGTCACCAAATAAATTGCGGTTATGTAGCGAATATGCCCACTCTGGTCTTGGCACGTGTGCTCTACCCAAAAAGCCTGCAGATATACAGTGTGGGTAGGCTATCTAACATGGTGACGTTATTATGGACAAAATAGCGAGATTCTTTTTATTTGTCAAACAGCAGCCAAGCCTCGATCATCATGTCACCAGAATAAGACCCTCGATATTTATTGTATAGGAGCCTCTTTTGGAAAGGAGCGTCAAGCTTATCACCGTGCACTTTCACCACCCTGTGACGTTCATCACAACTTATTTCATCTGTAGCCTGATAAATTCAACTGTATGCTCTCCCGAGTTGTAGTGAGAGGACCACATAGCGTATCATTGCTTGACTCCAAGTTTACTTTGTGATATGATTGTTATAATAATACCACCATTTCTCGCATAATGTATTTTACCGACACAAAAAGAGCTCACTGTGTCTAGGGTAATTTGCTTTGTTGACATTTGGAAAGTCTTTTGCTGTTTCAATCAGGCCTGTCATAAAAAAATAAAAATATCCAACATGCACTTTACTCAAATAAAAAGGTTGGATGGAAACCTGGTTAATGTGAGACAAAGCCTTTGTACCAAAATCAATTAACATATTGATCACCAAGATCACAGTCAATTAGATCACAGTGAATGTGATAGAGAGAGAGCATGTCCACCTTACCGTGGACTGTTGATCCGTCGTTGGGGTTATTATAGCCCTCCCCTTTGACCTTTATCCTCCTTGTGATGCCGCCGTCGTCCGTCAGCACCTCGCCTTGGAAGCTCAGCAGCTCCACCTACAGGAAGTGAAGAAACGCGTAAGGACAGAATAAAATGTCACGTCACAGCCATGTGTTGCCATAGCAACACTAGCAGCAGTGGCACACTTTTAAACAACGGTAACCGAAAGATTCCATGGGGATGAAAATGATGACAGAGACAGTGTTATGTGTTCTGTTCACAATGCCGAGAGAGAATCTAGAACAATGCACAGTCAGAATATAAAGGGGAATCCTGTTACGTGCAGAGGAAGGCCTTATATACCATCATCCCCTTGGTAACCACTAAGCTTTACCTACCTCAAACTGTAACATGGCATTGGGAGGTATTTTGGGCGGGCATCCAGCTGACCCATAGGCATATGCTGGTTTACAGAGGAGCATGCACACCTCTCCTCTCTGCATAGAGGACACACCGATATCCAAGCCCTTAATCACCTGACCTGTGGAGGGATACAAAATTAGAGACATGACAAACAGATGTAGGCTACATATGCAGTGACATATGGGCGATACATACGGCGGATGAGTTAGATGAGTTCTTTCTTCCATACATACAGATGTCAAAAATGTAAGTATAATATAGAAGCTATATGTACAATATGTACATCTGTATGTCCTGATGACAGTTCTTCTTCAGCTGAAAAGGTATCGGAGATGTTTAGAAACGAGTACGTCAGTAAGAGGCCGTCTCAGACTCGGACATACCCTTTCCCAGACTGAAGGTGAAGGGTTTTTTGCGTTCCATACTGGAGTCAAACTTCTTCCCATTGATTAGTTTGCCAGTGTAGTGTACTGCTACCTTGTCCCCAATCATGGGTCTGTCCCCATCCTCTCCCTGGTTTTTCACCACCTGTATAAAGAACAAATGTCAGCCCTGAGATAATCTCAACTCAGCATCCTAGTACTTGTTTCTCTAGCTAGACAGTGATGATGGTTTCTTCGTGTCACATACTTTTTTTCATGTACCCCTATTATTATTTTTCATCCTAACAGTTAGGCATTTCTTGCAGTGCTCTGTTTTAGAGGTAACACCGAGGATGTGCTCAATACAAAGGAACACTCTTGATTCTGGTGGCAGAATTATGAAGGATGCCTTTCTCTGAAGTCTCTCTGGTTACTGTGACAGGGAAGACTTTGTGTGTGTGCTTGTAATAAGTTGAGCTACACTCCTGTATGCAGCTTGGTCTCATAGACTAGATGTAACATAGTAAAAGTAAATCTGAAACACTCAAATTAGTAGGATATGTTACGTTTGGTATGGTTACAGGCAAAAATGAAAGGAGGTGGTTGGTTGGGGTGGATGAGAAGGTGGATGAGAAGGTGTATAACGGTGAACGTTTAGCAACCCAAAGGTTGCGTGTTGGAATCTCATCACGGACAACTTTAGAATTGTATCTAATTATTTATCTAACTTTTCAAATACTTGCTACTTTTAAGCTATATTGCAACTACTTAGCATGATAACTAACCCTTCCCCTAACCTTAATCTTTTAACCTAACTCTTAACCCAAACCTTAATCTTAACCCTTAAACCTAACCCTTAACCTAGCCATTTTAGCCAGCTAGATAACATTAGCGTTAGCCACCTAACCACCTACTGCAAATTGGAATTCGCAACATATATTTGAAAATTCATAACATCTTGTATGTTTTGCAAATTCATTACATATAGTATGTTTCGCAAATTCATAACATATCATAAGAAATGGATAATGCACATCCACAAATTAATACATACCATACGAAATGTAACATGTACTAAAGGGAGGGTCTCGGTTTACATACAGAATAATACAAAATGCTCTGAGACCAGGTTGCTGTATGTCAAGACAGAGTTTGTCCCTTACAGGGGAGGTTGGGAATGAGGCTGAAGCCTACCTTGAGAACTCCCTCGTCTCTGCTAGGAGTGACGTCGATGCCCTTGGCAGCAAAGACCACAGCAGGAGACTGGTCATCCATGGACTGGTCCTTATCTGTGGTCATATCTGCATCTGGGCATGCCACTCTAACTCTGCACAAAAGAGTCACACACACATTGTTTATAACTGGGATGCGCACCAACGTAATAACAGACTCACAAAACCCCACCAACACACAAATACCCCTTAAAAAAGGCCTTCCAGAACCACCTGAATGTCAATTAAACTGTAATCAATTACACACATATGCTTTAAGTAGGTAAATGTGTTAGCTATGCTATATCTCTGACATTCTGTGAGTCAGGGAATTACGTTTCTAACCTCTCAACTCTGTTTCTTCTTCATTCTGATAACATGCATGAGCTGACGCAGTGTATGTAGAGGTGCTGACTAACGGAGAGTAAACTCTGCCGTTACTTATTTTGAGACTTGCAGCACAGTACATTATTGGGAGACGGTTGAAGAGCCAAACAAGCTTTCTGATGATGAGCTACAGAAATAATATCCTCATATGCCTCAACGGCCAACCTTCTCCCAGCCCACAGTACATTATGCTAACTCTGGGAATTTGCTACCATCATACTAATGTCAAGACTCCAGTAAACATGCTGGTTCATAGCAGTATACTAAGCCCACATTCACTTTTGACAATGTCGAAGGTTTCATTTCAACCAAAACTGCAATGTGGTAACCTATTTAAGCAGTAGCTTTTTTTTCCCATGGTCAAATAAAAAAAAGTATTTCTTCTTCAATCTGAAAAAAACTGGGCCGTGAAATATGAGATCTGATGGTGCAACAGTGCCGCCACTCTTTGTGAGACATGCTGCACCATCGTTGTTGGGTACTGTTGAATAGCTTTCTGGTGATGAGCACATTATAATATTATCCTGATGTCTTTCTTTAGCAGCCTTTATCTCGCCAACCACAGTACATAATTTAAACACATTTGAATACATACCATAATACTAGTGTCATGTGTGCAGTGGATGTAGGTCTGACCTAACTAACTGTAATACAAAATTCTCACATTTAGTGACTGAAAATGCCACACACGATGTGTCACAAACACAATGGCTTTTTTCTCTAGGATGCCCACAGGTCTCACAAGACTCTTCTGAAGGTCCAAGGTACCAGTTTAAAAAATTTATGAAAGTATACAGTACCAGTCAAAAGTTTGGACACACCTACTCATTCAAGGGTTTTTCTTTATTGTTACTATATTCTACATTGTAAAACTATGAAATAACACATATGGAATCACGTAATAACCAAAAAAGTGTTAAACAAATTAAAATATCTTATATTTACGATTCTTCAAAGTAGCCACCCTTTGCCTTGATGACAGCTTTGAACACTCTTGGCATTCTTCTTGGCATTCTCTCAACCCCCATCCTCCCCGTTCCAGAAGAAGACGTGTATGTGCACAAATGGCAGTAGTTTGTAAATAAAGTCGCCTGGATCTGTTCAAGTTATGTACCTCCTCTGAAAGCAATGTCTAAGTTACAAATTCCAACAAATATTTAATGAATGGGTGACAATTTGCATGACAACCAACTAAGAATTAGTTGAAAAGCCAGTAGCAATCTTAATGAATATTCTGTTACCACCACCTGTTGCATCTCTTCACAAGTTAAGATAAGATAAAAAATGTGCTTTATCCCGTCCGGGAATTAGCTTAGGGCCTGGTAACAGGCCTTAGGACATGAGAAAATTGTCGTAGTCACAATCAGCCATGACGCTATGTGTCTGCTATCTAAAGAACGCTGAGGTATTAAAAGTGTGTCATAGAAATCTCAGATCCTCCATATGCTGTCTTGCTATCATATTTGCCATTTTAACCTTTACCGTGTCAATGTTGATTTTGGAACGTCTTTATCTGTTTTTATCTTTAGCCTGGCTGTGAACTATGGACTAACTTTAAAGATATAACGTTGACGCTATTAAGCTTTCAGTGTTTTCTGTGATGTTTGGTATTATGCCCTATTGACCCATTTTAAATAAATGATCAATACATTGTTTATTTAATACAATTATCGAGTCATTGAATATTGAATCATCTGTTCTGACATATTATGACATTTTATAGGGGATAGACAATCTTATGTTGAATGAAATTGTCAAAATGTGAAAACTATGAAGGGATCTAATATCAGATGGTGTCGGCTATTTAAAATCAAGGCAGAAACATTTTCTTAAAAATGTCTTCAATTGAAGCGGACTGAGGAACACGATGAAACATGCACAGTAGAATCACTGTAACACTTAATTCTGCACAGTTTGTAATGTCATCGTTTCACCATACCTCAGAAAACAGAACAAAACATTTAAAAACATGATGCTAGACCAACACTTATCTAAAATATCTAACAGCTAATTGAACAACTTGCACCATACTGTTAAACAAACGTGAAACAGATTTAAACCATCAACATAACCTTGATGCTAAGTTAATTCATTCATTAAACTTTTTTGCTGTTGACTTCTCTTGCTCAATGAATACAAATAGCCCATTGTAAGCTAACAAATCAAACATCCCAAGTGGACTTTGAGTCTTTCAATGTCATTACAGCATGCCATGACGCCCACCGTCTCAGACTGTTCTGAAATTGTTTCTGTGGTTAGAAACAGGTACGCTTGGCATTCCTAAAACACTATTTTGTTGAAATTACATTGTATATCTGAGAAATTATGCTAATTGATTGCACCCAAATTTCCCTTTTTAATTTATAGGATTCAGATAATATTCAATAAATGTAGTACCTATCATCCGATTTGGACCAAACCTCTTCCTACCAATAAGTAAAGGTGTCCACATTCATCCCAGCCGAAACAGTTCGGAAGAGTTTGTGCATATATTATGATGACATTTTGCGACGTTTTTGTTTGTTTTGGACTTTGGTGGGGTTTTTTTGGGCAGTTCGTGCACATTATTTTCAGGAGGCAAGCCAAAGTTCAGAGCCAAAGTCACGCCTCGTTGTTGGTGATTGGTGAACAGTAGGTATTCTTCAATAATGTCTTTGTTCTCAAATTGTTTAATTGAGAAATACTGCACCAAACATCTTAGATAGATGTAAAATTGCACGACTAAGATCTCCCTGGCAAAAACATCCAAATGAATGAGAGATTTCTTGAGTTATCGTAGATTCATTCTGACTGTTTTGAGGAAGTGTATACTGGCTATGCCCTCTCAAAATGGACAAACAGTACTATTGCCGTTTTTCTCATTTTTCAAGCGAAGGTCTTTTAAGGGAGTATGCAAGCACACTCGTTCAGTTCGGCTAGAAGAGTTTGGCTAGGCGCCAGCCGTACTGAAGCATGCTGACGCCTTAAGACATAAGGAATCCCCAAAAATGGTCAAAAACCTGCCACTGACTCGCTGGTTACTTTTGTTTGGCTCATGATGAAAACACATTTTGTGTGTCATCCTCACAAATCAAGCCAGTCCTCCATGAAAGCAAATCAGTCTGTCCTTCTTTTACACTTAATATTTATCCAGGAAACGGGCCCTTTGTCAGTGGTTTATTCCCTTCATAAAAGGTCTATATTAATTACTGTTAGACCATTCCTGGTGAACTAGCAAACCATTAGGCTACAGCAATTATACTAGTTTCATTGTTATGGTCTCTAATGGGCTTCAATGGTAAAAGTCCCAAATACACAATGTATACTGTTTTGTAATTGTAATGGTATTGGGTTGCATTGAGTTTAATGGTAAATGTCACTTTCACAATAGATATAAATCTGTTTCCTGATAATTTTATTGAAAACATGACAGTCATGCAATTAATTATTTGATTAGGGTTGTCACAACATTTTAGTCCCTAGCCCATTTCTACATCAAAGGTTTTATGCTTGTAGGTAAAGTGTTCAAATAAGAATTGCATAGGGATAGCCCTCTCAGAGAGTGACCACTTGTTGGACTATTCAAGGAGAGTTGGGTTGAAGCTACTATAAGGACACACTGAATTGCTTTCATGGAGGACTGGCTTGAATTGTGAAGATGACGCACACAATTCATTTTCATAATGAGCTAAATCTATTGGTTTTCTACCCAAAGCTGCAAAGGAAATTGTGAAATTGTGTGTAAACACAAGAGACCAGCAAAATGAATAGAGTGTGGCTGTAGAGCCAGAATAGTAGCACCTAGTGGTCAAAACCTGATACTTTCACACTATATTTATTGAATTTTATCTGAATATTATCTGTCCAATTTGGGTGCAATCAATTAGCTCAATTTCTCAGTTCAAATTATATTTCAACAAAATAATGTTTCAGGAATGCCATTGTATCTGTTAATAACTACATAAACGATTTCAGAACAATCTGAGTTGGTGGGTGTCAACGTCCTCTTTCTTGTGCTTTTTGAGGTGGAACAACCCCTTTGTCATATAGGAAATAACAGCACATAATTGGCTGACTATGAGTGGCCCTCCACAGACATCCACAGTGAAGTCACACACACAGCTGATACCAATTCTCTCCCTACACTTTCCCCTTGGCCCTAACCAATTATGTATATAAACCCTGGATTGCCGATGCAATGTATTGGCAACAGAGAGTCTTTGAAGCCACTGGTCGGCCATTTTGGCACTCTCCAGAAGAAGTAGTCCTCCATAGGAATGAATGGAATTCTACAGTATTTAAATTCAATGTTTTAGTGACATAATTACATGTATTTAAGTGTAGTGGCGACAGTAACATTAGTACTTTCAAAAAATGATACTTTAAAGTGGCAATCAGCAGTAAAAACAATAAGAAAACACTCTCCCCACCCCTGTTTTGGTGAAAAGCTGAGGGACGGAGCTGGAGAAATGTAACCACTCTCAAATTCATAGACAGAGCTATGGATGCAAGGTCTGACTATCCATGAAATTAAAATAATAGTTTTAACCATATTTTGAGGCTATATAGTGTTTGTTTACATTTACTTTGCTTACATTGAAGAAAAATATTTATATTTTGGTTTCCCATGGGGTTTGACAGCTCATGGAAAAAAAAGCTATATTTTTCAAGAATCAATTAATTGCTAAGTAAAAAAAATGGATATGGTATAATGCCTTCCTTTACTTTTTCCACATTGTGTTGTGTTACAGCCTGAATTAAAAAATGTATTTAATTGAGATTTTGTGTGACACAACACCCCATAATGTCAAAGTGGAATTTTGTTTGTAGAACATTTTTGAAATTAATAAAAAATGAAAAGCTGAAATGTCAAGAGTTGTGTATCGATTGGTGAGAGAAAAAAAAGCTATTTAATCTATTTTGAAATAAGGCTGTAAATAAACAAATTTGGAAGGTGTATGTATACTTTCTGAAGGCACTGTAATTTCCTCTTTAAGGACAAATGTTTTATATATATATATATAGGTGTGTTCCACACATTGGCTAACCGGGCTATCTGCATTGTGTCCCACCCAACACCCGCCAACCCCTCTTTTACGCTACTGCTACTCCCTGTTTATTATATATGCATAGTCACTTTAACCATATCTACATGTACATACTACCTCAATCAGCCTGACTAACCGGTGTCTGTAGGTAGCCTCGCTACTTTTATAGCCTCGCTACTGTATATAGCCTGCCTTTTTACTGTTGTTTTATTTCTTTACCTACCTATTGTTCACCTAATAACTATTTTGAACTATTGGTTAGAGCCTGTAAGTAAGTATTTCACTGTAAGGTGTAAGGTGTTGTATTCGGCGCACATGACAAATAATCTTTGATTTGATTTTATATATATATTCATGCTTAATTTATATAATCGAATTAAAAGAATGCATGAAGGTGTATGTAATAGAATAAATGTGGCAAGTGTAGATGATAATAAATGCTTTTCTATAGCTTCCAAAATTATTTTTACAATGGTGGGTGAGTGCCAAGATGGAAGCACAGTGGCTTCAAAACAGCGCCCCGTCAGTCATAGTGGGGGTTTTTTCCATTATTATTTCACCTTTATTTAACCAGGTAAGCTAGTTGAGAACAAGTTCTCATTTGCAACTGCGACCTGGCCAAATAAAGCAGTTCGACACATAATATTTGTAGATGTAGCAGCTGACACAGTTGATCTGTTGGCCCCCTAGATACCAAGTGAGCTGCTTCACTGCTGGTCTAGACAATCCATGCCAAACATGATAAACTAAATTAATTGGCTTACTATTAATCATTGTGCTCAGTCTTCCCTCCATACATCTCTTCCACCACTCTACCCCTTCATCGCTTCCCCTGACACATCTCTGCGTCTTTCTTTACACCTCGCTCTTACATTTCACGTTTCGTTCAACTTCATTTCTTCCTCTTTCCGATGGAGAGTACCTAACTGGGTACTGGTGCTATTGTTCATAATGTACAGAAGTGCCTGTGGGCGCGCAAACACAAACACTCTATCTCTCTCATGCACACACACATACTCTCTCACTCCATCTCTCTCATACAACCCCATATACTCTCTCACTCCATCTCTCATACACCCACACATACTCTCTCACTCTATCTCTCTCATACACACACACATACTCTCTCACTCTCTCTCATACACACACATATTCACCCTCTCTCGCTCACACACACACACACATGCACGCACACGCACACACGCAAGCACACACGCACACACACACACACACACACACACACACACATCACACAAACAGATTTGATGCTTCATTTAGGTCTACAGTACATTCAGAAAGTATTCAGACCCCTTCCCTTTTCCCACATTTTGTTACGTTATAGCCTTATTCTAAAATGGATTCAATCAAATAAAAATCCTCATCAATCTACACACAATACCCCACAATGACAAAGTAAAAACAGGTTTTTAGAAATGTTTGCAAAAGTATTAAAAATTAAAAACAGAAATGGCTTATTTACATAAGAATTTAGACCCTTTGCTATGAGATTCGAAATTGAGAAATTGATCATCCTTGAGATGTTTATACAACTTGATTGGAGTCCACCTGTGGTAAATTCAATTTGTTGGCCATGATTTGGAAAGGCACACACCTGTCTATATAAGGTCTCACAGTTGACAGGGCATGTCAGAGCAAAAACCAAGCCATGAGGTCGAAGGAATTGTCCGTAGAGCTACAAGACAGGATTGTGTCGAGGCACAGATCTGGGGAAGGGTAGCAAAACATCTCTACAGCATTGAAGGTCCCCAAGAACATAGTGGCCTCCATCATTCTTAAATGGAAGAAGTTTGGAACCACCAAGACTCTTCCTAGAACAGGCCGCAAGGCCAAACTGAGAAATCTGGGGAGCAGGGCCTTCGTCATGGAAGTAACCAAGAACTCGATGGTCACTCTGACAGAGCTCCAGAGTTCCTCTGTGGAGATGGGAGAACCTTCCAGAAGGACAACCATCTCTGCAGCACTCCACCAATCAGGCCTTTATGGTAGAGTGGCCAGATGGAAGCCACTCCTCAGTAAAAGGCACATGACAGCCCTCTTGGTTGCCAAAAAGGCACCTAAAGGACTCTCAGACCATGAGAAGCAAGATTCTCTGGTCTGATGAAACCAAGATTGAAGTCTTTAGCCTGAATGCCAGTGTGTGGACGTCTGGAGGAAACCTGGCACCATCCCTACAGTGAAGCATGGTGGTAGCAGCATCATCATGTTATAGAGATGTTTTTCAGCGGCATGGACTGAGAGAATAGTCAGGATTGAGAAAGATGAACAGAGAAAAGTACAGAGAGATCCTGCTCCACAGTGCTCAGGACCTCAGACTGGGGCGAAGGTTCACCTTCCAACAGGACAACAACCCTAAGCACACAGCCAAGACAACGCAGGAGTTGCTTCCTGACAAGTCTCTGAATCTCCTTGAGTAGCCCAGCCAGAGCCCGGACTTGAACCCGATCAAACATCTCTGGAGAGACCTGAAAGTAGCTGTGCAGCGGCGCTCCCCATCCAACCTGACAGAGCTTGAAAGGATCTGCAGAGAAGAATGGGAGAAACTCCCCAAATAAAGGTGTGCCAAGCTTGTAGTGCCATACCCAAGAAGAAAAGAGGATGTAGTCGCTGCCAAAGGTGCTTCAGCAAAGTACTGAGTAAAGGGTCTGAATAATTATGTAAATGTGATATTTCCATTTTTTATTTATAATAAATTTGCAAACATCATTATAGGCTATTGTGTGTAGATTGATTAGGGGGGAAAACAATTGAATCCATTTTAGAATAAGGATATAAAGTAAGAAAATGTGGAAAAAGTCAAGGGGTTGGAACACTTTCCGAATGGACTGTATGTAAGAATTGTTCTCACATACGTCAAAATGATATAAGTAGCGTGTAATCACTTGCCATTGTTAACAGAAACATCAATAACCATAGTAATAAAGCTTAAAATGATCATTCTTTTCTGGGACTTGGGCATTTCTTAATATGGAATGGACATCACTTCTAAGAAAAGTTGGAACGGAACATCATGTTCTAGGAGCTGTAACGTTATAGCTTTCACATTGACAGGGCCAAATGTATTAACACACACACACACACATACACACCAATAACATGTAAGAATAATGAGTTGATTTAATGATCTAGTAAAATAATTATGAATTAAACCTAAAATATGAGAGGCTCTATGTGGGGAAATGAATGTATCCCAGTGTGTCGGTCTGTCTGACTCTGTCTCTGTCCACCTCTGTGTCTATGTCTGCCTCTGTCCATCTCTGTCTGTGTTCATCTGCGCAGTAGTGTGTGTGCGTGTGTATGTGTGTGTCCATCTGGGGTGTGTATGTGTCCGTCTATGTGTGTGTGTCTGCGCAGTGTGTTTGCAAGACTGTGTGTGTGTGTGTGTGTGTGTCTGCGCAGAGTGTATGTGTGTGTGTGTGTGTGTGTGTGTATGTGTGTAGAGTGTGTGGGGGGGAACACGATGTTCCTTCTGTTCTGAGTTCCTGGCACAATCTGATGGTGTTCACCAATCTGAAACCTACTCAGTCAGAACACAGCATCTGCTTCGGATGGCAATACCCAAGTAGGCTCCCCTCAACACAAATAGAGACTAACGCACATTACATCATTTTTTAATTGTGGAAATGCTAGGACTGACGCAGAAAAAAATATATAATTGATTTAAATTATTGCTGAAATGTCCAATCTGACTTTGGAGGGGGGAAAGTCAGAATTCTAAATATTAGAAGTACTCTGTAAAAAAACATTTGAACACAGGCTATGGTACTCTAATAACTGAATGTGTAATGTAACTGTTAGTAATTATGTACCACAGTATTAAATCCAATCACCAGTCATTCAGAATGCTTGTGCATGTGTCTTTAACTTCATCTTTATGATGAGGAAATGCAAACCATCTGGGTATAGAATTATCCATATAAGTTACAGCTGTGGTAGAGCCAGCAGCGCGTCTCTTAGTCAGAGGGAGCGTGGAACTCAGAGACCCTGTGGAGAAATACAGGGACGGAACACAACAAAGCCGAGAACATTCAGTCCTGAGAGCTCCAGCAGCACAGTCACTTCACAGATACACATTGTGCCTCAAAGCACTTTATCACAAGTCAATGCTTCACGCTAATCCACATATAAAGAGCAGCGCCAGATAAACTGGACACACTGTCTGGCTGTCCTGGGTGACAAAGACTGACGTGGTAACAGAGTGGGATACTGTCTGAAAGAACAGGACATTGTCTACAAGAACAGGACATTTTCTGTCATAGTGGATATTGTCTGACATAGGCTAAGTAGACATTGTCGGTCCTGGGGAGAGGGACACTGTCTGCCATGGTTCAAAGAAGGAGTTATGTGAAAAATATTCATGAAATATTGTAGGACAAAGGAAGTTGACAAGAAAAAAAACATTTACTATTAAAACAAAATGAATTGGAAATATAGCCCTCGTCGGGGTGTTCTACGGAAGTGCTTGGCCCTTTAGAAAGCTTTTCCTAGCGGTTTTAGTTGAATTTCTCTGATTTAATACGACACAATAAGAACAGTGTTGGTTTTAATTATACACACTTATTTTACAAGTCAACTTCCATTGTCCTCCAAGACTTGCTGAAATTTACACATTTCCAATTTGATCTTTTATTAAGCACCTTGGTTGGAAAGAAAGCCAGGAAGCAGCAGAGTACCCTTTCATCTAGAAGCAAGGAATGGGGTCTGATATGTAATGACATGGGCATTATATGACCCGAGGTAAGAGGTATCTGTGCTGCTAAGTCAATACTGTCTGGACTCGTTTCATTCAGGGCGATCGCTGGATGCCATTTCTTGGAAATGCTCTCTTTTTCTCTCTCAGACTCTCTCTCTCCAACACTCTCTCTCTCTCTGATTTATTTCCACAGGGTCACGTCGTCACATCTATCCGTACCATACCACTCTTGGCCCCATAATCATAGAGCGTCTAAGAGTAGAAGTGCTGATAAAGGATTAGTTTACCCTTAATAATGAATACAATTAAATGGACAGGTTGGTGGGACCTAATCCTAGATCAGTACTCACACTCTGAGATTTTATGAATATGGGCCAAGTCCTCCATCTGATTGCCAGCTTTTACCACCATAAAATACTGAAGACATGTACCCAATGCCATGTACTCTACCACAGAACCAACCTACCTGCCCCCACAACATTGGCAGATAGATAGGAAGGCTGAAATGCAGTAAACCATTATGTGGCCAAGCAGACCTTGGGAGGAAACCTTGGTCTGATAATACTGAGGGTACTGTATGTCCACGTAAACCCCCACACATAACAAGCCTTGAACATGTGCTGCAATAAATGCCTTGGTTGCCTTCCAACATGCAACCTGTAATTGTATATACATGTATTATGGCGCAAAGAAAATGGCAGATACATGTATTTCTAACAATGTTCTAGTTCATATCTCTTCTGCTCAGTCTTCCAGTTAATAGCTAGACTGAAACAAGAAATGTATAAAATCATGTTTGTTTTTTTCCCAAAGGAGAGTCACACCTATATGCTATGATTCATTCACTGCATCGCCAATGGTTCTGGAGATACATGTTGAGTAAATGTAACATAAACGTTAATTGCAATTTCTTAATTGCCTGTAATAAGAGGACATGGGGCTACATTTTCATTGTAGGTCTATTTGATTTACCTTTAATGAAATAGAAAATATGAATCGAGAGTAAGACATCAGATACATTATTCACAGTGTGTGTGTGTGTGTGTGTGTGTGTGTGTGTGTGTGTGTGTGTGTGTGTGTGTGTGTGTGTGTGTGTGTGTGTGTGTGTGTGTGTGTGTGTGTGTGTGTGTGTGTGTGTGTGTGTGTGTGTGTGTGTGTGTGCGCGCGTGCACCTCTTTGTGTTTCTGACTGTGTGTGCATATGTGTAAGAGAGAAAGAACCGAAAATTATTTATAATACCATTTGATTAAAACCTTCATGGGATGTAAATTCAATCCACTCTCATTAAAAACAATGACAAGCGATAAGTAGAGGAATAGAAGTGAGCATGATATCCACATGTATCTGGAAAATAAGCCTAGAACACAACTTAATAGAGTTGAACACTGATTCTAAATAAGACAAATATGCTGAATCATAAGTATATAAAATTAAAACTTGTATGTATTTTATTATCTATTTATTCTGAGGCACCTGAATGTTTAACCGGGTACAATTGGATACAATGTAACTCGATTCCTACTCGGTCATGCTGTTTAAAATATACCCAATAAATCAAACCAATTACACTTTTTCGATAAAATAATAAGAAATAGGCTAAAGCTGTAACTTACCTATTTATAATGTTTATTTTCTCTTCTTCTGTTGCTCGTGTGCTATAACTTCAGCCGGTGTATCACTACACTGGTTCTGCAACGCACGTAAGCACGGTGATTTCAAACCCGCCCTCTCATAACCAACCAGGGTACTTAATGTTCTGTTTTTTACAGTCGAAACCCCCCGGCACTAGTGACGACCAACACGCGAGTTTGAGCCACATGGAGAAGAGAATTGAAATGACACTGTGAAGAAGGTGGAGGGAACTGGGGGTTGAGGGAGGGGGGCATTTAGTGTACAAATTAAGGGCAGGTCTTGGAAAGTGGCCACAAAGTAACACAATGTTCCGGCTGTACTGTAGCTGCGCTCTGGTGAGGACACAGTGTTCTAGTAGACACCCTGACCCTTTAACCAGTTCTGTGCCGAGCGCCGCCGCAGCTCGCGCAGCTCAGCACTGCTACCCGGAACAGTCTGTACAGCAGCAGTGTAGTCATGGACTGTCCTCGATTACGAACGGAACATTTCACAGATTTCAGAATGGTTCCATGCTTTATTGGAGGACGGATAGGATAGGTGCGCCATCTGGATTGGAATCATTTTTCAAGCGCGCTACATACTGGCTGCCGAGGTTATTAATGGGATGTGGAAAGAAATGTAATTCAATTTGTTATGTAGGCTAAATTAAAACTCAGTGAGTTAGATTTTTCCTTTAGAATAATATTTACATGATCATTTACACATCACCATAACAACTAACAGGCTATTAGGAGTGTCGATTGCCAGCAACAATTAATTAGGTTAATCAAGCACATGAGACATTTTATATAAGATTCAACAGATTGAAGAGTGATTTGTGAGGTTTCTTGCCTACAGTTGTTGTTTAACAAAGCAGAATCCAGTCACTGATTTAGACTGAATAGAAGTGGCCTCTGTGCAGAACCATCTTTTTGAACTAATACAAATAAAATATACCAACATATAAATCATATGAACAATATTTAACGTTTTTAGTTTACCTTAGTGCTCTAATCATATAGTTCTATTTTTTTTCATTAACCTAGATAGACAGTTTTACCAAGTGTGGTGAAGCCTAATGCAGTAGTTCTCAAACCTCCTCTCGGTGATCCCATAGCATTCCAAGTTTTGACATATTCAACGCTAGCACACCTTATTCAACTACTCATCAAGCCCTTTAGGTACATCAGATGAGATAGTTCAGGGCTACAACAATGTTGTGAAATGTCTGGGGGTACCTGAGGAGAGTTTTGAGAACCACTGGCCAAATGCATAATGCACTACATGACCAAAAGTATGTGGAGACCTGCTTGTCAAACATCTCATTCCAAAATCATGGGCATTAAAATGGAGTTAGTCACCCCTTTGCTGCTATAAAAGCTTCCACTCTTCTGGGAGGCTTTCCACTAGATACTGAAACATTGCTGCGGGGACTTGCTTCCATTCAGCCACAAGAGCATTAGTGAGGTCGGGCACTGATGTTGGGTGATTAGGCCTGGCTCACATTCCAATTAATTCCAAAGCTGTTTGATTGGGTTGATGCCAGGGCTCTGTGCAGGCCAGTCAGGTTCTTCCACACCAATCTCGTCAAACTATTTCTGTATGGACCTTGCTTTGGGCATGGGGGCATTGACATGCTGAAACAGGAAAGGGCCTTCCGCAAACTGTTGCCACAAAGTTGGAAGCACAGAATCGTATAGAAATCAATGTATAATGTAGCATTAAGATTTCCATTCACTGAAACTAAGGAGCCTAGCCCGAACCATGAAAAACAGCCCTGACCATTATTCCTCCTCCACCAAACATTACAGTCGGCACTATGCATTCGGGCAGGTAGCGTTCTCCTGGCATCCGCTAAAACCAGTTTCTTCTATCAAACTGCCAGATGGTGAAGCGTGATTCATCACTCCAGCGAACGCATTACCACTGATCAAGAGTCTAATGGCGGCAAGCTTTACACCCCTCCAGCCGACGCTTGGCATTGTCTATGGTGATCTTAGGCATGTGTGCGGTTGCTCGGCCATGGAAACCTCTTTCATGAAGCTCCCAACGAACAGTTCTTGTGCTGACGTTGCTTCCAAAGGCAGTCTGGAGTGTTGCAACTGAAGACAGATGATTTTTACTCACTACGCGCTTGTGTGGCCTACCACTTCGCGACTGAGCCGTTGTTGCTCCTAGACGTTTCCACTTCCCAATAACAGCACTTACAGTTGACCGGGGCAGCTCTAGCAGGGCAGAAATTTGATGAACTGACTTGTTCGAAAGGTGGCATCCTATGATGATGCCACGTGGAAAGTCACTCAGCATGGGCCATTCTACAGCCAATTTTCTCTGGAGATTCAATTTTATACACTCGTCAGCAATGGGTGTAGCTGAAATAGCCAAATCCACTCATTTGAAAGTGTGTCCACATACTTTTGGCGATGCAGTTATAGGCCAGGGATCATCAACTAGATTCAGCAGCGGGCAAATTTTTTCAGGGGGCCGGAACACAATTACAAATCATTTGACTGCAAACGGACTGCAAGAATCCCAACCAGATATAATATGTATTTTACTAAAACATAATAATTTCAAACCTTACTTACACTTGTATACGATCACGTGTCTCTCTATTATGCGTGGAAATACTTGGGAACAGATATCTCAAATAAAAATCATTTGGAGTTGATCTCCAGGTGTTTTTACAGTATTTTATGTCCAACAATAAAAAGTACAAATAAAAAATATTTTGTTATTTTTTTTGCTCAGAAAATATGTGGGGCCAAATAAAACCACCTGTGGGCTCCACTACAGCCCTATTGATGTTAATGGGGGCCTGTTCGGCCCGCCTTTTCCTGTAGTCCACGATCAGCTCGTTTGTCTTACTCACATTGAGGGAGGGGTTGTTGTCCTGGCACAACACTGCCAGTTCTCTGACCTCCTCCCTATAGGCTGTCTCATCGTTGTCAGTGATCAGGTTTACCACTGTTGTGTCGTCAGCAAACTTAATGATGGTGTTGGAGTCATGTTCGGCCACGCAGTCATGGGTGAAGAGGGAGTACAGGAGGGGACTAAGTACACACCCGTGAAGGAACTCAGTGTTGAGGATCATCTTGGTAGGAGTGTTGTTGCCTACCCTTACCACCCGGGGGTGGCCCGTTAAGGAAGTCCAGGATCCAGTTGTAGAGGGAGAAGTTTAGTCCCAGGGTCCTTAGCTTAGTGATGAGCTTCGTGGGCACTATGGTGTTGATCACTAAACTGTTGTCAATGAACAGCATTCTCACATAGGTGTTCCTTTTGTCCAGGTGGGAAAGGGCAGTGTGGAGTGAGATTGAGATTGCGTCAACTGTGGATCTGGGCAGCTCGCGTCTGGGTTTCCCTTTGTGTCCATAATAGTTTTCAAGCCCTGCCACATCCGACGAGCATCAGAGCCACTGTAGTAGGATTCAATCTTACTCCTGTATTGACGTTTTGCTTGTTTGATGGTCCATCTGAGGGCAGAGCAGGATTTCTTATAGGTGTCTGGATTAGTGTCCAGCTCCTTGAAAGCGGCAGCTCTAGCCTTTAGCTCGATGCGGATGTTACCTTGTTGGCTTCTGGTTGGGATATGTACGTACAGTCACTGTGGGGATGATGTCGTCAATGCACTTATTGATGAAGCCAGTGACTGAGGTGGTATACTCCTCAATGCCATTGGATGAATCCCGGAACATATTCCAGTCTGTGCTAGCAAAACAGTCCTGTAGCGTAGTATCCGCATCATCTGACCACTTCCGTATTGAGCAAGTCACTGGTACATCCTGCTTTAGTTTTTGCTTGTAAGTAGGAATCAGGAGGATAGCATTGTGGTCAGATTTGCCAAATGGAGGGCAGGTGAGAGCTTTGTATGCATCTCTGTGTATGGAGTAAAGGTGGTCTAGAGTTTTTTTCACCTCTGGTTGCACATGTGACATGCTGGTAAAAATTTGGTAAAACAGATTTAAGTTTGCCTGCATTAAAGTCCCTGGCCACTAGGAGCGCTGCTTCTGAGTGAGCATTTTCTTGTTTGGTTATGGCATTATAGAGTTGGTTGAGTGTGGTCTTAGTGCCAGCATCGGTTTGTGGTGGTAAATGGATGGCTACGAATAATATAGATGAGAAGTCTCTTGGTAGATAGTGTGGTCTACAGATTATCATAAGGTACTCTACCTCAGGCGAAAAATACCTCAAGACTTCTTTAATATTAGACATCGCGCACCAGCTGTTATTGACAAAAAGACACACCCCCACCCCTCGTCTTACAAGACGTAGCTTCCCTGTTCTGCCGGTGCATTGAAAATCACTCCAGCTCTATATTATCCATGTTGGCGTTCTGCCACGACTCGGTGAAATGTCCCGTTAGTAGGATAATCGTAATAATAGGTCATCAATTTTATTTTCCAATGATTGCATGTTAGCAAGTAGAATTGATGGCAGAGGGAGCTTACTCGCTCGCCTAAGGATTCTCAAAAGGCAGCCTGATCTGCGTTCTCTTTTCCTCTGTCTTTTCTTCACACAAATGACGGGGATCTGGGCCTGTTCCCGGGAGAGCAGTATATCTTTATCATCGGACTCGTTAAAGGAAAAAAGATGAGCGACCCAGGGATGTGTGTACTTTGGGGACCTTCAACAGAATGTGACTGACAGAAAGGGTGTTGTATGTGGAGAATGAGGGCTGCAGTAGATATCTCAGATAGGGGGAGTGAGGCCTAAGAGGGTTTTATAAATTAACATCAACCAGTTTGTCTTGCGACGGGAATACAGAGATGACCAGTTTACAGAGGAGTATAGAGTGCAGTGATGTGTCCTATATAGATTTGGTGGCAAATCTGATGGCCGAATGGTAAAGAACATCTAGCCGCTCGAGAGCACCCTTACCTGCCGATCTATAAATTATGTCTCTGTAATCTAGCATGGGTATGATGGTCATCTGAATCAGGGTTAGTTTGGCATCTGGGGTGAAAGAGGAATGATTACGATAAAGGAAACCAAGTCTAGATTTTATATGTGCTGAGAGATATGTCCTGAGAGAAGGACAGTGCACCGTCTAGCCATACTCCCAAGTACTTGTATGAGGTGACTACCTTAAGCTCTAAACCCTCAGAGGTAGTTATCACACCTGTGGGGAGAGTGGCATTCTTCTTACCAAACCACATGACCTTTGTTTTGGAGGTGTTCAGAACAAGGTTAAGGGTAGAGAAAGCTTGTTGGACACTAAGAAAGCTTTGTTGTAGAGCGTTTAACACAAAATCCGGGGAGGGGCCAGCTGAGTATAAGACTGTATCATCTGCATATAAATTAATGAGAGAACTTCCTACTGCTTGAGCTATATTGTTGATGTAAATTGAGAAGAGCATGGGGCCTAGGATCGAGCCTTGGGGTACTCCCTTGGTGACAGGCAGTGGCTGAGACAGCAGATATTCTGACTTTATACACTGCACTCTTTGAGAGAGGTAGTTAGCAAACCAGGACATAGACGACACCAATACTTCTTAGCCGGCCCACAAGAATAGAATGGTCTACCGTATCAAAAGCTTTGACCAAGTCAATAAAAAAAGCAGCACAACATTGCTTTGAATGAAGTGCAATGGTGACGTCATTGAGGACCTTTAAGGTTGCAGTGACACATTCATACCCTGAGCGGAAACCAGATTGCATACCACAGAGAAGAATATAGACATCAAGAAAGCCAGTCAGTTGATTATTGACACGTTTTTCCATCACTTTTGATAAACAAGGCAAAATAGAAATAGGCCTATAACAGTTAGGATCAACTTAATCTCCCCCTTTAAATAAAGGACAAACCGTGGCTGCCTTCCAAGCAATGGGAACCGCCCCAGAAAGGAGAGACAGGTTTAAAAGGTCGAAGATTGGCAATGGCAATGATAGGGGCAGCAACCTTAAAGAAGAAAGGGTCTAAACCATGGGCAAGGAGGCATAGCTGAGTCAAATAGGAATCCTGACTTATTGAAGTGGTGATTAAAGAGCTCAGCCATGTGCTTCTTGTCAGTAACAACCACATCATCAACATTAAGGGACGTGGGCAGCTGTGAGGAGGAGAGTTTATTCTCCAGGTCATTAACCATTTCCCAGGACTTCTTCAGGTTAAACCCACAGAGAGAGAACTACTCCTGTTATTAACATACTGTTTATTTAGCCTTTATATTTAACATACATTTAGGCCTAGGTTTACATGTATTAGGCCTAGGCCATAGCCTAAACTTATGTGATGGGCTTATCTTGAGTAGCTTTAAAACATTTATCAAATGTTGCCCAAATGACCTCTTCAGCATTAGACCCCTTTTTCAATTTTCGCCTAAAATGACATTCTTAAATCTAACTGCCTGTAGCTCAGGACCTGAGGCAAGGATATGCATATTGTTGATACCATTTGAAAGGAAACACTTTGAAGTTTGTAGAAATGTGAAACTAACGTAGGAGAATATGACACTTTAGATCTGGTAAAAGATAATACAAACAAAGAAACATGCATTTTCTATTTTTTTTTGTTCCATCATCTTTGAAATGCAAGAGAAAGGCCATACATTGAGATAGAACTTTAGGTGTAATTTAGATGTTGTCCACAGCAGTGTGTGTGCAAAGTTTTAGTCTGATCCAGTGAAGAATTACATCACTACACAATATTTTGTGTGGCGCCATAGACAGCAGTGGGGTCAAACTGTAGAACCCAGTTCCTACATTTGAATGTAAAAATGGATTTTATCAGACAAAACTATGGTACATTTTATCTGGGACCCTCAGGATGACAAATCAGAGCAATATTACTGAATGTAAGTACATTATTTACCTTCAGAGGTGAATGTATCAAACCAGTTGCTGTGATAAAAGTGTTTTGGTGTTGTGCACTATCCTCAAACAATAGCATGGTATTTTTATGCTGTAACAGCCACTGTAAATTGGACACTGCAGTTAGATTAACATGAATTTAAGCTTTCTGCCGTATAAAACATGTCTATGTCCCAGAAAGTTCTAGTCACATTCCCGCACATTGAGCAACAACTATCCCGGTTTAGGGACACCGGTCCCGTAGAGGTTAATTTCTATGTAGTATTTTTCTCATGTTTAATCTAAGTATAGTTTTAAATATCTGTCTATATATACATATAGATACACATCCAGTCAAACATTTGGACACATCTACTCATTCAAGGATTTTTCTTTGCTCATTTGAGTTGTTCTTGCCATAATATGGACTTGGTCTTTTACCAAATAGGGCTATCTTCTGTATACCACCCCTAATTTGTCACAACACAACTGATTGGCTCAAACGCATTAAGAAGGAAAGAAATTCCACAAATTAAAGATTAACAAGGCACACCTCTTAATTGATATGCATTCTAGGTGACTACCTCATGAAACTGGTTGAGAGAATGCCAAGAGTATGCAAAGATGTAATCAAGACAAAGGGTGGCAACTTTGAAGAATCTCAAATATAAAATATATTTTGATTTGTTTAACACTTTTTTGGTTACTACATGATTCCATATGTGTTATTTCATAGTTTTGATGTCTTCACTATTATTCTACAATGTATAAAATAGTACAAATAAAGAAAAACCCTTCAATGAGTAGGTGTGTCCAAACTTTTGACTGGTACTATATACACAGTGCCTTCAGAACATATTCACACCCCTTTACTTTTTCCACATTTAGTTGTGTTACAGCCTGAATTTAAAATGGATTAAATTGAGATGTTTCGTCACTGGCCCACACACAATACCCCATAATGTCAAAGATGTTTACAGATTAATAAAAAAGGAAAAGCTGAAATGTCTTGCATCAATAAATATTCAACCACTTTGTTATGGCAAGCCTAAATAAGTTCAGGAGTAAACATTTGCTTAACAACTCACATAATAAGTTGCATGGACTCACTCTGTGTGCAATAATAGGATTTAACATATATGTTATTTAGCAGACACTTTTATCCAAAGCAATTTCCAATCATGCATGCATATTGGTGGTCCCGGAAATCAAACTTACATTCCTGGCATTGCAAGCACCATGCTCTACCAACTGAGCCATACATGACCGCATGATGGTTTAATGACTACCTCCTCTCTCTATCACACACATACAATTATTTGTAAGGTCCCTCAGTCGAGCAGTGAATTTCAAACACAGATTCAACCACAAAGACCAAGGAGGGTTTCCAGTGCCTCGCAAAAAAGGGCACCTATTGGTATATGGGTAAAAAATAAAAAATGGAATATTCCTTTGAGCATGGTGAAGTTATTAATTACACTTTGGATGGATTATCAATACACCCAGTCAATAGAAAGACACTCAGTTGCCGAAGAGGAAGGAAACCGCTCAGGGATTTCACCATAAGGCCAACGTTGACTTTAAAATAGTTACAGAGTTTAATGGCTGTGATAGGAGAAAACTGAAGATGGATCAACAACATTACAGTTACTCCACAATACTAACCTAATTGACAGAGTGAAAATAAGGAAGCTTGTACAGAAAACAAATATTCCAAAACAGGAACTAAAGTAAAACTGCAAAAAATGTGGCAAAGCAATTTACTTTTTGTACTGAATACAAAGTGGTATGTTTGGGGTAAATCCAATACAACACATTACTGAGTACCACTTTCCATATTTTCAAGAATATGGGTGGCTGCATCATGTTATGGGTTTGCCTGAAGACAGTGAATGTTCCTGAGTGGCAGAGTTACAGTTTTGACTTATTAAATCTACTTGAAAATCTATGACAAGACTTGAAAATGGTTGTCAAGCAATGATCAACAACCAATTTGACAGAGCGTGAAGAATTTTAAAAGAATAATGTGCAAATGTTGCACAATCCAGGTGTGGAAAGCTGTTAGAGACTTACCCAGAAAGACTCACTGCTGTAATCACTGCCAAAGGTGCTTCTACAAATGATTGACTCAAGGGTGTGAATACTTATGTAAATAAGATATTTATGTATTTCATTTTAAATGAATTTGCTACATGTTCTAAAAACATGTTTTCACTTTGACATTATGGGGTATTGTGTGTAGATGATTGAGAGAAAAAAATCAACAAAAAGTGGAATGAGTTAAGGGGTATACTGTATATATGTTGTATAGGTGAATCACAGCCCTTTTGAATGTTTACCAATTATGTGTGCCCTGTTAAATCTATTTATTTCTGATCCTGATAGGTCTTTGTTTTAATTTGCCTAAATAATGGTAAGCAGGACTAGAGGGATTAAAAAAGTATCAGCCTAATGTAAAAAAAAGAGAGAATCAATCACTGTGTTGCTCAAGCATTATAACAACATGTTAAGGCCAATGTTTTATAAACTAATGTCTAAAAGATATATCCCATCACACCATATTTTAGGAGAACCCACAAAATAAAGTAGCCCATTACCAGAGAAACCACCAAGGCATTTTTAGAAGTGACATCTGTAGGCTATTTTAAGAACTACAGATGACCTGTTACTCAACTGTACCTGACATAATATATTTGTAGCTAGTTTATACTGTTTGTAATTCATGTGAGTAAGTTGCAGTATATATATATCATGTCATGTTTCCCCTAATTTAACATTAGACTACTCATTTCAGGTGGTATTTAAATGTATATTTCACCTACATTTCATAATTTGGGAGTCTTTGGGAGTAATGATGATCTATAGGCCATGGTGGACTATAACAATATGGGTCCGTCAGTTCTGCCCGTCTAGCAATATTTAGTGTGCCAAAATCAGCTTGGTTTCTCAGCGACATAGGAAGTTGAGGATGTGTATTCCAGTTGCTACAAACCACAGACACAGTTCTTTGTTTGCCTCTGGGCAGTCTGTGAACAGGAATGTTACCAATGTTGCCAATTGACATCAGCAGTTATTGAAAAAGAAAATGGCACCTCACTATACTATACATTGATATGGCTATAGTTAAAATGACATGCCTCCATGCTTTCAAGAAACATTTGCACAACTTCCTCTGGGATTGGTTTGATGTCACTTGAGAGGGAAATTCTTGCATGAGATCATGCTATAAGGCCTCCCCCCTCTGTCATAGCCTAAGGTCAATGATCTGCTACTCTGCTGCTCAAAGTCTAGCCTGCATTCACATCGCTTCCCATATCAGATTCAATCAATGTCCTGGGAATTGTAGAACATACTTAACACACAGCAATTGACAAGAGCTATGTTTTGTTTCACTTTGTAACCATTGTCCAGTTAATTACATTATATTGTAATTTAAATGTAGTTAGTTACTCTGTTACTAATGTTAATAGGGTTATGTTTCCTTAATACACAATTCAGTGGAGGGGGTTTGTTTTAATTCTAGACTGAGAAGTAGCGGGGATGGTGATCAAAGATGTCTGTCAGACTAAAAGCCTGGTCTGGCAGAGAGCCACGAGTTATTGGATGGAACATTATGTTCTTGTTAATTATAACAGTGACATAGCACAGGTGGAAATGACTAGGCTGACCAAACCCACAGGGATGCAACCAACACTGTGTACTCTGTGGGGAAGGAGTTCTCTTACAAGAATATATAATGCAATAACCTATTGCGTTAGGTTCAGATTAACTTGCTTATTTGATACTTCATGTGTGGCATTATTACATCCTCAGTCATGACTCATTGCTTAAACCCATTTGAAGTTGTCATCACTTTTGTGATTACTAAAAGCAGCTAGGAAAGAGTGCTACTCAATATAATTTGGTTTACATTGTATCACTAAGCTACATGTTATTCTGTAATTAGTGCATTGAGGTTTCTGGAAATGACAAGTATGGTATCGTGCATTAGCTATGACTATGAATCATAATCCTCTGGCACTATTCTTATTACCCCATCCATCACAGTCAATGTCACTTAATATGTTGAAAAGTAAGTTAATCAGCATGGTCATATTCTGTTGCTCTACTAGAAAAATGCATAAGGACTTACATTTTGAATAAGTCTTTTGTGTCTATTTCACAATAAGCTGTGATCATGTGTTGACTGGTCTAGGTAAGATGCATAGACAATCAGGAAAGCCTACTTCTGTACTTCGTTTGCTTTATATCCCCCAGCTAAAAGCAGTCAAGCCAATGGATAGTCAGTCCAATGAAGTAAGTTCTTTATTGGTCCTGTCCGGGTTCTGTTTTAGCTATGCAATGCCTACTGCTGGTTTGGTTACCCAGTTGGAATGAAACTACGCCTATACACAAATGTTGACATTGCACATTGCTCACCAGAATTCATTCCAAAAAAGAACTGTGATGCTCAGATAGTTTTGGGGGGGGGGTTGGTTGAAAAAGTTTTTCCCAACACAGCAGAAATGTATTTGTGAGTATGTGAAATTGTGAATCTACATGTATTTATACAACAGTTATTACAATGAGCTCATTTAACTTTAGTTGTCCATTCAATGTACACTACATTACCAAATGTATGTGGACACCTGCTCATCGAACATCACCTTACAAAAAAATGTGCATTAATGTGGAGTTGATCCCCACTTTGCTGCTATAACAACCTCCACTCTTCTGGGAAGGCTTTCCACTAGATGTTGAAACATTGCTGAAGTGACTTGCTTCCATTCACCACAAGAGCATTAGTGAGGTCGGGCACTGATGTTGGGTGATTAGGCCTGGCTCACATTCCAATTAATTCCAAAGCTGTTTGATTGGGTTGATGCCAAGGCTCTGTGCAGGCCAGTCAAGTTCTTCCACACCAAACTCAACAAACCATTTCTTTATGGACCTTTCTTTGTGCACAGGGGCATTGTCATGCTGAAACAGGAAAGGGCCTTCTCAAAACTGTTGCCACAAAGTTGGAAGCATGTTATTATCTCAAATGTCATTGTATGCTGTAGAGTTAAGATTTCCCTTCACTTAACTAAGGGGACTGGCCCGAACCATGAAAACAGCCCCAGATCACTATTTTTCAACCACCAAACTTTACAGTTCGCACTATGCATTGGTGCAGGTAGTGTTCTCCTGGCATCCGCCAAACCCAGATCAGTCCATCGGACTGCCAGATGGCAGATGAAGAGTGATTCATCACTCCAGAGAACACATTTCCACTGCTCCAGAATCCAATGGCGATGAGCTTTACACCACTCCAGCCGACGCTTGGCATTTCGCATGGTGATCTTAGGCTTGTGTGTGGCTGCTTGGCCATGGAAACCCATTTTATGGTGCTCCCGACGTCTTGTGCTGACATTGCTTCCAAAGGCAGTTGGGAACTCAGTAGTGAGTTTTGCAACTTGGGGACAGACGATTTTTACCCGCTACGCGCTTCTGCACTCAGTGGTCCCATTCTGTGAGCTTGTTTGACCTACCACTTGGCAGCTGAGCCATTGTTGCTCCTAGACATTTCCACTTCACAACAACAGCACTTACAGTTGAACAGGGCAGCTCTAGCAGGGCAGACATTTGACAAACTGACTTGTTGGAAAGGTGGCATCCTATGACGGTGCCACGTTGAAAGTCACTTCAGTAAGGCCATTCTACTACCAATGTTTGTCTATGAAGATTGTATGGCTGTGTTCCTCGATTTTATACACCTGTTAGCAATGGGTGCATCTGAAACAGCCAAATCCACTAATTTGAAAGGTTGTCCACATACATTTGTATATATAGTCTATATTTGTGTTGACATTTTAAGGAATTCTTGTTATTATGGTATTCTTGCTGAACTATTCCTTTGTTATCGTCAGCAACAACAGATGTTTAGAAAATAATATAGCCTACGTATTCTTCTCCAGAATTCAATGCCAATATTATAAGAAAGAGTGTGTGTGTGTGTGTGTGTGTGTGTGTGTGTGTGTGTGTGTGTGTGTGTGTGTGTGTGTGTGTGTGTGTGTGTGTGTGTGTGTGTGTGTGTGTGTGTGTGTGTGTGTGTGTGTGTGTGTGTGTGTGTGTGAGAGAGTGTGTGAGAGTACAGTAACTGTAAGCACGAGGACGGGTTCATGCAAGGATACCAAGTCATCAGGAAGTGAAACAGAACAGAATGTGCTGTACTAATCTGATTGAAAAACACTGTGCCCTGAGTGGTCGGAAGAAAAAAAAAATGTTTTATTTCAGCAGGCTAAAAGAGAATACTGTGTCACAGGGGAAGAAGAGAAACAACAATAACAAAACAAAAAAGTTTAACCACAGACACAGTGTGTTGGCCCATAGGTGAGAGAAAAGCTGCCTAGTACACTCAAACATGATCACAGAATGAAAATAAAGCTGAGCAACATCATGCTCTTTGTTTGTCGAAGAGCCATCTGTGATACAGAACCTCATCAGTTTAATTTCCTGTCCTAATCCTTTTTAGCTGTGGACTTTTGGCCTACAAAGGTCAGAGGGGGTGATAGCTGAGGAACATGGAAGTTGTCTGGCTGAACCGTACTGCACTCTAATTCATACATTCCGTTAGATATTGTGTCAGAGCTTAGAACTGTAGGCCAGAGTCAATGTCTAAGCCTTGTTTTTTGAATGAATAGGTCAAGGCCAAGCACAGTGTGGCATAAATAGGGTAGATGGAAGGAGCTGGCTGTAGGAGGAGGATGAGTGAAAATAAGGAGATTTTATTTTTACCTTTATTTAACTAGGCAAGTCAGTTAAGAACAAATTCTTATTTTCAATGACGGCCTAGGAACAGTGGGTTAACTGCCTGTTTAGGGGCAGAACGACAGGTTTGTACCTTGTTAGCTCAGGGGTTTGAACTTGCAACCTTCCGGTTACTAGTCGAAAGTTCTAACCACAAGGCTACCCTGCCGCCCTGCCATAATATGTTAATTGCATTTGGAAAGTATTCAGACCCCTTGACTTTTTCCACATTTTGTTACGTTACAGAATTACTCTAAAATATAGTTTTTTAAAAAGATGTATCATCAATCTACACACAATACCCCATGACAAAGAAAATACATTTTACCTTATTTAGTACATAAGAATTCAGACCCTTTGCTATGAGTCTCGAAATTCAGCTCAGGTGGATCCTGTTTCCATAGATCATCCTTGAGATGTTTCTACAACTTTATTGGAGTCTACCTGTAGTAAATTTAATTGATTGGACAGGATTTGGAAAGGCACACACCTGCCTATATAAGGTCCCACAGTTGACAGTGCACGTCAGAGCAAAAACCAAGCCATGAGGTCGAAGGAATTGTCCGTAGAGCTCCGAGACAGGATTGTGTCGAGGCACAGATCTGGGGAAGGGTACCAAAACATTTCTGCAGCATTGAAGGTCCCCAAGAACACAGTGGCCTCCATCATTCTTAAATGGAAGAGGTTTTGAACCACCAAGACTCTCCCTGGAGCTGGACGCCAGGCCAAACTGAGCAATCGGGGAAGCAGGGCCTTGGTCTGGGAGATGCTGTGGGGATGTTTTTCAGTGGCAGGGACTGGGAGATTCATTAGGATGGAGCCAAATGTATTTTTTAAATTTTTTTATTTAACCTTTATTTAGGGAATGTACAGAGAGATCATTGATGGAAACCTGCTCCAGAGCACTAAGGACCTCAGACTGGGGGCAAAGGTTAACCTTCCAACAGGACAATGACCCTAAGCACGCAGCCAAGACAACGCAGGAGTGGCTTCCGGACAAGTCTCTGAATGTCCTTGAGTGGCCCAGCCAGAGCCCAGACTTGAAACCGATCCAACATCTCTGGAGAGACCTGAAAATAGCTATGCAGCAACGTTCCCCATCCAACCTGACAGAGCTTGAGAGGATCTGCAGAGAAGAATGTGAGAAAGTCCCCAAATACATGTGTGCCAAGCTTGTAGTGACATACCCAAGAAGACTCGATGATGTAATCACTGGCAAAGGTGCTTCAACAAAGTACTGGGTAAAAGGTCTGAATACTTGTGTCAACGTGATATTTCAATTTTTTTATTTGCAATACATTTGCAAAAATGGTTTTGCTTTGTCATTATGGGGTATTGAGTGTAAATTGATGAGGTTTTTTTTTAACATCCATTTTAGAATAAGGCTGTAACGTAACAAAATGTGGAAAAAGTCAAGGGGTCTGAATACTTTCCAAAAGCACTGTAGATATTGATTTTAGAACCTACCTATACACCACTGGTTAGCACTTCATGCTACACTGTAAAAATGAAGTGTTTTGTAACACTAAAACTAGTGGCAACTGAGCTGCATACCTTAAAGGAGATGAAACCTTAACTTTGCTAGAGTATTGAAACACATGGTTGTGAGGGCATTGTGACAGATTTGAGGTGTACTGAAACATTCATCCTGAGGTGTTCTGAAACATGTCATGGTGTGTTGTAACATCACATAAGTGTTGTGCAACACCTTGCCAGAAGCTGGGAACCCTGACCCAGAAAAGGTTGAAAACACTGGTGTTTGGATTCCTGTGTGGTGCAGAATTAGATCCCTTCTCTTTTGGTGTTGTTTCCCCCGCTCTAAAGCTTGAAAACACTGATGGTGTTTCGAATTCCGTCTAGTGTATAATTAAATCCCTTCTTCTGGAGTTTTCAAATACTGTAAATGAGAGTATCTCATCTTATTGTGTATTCCCTGCTCTTATAAACTCCTCATCAGTAATTCCAAATGGTCATATGGACAGCATTATCTTCAAACAAAGGATCCAATAATTTTGTTGTTGTGAAAATACAAATTACTACGTTTGTCCAAGATAATAATTAATGAGTACAAAATTACTTTTTCAAATGCTTTATCTTTTATTATCAAATTATCAAATGACAAAACAGTAAAAGGTCTTAAACATTTTTAGATTGATAAAGACAGTTCAAAGATCTGTAAGGCATTTATCATATTCTTTAAGATCAACAGAAATGTGGCATTATATTTCACGTTCATGGAAAAAATGCAGGCAATGACTAATGTTAGAAGTAGCACTCATACAAAACTTGTAAAAAAAACTTCAGCCCAGGGCTCAATACGACCCACCAGTCATCCATTGTGCTAATGACCTGACCTGAGTCTTTATATTCTGATAGTACACAGCATGGAAGATTGCTTAGATCTATTGAATAACAGACAGAACAGTTGCGCCGTGACTGGGAGACCCATGGGGCGGCGCACAATTTGGCCCAGCATCGTCCGGGTTAGGGCAGGGTTTGGCCTGCAGGGATGTCCTTGTCCCATGGGTCGTCCTGCAGGGATGTCCTTGTCCCATGGCACTAGCGACTCCTGTGGCGGGCCAGGCACAGTGCATGCTAACACGGTCGCCAGGTGTACAGTGTTTCCTCCGACACATTGATGCGGCTGGCTTCCGGGTTAAGTGGGCATTGTGTCAAGAATCAGTGCGGCTTGGTTGGGTTGAGTTTCGGAGGACGCACGGCTCTCGACCCTCGCCTCTCCTGAGTCCGTACAGGAGTTGCAGCGATGAGACAAGACTGTAACTACCAATTGGATACCACAAAATTGGGGAGAAGAAGGGTTTCAAAAATAAACAATAAAGCCTACTTATCTCAAGTCTGAATCGGGCCCAATGTGATCAGTGTAACAAGGGTGGTTCTGCACAATGGTTTACTCCTGAAGACGGGCAGTGTTTTGACAAGCAACAGACCTGGGATCACATCCACCTTCTCACATGAATACAGGTTACCTTATACATGTTGCCTCTGCTATAATTTACATAGCCCTAAACATTTTGATTGTACATTATTTATAATCTCACAAAGTTGCCTGGCAACAACAGGTCTATAATTAGTGCCAAAGTCTCCCATAGGAAAAGTATTAATTTCCCAGTGTCTTCTTTAATGTTAACAGAAAATTGAATTTATATTTATAATAAATATTTATGCTGTAAACCCTTCGCAATTTAGAAACATTTTATTAAATGAGAGACACAGTCTGCCAAAACATTTTGTGTTTGGATGCTACATTTTACATGCACTGAAACACAAAAACACTATTCAGATTGAAGAACCACTTTGGGTGGCTCAGAAAACTTCCATTCTGTTTTGAAATACATTCAGTGTATTATAACACTTACATTGGTTTTACATTCAAACACACTCCAAACACCAGATCTCAGCTTAGGTGCACTACTTTTCATGGTTTAACTACCCAGTGATGGTGTTTTGAGTCTTTCTATTTTAACAGTGTAGGTCTACCAGGGTGTTTGAAGTGTCAAGTTTTTATTGTCACGTGCACAAGTACAATGCCTTTTTTGCTTGCTCTTTCCCAACAATGCAGTAATCAATATCAGTGGTACTATAAAAAATACATCCAAAGTCAAGTAGAACAAAAACACACAAGAAAAAGTGCCAATACCATATTTATAATGTGCAGGGATACTGGAGTGGTAGGTTTAGATATGTATAGGGGTAAGCTGACTAAGCATTAGGATACTCTATATGATAAACAGAGTAGCAGCAGAGTATATGATGATTGTATGTGAGTGTGTGTGCATGTGTGTAGAGTCAGTATGAATGTGTGTGCGTGTTATGTGTGTGTGAGCAAATTAAGTGTGTGTGTGTGTGAGTGTGTTGGAGTGTCAGTACAAGTGAGTCTAATTGAGTGTGTAGCGTGTGCATAGAGACAGTGCAAAAAAAAACATATTTTTATTATAGAAAGATAAGTGCAGATTGTCTGTGTAGCCATTTTGTTGGCTATTTAACAGTCTTATGGCTTGGGTATACAAGCTGTTCAAGAACATGTTGGTGTCAGACTTCGCGCTCCGGTTCCACTTGCCATGCAGAAACAGAGAGAACAGTCAATGGCTTGGGTGGCTAGAGTCTTCAACAATTTTCTGGGCCTGATATAGAGGCCCTGGATGGCAGGGAGTTCGGCCCAAGTGATGTACTGGGCTGTCTGCACCACCCCCTGTAGCGCCATGCAATTGAGGGCAATGCAGTTGCCATACCAAGCAGTGATGCAGCCAGTCAAAATGCTCTCAATGGTGCAGCTGTAGAACTCTTTTCAACCTCTTGAGGGGAAATGTTGCGCCTTCTTCACGAATGTTTGCATGTGTGTGGACCATTTTATGTCCTTATAATGATTTGGACACCGAGGAACATGAAGCGCTTGATCCACTCCTCTGCAGCCCTGTCGATGGACAGTGGTCCACAATCAGCTCCTTGGTCTGAGGGAGAGGTTGTTGTCCACAGTCCACCACAGCGCCAGGTCACTGACATCCTCCCTGTAGGCGGTGCCATCGTCACCAGGGTTTCAGGCCTACCACAGTTGCATCGTCAGCAAACTTGAAGATGGTGTTGGAGTCGTGCATGGCCACGCAGTCGTGGGTGAACAGAGAGTGCAGGAGGGGACTAAGCACATACCCCTGTGGGGCCCCCGTGTTGAGGGTCAGCATGGCAGAGATGATGCTGCCTACCCTCACCACCTGGGGTTCGTCCGTCAGGAAGTCCAGGATCCAGTTGCAGAGGGAGGTGTTCAGTCCAGGGTCCCAAGCTTGTTGATGTGTTGAACACTGAGCTGTCAATGAACAGCATTCTCAAATAGGTAGTCCTCTTATCTAAGTGGGTGAGGGCAGAGTAGTGTGCATTTGAGATTGTGTCGTCTATGGATCTGTTGGGGTGGTATGCAAATTGTAATGGGTCTAGCGTGTCTGGGATGATGGAGTTGATGTGTGCCATAACCCGCCTTTCAATGCAAATCTAATCAAATTCATTTTTATTGGTCACATACATATATTTAGCAGATGTTACTGTGGGTTTAGCGAAATGCTTGTAAAAGTTGCTTAGGAGTTAGAAGCAGAGCTGCCATATCTGTCGGCTCCAACTTACTTGATGATTACAGATGTGAGTGCTACAGGGCAGTAGTCATTGTGGCAGGTGGCCTTAGGAAGGATGGTGGTCATCTTGAAACATGTGGGGATTACAGACTGGGACAAGGAGAGGATGCAAATGACTGTGAATATGCCTGCCAGCTGTTCTGCACCTGCTCTGAGAATGCCCCCTGGAATTCCGTCCAGCCCGCAGCGTTACGAGTGTTGACCTGATTAAAAACCTTAGTCACGTCGGCCTCAGAGAGCAAGATCACGCAGTCCCCTGGGTCAGCGGGGTCGCTCATGCACAGCTAGGTGTTGTTTTTGTCAAAACGCACATAAAATGCATTGAGTTCGTCTGGTAGAGAGGCATTGTTGGGCAGATCATGGCTGGGTCTTCCTTAGTAATCTATAATGGACTGTAGCCCCTGCCACAATCAGCAGGCGTCAGAGCCCACTTAATAGGATTCCACCTTGTTCCTATATTGTCCCTTTACTTGTTTGATGGATCTGCAGACGTCGTAGCAGGACTTCTTGTTCGTGTCCTCAGCTGTTACTTCAGGGTTGGCTACGATAACCCTGTGAGTGGTAGCCCTGTCCTTTAGTTTAGCGCTAATCCTCAATATTAATCCAGGGCTTTTTGATTGGGGAAGCAGCGAATCTTCACTGTGGGGATAATGTCTGCAATGTATTTGGTAATGAAGCCGGTGACACGGAGGTGGTTAGCGATGTTCTATCTAATACCACACCCCCTTGGGCCTTATTGATTATAGACTTGGTGGTTTGAGTCCTGAATGCTGATTGCCTGGCAACGTTGGTAAACAATTTATTATAGCAATAAGGCACCTCGGGGGTTTGCGATATATGGACAATATACCATGGCTAAGGGTGGTGTCCAGGCACTCCGCGTTGCGTGGTACATAAGAACAGCCCTTAGCCGTGATACAGTATATTGGCCATATAACACACCTCCTCTTGCCGTTTTGCTTAATTATACACCATGCTGAATAAACGATATATCACGTACCATGCAATGTATTCTTAAGAAGAACCATTGTATAAATAAATACATGTTATTTAGGTATCTGGTCTCGACACAGCTCTTTAAAAAAAAAAAAAAACACACTTGGTCAGGTAGTCATAATTCTCCACTCCAGTAGACGGCGATAGGCCACTGGTAAAGCACTTTACTGACCCCGAGCTGTCGAGATTATTTATTTCATTTCAACGCCATTTTCCAACACCGTGTGGAGACTACTGCTCGCAGGTAAGAATCGTCTGAGCGTGTTGGGAGACTTTGGCGCAGATATAACGAGTACAATTGTGATTAATGGATGTGGGAATGAAAACGGTTTACGATTTAAAAACATCATGCACTGTAAAATGGTTTTGCTTTAGTCGAATAGTTCGATTGAACCGTCAACAAAAGCCAGCATCTTGCTAAGCTAACCGCAATGCTCATCCACGGCTAATGGAAGCTAACAATGAGCAGCACTGCCAGATTAATACAATACATGTTTTTCCTGTCTAATTTATCCATGCACTTACTTAAAGCTGTAACTAACTAGCGATCGTATTAAGTTACATTTAAACAATCGCGTTGTTGGTAGCTAGCTAAGCACGTTAACTTGCTAGCTAACAATATAGTTAACTAATCAATGCTAATCAAGTCTCCCTCCTTTCTTCCAGATTGATATTTTTTGTCAACCCTTCAACGGAAACAAGTATCCTTCGAGATGGGAGGTAATTACCTAACGTGATATGCACCCAACGTCTTTTTCGGTCTTGTTTCTTATATGTTAAAAAAAAAAAAAAAACGATTAGTTTGGTTAGGGGCCACTTAACACAGCGTTGTCACAAATTACGTCGATGGGAGTGATGTGAATTGTGAATGACTGGATGTAGTACTTGTGGTATCTTATTTTCCTCTTTCCTTTCACTCTTAGAACCTGCTCATCTCAGAGATTGTCCTCTTGATTGTAAGGTATATGTTGGGAACTTGGGCAACAGTGGAAACAAGACTGAGTTGGAGAGGGCGTTTGGGTACTATGGCCCCCTGCGTAGTGTGTGGGTGGCGAGGAACCCCCCAGGCTTTGCCTTTGTCGAGTTTGAGGACCCCAGAGATGCAACTGATGCTGTGAGAGAATTGGATGGGAGGTAAGCCACTACTTAAATACATTATTGTCCACCAAGAATGGGAAATTCGGGTTCATTACTTGAGCAAAACAGTGAGTCATATGCTGTATTCCAGTCTAACTAGTATGCGTCTGCAATTACTTTATGTGAACAGGACTCTGTCTGGCTGCAGAGTGAGAGTTGAGTTGTCCAATGGTGAGAAACGCTCGAGGAGCCGCGGACCTCCACCCTCCTGGAGCCGTCGCCCTGGACGTGATGACTACAGCAGCAGGCGCCGTGGTAGCCCGCCTGTCAGACGCCGGTATGATACATCACCTTTCACCTAGATTTATTATCACTTATCTTTAACATGTAGGCCAACAAGTGTTTATAACCTACCTACCTTGCCAGTCAACCCCACACCCTCCCTTCCATCCCTTCCAACTGTATCATATGTCCTATCATTTCAATTTAGTGGGCTGGATTTGGCAGGTAGACACACACACCTGCACTGTCTGTAGGTTGGTTAGTGCTGTGATACATTATAACATTTTTACTATGGACACAATCAGAGCTGGGAAAGGATCATTTACTCATCTGAGGGATTGGGTCCCTTTTTCAGGTCAAAATTTAGGTGATTTCAAAAGGTTTAATTCGGGCATCATTTGTTGATCTGGGCAATACATTTAAGGTAAATTCTTTAAGATAAACATTTATCACCCATCAAATTTCGGAAGAAGGGGGCACTTGTTTGATCATTTAATTGCTATCTGGATGTCAGTTTTGTTTCATTTTCTCAGTTTCGTTTTTTGCCTTCGATCTATATTAATAAAAATGAACCCCGTTGCAGAGTCATCACCATGCCTCTTCTCACCACCCTCTGAGACAGTCAGTCAACTAGTCCTCTTACAGCATCATGTGACCACTGACCAGCGCCAGCACTGTGCCCCACCCAATCAGCTTCGCTGGTGCCGTGTCACTAGACCCAGGCATGGCCAGTCGTCATGTTCCGCTCCAGCCTATTGGTTCCTGAGCATGCAGCTCTCAGCTTCCTCCTCCTCCTCCAACCTTAACCCAATCGTCAGCGTCGCAGCCCACCTCACAATTCTGACCAGTCAGCGATTTAACTACTTTCCCCAATTATCAACACAACTACCTACAAGCAGCACAGCAGGCCCCGGCTAACCACACAAAGACAGGGAAAATCTACAACTACTGTACCCCCTCCAGCCAACCAACTCCATAACTCCAACATTTGCAACATGTGGCAAATCCTCTCTGCAAATTCTACCTCCCTCGCCATCAGTCTGACTTCCTTGCGTCATTTCTATCTTGTGTCCAAACCCCCAAAAAATAGTAAGTTGCTTTTCTCCTGCTTTTTGTAGTGTCATGCTTACCACAGGTTTGGTTTAACAGCTGCTTGACGATATGCAATTGGCAGTCATAGAAAGTGTGGCTTGAATTTAGTTTCAAACAACTTGTGAGTACAATTATTATCATTTAGAATCTCCCTCTCATAGATTACAAATAATGCTTTTGTCCTGAAACTCAAAAGTTGTGGGGTCTTGGAGCTGCCCTGGTTAGCATTAACTGTGTATTACCAATTATGAGGACCAATATAGGTAGTGATTTAAGAAATGTGCCCTTTGTTTGTACAACAAACAGTACAGGTATGTAGCTTTTAAGTCTGCATACTTGTATTTTATAGCTTCTAATTCATTGTCTCACTTTGTTTATATGCTTGTGTTCATTTAAACTTCCCCGGTCTCCTGAGTTTATAAGAGGTCTCATTTTGACCTCAGTTGGTTGTCCAGGCATTCTGTCCTCTAGCAGGGGTGCAGAGGATCCCCTGATCTGTTCCGTCTGCAGAAAGAGGAAGGCTGTGTGTGGTATTGTGTAATGATTGGAATGATGCTTCTTCGGGAATAAGGAATGTCATGTTTGACAGGTGTTATTGATGCAATAATACCCTGTATTAAAACGTTTTTTTTCCTTCTCCGTCCAGCTCTCCTAGGAGGAGGAGCTTCAGCCGCAGTCGCAGCAGGTGAGCGTAGATGCCTCTACTACATTCTCCATAGTGTTCCTCTTTGCCCAGCCTCCACACCTTAACCTGTCTGGGATATGTGGGACGGTAGCGTCCAACCTCGCCAACAGCCAATGAAAGTGCAGGGCGCCAGATTCAAAATAACAAAAATCTCATAATTAAAATTCCTCAAGCATACAAGTATTTTACACCATTTAAAGATAAATTCTCATTAATCCAGCCACAGTGTCAGATTTCAAAAAGGCTTTACAGTGAAAGCACCACAAATGATTGTTAGGTCACCACCAACTCACAGAAAAACACAGCCATTTTTCCAGCCAAAGAGAGGAGTCACAAATGGAGAGAATTAATTACTAACCTTTGGTCTTCATCAGATGACACTCATAGGACTTCATGTTACACAATACATGTATGTTTTGTGCATATTTATATAAAAAATATATAATTTTACATTTATGTTCAGTAGTTCTAAAACATGCAGTGATTTTGCAGAGAGCCACATCAATTTACAGAAATATTCATCATAAATGTTGATGAAAATACAAGTGTTACACGTGGAATTAGAGATCTAGTTCTCCTTAATGCAACTGCTGTGTCAGATTTTTTTTAAACTATGGAAAAAGCAAACCATGCAATGATCTGAGTACAGCGTTCAGACAACAAAGCAGCCAAAAAGATATCCGCCATATTGTGTAGTCAACATTAGTCAGAAATAGCATTATCAATATTCACTTACCTTTGATGATCTTCATCAGAATGCACTTCCAGGAATCCCAGTTCCACAATAAATGTTTGATAAAGCATATAATTTATGTCCAAATAGCTTCTTTTGTTAGGGTGTTTGGTAAACAAATCCAAACGCACGTGCAGGTCCAGCCGAACGTCGGATGAAAAGTTCCGTTACAGCCCGTAGAAACTTGTCAAACTAAGTATAGAATCAATCTTTAGGATGTTATCATAAATCTTCAATAATGTTCCAACTGGAGAATTCCTATGTCTGTAGAAAAGCAATGGAACGAGAGCTAACTCTCTTGTGACTGTGATGAGCCTGTGGCACTCTGTGGCACACGTCATGAGCCTGTGGCACTCTGCCAGTCACCTGGCCAATCCCCTCTCATTCGCCCCCACCTCACAGTAGAAGCCTCAAACGAAGTTCTAAAGACTGTTGATATCTAGTGGAAGCCGTGGGAAGTGCAATATGACCCCATTTACACTGTATATTGGAATGGCAAAGAGCTGTATAACTACAAGCCTCAGATTTCCCACTTCCTGGTTGGATTTTCTCAGGTTTTCACCTGCCATATGAGTTCTGTTATACTCGCAGACATAACTCAAACAATTTTAGAAATGTCAGTGTTTTCTATCCAATACTACTAATAATATGCATATATTAGCATCTGGGACAGAGTAGCAGGCAGTTTACTCTGGGCACATTATTCATCCAAGCTACTCAATACTGCCCCCCTGTCACCAAGAAGTTAACAGATTTGTGGTAGCTATCTAACTAGTAGGGATGTAAAGATTCACCAATCTGCATCGGTCCCTGATTTTAAAATACAAGTTCATATTACATTCTTTCCACCTTCCGAAAATACCTCATCTTTTGTGACTGACCACTAACGCATCCTCTCCTTTAGTGGCAAACTGCATGTAACTGTTGCCAGTCATTGATCTAGAAGTCATTTTGCATGCCGAACAACCCCAGGCAATATCAGTAGCCTAGTCAAACTGCACTGTGCCCAGCTTTACGTGCTGACCAACATGAGTTAGTTGGCCTGTTCCTGATCGTGCACATCTGCTCGGCACCTTCAGCATTCAAATGCTAAAATGGCTTTGCTAGATTGTTGTCTCTGCAAATGTTAAATGGTGTTTTACTGGAATAAACACTTATCTGGCTATACCTGCTGAACAGGGCTTACTATAGATTTGAAATTTTTTTGTTAAAGTTCACCATTGGCAATAGTTTGGGATAAAAACATTTGTACATCTTAATGTTAAGTCCCCTATTTGGTTCTGGGCTGGGCGTTTTGGTGTACAAAGCACTTTATGAGTGTTGTAGGGTCCTGTGTCTTATAGTGCAAGAAAGCCCCATCTCTCCACTCCTGCTCTACCAGCGGGGCTGAACTGAAGTGTCAGGTTTCAGATGCTACATTTGCTGAGTGACTTGTCACATTTCTGAGCCTATCTAGACTAAGGAATTATTTCCTGTCTAGTGTTGCACAGTATACCGGTTATATACCGGTTATATCACGGACCCAAAACAACATGGTACTTATGATACCAACTTTTTAGAATACCATAGTACTGTTTCATATGTTACTCCAAAAATGTTCGCCCTCCCAATCTAAAGTACCCACTGCCGCCTGTTATAAAATGTTTATACATGGCTCTGACGTGGTCAATACTAATCGATGCTCTATAGTTTAAAGTGACCACTGTTCAAATGTACAATTTCTGACCGTGTGAATACATGCGAGTACATCGGGAAACGCACTCTAATTGACTTGTTCTTCTCTAGGTCTCCGTCACGAGACAGAAGGAGAGATAGGTCTATCTCCAGAGACAGGAACCATAAACCTTCAAGATCCTTCTCAAGGTCCCGGAGGTAAGTGTGCGTTCATGACGTTAAATGGCGTCTGTTTCTTGTCTTTGTTTATCCACGGGCGTCTTCCTATATGGATAGGTGCAGTGGGGTTATTGACACCCTTGATGAAGATGCACAAAAATGTCTATAAAATTGTTGTAAATTCTATTAATACAATTGCACGTAAATAGATTTTGTTTAACAAGTAATAAAAAAATAAAAGTTGTGTCAATTATCGACAACCCTGTTTTTAATTTCCTTTCAATACCTCACCTAGTGAGGATGATGCCACTGAGCCTTTTTCAGAAATGTTTTATGAGTTAACACATTAGAAGGAATCTTAGACCGTTCCTACATACAGAGTCCTTCCAGCGCCTTTGTCTGCTCTTATGGGCTTCAGTCTGCAATTCAAACTACAGGTTTTCAATGGGTTTCAAGTCTGGAGACTGAGATGGCCATTCAAGAGCATCATGAACTTTACCCAGTACCAGGACATATTAGCCAAAAACCCAATGTGTTTGAATAAAATGATCTATATGCACTGAGTGCCTGTGACGTCACAGGCATTCAAACAGGTAGCACAGTGTTGTACGGGCTGAAGCTGCAACATAATTAGAGCACGTTCATTTCTTGTTTCTGACTGAAAAGTGCTGTTACCCAAATAGCTAATTTGTCTAGAAAAAATATTCCTTGCTCTCTTTACATGAAACATGTATGCATTGCATGCACGTCACCAGTAGGGCCTCGACTATAGCATATCATCACATCAATAAATTAGTTATAACAAAGTCCGAACATCGCAACAGCAAAATGGATGCGGAGGACGCGGGGGGGAAACTAGAAACGCAAATGTTTACTGGTTGCTCAGGAGGGAAAGAGGAAGTTGAGGTATGAAAGACATCTGACTTAATTGTAGAAACTACTGGAAATCAAGAAAAATTAGGGTGTAGGAGCAAGTGCTGCGTTTGTATTGTTTGCCAAACAGGTGCTGTTAGATGAATCTATTTCCAAAGACCATTTGGAACCATGTAAGCAACATTAAGTAAATTATAAATGTTCCAGTCTGTTCGAACAAGAAAATAAAATTTAAAAAATATATATTTTAAAGCCTTTATTACAGCAGCGACTATAAACAGTTTATTTATTGTTTAGGCTAATTATCCAAAGCTCCCTTTTTATTTCATTTTAAAGCAGATGCTTGATAGCATACGAGCCATTCATGCTTTGAAATGCAATGTGATGAAATTAACTAATAAATGATTGCTATGAAATATAGGCCTATGTAAGTTACGGTATTAAGACTAAACAGGACGCGCTCTTAGCCCTACAACACGATGGTGGTTATACAGGGCCACAACTATAAGAAGCCTGCTAACAGTTAGGCTATTGATTATGGACCTAATTAAGTTGGTATCTTCTGTAATCAGTTTTCTTAGACAATTAAGGCAAGGGCTGTTTCCTCGTCTTTTTACTCCGCTGCTGCCTCTGCCACATTGTTGGGTGGCAGGTAGCCTAGTGGTTAGCGCATTGGACTTGTAACCGAAAGGTTGCAAGATCAAATCCCCGAGCTGTCAAGGTATAAAAAAAATATTTAAAAAAACAGTTTGTTCTGCCCCTGAACAAGGCACTGTTCCTAGGCCGTCATTGAAAACAAGAATTTGTTCTAAACTGACTTGCCTAGGTAAATAAAGGTAAAATATTGTTCAACACCAATATGCTGGTTAACCTCGCTGTTATGCACATAGCAACAAAAAAATCTATTTGACTGCTCGCCTACAGAAATCTCGGTCGACCAACAGTTTTTGACCAAACAATCGCGAAGTCGACTAAATTGGGTCAGCCCTAGTTTGCACAATACTGGACGTCGCTCTGGATAAGAGCATCTTCTAAATGTAAAATGTCTTTACGCAGTCATTTTTGCTCGTCTTTATCAAGGGTGTCAATAATTTCGGACCCCACTGTATTTGTAGGGCTGTGGACATTGGATTGTAGTGCAAGTTATTATTGTTTCTGACAGATACTTGTTTTTCCCCCAGCCGCTCTAGGACCACGGAGAGAAAGTGAGTGACAGTCTGAAGTCCAACCCTGAGGATGTCTCTTGTATTGAATCAGGTTTTGGATGAGTGCGTTTCATTTTTAAATAATCTTTTAGATTTGTTTTTTCTTTCTTCCTTTTTATGAAGTGAAACGGCCGTGTCTATCCATCTTTGAAACAATTCCGTCTTTGCAAACTGTATCATTCACAAATTACTGTCTTTATTTTACCAAATGTGTCCTGTTTTAATTTGTTTAAATTTACATGACGCATTGTCAAATGAGTTAAAGGATTGATTTAGAAAATGTTTTCAGTCCACTTGGCAATTATTTCCCCCATAAATTCTGAAGTAGAATTCATACAGGAAGTAGCTGTCACACTGCATGTTGAGTAGAATGTGGTAACTCAACTACTTTGTATTTGTTTCTGTTAAACTGTTTGAAGTGATTGAATTAAACATTTGGTAACAGGTTTCCCTGGGTATAACTTTTTGGATTGTTTTGAGTTATGTTTAATTTACTTTTGATTGTGGCTCACTGAATGCTAGATTCTTGGATGGGAGATGGAGGGATTGATGTGTAAATCAAAGCTTAGTCATTAAATTGTTCTTAAGATGGAAATTTGTGACTCGGGTTGAAAATCTGAGTCAGAGATTGAATGATTTGGGTAGCTCTGTCTGCATTGCAAATGTATGTCTTTTCAATTTATTCTAAGTTGAATAACTTGCAATCCCTTAAGTCATAGTGAAATAGGGCTGGGAAACAATGACCACTGCTAATTCAGAGCTGTATTTGGTTAAACAAAATTTGACTGATATTCCCTTTCACCCATCCAGGATTTACTGTAATCATAACGCCAGTTAAACCATGAAGGGTAATAGGCCCATGTATTTACACATCACACACATCACTATTGGTTGGTAACAGTAAGAATTTTTTATTTTTTTAAAATTTCGCTGTAACGTATTCACAGTGAAGTTCTCATGACCAGAACTGCCTCAAAGCTATTAGTTTAGCAGTTTCAGGAAGGATCTTTTTTGCTCAAGGATGTTTGCGCAGTTCAGTTTGTTTCGACATAAGAGGTAGTCTCAATTACACAGGAAGTCTTTGGTCACAGTTGCTGAAATCGGAAACGGTTTCAAACAGAAGAGTTAAACCTGGCATGCAATACTAGCTAGGACTTGACATCATACAGTGTTTTTTTTGGCGACGTTTTTAAAGGATTTCCTGAACATCTCATCTGAAGGTAGAAGTCACAAGTGGATTCTGGAGGTGAGTACATAAAGTATTGTGGTTGTTGGTGGAAGGCGTATGTCAGGTTAATTTGCATTGGAAAATTTCAAAAGATTAGGTATTACACTAATGACTACAATTATTTTAAACACATTTGTGATGACATGGTTTCAGCAATGAAAACACCAGCATCTACATTTACTCATGTCTGCAAATCTCCACCTTTTTAAAAAGGACATTTGAATTTGAGAATTGTGAGTAGTCACTTTCATCTGCATTTTAAAAATGTTTTCTTATTAGTGTAACTTCAAACCAGATCCTAGGCGATAAGCCGGAGCAGTTGAAAGTCGTGAGGCAATGCGGATGTCTAGAGGGACTGTTCTGTGTGACACTCTGGGGTGTTGTTGACATTGGAAACAGGAAATTATTCATCATACAGTGTTTAAAATGGGGGGTAGTTGCAAACCTATTGTTTGCATAACTTGCATGTAATTGATAACCCCACTGTGATTATTAGCTGGTGCATTTAATGTAAATGTGTATTCGCCTTAGCTTTTGTGAATATCGTGTCTAATCTTGGCTTTGAGTTAAATAATTTTTCAGATAACAACATTTGTGTGTTAGTTATGCATTAGTTACATAACTGGGAGTGTCGGCTTAAACATCTTAGTGCCTAAACATTTGTGGTGCCTTCACAATAAGTTAATTGCATTGTATAAAAATTGCAAAGAGCATATCATAACTGGAAGCCTTTTTAATTCCAGCAAGATTTAAGGATTAACAACCTACCATCTGTGTGGTGATATAGGAAGAACCATGTCTGACAAGAAATCAAGAAAAGTGAAAATGGGGTCGTCACGAAGACGCCCTCGGAATCTAGATGAAAATGAGACTAAGAACGATGAGTCCGAAATGTCGTCAGCTCAAAGGAAAGGAGTTGATTCGGTTTCGTTAACCATACAAACAGACCTTTTCTCATCGAAGGGCTTATATTCAATAACACCACAATTCATGGAAGATGTTAATCCATCACTAAATGACCTTGCAGAGTCACAGCTGTCTCAACCTGGAAACCCATATCTGCTACAATCACCTGACACTGCAGGGAAGAGGAAGAAAATGGGGTCTACTCGTAGGAATAAAGGCAACCGAGAAGAGACCGACTTTGGGGAGAAACAGGACGAAACTGGAGACACCGAAACATCCTTAGAACTTCAGGCATCCGTTATGGAATTTGAGTCCCACAGCAACACTGAAGGGCTTCTGGGACCAAACAAAATTGAAATGGACACTGAGAGAAGTCAACGTGAGTTTCTTTTGTTTGCTTCTAACACACCCGACCAATCAGATGACAAATGTAAAGAGGAAGTTGGTGAGGATACTGAACCTAATAGTGAAGCTGTGGCTAGTTATAGGAGTGAATTGCTTCAAGATACTCCTGGAACCGACTCACTCCCCCATCTGTCTCTTGACCTTGCATTGCAAGCTGTTCAAGTATTCGCTGCTGAACCCATAGCAGAGGACTGGAAAAAACCGGAAGAGGGGAGGCAGGAAAGTGAGCATGCTGAGGCGAAGTCATCCACATTAAACATGTCTAGGCATTCATCAGATCAATACCTTGAGTCAGACACTTCAACCATCACAGAAGATTTTGAGTCATTCAGTAACACAATAGTCCTCCAAAGTGGAGAAGGTGAAGAGAAACTTCAACCTGATCTAAATGAGTCCAAAGTCCAAGATATTAACTCTATTGGACCAGGCAATCAGGAAGCATTGCACCAAAGAGATGAAGCAGAGGACTTTGTTGATCTGATAGTTGAAGAAAATATAGTACTGGCATATAGGCCTCATTTTAGACAACTAGACAATGTAGAAAGCTATCAACCTGAGCGAAGTGAGGATATTACCTCCTTTTTAAAATCAACCCCCTCGGATAGTTCTTTCGGTCACGACGAACGTGCTCACACAGGATCCAGCTTTCCAGGGAGAAGAAGAAAGATGGGTTCCACTCGCAGGGTGGAAGAACTTGGAGAGAGTAAGATACGTAAATATCGGTATCTTTATGGTGAGGGTGAAGAGGCCATCGTGGGAAAAGAACAAGTGTGTGGCATCGACGAGACTGAGTGTCAAATGTCTATGGAGCCTAAAGGCAGCGCCAGTGGAGACGAGCAGATGGGAAAGGGGAATTTCCAAACAGAGGAAGACACAGAAAACATAGAAGCGATAGGAGAGCATTTAGAGTGGGAAATGGGAACAGTGGAAGGATTCGGTGTTAAAACATTGGAAAAGCCTCTGTTATTGGAACCGGAGCATAGAGCAGATGATGAGAAAGGAGAGGATGTTCTGATTGAACCAACCCCTTTTGACCATGTCATCTCTTCATTTAGTATTGATGATCAATTGTATAACAAAGACAACAGAGCCACTGTGTTTATAGAAACTGGCCATATAGAAACTGAGAGCAACAGTGAAGCAAGCATGGCTCACATAGTTGACCCATTGTTCCAGTCCAACACTGAAGGCCTAAAATCAGGAGACCCTTTTCTCAGCGAGGAGGAAGTTGGTGATTATACGTTGCTTGGGAATGATTCTGAAGTGAGTGACTGCAGCCAAATAATATATAATCATGCTCTTACAATAGAGTCCGATGACACCTTGAGCACTGATCCCAATATCTCTCCTAGTCAACTCATCCATACTCCATGTGTGGAAATCACTAACCCCTTTCTCATTCTCAACCCACTATTACTGCAGAGTATTCAAGGGAATGAGGAGGATGCAAACACTGACTCCAATACCACAAGCGGACTGGACACATCAGTCATATTACTCAGTGAGGGGGAAGTTAGTGATCACGTGTTGCTTGTAAATGAAGTGGGTGTTGGCAGCCAAATTACGTATGATGGCGCAACTCTCACAACAGAGCCCCGCCAAACAGATGAGCCTTTGAGCACTGATCCTAATATCTCTGCTAGTCAACTCGTCCAAGCTTCATACTCCGATGAACGCACCAACTCCTTTCTCAAACCACCCTTACTGCAGAGTGTTCGGGACCAAGGTGATACTGCAGCAAACACAGACTCCAATCAGAGTTCCTCTCCAAGCAGGAGGAGAAAGATGGGGTCGACTCGCAGGCATCCTGCACAAAGAGAAGGGGGCACAGAGGAAAAACAAGAAGAAATAAAAAAAACTGAGGTGATAGAAGACAAGGGAGAGGACATGGAGTTTGAAATGTTGATGGAATCAAAGGATGGAGCTGGTAAAGAGAAGAACGAAGGAGAAAAAAGAGATGAGAAAGTCCTGACTGACCTCAGCTTTTCGGTCCGTACTTCAAATCAAAAGGGACGAATGGATGGTAACAAAATAGAAAGTAAGAGACAGTCAATCGTAAACGATGAATCCATGGCAACACAACTCATTCTTCAAAGTGAATCTGAGTTGACTGATAGTAGCCAAACTCTTCACCACCCTGATTTTCCCACTGTAGAGTCCTACCTGACCAATGACACACCGTACTCAAATCCTAATGTCTCTGGTTTGCAACACAAAGAAACATCATTGGAGGTAACACTCTGTGAATCAAGAGAAAACACTGACTCCCCTCCAGATCCCCCCTCACTGCAAAGTTTTCTTGGTCCGAAAGAAACGGCAGGCGCCCCACGGAGAAAAAGGAAGATGGGTTCCACTCGCAGGGCTCCTCGAGATAGACAAGGAGAGGAGAGAGCAGATGGAAAGGAGGATGAGAAAGAAAAAGACACAGATGTTCTAGAAGATGTAGGAGCAGTCATGATAGCAGTAGAAATTGAGTCTAGCATAGAAAAGAATGAGCTTGAGGAACTTCTAGAAAAGGTGACAGTGGGGCAGGTGACAGAGACCATAGTAGAAGGAGAATCTGCCTTAGAAAAATCTGAGTTTGTAGAACTTAAAGTTAGAGAGGCGGAGGAGATAGAAGTGAAAATAGCCGCTGAGAGCGAAAGCAACCAAACTTCCTGTGGTTTAGCAGCCCAAGAGTCAGGTGATATGGTTTGTATAGATTCTCATAGACTCACCCAAACTGCTTACATGGAACGTCTTTCAGCACCAAGCCCCAGTCTTCCTTCGAAATTATCTCTCTCTCTGAGTTCCCAATCTCACAAGGATGTTAATCAATCCAAAGCTACAGGGAAGAGAAGAAAGATGGGCTCTACCCGTAGGACACCAGGTGGACTCCACTCAGAGGAAGAAAAGCAGGAGACAGGAGACAAGGTAACGGGGGAAGAGGTTAGAGAGGAAGCCATTGGAGATCTGGACGTCAATGTTATTTCGGAACGATTTCAAGAGGAGCGCAGGGTTAAAGCTGTCAGTCTGGAGGACCAACAGGAGATGAAGAGCACAGAGAAGGAGACAATATTCATAGAGGTACTGTGGCATTCCTTACAAATGATTCTCATTCTTGAAAAATTTTATTATAAAAAAAAGAGATTTGTCACAACTAGGAATTTGATGCGTTTATTGGAAGGCTCGTTGGATTTATCTATTTTTTAACCTGTCAAGTCAGTTAAGAACTAATTCTTATTTACAATGACGGCCTACAGTGGGTTAACTGCCTGGTTCAGGGGCAGAATGACAGATTTTTACCTGGTCAGCTCGGGGATTCGATCCAGCAACGTTTCGGTTACTGGCTCAACACTCTAAACACTAGGCTACCTGCCGCCCCAGAAGAACTTGTTTGAACTTCTACCTTTTGTCTGTTTTTTTTTTTATATACTTGGAAATTGTTCATAGGCTGTAAGTCTGACCTCGGCCCTAACCTTTCAAAATGCAGTGCCTTCAGAAAGCATTCATACCCCTTGACTTTTTCCACATGTTACAGCCTGAATTAAAAATTTATTAAATAGGTATTTTTTTCCTCCCCCATCTACATGCAAGACTCCATAATAACAGTGAAAACATGGTGTAGGATTTTTTTGCACATTTTGGGGAAAATAAAATGCAGAAATATCTACAGTATTCACAACCCTGAGTCAATACATTTTAGAATTACATTTGGCAATGATTACAGCTGTGATTGTTTCTGGTTACTGACCAGACCGCTCGCAGGACTTGCAGAACGTCAAGCCTCACATTTAACCAAGTTCTATATTAGCGTCTGGCTACGCAGATTAGCACGAGCAGTGTGGTGATTGAATAACATATATCTGTACATTTATATTGCAGCGCACACGTTGCAAAATAAATGTATAAATGTTATTCAATCACCGCACCCACACTGCTCGTGCGTAGCCAGGCGCTAATATAGAACTTGGTTCTATTTGTGAGGCTTGACACGCTGCCAGTCCTGCCTCTCCCATCTCCTCATTGATTTTTAGGAGCATTTACCCACCTGGGTGATTGAAATATGAATTGAGGTCCAGTTGGTGGTGGTAATGCACCTTAAAGTTTGTTGCCAAATGTCCCCAAATGAATATAGTTGGTTCAGAGTTCGTTTTGATATTTCAACCTGCGTGTCCTGATTGCATTTCGTGTGGGTGGACGAATCAACATGTGCGCGATGGCACACGCAGACGTTCTGGTCAGCATAAGCTTTGTACACCTGGATTGTACAATATTTGCACATTCTTTTTTAAATTCTTCATGCTCTGTCAAGTTGGTGGTAAATCATTGCAAGACAGGCATTTTCAAGTCTTGCCATTAGAATTTCAAGACAATTTAAGTCAATTTTAACTACGCCACTCACTCAACATTTACTGATTTATTATTGTCTGGCTGAAAAGTGAAATTGTCTCCGTGTCTGTTGGAAAGCAGACTGAACCAGGTTTTCCCTCTAGGATTTTGCTTGGGCTTAGCTCTATTCCATTTCTTTTTATCCTAAAAAAAACCTCCTCAGTCTGTGCCGATGACAAGTATACCCATAACATGATGCAACCACCATCATGCTTGAAAATATGAAGAGTAGTAGTCAGTGATGTTGTGTTCGGATTTGTCCCAAACATAAAGCTTTGTATTCAGGATCTAAAATAATTTCTCTATCAGTTTTACTTTAGTGCCTTATTGGAATATTTTTTTTAGTCTGTACAGCCTTCCTTTTCACTCTGTCATTTAGGTTAGTATTGTGCCGTAACAATGTCGACCTTTGCCTCTCCTGAGTGCGTTGCAGCGATGGGACAAAAAAAAAGGCTTTCCATAACAGGGGTTGAATAGTTAATGATTCAAGACACTTCAGCGTTTTATTTTTTATTAATCAGTGAACATTTCTAAAAACACAATTCCACTTTCACATTGTGGAGTATTGTGTGTAAGCCAATAACACGGGAGTGGAAGAAACAGGAAGAGAGGAGGCAGGAAAGTGAGCATGCTGAGGTGGTGTCCTTCACATTTCCCAGCTCTGGGCATTTGTCAGATCATTTCTTTGAGTCAGATGCTTTGACCATCACAGAGGATTTTGAGTCATTCAATAACACAATAGAAACTTCAACCTGCTCTGTTTTAAATTCAGGGTGTAACGCAACAAAACCTAGAAAAAGTCAAAGGGTGTGAATACATTCTGAAGGCACGTACAGTGGGGCAAAAAAGTATTTAGCCAGCCACCAATTGTGCAAGTTCTCCCACTTAAAAAGATGAGGCCTGTAATTTTCATCATAGGTACACTTCAACTATGACAGACAAAATGAGAAAAAAAATCCAGAAAATCACATTGTAGGATTTTTTATGAATTTATTTGCAAATTATGGTGGAAAACAAGTATTTGGTCAATAACAAAAGTTTCTCAATACTTTGTTATATACACTTTTTTGGCAATGACAGAGGTCAAATGTTTTCTGTAAGTCTTCACAAGGTTTTCACACACTTGCTGGTATTTTGGCCCATTCCTCCATGCAGTTCTCCTCTAGAGCAGTGTCGCTTTGGGGCTGTTGCTGGGTAATGCGGACTTTCAACTCCCTCCAAAGATTTTCTATGGGGTTGAGATCTGGAGACTGGCTAGGCCACTCCAGTGGAAACCTTAATGTTTCTTACGAAGCCACTCCTTCATTGCCCGGGCAGTGTGTTTGGGATCATTGTCATGCTGAAAGACCCAGCCACGTTTCATCTTCAATGCCCTTGCTGATGGAAGGAGGTTTTCACTCAAAATCTCACGATACATGGCCCCATTCATTCTTTCCTTTACATGGATCAGTCGTCCTGGTCCCTTTGCAGAAAAACAGCCCCAAAGCATGATGTTTCCACCCCCATGCTTCACAGTGGGTATGGTGTTCTTTGGATGCAACTCAGCATTCTTTGTCCTCCAAACACGAGTTGAGTTTTTACCAAAAAGTTGTATAATTTGGTTTTATCTGACCATATGACATTCTCCCAATCTTCTTCTGGATCATCCAAATGCTCTCTAGCAAACTTCAGACGGGCCTGGACATGTACTGGCTTAAGCAGGGGGGCCAGGACATGTACTGGCTTAAGCAGGGGGACACGTCTGGCACTGCAGGATTTGAGTCCCTGGCGGCGTAGTGTGTTACTGATGGTAGGCTTTGTTACTTTGGTCCCAGCTCTCTGCAGGTCATTCACTAGGTCCCCCCGTGTGGTTCTGGGATTTTTGCTCACCGTTCTTGTGATCATTTTGACCCCACAGGGTGAGATCTTGCGTGGAGCCCCAGATTGAGGGAGATTATTAGTGGTCTTGTATGTCTTCCATTTCTTAATAATTGCTCCCACAGTTGATTTCGTCAAACCAAGCTGCTTACCTATTGCAGATTCAGTCTTCCCAGCCTGGTGCAGGTCTACAATTTTGTTTCTGGTGTCCTTTGACAGCTCTTTGGTCTTGGCCATAGTGGAGTTTGGAGTGTGACTTTTTGAGGTTGTGGACAGGTGTCTTTTATACTGATAACAAGTTCAAACAGGTGCCCTTAATACAGATAATGAGTGGAGGACAGAGGAGCCTCTTAAAGAAGTTGTTGCAGGTCTGTGAGAGCCAGAAATCTTGCTTGTTTGCTTGTTTGACCAAATACTTATTTTCCACCATAATTTGCAAATAAATTCATTAAACATCCTACAATGTGATTTTCTGGATTTTTGTTCTCATTTTGTCTGTCATAGTTGAAGTGTACCTATGATGAAAATTACAGGCCTCTCATCTTTTTAAGTGGGAGAACTTGCACAATTGGTGGCTGACTAAATACTTTTCTGCCCCACTATGTTAAACATCTAATTTGTTACATTTAAATGTTTTACGAACCGTGTATACCAGATAGTATGTAGGATATTGAACACACAACAGTATCACACATTTCACGTTGAAGAGATTAGCATATCCTTTTATTTTTGAGAGATAACGTTTTCTATTTGTCTAAGGTTGTTCCCTCAAGCACTGCTTTGAGTGGAGGAGGGTCTGAACAAGTGACTGCAGCTCCACAGCCAGGCCATGGGAATAAAAGAGTTCAAGAAAAGGCAGAGCGTATGGAGAAGAGCCCGGTCACCAGAGAGAAGAAGAAACAGCCATCTGGTAAGAATAGAACTGCAGCAGTGAAGGGGGTACACGGTGTATAAGTTTAGTCTTGAGTAAGTAAATCGACTTAGAAATAATTTGCTGGAGATGCGTTGTTGAGGCCCTTTGCTCCGCTTGACTTTGAGTGAGATCAGAGAAGTGATAGTGACTGTAATAGACCAGTCTCTCTGATCCCCTTGCCTCCAGGTACCTTAGGAAGCAATGGCTCTCGATCAAACCCCTACAACGTGGTGATGGTTGGAAACAGCAGTGTGGGCAAAACGTCCTTCATGAAGCGCTTCCAAAGTGGCGAGTTCTGTATGGACCACTATGCTACCATTGGTGAGTATCATTATCCTATTTGTATGTTTGGCACCATGCCCTTCATGTCGTGTGAAGAAACAAGCACCATGGTACAATGTTACTGTGCTGCTCATTCGTCTGGTTTCTTGTTTGTTTCTGTTCCGAACAGGTATTGATACCTGTATACAGCCTGTGACAGTGGATGGCAGCCCAGTGACTTTACAGTTATGGGACACTGCAGGTCAAGAAAGGTGACACTAGCCCTAAGTTCATCACAGTTGGTTGTTGTACATCATGCATTCAATACAGAATCTGTTCCTCTGTTCTTGAACCCATCGTGTGTGTTTTTATTTGTCAGTATATAATTACATCCATATTAGACTATTGTAACATCTTATTATTTACTGTCTTCCCCAGGTATCACAGTATCACCAGGCAGGTGTTCCACAGAGCCCAGGGTCTAGTGCTGATGTATGACATCACTTCCTCTCAGAGCTTCTGTGACATCCGCTACTGGGTCAACTGTGTTCAGGTAGGGGGCATGCCTTTCATTTTTAGAAGCAAAGAAAAACTATGTAACAACAAAAACAATTGTTTTGCAGGATTCACTGTTTTTTTCCATTGGTATCCATTGTGCTGTCATTTAACTTTTGGATTTTGTAGGAAGGGGCCCCAGATGACGTCATCGTTATACTTCTTGGGAACAAGGCCGATTGTGCTGATCTAGAACGAGAGGTTCAAGCTCGTGAAGGGGAAAACCTGGCAACGGTATGTTACTGTAACTTGAACAGCCAGAATTTGGGCAACTGGGCTGTAGGATTAACATGTGGTAAGGGATGTGTTCTAAATGGGTACTTTAAAGTTTTGTAGCTGGTGCTGAAATTGAGGTGTGTACCAACACAGGATTTAAATAATTCATAAGTACAATACTAATATTGATGTCACTCTTACAGGGTTACGGCATGCTCTTCATGGAGTGTAGTGCTGCCACAGGTGACAATGTGACTCTGTCTATGGAAACGCTGGCAAGGTAAGACATGCAGACTGGTGTTTAATGTGGAAGCTGTTGTTGGTATGCGTAGTGTGGATTTGGCTGTTGTCTGTTTTGCGTGTTGTCCTCTTCTGCTTGTGGAAAGTGACTCTCTGTGAATAGTCGAGCATATTGATTTGGTGTGTTGCTTCAAGGACGCTAAAGCAGTTGGGAGAGGAGACTCGACAAGAAGAGGGAAGCTTGGTGTTGCAGAAAGAACCCCCGAAGAAATCCGTCTGCTGCTGAAGATTGAGAGATGTACCAATCTGCAGCACAGTCGCACGCACACATTTGTGCCTCATACGCCCTTATGATTGTATTTTTATTTCTAAGTGTAATATATCAAATGCATTTAACAAATCATGTAGTAATAGTGATGTGACACTTGAAATTATCCTCCCTTTGGTACTTCCTTCAATTACTGCTTATGGGGGAAAGATATAAAATCATTGAGGTATACGTTCATACCAACACTATTCATTTATATTAGGTAGTTATATATTATAGTTGTAAGGTTTCTATTTGCATGAAAAATATCAAGCTATGCAGCTTATAAATGCCTAATAAATTCATAATGCATTCAACAACCTCCATAATTAGTCATATTGACAGAAAATATGACTATTTAACTATTACTGGGAGTTCCAGGAGCTGCCACACTCTTCCGATCCGTTCTGATCTTATTGATCGCTGCTGTTACATCACATTGCATCTCATCATCGGTGACTAGAAGACTGAGACATTCATCGATTGTCATTTGTTGCCTCGTCCGTCCTGTGGGCTCCAGAGCCACAGTAGGACCAGTACCATCAGGCTGAGGAACACGGCAAACACAATGAAGAAGACCTCCGCTGCCCACTGGCTGTGCTGCACACCCGTCACCACCAGGGGGAGCTCTGAGGGGATCAGGTTGGTCAGGTTCAACATGTAGCCCAGCGTCCAGCCAATGTCTGTGTCTGCCACCTGATAGACACCGATGATGTGTATATATAAACATATACTGTATCACAAGAGGTTGGTGCCACCTTCATTTGGGGAGGATGGGCTCGTGGTAATGGCTGGGGTAGAATAGGTGGAATGGTATTGATGCCATTCTATTTACTCCGTTCCAGCCATTATTTTGACCCGTCCTCCCCCCAGCAGCCTCCACTATCCTGTGTGTATGTATGATGCACACAGCTTCATTAGGGCAGCACATCTATTAATATTGACTGCCGCACAAAAATACTGAGTTTATTCTGTGGTATAATTTCATTAACTTTGTGTCCTGAAGTTAAATCTTTCAATATGATGTTGACGTTTTTACATATGCTGTATGGTTAAACACACCTGTCTCTGGAAGTATATGTTTCCCCAGGTCTGGTTGAACTTGTAGCCGTCTAGTAGTACTGTCATTATGTAGTTGGCTGAGGCACAGTAATCACGAAGGTACTTGTCTTTTACAGTGTACTCTTTCTTGAGCTGCCAAAAAAGTAATTACGTACGTTGTAGCAACATTGGGAATTAGATCATTACGGAGTAAAGTTTGTAGGCTACTGTGGATTGATATCTGTGCTAAAAAGAATGACATGTTATGGATGCTCATACTCATTGTTCATTCTCAATCACCTGTTTAGCATGTGATTGAGTATGATTCGATGAATCTGTGTACAGCTATACAGTTTTAAGGAAGTGTACTGGCAATGTGAAAGGTCAGCAGAGGTCTCTATATCTCACCGAGCTCCAGGTCCTTTTGCAGAAAGTGTCTATAGTGGTGGTAGCCTGAGACAGAGAGGACTGAGGTGCCAGACCAAGGAAGTCAAAGGTGTAATAGTATGCTGAGAAAGCCTGGGGAAAGGAAACAGAATGATGGTGATGATACACACTGAGTGTACAAAACATTAGGATCTCCTTCCTAATAATGAGTTGCACCCCCTTTTGCCCTCAAAACATTGTCAATCCGTCGGGGCGTGGATTCGACAAGGTGCCGAAAGCATTCCACAGCGCTCCAATGGTTCCCACAGTTGTCAAGTTGGCTGGATGTCCTTTGGGCGATAAACTATTCTTGATACACACGGTAAACAACCCAGCAGAGTTGCAGTTCTTGACACAGTCAAACCGGTGCGCCTGGTATGTACTAGCATAACCCTTTTTAAAGGCTCTTAAATGTTTTTTTGTGTTGCCTATTCACCCTCTGAATGGCACACATATACAATCGTCTTAAATCCTTCTTTAAGCTGTCTCTTCCCCTGTACTGATTTGAAGTGGATTTAACAAGTGACATCAATAAGGGATCATAGCTTTCACCTGGATTCACCTAGTCTGTCATGGAAAGTGCAGGCCTTCCTAATATTTTTGTACACTGTATATACTGTTAGACATCTTTCAAATAATTGGAGTGTTCGATTGAGCCTGCCTGGAGTGCCAGTTGAGTGGGGTTTGCATAGATATGGGATGAATACTCACAAAGAAGTTTCCACTGACAGGGGGCTGGTAGACCCCGTTGAAGCCACAGTCAGGGGCCAGGGAGCAGGCAGCCAGGTTCGTGATGTTCTTTATCTGGTTGAGACACTGAAGTGGCTCACTGGTCCCTGTGAAGGTGACCACTGAGGCTGGGTCAAAGGTCATGGGTCTGGTTACGCAGGGGGAGTCATAGAGGTCACCCAGAGTCAGGGTTAGGTTGTCACCCAGGTGGTAGCAGGGGTGGTTGACTGGGCGGGTAGACCCACTCATCTGGTAGAGGAGGAAGTTTGCTTGAATCGTACAAGAACTTACCTAAGGCACCCATGAAATGCTTCTGACTCCGACACATTCAGTCAAACTGCTTTAGGGCAATTCTTCACTGAATTGACTGAAATAAATGTATGATGTGTCTTAAAGAAGGCCTGGGTGAGGCTGAAATGTCACATACTGTATATCCCAACTTTAATGAAATCTTATTTTTTAATGAATTCTTAATTCTTTAATGAATTCTTATTTTTTATCCATATTTCAAAGGTATGCCAAACATCCTTTTCCCAAATGATCTTTCTTTGGATTTCATTTCAGGAAGATCCAAAACATATCTTTGTTTGTTCAGTATATTTCTTTAGAACACTACCACCTGTTTGCTTTTTCTTCCTGAAAACTGGTTTTATACAATATCTACATGTATGGGGAATTTACCTGGTATTAATACCAGCATTTTGCTACACCTGCAATAACATCTGCTAAGCATGTGTATGTGACCAATAAAATGTGATTTGTTTTACCTGCAACCATTCTGCAATTCATTCAAGTTTCATCGAACTGGTGACCAGACAGCTACTTACCTTGAGAAGATGAACCTGTAGCTGCCTCATGGTCTGCTCCTTGCCATAGCACAGGTAGCTGTGTGTGTACACCTCATATTGGTAACCATAGAGCTTGGGTCCCAGGGTGGAGGCAGGGTCCCGTACAGGCTGGCTGGGAGTAAAGGCTATCTGGGTGGAAGAGCCTCCCATATCCAGGGCGCCCCAGATCTTCCTTCCTTTAGGACGCACCCATCCTCCCTCAAAGCCGTGCTGCTTAGGAGAATTACAAATACTGTATGTTAGCAATAGTTTTAAACTGCAGACCTGCAATTCACCATTGTAACAGGTTATTAGTGGTAACAAATGGTACTCCTTCGGTATATCCACAAACATCTGTTAATTTTGCCTAAACAAGCTTGATACCATTGTCTGAGGAGACCAAGCCTCTGTAGTTGGAATACTTCAGTCAAGGTTAACACTTTGACTCAACCTCACAGATGGAGAAGCCACTGCCCAAGGAATGGTTTGAGGGTCGACTGTGAGCTGGCCGTCCCCGGGCCGCCCCCTCCTACCACATGTTTTTCATTTGCAGAGGCATTCCAGACAGACAAGTGATGGGCAGCGCAGGGTTTGTATATAGCTGTGGGTTTGCCTTGGCATGTTCAGTACAAAAACGTTTTGGAACATTGCAGATAGGAATGCCATGAATAGAAATGACATAATTCCTTAGAATCGGAGGCATGTTTTGTTCTACATTATTTATTTCTGTACATTGGCCAATGTCCTTCTGCTGAACGCTAACCACAATAACAATTTGCCACAATGGAATTTGCGGTTTGCCTTTAAAATGTAATTGAAAGTGATGCAAACGGACTCAAATAGTGGAATCATGCCATATTTGAACTAGAATAATGCTCAACAAAGTTGGAATGTTATTTAATTTTAAATTAAATAACAGTAATTAGTTTGACAAACAGAAAAAATTGTTTAAACCACACTGGATGTATTGGTAGGGTTTTGTAGTGTGTATTTTTAAATACTGTATTCTCAACATCTCATTCTAATATTTCTACTACTATTGTATTTTAGTTGCACTGTTTATACACTGCATATTTATTTATGTACTGGATTATTGACATGGCTCACTATCTACAATATGAATGACTGCAATGCCCTGATATTCAATGTTTCAGTACCCCTCCCTCAGAATCAAACTCAGCTAAAAAAATGTCCTCTCACTGTCAACAGTGTTTATTTTCAGCAAACTTCACATGTGTAAATATTTGTAAGAACATAACACGATTCATCAACTGAGACAAACTGAACAAGTTCCACAGACATGTGACTTACAGAAATGGAATCATGTGTCCCTGAACAAAGGGGGGATCAAAATAAAAGTAACAGTCAGTATCTGGTGTGGCCACCAGCTGCATTAAGTACTTTGCCAGTTCTTGCTGTGAGATGTTACCCCATTCTTCCACCAAGGCACCTGCAAGTTCCCTGACATTTCTGGGGGGAATGGCCCTAGCCCTCACCCTCTGATCCAACAAGTCCCAGAAGTGCTCAATGGGATTGAGATCCGGGCTCTTCGTTGGCCATTGCAGAACACTGACATTCATGTCTTGCAGGAAATCACGCACGAACGAGCAGTATGGCTGGTGGCATTGTCATGTTGGAGGGTCATGTCAGGGTGAGCCTGCAGGAAGGGTACCACATGAGGGAGGAGGATGTCTTCCCTGTTAACGCACAGCGTTGCCTGCAATGACAACCAGCTCCGTCCGATGATGCTGTAACACACCGCCTCCAGACCATGACGGACCCTCCACCTCCAAATTGATCCCGCTCTAGACTACAGGCCTCAGCGTAACGCACATTCCTTCAACGATAAACGAGAATCCGACCATCACCCCTGGTGAGACACAACCGCAACTCGTCTGCAAAGAGCACTTTTTGCCAGTCCTGTCTGATCCAGCGACGGTGGATTTGTGCCCATATGCGACGTTGTTGCCGGTGATGTCTGGTGAGGACCTGTCCTCAGTCCAGCCTGCCTCAGCCTATTGCGGACAGTCTGAGCACTGATGGAGGGATTGTGCGTTCCTGGTGTAACTCGGGTAGTTGTTGCCATCCTGTACCTGTCCCGCAGGTGTGATGTTCGGATGTACCGATCCTGTGCAGGTGTTGTTACACGTGGTCTGCCACTGCAAGGACGATCAGCTGACCGTCCTGTCGCCCTGTAGCTCCGTCTGTAAGCTGTTAGTGTCTTAACGACTGTCCCACAGGTGCATGTTCATTAATTATTTATGGTTAATTGAACAAGCATGGGAAACAGTGTTTAAACCCTTTACAATGAAGATCTGTGAAGTGATTTGGATTTTTACAAATTATCTTTGAAAGACAGTGTCCTGAAAGGGCCGTTTCTTTTTTTGCTGAGATTAGGTTCAGTTCAGTCGTCCTTTCTTCTGACTGAAGGAAACCTAATGATTGGCACTCCCCATCATCACACAGTGCTACAATGATGGGTTGTTTTCGATTCCTTAAGAAGTATACAGTATCTTGTTTAAATTCATCTGGTGTAGATGTACAGATTGCATTTGGATTACTGTTACAGTGCTATTTGGGTTAATTGGATTAATTACGCCATTTCTTAAATCAAAAACTAGAAAGATTTTTTTTTTTATAGCTAGGTATTACTGAACTGCTGGAGCTAGGAACACAAGCATTTCACTGCACCTGCAATAACGTTACACATCTGTGTACACAACCAGTAAACTATGATTTGATTTAGACTGCATAATTGCATTGGGGGCTTACTTATATTCACTGTACAGTCTTACCCTGTTTCACGGGTGCACAATCCATAGGTATCATGCTTCTCAGTGACACCCACTATGTAGAGTTTACACAAATATTAGCATCTTAGCTCTTATTGCCCACAGCCAAACCTGTCCCGTTCTGTGTGCCGCAACGAGAGGTATTTGCATAGATGGGCCTTTGTGTGTGTGTGTGTGTGTGTGTGTGTGTGTGTGTAACCTATTCTCAGTGGTGGAAAAGTACCCAATTGTCATACCTTTTAATAGAAAATTACTTGAGTGAAAGTCACCTAGTACAATACTACTTGGGTAAAAGTCTAAAAGTATTTGGTTTTAAATGTACAGAAGTATCAAAAGTCAATTTAATTGAAAAAAATATACTTAAAAGCTCTTTAAGGATCCGTCCCCTTTTATTAAATTTTTGACAGCCAAATCTATCTGCCTAAATCTCAGGCCCTGAAGCAAGCATATGCATATTCTTGGTGCCATGTGAAAGGAAACACTTAAGTTTGTGGGAATGTATGAGAATGTAACATGAGATCTGGTAAAAGATCAACATTATTTTGTATTTTTTTGTGCCTTTGAAATGCAAGAGAAAGGCCGTAATGTATTATTCCAGCCCAGGTGCAATTTAGATTTTGTATGTGCAAGGTTTGCCTAATTTGTTTATGAATAACCTTTCATGTTCAAAATTGTGCACTCTCCTCAAATAATAGCATGGTATTGTTTAACTGTAATGGCTACTGTAAATTAGACCAGTGCAGTTAGATTAACAAGAATTTAAGCTTTCTGCCAATATCATATATGTCTATGTCCTGGGAAATGTTCTTGTTACTTACAACCTCATGCTAATCACATTAGACTGTTAGCTCAACTGTCCCATGGAAGGGACACCAATCCCAAAGATGTTTTAAGTATCAAAAGTACAAGTATAAATAATTTCAAATGGCTTATATTAAGCAAACCAGACATCACAATTTTCTTGTTTTTAAAAATTGCGGACAGCCAGGGGCACACAACATCATTTACAAACAAAGCATTTATGTTTAGTGAGTCCTCCAGATCTGAGGCAGTAGGGATGACCAGGGATGTTCTCTTGATAAGCGCATGAATTGGGCCATTTTCCTGTCCTGCTAAGCATTCAAAATGTAATGAGTACTTTTGGGTGTCAGGGAAAATGTATGGAGTAAAAAGTGCATAATTTTCTTTAGGAATGTAGTAAAGTGAAAGTTTTCAAAAAATATGAGTAAAGTACAGATACCCCAAAAAACAACTTAAGTAGTATTTTAATGAAGTTTTTTTATTTAAGTACTTTACACCACTGCCTATTCTATAGGCCCTATACACACCTTAATGAAGCCCTCTTGTAGATAGTTGGTGGTGATCCATCCGTAAGCCCCTTCCTCCATCCCAGAGAGAATCCGTGCCCCCCGAAAGTCAAAAGGATACCCCTGGATCACCTTGGTTACTTGCTCCAAAACCTGATCCGACTGGGTCTGATTCTGTAGCCTGAGGAGAGGACAATATTCAGTCACTCTCGCAGGACAATGGAAGTCAATTTCAGAAATGCTTCTTTATTATAAAAAAAACAAGTTTTGCAGCCTGGAAGAGCACACAGTACCCAGTCATACTGTACAGGAGGTTAAATAGTCACCACATAGATAAGTGGGATGTTTTCCTCAACCTGGTCTTAGAGCATTTCATATTATTCTGAAAATCCAAGAGACTATTTAGTACCATATGTTAAGCTTCAGGGTGGTTGGTCGGGTGGGTGTATAACTTGAACATCTACCAACCCTGGATAGCAATCCAAAGGTTGAGTTCAAATCTCATCCGACAACTTTAGCATTTTAACAACATTTCAACTACTTAACTTTTTTGCTACTTTGCGACTACTTAGCATGTTAGCTAACACTTCTCCTAACCTTAACCCTTTTAGCTAACCCTAACCTTTACCCTTTTAGCTAAGCCTTCCCCTAACTCTAAACTTAAACCATTAACCTAACTCCTAAATGTAACCTTAACCTTAACCCTTTTAGTTAACCCTTCCCCTAACCATTTTAGCTAACCCTTTACCTAACCCTAACCTTTACCCTTTTAGCTAACCCTTCACCTAACCCTAACCCTTTTAGTTAACCCTTCACTTAACCCTAACCTTTACCCTTTTAGCTAACCCTTCTCCTAACCTTAACCCTTTTAGTTAACCCTTTACCTAACCCTAACCTTTACCCTTTTAGCTAACCCTTCACCTAACCCTAACCCTTTTAGCTAAGCCTTCCCCTAACTCTAAACTTAAACCGTTAACCTAACTCCTAAACGTAACCGTAACCCCTAGCCCTGCAAATGTTAGCCACCTAGCTAGAATTCGTAACATATATATTACATTTTGCAAATTCATAACGTAGTGTAAGTTCTGCAAATTTGTAACATATAATACAAATTGTATTTCGTAACATATCATACAAAATTGGTGATGGACATCCACAAATGAATACATACCATACGAAACATAACATATCATACTAAATGGAGTGTCCACGGAATTACGCACAGAATAATACGAAATGCCCTGAGACCAGGTTGGTTTCCCAGCGCATTTATTCATAAAGTCTGATTATTGGGATGTAGTAAATGGAAATGATTACATCAAGATAAAATGATTTCGTCTTGACTTACTGCAAGAGTCGCATGCCAGCGGTAGCACCAAGGTACACAGGAGTTTCCCTCAGCTGGTTGGCAGGGATGACTGCCAGTGTACTGTCCAGGCACTTCCTTAGACTCAGCCCTGCAGCAGGGGGGTCCCGGGCATAGCTAGAGATGCCATATCCTATGGAAGAGCAAGGGATAGGGGTGTGAGACACTAAAGGCATACACTGTATGTTTTGATATGACAACCATTACTAAGTGATAAATTATGATTTGTCTTGGCCTTGAGATCAAGCTGCCATCAAAATAGGTATAAGATGGCTGAGGGGCGTATTGTAACTTCTAAAGTACTGTTCCCCAGGCGCCGAAGACATGGATGTCGATTATGGCCGCCCCCCGCACCTCTCTGATTCAGAGGGGTTGGGTTAAATACAGAAGACACATTTCAGATGAATGCATTCAGTTGTGCAACTGACTAGGTATCCTCCTTTCCCTTTCTAGGAGCAAATCCTAACTATTCTTCCATTGACATCAACTATTGTTGCCAAATCCCAGATGAGTAACTCCAGGTTGGGGGAGGTCACTGGAATTGTGCAACACTAACGTGTTGACACATGACAAAGTGAAAATTTGAGTTATGTGTAAGTTAGGATTTACCCATAAGAATGAGTAAAATAATAGAGTAGTAATAATGGTTCACAGACAGCCCTTGGCACTGACCATCAACATCACAGACCAGCATCTGTGACACCACCCCAGTGTTGTTTTCTTTGTTTCCAGGCCAACGGTACATGTAGAGAGAAGTGTGTGTGGATCCAGCGTCAAACACCATCCCGTACTGAAGGACACACAGACAGAGAAGTCAAATACCATTCCATATTGGGGAATCCTGTGTGTATGGGAGAGCCTCTGTGTTTGATACAGAGAGGGATACATACAGGGAGAGAGCTAAACTAAAGTTAACATTGTCCTTACTGGGAGAATAAAAATAAAAAAATTGAGTTCAGACCGTTAGTGATGATAGGAATTGTATTTGTACACTCCCCTTTTGATGTTGAAAACCATCCCATATTGGAAGCTTTACAGGGGCCCTGTCTTATCCCATGAGATACACTACCGTTCAAAAGTTTGGGGTCACTTAGAAATGTCCTTGTTTTTTAAAGAAAAGCATATTTTTTATGGAATATCTACATAGATGTACAGACGCCCATTATCAGCAACCATTACTCCTGTGTTCTATTGGCACATTGTGTTAGCTAATCACATTTTATCATTTTAAAAGGCTAATTGATCATTAAACTGTCGTCCTGATTAAAGAAGCAATAAAACCGGCCTTCTTTAGACTAGTTGAGTTTCTGGAGCATCAGCATTTGTGTGTTCGATTACAGGCTCAAAATGACCAGAAATTAAGAACTTTCTTCTGAAACTCATGTCTATTCTTGTTCTGAAAAATGAAGGCTATTCCATGCGATCATGGCCAAGAAACTGAAGATCTGGTACAGCTCCATTTACTAATCCCTAAACAGAACAGCGCAAACTGGCTGTAACCAGAATATAAAGAGTGGTGGGAGCCCCCGGTGCACAACTGAGCAAGAGCACAAGTACATTAGTGTCTAGTTTTAGAAACAGATACCACACAAGTACTCAACTGGCAGCTTCATTAAATAGTACCAGCAAAACACATCTCAACATCAACAGTGAAGAGGTGACTCTGCGTTGCTGGCCTTCTAGACATTTCAATGACAAAGACATTTCTAAGTGACCCCAAACTTTTGAACTGTAAATGTATGTACTTTATAAAATAACATTGAAATCTGAGATATGATGAAAACAATGTGATATCCAGAAGGGACAAGGGTGGAATTGTGGAGGGGAAAATGTTGGAATGGAATTCCCAAAGTTAAAGGATTTAAAACTTTTTAAGGTGAATTCTGGAATTTTACATGGGTGATTTCCCATAGTGAATTTACATAAATTCTGCCCCTGATAAGGGTTGTGAAGTCAATTACAGCAGTCACATCACAGATAACAGTTGTAATTTCTCATCACCTGCATGCGATGGGGGAGATCCACTGAGTGGTGCTGAACTAATGTGAGGATTAGAGCGATGACGGCCATGCTTCCCATCACTACCACCACCGCAGCCATTGCTGCCTGTTTCACCATTGACATCTTCATTCCAAACACACCTGTAAACCAACTCTCCCTGACACACGCACACACAACAAAGCAAATTACACGTTGGAGTTCTTTTTATTGCCACCAATGCAGAAGATAACATCCATTTCACCATTGACATCTTCGAACACCTGTAAGCCCGCTCTCCCTGACACACATACACACAGAGAGAGCCAATGTCACCCTAATAGACAATTTGTTTAGAACCAATCAACCTTTGATTATCAAAAACATATGACCCTGGAGTTGTTTCATGCCATCAATGTGAACATTGTAGAGTTAATGTATTTCTTCATTAATAGACCAGATGTCTGCTTTGTCTTATCTCATATCCTCATATCACATACAGTATTTGTCTTGGTTTACTGCATATTGCTTTTATAGATATAGATGTTTAAATGATGCCTTGCATACTGAACAGATAATGCAGCCTTTAATATAATCATGAAAGACAAATAGGAGCAGTGACTGACTAGTAGTCAACCATTAACAGAGAAAACTATTAAAACAAGCGATGACGATAGATGTTTTCCACTTAATCCTCCACGGTTCAACATGGTCAAAACAACTGGACTTACCGACAAGGAAGTTTCTTCTCTGTGATCTCTACTCCCTGACCCCAAGGTCAAACTAGAACCATATGCGTTATCTTAGAAATGATCTGAATTGACTAAATGTTCAGTCTGGTAAGATCTTACACTGACCAGAGCATAGGGGTTCCACCTTTCTCTTGTGCTCTCACTCACACACTCTCTCTCCCATTCACTTGCTCTCTCTCTCTCTCTCTCTGTTTCCGTCTCTCTCACCTCCCCTTAATAAACTCACATTCTCCCTCCTCCTCCCAAGATCTGATGTAAAGTTGAATGTGTCATCTTTATTCCTCACGTGGTAGGCTGAACTGTAATGTTAAAGCTCACAAATACTCACAAATGATATTACATTGATCATGTGGACCTTTGAAGTGTGTGATGTCTCATGTTTGGCCACTCAACACGTAATTGAAATGACATTTGCATACAAAGTTGCAAAGTTGGTTGGCCCTCTTTGATGTCGCTGTAAGTTGATACATTGCTATGTTTTCATTTATAAAGCCCATTTACAAAAGTCACACTGTACCTAACATCATTACTCAAATTTAGACGTACTGTATGAGCTACCACAACCGGTCACAGGGATGGCTAACTCTGGAAATTCCTTTGGTCTTTACTGAGTTAGGTAAAGTAGGACAATCTTCAACACTTTGTGTTTTGGTGTGTGTTTTGGTGCCTCGAGGGCAATTCAGAAAGCTGATTGAGGACCTTATTACGGATGACTGTGTTTGTTTCTTATGACCGTGTTTTTCTTTCTTTCTGCTTGCATTTTGTATTTTGATTTCTGTATTTTATGTCATTTCTGTAATTCAAGGCTCATCTGTAAATGAGATCTTGGTCTCGGTATGACTCCCTGATGAAGGTAAAGGTTCAATAAAATAAATACAGGGAAGGAGAGTGGTTCCAAAAACGCTATCTTATCTTCACTATCCCACTGAAACCAGACCAGACCCTAACTAAATTCAATTTGTACCTTTATAAATACACACACAATATGTGTATGTAACTTTAAATAGACAAAATTAATTTACTATAGTTCCATAGTTTGTGCAGTTACTCAATAGGGTGGGGTTCCATGGGAAAGTTATGATATTTCCAAATATTTCATGTTTCATCACATAATATTATTTGTTGACGGTGTGATTGTTGATAGTGTGCATTGCATGTTTTGTTTCAGAAATGAGTGTAACGAATGAAACGTGTTTCTGAGCCAAGGACATTGACAGCCTTCATGGATCACACAACAAACTGTGATAGAAGTGGCACAGACAGCACACTGTTGTGTGCTATGACAGAATGAGTTATTTGTAGCCACTAGCTCCTGTACACTGATAATACTTATATAAGTATTATTCAAGGATGTACTCTAAGACATATATACTTGTACTGAGAATGCCGTGGGTGATACATTTTTTAAACCTGAGCCCAAATTTGATGTGTCACTGACAGGGCCCTTCAGTCCCCATACCAATGTTAAAATGTGTCATTCAATTTACATTGATAAACACTCCTATACTGTAAGTGGTATAGAGATATACACTATCGAAAACAAAAGTATGTGGACAACCCTTCAAATTAGTGGATTTGGCTATGTCACCAACACGCGTTGCCGACAAGTTTTAGAAAATCGAGCACACAGCCATGCAATCTCCATAGACAAACCTTGGCAGAAGAATAGCCTTGCTGAAGAACTCAGTGACTTTCACCATGGCAGTCATAGGATGCCACATTTCCAACAAGTCAGTTCGTCAGATTTCTGCCCTGCTAGAGCTTCCCCGGTCAACTGTAAGCGCTGTTATTGTGAAGTGGAAACATTTAGGAGCAACAACAGCTCAGCCGCAAAGTGGTAAGCCACACAAGCTCACAGAATAGGACCGCCAAGTGTTGAAGCGTGTGGTGCGTAAAAATCGTCTGTCCTTGGTTACAGCACTCACTACTGAGTTCCAAACTGCCCTTGGAAGCAACGTCAGCACAAAAACTGTTCATCGGGAGCTTCATGAAATGGGTTTCCATGGTCGAGCAGCCGCACACAAGCCTAAGATCACCCTGCACAATGCCAAGCGTCGGCTGGAGTGGTGTAAAGCTCGCCGCCATTGGACTCTGGAGCAGTAGAAATGCGTTCTCTGTAGTGATGAATCACGCTTCACCATCTGGCAGTCCAACGGATGAATCTGGGTCTGGCAGATGCCAGTTGAACGCTAACTGCCTGAATGCATAGTGCCAACTGTAAAGTTTGGTGGAGGAGGAATAATGTTCCGGGGCTGTTTTTCATGGTTTGGGTTAGGCCCCTTAGTTCCAGTGAATGGAAATCTTAATGCTACAGCATACAACATTCTAGACGATTCTGTGCTTCCAACTTTGTGTCAACAGTTTGGGGAATGCCCTTTCCGGTTTCAGCACGACAATGTCTCTGTGCACAAAGCGAGGTCCATACTGAAATGGTTTGTCAAGATCGGTTTGGAAGAACTTGACCTGCATGCACAGAGCCCTGACATCAACCCCCATTGAACACCTTTGGGATGAATTGGAATGCTGAATTTGAGCCAGGCCTAATCACCCAACATCAGTGCTCGACCTCACTAATGCTCTTGTGGCTGAATGGAAGCAAGTCCCTGCAGCAATGTTCCAACATCTAGTGGAAAGCCTTCCCAGAAGAGTGGAGACTGTTATAGTAGTGAAGGGGGGACAAACTCTGTATTAATGCCCATGATTTTGGAATGAGATGTTCAACGAGCAGATGTCCACATACTTTTGGTTATGTAGTGTATCAATGTTAGATAACTTCCTCTAGCAGTTGCTGCATTTTTCCACATCTCCATGGCAATGACCCTCTGGACTCCGAGCACCTGTGTGAGCAGCCTCTCATATGTCTTTTCTCCACACTCACTATGGCACCATGACTAGTTCCCCTACAAAGGCTTACCTCTGTCCTGCGCCTCCCACACAAAGACTGCAGCCCGTCACAGTCAATTATGAATTTACGTTCTGCATTGATAACGGTTGGCTGTGAATAAAAACGACCAATAATTACAGATCTGTCTCTGTTTACAGAATACCGGTGCTTCATTCAATTGTTCAGAATCACAAAAACATGGTAATTGCCCAAGCATACACACAGGCATTCATGCACATGTACACACACACACACACACACAGTCAAACACGCAAATTTGCTTTATAGATGGAGCGATCGATTACACATCTTTTTGTTGTTGTGATTCCTTTTTTTTCATTAGATAACCATTTAAATACTTAACTACTTGCAGTTATTCCTTATCAATCACCAAATCTCAGGACATTACCTGAAGCTGCATGGAACATGACCACTAAAGTTCTACAGAACTAGGGTTGGGAAAGTTACCAGATTTTTGCAACCTTCCATGACAGAACATTAATAGGCTACTGGAAGCTAGTGACGTCGACTCCAAAATAATGAATTCCATTCTACCACTGAAGTTCCACAGAATATTACTAGATTCATGACGATAGACCAACACAACTGAAGTAGGCTAGAACAATTGTTTCCCTCTTCCCTTTGAATAAAGCATTGAGCAACGCTTCCAGTCTTTGGTTCCACGGAAGCTCAATGGGACATGGTTTTGCTGAAACTAAGGAAAAAGAGAAATTGCCACGTCCACGTGCATCAGGTCACAGGTTGATATTTGTGGATACAATGTCACATATAGCACTGGGTAGGCTTATGTCTCTGTATCATTTTAATAGTTTTGTACTAACTATTAATTGATTGATTCTTGTGTTTCATTCTTGATAGCTCTAATAGAAAATTGCTTTACTTGGGTTTAGGTTGCATTAAATACTCCAGCACGTTTAGGTGGTGGGCCATAGCAAGCTATCTGATTTAGCTTCTGAGATGGTGGCTCTCTGTCGAGGTAGGAGCTGGTTTTAACACGTTGTGTATATTTATTTCTTCGGAGTACATTTCTGTCTGTTGGCAATGTCAATTGTTGCCATTTTTTTCTTAAATACTTACTTTTATGTTCGCTAGCTGGACATGCAAAAACCCGCCAAGTACTGACCTGTAAAGCAATCAAAACTTGTGTACTATCCATGGTACTATCTCTGCTGATCACCTCTGCCAATTATGTTATCCATACTTACGGTAGTAGAAAGCTGGTTCCAGCTCGAGAGAGAGATCTCCGTCCGACAAACTGCTGTCAGGTAAAGTATTTTTTTTGTAATCTATCTATTTAGTTATAGAAAAGTTCTAGTTTACAGCTTGCATTGATGGTAAATATAGCTATCTATTTAGTTATATTTAGTTCTATAACTATTTAGTTATATTTACCGTCAATACAAGCTGTAAAATGACCCTCAACATACTGTAGATAGCTGCAACCTTAGTAATGTAGCTAGCTTGCTGGTTAGCTAGCAAGCTACAACAAGTAGATATACTGCTAGCCAGCAGGAGCAGATGGCTTTAATCACTAGCTAGCGTGTCATTCCTGGACAAGGAGGGTTTTAGTTATTAGTTTATTCCAAGTAATAGTTAAAGACTACAAAAATCTATAGGACAAGTAGTGTAAAGGTAACACAGTCATCAAGGCAGGACCCACTAATGTATTTTATCCTGGCAAATAAGAGGTGCCACATTTGTCCCTGTCCATAGCTGGAGTAGGATGATCACGGAGCACCCTGCCTCAGACTGTCAGGATGTTCATTTCCTTGCATACAAGCTACATTCCTTTGCTGTGATGATTTATTTGATTCATTCTTGTCCCTCACTTTTGTCTCACAGGGTCTATTCAGCTCTCCTGTGTCCTGCTCCCAGAGATCAAACAAGTGTTATTCGCCAAGCATGAGCTGATTCCCTCCCCTGTGAGGAGAACCATCCTACTGCAGTTTGGACTAGCCCTGCTTTCTCTATTTAGACATTGGGACCACATGCTGTATGTCTTTGCCTGTTGTCTTTCTTTGTGGGTTTTGGATTTTGTCTTATACAGTATAGTGCATTTTAGTGTTGAAAAACACCTACTACAGATACACGTGCTTGTTTGAGCATCTTTATTCATTATTGTCTCTCACTTTTGTCTCCCATTATCTATTCACCAAGAAGTCCTGCAGTTTGAATCAGCCCTGACATCACTATTTAGACATTGAGACCACATGTGCATTTGTCTGTTGTCTTGTCTTTGTGAGTTTTGTCTCACACAATCTAGTGCATTTTAGAGTCGATTAACACCAACTGCAGATATACGTGCTTGTTTGAGCAGCTTGAAGACTAAATTCAATGTATAATCAGTTTACAAGTGACCAACATATGATTTTACTATTGTAACATTCTATTGTCCCCGTCAGAAGCCCGGGCTTTTGCCATAGACGGTAGAGTTCTCGTCTCTGGACCACAACAAGCTTTAGAATGCATTCTGATAAGGCACTTGTCTCTCTACATCGGTCAGCTACATTGTTGACCAGGATGGGAACCTTTCGATATGCCTATGAGGGGCTTGGCACACAAATGGGGGAATACTGAAGCATGTGTTGATGATAGTTCTACTGTCTACATCACAGGCCCAGGCTTTTGGCATAGACTGTAAAAGCTCAAATTTATGAACTGCAACATTGTAAGATTGTTCCCTCCACGGAACTTGATATACCTTGATTTGTAGGCTACACTATATTTAGATACTTCAAATACTGCCTGAGACACTTGTTGAAAAAAAAAAGACTGCCTGAGATAGACACCTTTGCTATGTGTTGCCGTACTCAACAAATGGTGAAACGCTGTTAGAGATTGTGTTCTTTTCTCAAATACATATGCATGGATTGTACAATATGCAAAACATGCTAAGCCAATCTTTGTATTCAGTCTTTTAGTATACTATAAATATGCTGTCATCACACTTCAATGCACTTATTAACAGTGACCTTTAAATTCATCGTTTTTTCGGTCTTTTATTATACTATAAATATACTATAATCAACCTTCAACACACGTAATAGCAGTGTGCTTTAAAATAACGTTTTTTTCAGTCTTTTAGTATACTATAGATATGCGATCAACATTCAACACATTTATTAAAAGTGTACTTTAATGTGTATAGTTTTTCAGTATTTTAGTATACTATACATATACTATCATCAACATTTAACACACTTGTTAAAAGTGTACTTAAATTAATTGTTTTTCAGTCTTTTAGTATACTAAAAATATACTATCATCACCCTTCAATAGATGTCGTTCCCATAGCAACGATTAAAACATTCCCTAACCAGAAACCGTGGATTGATGGCAGCATTCGTGTGAAACTGAAGGCACGAACCACTGCTTTTAATCAGGGCAAGGTGTCTGGTAACATGGCTGAATACAAACAGTGCAGCTATTCCCTCCGCAAGGCTATCAAACAAGCTAAGCGCCAGTACAGAGACAAAGTAGAATCTCAATTCAACGGCTCAGACACAAGAGGTATGTGGCAGGGTCTACAGTCAATCACGGACTACAGGAAGAAACCCAGCCCAGTCACGGACCAGGATGTCTTGCTCCCAGGCAGACTAAATAACTTTTTGCCCGCTTTGAGGACAATACAGTGCCACTGACACGGCCTGCAACGAAAACATGCGGTCTCTCCTTCACTGCAGCCGAAGTGAGTAAGACATTTAAACGTGTTAACCCTCGCAAGGCTGCAGGCCCAGACGGCATCCCCAGCCGCGCCCTCAGAGCATGCGCAGACCAGCTGGCCGGTGTGTTTACGGACATATTCAATCAATCCCTATACCAGTCTGCTGTTCCCACATGCTTCAAGAGGGCCGCCATTGTTCCTGTTCCCAAGAAAGCTAAGGTAACTGAGCTAAACGACTACCGCCCCGTAGCACTCACATCCGTCATCATGAAGTGCTTTGAGAGACTAGTCAAGGACCATATCACCTCCACCCTACCTGACACCCTTGACCCACTCCAATTTGCTTACCGCCCAATCTCAACCACACTGCACACTGCCCTAACCCATCTGGACAAGAGGAATACCTATGTGAGAATGCTGTTCATCGACTACAGCTCGGCATTCAACACCATAGTACCCTCAAATCATCAAGCTCGAGACCCTGGGTCTCGACCCCGCCCTGTGCAACTGGGTACTGGACTTCCTGACGGGCCGCCCCCAGGTGGTGAGGGTAGGCAACAACATCTCCTCCCCGCTGATCCTCAACACTGGGGCCCCACAAGGGTGCGTTCTGAGCCCTCTCCTGTACTCCCTGTTCACCCACGACTGCGTGGCCATGCACGCCTCCAACTCAATCATCAAGTTTGCGGACGACACAACAGTGGTAGGCTTGATTACCAACAACGACGAGACGGCCTACAGGGAGGAGGTGAGGGCCCTCGGAGTGTGGTGTCAGGAAAATAACCTCACACTCAACGTCAACAAAACTAAGGAGATGATTGTGGACTTCAGGAAACAGCAGAGGGAACACCCCCATCCACATCGATGGAACAGTAGTGGAGAGGGTAGCAAGTTTTAAGTTCCTCGGCATACACATCACAGACAAACTGAATTGGTCCACTCACACAGACAGCATCGTGAGGAAGGCGCAGCAGCGCCTCTTCAACCTCAGGAGGCTGAAGAAATTCGGCTTGTCACCAAAAGCACTCACAAACTTCTACAGATGCACAATCGAGAGCATCCTGGCGGGCTGTATCACCGCCTGGTATGGCAACTGCACCGCCCTCAACCGTAAGGCTCTCCAGAGGGTAGTGAGGTCTGCACAACGCATCACCGGGGGCAAACTACCTGCCCTCCAGGACACCTACACCACCCGATGCTACAGGAAGGCCATAAAGATCATCAAGGACATCAACCACCCGAGCCACTGCCTGTTCACCCCGCTGCCATCCAGAAGGCGAGGCAGTACAGGTGCATCAAAGCTGGGACCGAGAGACTGAAAAACAGCTTCTATCTCAAGGCCATCAGACTGTTAAACAGCCACCACTAACATTGAGTGGCTACTGCCAACACACTGTCAATGACACTGACTCTACTCCAGCCACTTTAATCATGGGAATCGATGGGAAATTATGTAAATATATCACTAGCCACTTTAAACAATGCTACCTTATATAATGTTACTTACCCTACATTGTTCATCTCATATGCATACGTTGATACTGTACTCTATATCATCGACTGCATCCTTATGTAATACATGTATCACTAGCCACTTTAACTATGCCACTTGGTTTACATACTTATCTCATATGTATATACTGTACTCGATATCATCTACTGTATCTTGCCTATGCTGCTCTGTACCATCACTCATTCATATATCCTTATGTACATATTCTTTATCCCCTTACACTGTGTATGACAGTAGTTTTTTTTGGAATTGTTAGTTAGATTACTTGCTCATTATTACTGCATTGTCGGAACTAGAAGCACAGGCATTTCGCTACACTCGCATTAACATCTGCTAACCATGTGTATGTGACAAATAAAATTTGATTTGATTTGATTTGAGTTGAATACATTTATTAAAAGTGTACTTTAAATGAATTGTTTTCCTGTCTAAGTATCCTTATGTTCATTGTCATTAAACTTAAACACACATTAAAATTATTCTTCAATTTCAAATGCTTTAATTGTAATTTAGTATTGTCATTCAAAATACACATGGAGTTGTTTTATATTTAAATAATTTATACAGTAGCACTCAAAAGTTTGGACACAACTACTCATTCAAGGGTTTTTCTTTATTTTTTACTATTTTCTACATTGTAGAATAATAGTGAAGACATCAAAACTATGAAATAACACATATGGAATCATGTAGTAACCAAAAAAGTGTTAAACAAATCAAAATATGTTTTATATTTGAGATTCTTCAAAGTAGCCACCTTTTGCCTTGATGACAGCTCTTAGCATTCTCTAAGCAAGCTTCATGACTACATGATTCCATATGTGTTATTTCATAGTTTTGATGTCTTCACTATTATTCTACAATGTAGAAAATAGTAAAAAATAAAGAAAAACCCTTGGATGAGTAGGTGTGTCCAAACTTTTGACTGGTACTGTTTATTTTTTATGAAACTCTGTGGGTGATTAAGTATACATACCCCTTGGATTTTTACACAATTTATTGTGTTACAAAGTGGGGTTAAAATGTATTTCATTGTAATTTCAAACAATGTCAACAATTTATTCAAAATACTATAATGTCAAAGTGGAATAATTGTTTATTTTTGGGGTATCAATAAAAAAGTAGATCATGGGCTAATAGTGGACTAAAATTCATAGAGGCTTACCCAAGAATACTAACCTCTGTAATCACTGCCAAATGTGTTTCTAACATGTATTGACTGAGAGAGCTGAATACGTACGCAACGACTACACTACCGTTCAAAAGTTTGGGGTCACATAGAAATGTCCTTGTTTTTGAAAGAAAAGCACATTTTTTATGTCCATTAAAATAACATCAAATTAATCAGTAAATGACTACTGTAGCTGGAAACAGTTGATTTTTTAAAATGGAATATCTACAGAGGCCCATTATCAGTAACCATCACTCCTGTGTTCCAATGGCACGTTGTGTTAGCTAATCAAATTTGTATCATTTTAAAAGGCTAATTGATCATTAGAAAACCCCTTTGAAATTATGTTAGCACAGCTGAAAACTGTTGTTCTGACTAAAGAAGCAATAAAACTGGCCTTCTTTAGACTAGTTGAGCATCTGGAGCATCAGCATTTGTGGGTTTGATTACAGGCTCAAAATGGCCAGAAACAAAGCTTTCTTCTGAAACTCGTCAGTCTATTCTTGTTCTGAGAAATGAAGGATATTCCATGCGAGCAATTACCAAGAAACTGAAGATCTCGTACAACACTCTGTACTACAGAACAGAAGAGAACAGTACAGAACAGCGCAAATTGCCTCTAGCCAGAAAGAGGAGTGTGAGTCCCCGATGCACAACTGAGCAAGAGGACAAGTACATTAGAGTGTCTAGTTTGAGAAACAGACACCTCACAAGTGCTCAACTGGCAGCTTCATTAAATAGCACGAGAAAAACACCAGTCTCAACGTCAACAGTGAAGAGGCGACTCCACGATGCTGGCCTTCTAGGCAGAGTTCCTCTGTCCAGTGTCTGTTATTTTTCCCATCTTAATCTTTTTATTGGCCAGTCTGAGATATGGCTTTTTCTTTGCAACTCTGCCTAGAAGGCCAGCATCCCGTAGTCGCCTCTTCACTGTTGATGGTGAGACTGGTGTTTTGCGGGGACTATTTTTTGCCAACCTACGTTGTGAATGTTTAAATGATGTATTCGACAAGAAAAATACAATAATTTGTGTGTTATTAGTTTAAGCACACTGTGTTTGTCTACTGTTGTGACTAAGATGAATATCATATCAGATCAAATTGTATGTCTAATTTATGCAGAAATCCAGGTAATTCCAAAGGGTTCACATACTTTTTCTTGCCACTGTACATAAATTGTACTTAAGGTGTTTTCAAGGTATATTTATTTTGCTCTTTATCAAATATACTAAGAATATACTTCAGTACAAAAAAAGTGTCCCCATTTTTATAATTTAAAATGTATTTAATATACTTAAATGCTAATAAAATATAAATAAAATATTTACTGAAATATATTAATGAAGTATGATTTAAGTATATTAAAATATACATGTTTTTTTTTACCTGGGATGTCTCATAATAGAATAATAAATGGATTGGCAAGATTTTGGCACCATCAACTTTTAGAAGGTTAGTAGGAACGTTGATAATTTAAACCACCTAAATATTCTCACACTCACTGAACATTTAGTATTTGAAACTCAAACATTTATTTCCCAACCGCTTTTTCTATGATCTTACAGGCTCTTTATCATTCTCCATACTTTATATTCCAACACATCCAAGATTATGCATGCCCTCCATGGTATTGGGAAGCTGCTTTTTGAGAAAGTATCTGGTTTAGAAATCACACTCTGGTTATCTTATTGCAGAGCACATTGTACAACTGTTTATAGAAAATATTGTATTGCAAGATATGCTGTATGTTTAGGCTATGCCATATGTATTGGCTAATATGCATACGCAGTGGTTGTTTTTAAAGGTCCCGCACAGTCATTCTATTTTCTAAGTAAAAATAGCCTTTGAATGACCAAAACATCACCCATAATATTTGTACGCTATATTATGGGGGATTTTTACCATTTCATCTTTAATTATCAGGAAGCCTGAAAGAACAGGCTGAGTGGGTGAGAAAGTTATATTCATCAGCTCGCCTTAACTGACAGCTCTTTGAAATGCCCTTGTGGTCATTGCAGGTAACACGGTAACCGATGGGACAAGGCATTGATGATAAGGTAAACAATGGGTCTGATGTCATTCCAACCTGGACTCAGGGGTAACATAGTAAATGTAAATCCGGGACACTCCAATTAGTATGATATGTTACATTTCGTATGGTATGTATTCATTTGTGGATGTCAATCATCCATTTCGTACAATATGTTATGAATTGCAATTCGTACGGTATGTTAAGAATTTGTCAAACGTATATAGTTACAAAACAATAGCAATGCAATTGTGTCTTGCTGCTGTTTGTCTCATATCCAACAGTCCATGGTTGACCATGAGAGAATTTTGCAGAGAAAATGGGTTGAGGCATACTATTTAGGCTTGGAATGACCCGCCTGGTGTCATCGTAAACATAGTAAATCAGGGACATAGTAAACGTAAATCCAGGACATCTAAATTAGTATGATATGTTAAGTTTGATATGGTTACATAAAACAGAAGGTTACGTAAGGCAACAGAAGTATGATGATTGTTTGGTGGTGGATGGGTAGGTATGTAACGCAAATGTCTAGCAACCCAAAGGTTGTGTGTTGAAATCTCATCATGAGCAATTTTAGCAATATAGCTCATTTGTAACAACTTACTTCATTTTAGCTACTTTGTGACTACTTAGCATGTTAGCTAACCCTTCCATTAAACCTACCACTTTAACCTAACTCCTATCCTTAAACCTAACCTTAATCCCTAATTCTAACCCCTAGCCTAGCTAATGTTAGCATTAGTAAACCTAGCCACTTATTTAACATTAGCCACAACAATTAGGAAATAGTAACATATACTATGTTATTTTTATTGTATGCTTTATTTTTTCCTCAGTATCAAATCAAATCAAATCAAATTTATTTATATAGCCCTTCGTACATCAGCTGATATCTCAAAGTGCTGTACAGAAACCCAGCCTAAAACCCCAAACAGCAAGCAATGCAGGTGTAGAAGCACGGTGGCTAGGAAAAACTCCCTAGAAAGGCCAAAACCTAGGAAGAAACCTAGAGAGGAACCAGGCTATGTGGGGTGGCCAGTCCTCTTCTGGCTGTGCCGGGTGGAGATTATAACAGAACATGGCCAAGATGTTCAAATGTTCATAAATGACCAGCATGGTCGAATAATAATAAGGCAGAACAGTCAGGTGGAAGTTGAAACTGGAGCAGCAGCATGGCCAGGTGGACTGGGGACAGCAAGGAGTCATCATGTCAGGTAGTCCTGGGGCATGGTCCTAGGGCTCAGGTCAGTTGAAACTGGAACAGCAGCATGGCCAGGTGGACTGGGGACAGCAAGGAGTCATCATGTCAGGTAGTCCTGGAGCTCAGGTCCTAGGGCTCAGGTCCTCCGAGAGAGAGAAAGAGAGAAGGAGAGAATTAGAGAACGCACACTTAGATTCACACAGGACACCGAATAGGACAGGAGAAGTACTCAGATATAACAAACTGACCCCAGCCCCCGACACATAAACTACTGCAGCATAAATACTGGAGGCTGAGACAGGAGGGGTCAGGAGACACTGTGGCCCCATCCGAGGTAGAGCTTTGAGATAGCGCTGTAATGAAAAGCTATACAAATTAAATGTGTTATTATTACTTAAGGGAATGTAAATGAAAACAGCCTACAATAAGTGTCTGGACAATTTCTTGGTGCCTCTTCATTATCATTATACATGACAATACGTTCAGAATTGTACTGCATGTATTGATCAGACATTTATTTTATCATTTACAATAGGCCAGCAAAGCCAAAATATTGATCAACATGAATACTCAAGAGAAATAATGGTGAGACACACAGGAGGCTGCTGAGGACAGCTCATAATAATGGCTGGAATGGAATGAATGGAATGGTATCCAACACATGGAAACCATGTGTTGGATGTATTTGATGCTATTCCACTTATTCCTCTCCAGTAATTATTTCCAGCATGATGGAGCACCTTGCTATAAGGCAAAAGTGATAACTAAGTGGCCCAAGGAACAAAACATTGATATTTTGGGTCCCTGGCCAGGAAACTCCCCAGACCTTAATCCCATTGAGAACTTGTTGTCAACCCTCTAGAGGCGGGTGGACAAACAAAAACTCACACATTCTGACAAACTCCAAGCATTGATTGTGCAAGAATTGGCTTCCAATCAGTCAGGATGTGGCCCAGAAGTTAATTGACAGCATGCCAGGGCGGATTGCAGAGATCTTGAAAAAGAAAGGTCAACCCTGCAAATATTGACTCTTTGCATCAACTTCATGTAATTGTCAATAAAATCCTTTGACACTTATGAAATGCTTGTCACTATACTTCAATATTCCATAGTAACATCTGACAAAAATATCTAAAGACACTGAAACAGCAAACTTTGTGGAAATTAATATTTGTGTCATTCTCAAAACTTTTGGCCACGACTGCAGTATCGTCAGCCAGTTGGCTTATAATAATTTCTTTACCAGCTATGGAAATACCTTGTGCAGAACTATTATTTAAAGAATTTGTAAGAAGTTGGGTGATCAATAAAAACAGGTATGGAGAGATAGGACAACCTTGCCTAATTCCTCTCTTTAACTCAAATCTAGGTGAGGTGCCATATTTCAATTTGATAGAGCTGTTACCATTTGTATAGTCTTAATAGCCTTACAGAAAAAAAACAAAGTCAAGTCTCTCAAGGGAGTGGAAGAGGAACTGATGCTCTTCTGTGTCAAATGCTTTATAAAAATAAAAAAATAATATGAGCTATCCTCGATTATTAGGTCTGAGTAGTCAAGTATGTCTAATACTAGTCTGATATTGTTAGAAATATGTCTGTTCCTCATAACGCCAGACTGTGTTTCATCAATGATTGCATCCAGGACTTCTTTAATTATTTTTGTAAGTAGTAAGGCTAATATCTTATAGTCATTATTAAGAAGACAAATTGGATGCCAGTTATTGATGAGCAGCACTTATTTTTTAGGCTTAGGTATTAGTGTTATTAACCCCTGACTCATTGTAGGAGGGGAACATTGTTTTTAATACTCTCTAAAAAAAACTTCAAATAGGATGGGAGCTACTTCTTCAGAAAATAATTAGTAAAATTCTGATGAAATTGGACCTCCCGGTCGCGGCTGGCTGCGACAGAGCCTGGGCTCAAACCCAGAGTCCCTGGTGGCACAGCTAGCACTGCGATGCAGTGCCCTAGACCACTGCACCACCCGGGAGGCCCTATAATCTCTTCAACTTTGATGGACTCATCACACTGTTTAGATTCTATATCATAACGCTTTGGATATAAATATAACGCTTTGAATATAATGCTTTGGAACATTAGCTTGGATAAAATATACATCTTAACAATAAGTATTCTAAATGTATAACTAGTGTTCTTATCGGACCACTTCTTAACCACCTCATGTACTGTAGCTTCTTTTCGATCCCAATTTTTCTTAGCACAATTCGTTCCACATATATAGATCCCCAGTACTTTACCACCTGACTAGCCCTTGATCATGACTCTCAGTTCCATTACATTACACACAAGAGTCATTGGAAGAAGGCATCTTCTGTACAGGGGAGTTTTGTTAAGAGCCCGATGCTCAGTCTGAACATTAACACGCATCGTTTGCAGTATGGTTTTGGAAGCATAAGAACTTTAACTGTCATATCTGTGCATAAATCATTTTCAAAAAACAAAAGGTTAAATTGATACACCTTGTTCGTTTTCCCACACAGCCATATCTCCATGTTACAGGGCTTGTTTATGGAAGACAAGAGGCTAGTACCTCAGTTAATTACTGCAACTGAGCTATCAAGCATGCTGAGACGAACACCTGTGTAAGCCTAACTCGGGAAGTGTAGTTTCATCGGATGGAGGCACCCATAACTGTCGGCATCTGTGCAGTAAGTAAGTGTGTCATTTTTTTATTTGACAGATTCTTTCTCGCTGATGAAAGAGGGTCCTATGTTTCGAATGCCATATCACAAACAATAATTATTGACGTTCTAAACGTTAAAACACAGTGTCAGGATTGTAGTTCACATGAGGTAGTCGTGGGTGGCGTTAATGCCCCCAAGAGTTTGAGAGCTACTACCTGACCAGACTTAGCAAGAAATGTCTGCAGGGGATTTATTGTTACCTGTCCAGTTCATTCCAGGTTAATGCAGATTAAGGAAATTATGATGATGATGTACTCTATCTTCACAGGGATAAATGCTGCCCCTCCTACTGCCCATCATCAGCGGGTACAGTTCTTGGCTGAGCCCATCAGTGTTGTGGCTGAGGGTTCCAGTGAGCTCACCCTGTCTGCAGCCTCTGTCCCTTTGCTGGCCCACCACCCTCTGGGTATGTTGCGCTGTACAATCACTTCCAAGCCTTTTTATGAGCCTTACACCACGTATGTGTGCTTTCACTGTAGTTTATGATGCTGGATATGTATGAATTCAATAATAGTGCTATTGTTTACTTGTTTGTCCCCTAAATCAGTGAGTGGACCTGAGTTCCAGTACATACGAGCAGCAGTGGGTCATCGACTGGATGCATTCTCCTCGGGAGTTCTAGATGGGACTTTCTGTCATGCAGGGCTCTACCCTGACCTTTTTTTTAATCAGGAGCACGTGTGTGTCTGATAAAGCTAGAATCCTTCATTTGTCTTGGGGCACTGGTGCTCCTGAATAAAAATGTGCACAGCAAAATATTTATGGCCATATGCAAATAAAATGGTTGCACAGTAGAGCCTATAGTTGAATATTTTCCGGTATTTACAAATGTTACAGCATGAGAATAAATCATTTCCCGCCAAAACCAGAAATGTAATTTATTAAAGCATATAAATATTTGTGGATTTGATTAGAACTTTGCTCAGCATGAAAATTCAAGCCTGATGCTACCTGAGCCTGATGAGCCATACATTAAAGACATTTTATAAGCCCAAGCCCCAAAAAGTCCAAATGATTGTGCCTTTATCCAGCACATGGATAGCATGTTACGCACAACAGAAAAACATAAAAGCCCAAAGATGTAGCTATACTCTCCTGGGTAAATAAATTAAATAACCTCCAGTAGGCTAATCTTTTTGAGTGTGTATTGTACCCGATTTACTCACCTCGCTCAAACCATGAAGCTGGGAGAAAACATGCAATGCTGGTGCAGGACATGCGGCCGACAAAGTAACAAGTGTATGCTAGCGAATTTGATTTTAATTGTTAGATTTAATAGGACCTATTTTATATTTAGTAGGCTGACGCATATATGCCTTTCTCTATTGTTGCTTCATTCCTTCCTCGCTTTCAACAGTTAAATGAAACTAATCAATCAAATGTATTTATAAAGCCCTTTTTACATCAGCCGATGTCACAAAGTGCTATACAGAAGCCCAGCCTAAATCCCCAAACAGCAAGCAATGCAGAAGCACGATGGTGTAACAGGCGTTGTTTGAGGGAGACCAAGGCGCAGCGTAATTTGTGGTCATCATATTTATTAATTGAGAACCAGCAACAAAATAACAAAGTGAAGCCAAAATGAACGTACTGTTCCGTAGGCTACAAGAGCTGTACATAAACAAGATCACACAACATAGGTGGTGAAAAAGGTTACTTAAGTATGATTCCCAATCAGAGACAAGGATAGACAGCTGCCACTGATTGGGAACCACACTCAGCTAAACACAAAGAAATACAAAACATAGAATGCCCACCCCACATCACACGCTGACCTCACCAAATAGAGAAATAAAACATCTCTCTCAGGTCAGGGTGTGACCGATGACTAGGAAAAACTCCCTAGAAAGGCTGGAAGCTAATCTGGAACCTAAACTGGAACCTGGCTCTGAGGGGTGCAATGTCTGTCCCCACCCTGAGCGTTGATGATTGATCATGCAGAAAGCAGAGAGAGAAGGCCGGATTTAGACATCGCATATCATTTAATAGTTCCATTTCAATGAAATAATTTATTATAATTTACAGATTACTCGCAATTATTTATCCCGGGAAAAGGGAGTGGGTTTGGGCAGGAAATCTCAGTAACTCGGTTTCCGCTATTCAAACCAAGTAGAGCCCGGTCATGTCCTTTCCAAAAAAAAACTGCTTAGGGATGTGCTCATTTGAACCATACATATTCATTTAAAAAAATATATGTTTTTATTGAATATTCAAAACATACAATATACTTGCAGTGAAACCGCTCAACAACTACATCATACCAGTCATCCAACAGATTCCCGTTCAGCGCGACACACAAAAGCATCCAGAATCAATGCCCTGCTCAAGGGCATGTTGACCGATCTACCACCAGGCCAAAAAACGTGAACCCAAACTTTTATCTTTGACCATCATTCTATATCTCACACCGAAACTACACTCCCACTTGTCTCCAATTCCACATACCAACCCTCAGCTTCCCTCGGCCCATCCCACCTATCTCTGCTGGCCACCCACTTCGGGTTTCTACGGAATGCATATCTTTCAACTATGCTGTGATGTTTAACGTACAATTTTAATCTATCTAATCGAATAGAATCCACAGATTGCGAGTTGAAGATAAATACTTTTACTAAGAGTATTAGTATATTTGTAATTGACTGACCCGGTCTCTCCAGATTTCCTACCAGTACTATTTCTAGGGTCAATTTTAGATCAATGCTATGCATTTTCAGCCGTTCTTGAACCAGTAACCAGAAACAGGCTACCTGAGGGCAATACCAAAATAAACGGTCTATTGTTTATGTATCCTCACAACAAAATCTGCAGAGTTTTGATGATTTTATGCACCAAATATTCAACATTTTGTTGGTGGCAAGAATTCGATATAATAATTTTAGCTGAAAAGCACCAAGTCTTGAATCTTGCGTTGTTTTATATATGAATCTTGCGTTGTTTTATATATCAATTCATACATGGAATCGGTACATCAAAAATCTCTTCCCAACTATTTTCCAATCTGTATGACACAGTTGTCAACATCCTGGTCCTCAAATGAAACTGGTATACTTTCCTATTTATGCTATTTTTATTCCTCTGCCAGTTTTGATCCTTTAAATTGGGCAGACAGACCAGTTCCCTACCTCCTCCCGCTGCCACCCGCCTCCTCCATTTTTGGGGCAATGCTAATCAATTGGTTGTACTCTTGAATTGAGCAGACCTTTCCATACAATTCTGATAACTCCATGAAGGAAATAACTCAACCCTTCCCATTTACAATATCATTTAAGAATAAAATACCCTTTTCAAACATCTTTCCCATAAATAGAAGTATTTTATCAACCAGCACATTTGAGTTCAGCCGTAATATTTGTTGTAATATTTATTTTTAGGGGGATGAAATTGAAATTGTAGCAAGCTCTGCAATGCTTGTTTGAAAAAGAGAGATACTTTTTTCAAAGTATCATTTTCAATTAATCGAAAATGTGACATGGCAATCTGCCAAAATGGCAAAAAGGCAATTTTTAAACAATAGATTAGCTTTTCTTAGTAATCTACTTGAGAACCTAGGGTTCAAATAAAACTTTTGAATGAGTGAAGCTTTTAGAGAGAGGTTTAGTGCTTTTATATTTAATAATCTCAACCCACCCAATTAATATTCATTATATAGATAGGCACGTTTTATTTTGTCTGGTTTAGCGTCCCAGATAAAGCTAAATATTATTTGCTCATATGATTTGAAAAGCGAATCATCAGGAGTAGGCAGTGCCATAAGTAAGTGAATTGACTGAGGAGTTAATCAGGGCAAGTTGTCCATAAAGAGACAGGTATTTACCTCTCCATGGTTGCAGGATATTGTCTACTTTTACAAGTTTTCTATTGAAATTCATTGTGGAGAGCTTATTTATATCTTTTGTGATATGAATACCGAGTATGTCTACTTCACCATCAGCCCATTTTATAGGTAAGCTGCAGGGTAATGTAAAAGTTGTATTTTTTAAGGATCCAATACGTAATATTGTACACTTATCATAATTAGGTTTTAGTCCAGAGAGTACAGAAAAGTTATCTAGATCTTCAATGAGACATTGCATGGATCTAGCTTGCGGACTTAATATAAAACTTGAGTCATCGGCATACATGGACACCTTTGTTTTCAAGCCTTGGATTTCTAATCCTCTAATGTTTTTATTGGATCTGATTTTAATAGCTAGCATTTCTGTAACTGTAACGAATAGATATGGTGACAGCGGACACCCTTGTTTAACTCCTCTTGACAATTCGAAACTCTCTGAGAAGTAGCCGTTATTTACTATTTTACACCTGGGGTTGCTATACATTATTTTTACCCATTTTATAAGAAAATTACCGAAATTGAGAAAATCCAGGCATTTATAAATAAAATCCAGTCTTACTTTATCAAATGCCTTTTCAAAATCCACTATATATACCATTCCTGGCTTCTTATATGTTTCATGATGTTTTATTATTTCTAGTAGTTGTCGTATATTATCTCCAATGTATCGTCCATGTAAAAAAAACTGTCTGTTTAGGATGAACAATGCCTGGTAAAACCCTTTTAATTCTGAGTGCTATGCATTTTGCTATTATTTTTGCATCACAACATTGAAGTGTAAGGGGCCTCCAGTTTTTTAGATAGACTGGGTCTTTATATTTGCCATCTGGGTCTTGTTTTAATAGTAGAGAAATCAGACCTTCCTGCTGAGTACCTGACAGACTACCATTTCTATGGGAGTAGTTAAAACAATCTAACAATGGAGTTTTTAGTATATAAAAAAATACTTGATATACCTCTACTGGTATGCCGTCAAGCCCTGGGGTTTTTCCAGACTGAAAGGATATAATAGCCTCAACAAGTTATTCCTCTGTAATTTGGCCTTCGTACTGAACTTTCTGTACATTTGTTAATTTTCCAATTTTTTACATTATTTGGAAATAATTCCTTACTATAATCTTCCTTCAATGGGAAAGGATGAGACGGAAAAGACAACATCTGCCTAAAATAATTAGCTTCCTCTTTTAAAATATAATTCAGAGAAGCATAGATAACTCCGTCTTCAGTAACGAGTTTCTGCTAATTATTTTTGTTAGCGTTACTGTATTGGAGATTCATGAAGAATTTTGTGCGTTTTTCTCCTTATTCCACACAGTTTGCTTTATTTTTGTAATAGATTACATTAGATCGTTCATGAATACGTTCCTCGAGTTCTTTTTGTTTTTCCTCTAACTTATTTTCTATCTCTGTAGTATCGTTTTTATTGCTATCTACCTGTACTATTAGTTCATGGATTTCCCTTGTTAGTCTTGTCTCTTTACCCAGAAACTGTTTGTTATTATTTATGAATATTGAATTGAATTACCCCTGAAGGTACATTCAAGGGTATCTCGAACAATAAAGGGATTTGCTGAATCTATATTATACTGGAAAAATTCAGTTAGAAATGATTTAGTCTTAGTTCAAAATGAGTTGTCCTCCAGTAAACTTTGATAAAATTTCTAATATCCCCGTCCATGTGGAAAACCTATAAGAGTTATGTGAATGCCAATTAGATGATGATCCGATCGCATTATGTCTCCTATTAAACCTTTTTTAACCTTTGATGTAAGAGAGAAAGAGACAAGAAAGTAGTCAAGACGACAAGCTTGATTAAGTCTCCTCCATGTATATCTGACTAGGTCAGGGTTTTTTAGTCTCCAAATATCCACTATTTCTAATGTGTCCATAATATTTGTGATTTCCTTAAGGGCACGGTGATGATAGTTTGTAGTGATTACCTTTAATGTCCATTTAGGTATTTAACACTGTGTTATAGTCTCCTACCATAATGATTAGATAATTTGTTTCCTGTAAGTTCAATAAATTGGTATAAATGTTTTCGAAGAAGTGTGGATCATCCTGATTTGGACCATATAGATTATTGAGCCAAAGTTTTTTTTTTTGTCCACTTTCATATTCAAAAGGATCCACCTTCCTTGCGAATCATTTCAGACTATTTGCACATTCAGATCGAAATGTTTGTTAATTAATATTATCACACCCTTTGAGTTCCTTTGTCCATGACAGAAATTTATTTCACCACCCCATTTCTTTTTCTCGCATCTAAGGATGTAGTGAGTTTCCCTTGCCTGTTTGCCTGTGAGCCAATGCCACAGAAAATTGAAACAAGATATTATGTGTGTAGCAAATCTGAGTAGGTTGATGTGTATGATATTGGATGTGATGTAGTGAGAGTGTGTACGATGTCTGTATCAGAGTAAGACTATAACGTGTGATGTCCAAATAAATAATAACTCAATTTGCACGGTCGAGTGTCTATGTGTGTAACATGTAGTGCGTTTAGCCGTAATATTCATGATGGTAATTGTAATACATATCATATCACCATCATAGTTGCATCATAATTACCTTTAAAATAATTTGAAAAACACATCCCAGCATTTCCAAGGCAATTGGCGTTTCAAATTATCATGAAAGAGACCTTACATTACTCTAGAGACAAATGTATTCCGTACAATATGTTATTATTCCCCAATGGCCCTATTCTGATATCTTCCCTTTGCTTGTTGTAAACATATATAAACTTGAAGACAAATACTGTACATAAAAAAGATAGACAAACAATAAACACATTAAATTATAAAACAGTTCTCGTCAATAGAGGGAGAGAAGAGAAGAGAAAAGAGAGAAAGTGAGAGAAGAGAGCGAGATCAGGTGTGTGTGTATGTATAAGTCCGTATGTGTAAGCAAGCATGTAATTGAGTACGTGTGTTCATTTCCACTTCATAATGTTCAGATATTTTTACAGTTCCCATACCTTTTTTTGTAACCTGAAGTCCCTTGGGCCTCCATTACTGCACTGATGAAGTTTTCACTTTTCATGTGATGTTTGAGGCTGTAAATCATCATGACATCTGTTTCTCCTCAGTTGTTGGCCAGGCAAACAAGGCTTTGACTGATCTCTACAGATCTCATGTCACTAGAGTAAGCATTCCTCTCTATTTATGTTACATGTAAAAGAGTATGCAGTTAATTGGAGGTGGAAAATCCATATGGCATTGTTGTGAAACAATGCTGAGATTGCCATGATGCATTTTTTTTACTTTTAATTTATTCACGATTATACATTGGAGGGTGAATTCGGGATGGCCACAGACTTCTCTCACACAGGCCGCCTCATAGAGAGAACCACATATGGTAGTTACAGCGCTTTCTTTTTTTGCCTTCCACCTTACTGAAAGAAATACTGAATCTATAAACACCTTATCTTGACTGCATTGCAACCCTTGACGTGCCATGATCCAGGGATCCAATCATAAGGCCTTGCTCATGTACGTCCACCATTCATTCTAGTTCTGTGGTCCACCTCTTATCCCTCTCTGTCCACCTTGCTCTATCTACTCACTGAGCCACGGCGTATAGCAATTAGAGCATTGCCAAAGAAAGTTTACAGACCCTTTGGCTTTTTCCACATTTTGTTACGTTACAGCCTTATTCTAAAATGTATGGAAAATTAAATTTAAAAATCAGCAATCTACACACACTACCCCATTGTGACAATGTGAAAATTGACATTTTTCACAATGTGACATTTTTGCGAATGTATTCAAAATTAGAAGCAGAAATACCTTATTTACATAAGTATTCAGACCCTTTGCTACGAGACTCGAAATTGAGCTCAGGCGTATCCTGTTTCCATTGATGATCCTTGAGATGTTTCTATAAGTTGATTGGAGTCCACCTGTGCTGAATTCAATTGATTGGATATGATTTGGAAAGGCATGCACTTGTCTATATGAGGTCCCACAGTTGTCAGTGCATGTCAGAGCAAAAACCAAGCCATGAGGTCGAAGGAATTGTCCTTGGAGCTCCTAGACAGGATTGTGTCGGGGCACAGATCTGGGGAAGGGTACCTAAACATTTCTCCAGCATTGAAGATCCCCAAGAACACAATGGCCTCCATCATTGTCCTTCTGGAAGGTTCTCCCATTTTCACAGAGGAACTCTGGAGCTCTGTCAGCATGACCATCGGGTTCTTGGTCACCTCCATGACCAAGGCCCTTCTTCCCCGGTTGCTCAGTTTGGCTGGGAGGCCAGCTCTAGGAAGAGTCTTGGTGGTTCCAAACTTCTTCTATTTAAGAACCATCTCTGCCGCACTACACCAATCAAGCCTTTATGGTAGTGGCCAGACAGAAGCCATTCCTCAGTAAAAGGCAAATGACAGCCCGCTTGGAATTTGCCAAAAAAACATCTAAAGACCCTCAGACCATGTGAAACAAGATTCTCTGGTCTGATGAAACCAAGATGTAACTTTTTGGCCTGAATGCCAAGCAACACGTCTGAAGGAAACCTGGCACCATCCCTATGATGAAGCATGGTGGTGGCAGAATCATGCTGTGGGGATGTTTTTCAGACACAGGGACTGAGAGACTAGAAAAGATCGAGGCAAAAATAAACAGAGCAAAGTACAGAGAGATCCTTGAAAAAAAAACTGTTCCAGAGCTCCCAGAACCTCAGACTGAGGAAAAGGTTCACCTTCCAACAGGACAATGACCCTAAGCACATAGCCAAAATATCTTTGGGACAAGTCTCTGAATGTCCTTGAGTGGCCCAGCCAGAGCCCGTACTTGAACCCAATGTAACATTTCTGGAGAGACCTGAAAAAAGCTGTGCAGCAACACTCCCCATCCAACCAGACAGAGGTTGAGAGGACCTGCATGAAGAATGGGAGATTCTCCCCAAATAAAGGTGTGCCGAGCTTGTATCGTCATACCCAAGAAATGCGAGGCTGTAATCGCTGCCAAAGGTGCTACAACAAAGTACTGTGTAAAGGGTCTGAATGCTTATGTAAATGTATCATTTCTTTTTTTTAATGAGCAACAATGTCTAAACCTGTTTTTGCTTTGTCATTATGGGGTATTGTGTGTAGATTGAGGGGGGGGGGGGCTATTTTAATACATTTTATTATAAGGCTGTAATCTCTCAAAATGTGGATTAAGTCAAGGGGTCTGAATACTTCCCGAAGGCACAGTTGTCAGTGCCAGCTCAAGCTTATTTGTAATTTTGCTATACCTAGTGTGCAGAGCAGTGTAGGATAACTGTGTTTGTTCTGGCAGGTAACCTAAGGTGGACATGAACACCCAGGAGGCCTATGAGCTGGCTGCGAAGGGGAAACTCCATCCCGACTGGAACTCTCCCCCTATTATGACAGGCCTGCGTTTATTACACTTCCAACCACCCCACTATACCTTGGGTAAGTATTTCACCTGTACTGTACAATACCCTCCTGGATAGACACTTGCTCACACACATGGCTACAGAGCAACACTCATACATGCAATAGGACTTGGCACATGTCCCTTTTTAACTGATAAACTGCAACAGTCACCTTAATGTTGCATTCGATATGTATTAGATATTCTGTAATAGTTTGCTAATTCCATTTTTCACATTACATTAATCAGAGGTGCAGTGTTTGAATGAAACCCAGCGATACCTGTGCAGAATCTTGCATGAGGTGGGCTTGGAGCTCCGCAGCACGACTGTATGTAAAGCAGTGCGCCGCACCAGTGACGGACCCTTCACCGTACAGCACGCTTTGACCCGCCAACACTGGACTGCCCCTGATGTTACACAGGCCATCCACCAGTCCAGGAAGGCTAGAAAATCCAAGAGCACACAGCCAGGGGAGAATACAGGAACAGCCAGGGGAAGACAGGAAATAGAGGAAGAAGCAGCAGTCACTGGTGATTCCCACCGGTTACACTTGGTATTGACCTCAAAAGCATTTGTCTCTTGATGTCCTTGGGATTAGATATCCTTGAATAGACTGGTTTTAGTCAATCAATGCAGATGTGGAAAGACAGCTATTTTTCAAGTGCAATGTCTGTGCTTTTTTTCTGACAATGTAAAATGTGTGACCTCTTTATGTTTGTGTATCAATGTGTTTATTCATCTTATAAATGAAATAATATTCCAACTGTGATGATATATGATATCAAAATACCCTTTAGCGACCAAGAAATACCAGAATGAACTACACTACTTCCAAATCAACACTAGATGGCATCACAAGACAAATTTGATTAGCCACATTTCAGAAATCATGTTTTAGCAATCTGTGTAATTTTGCAACCACACTTCGGATTATAAAACATTTATGTAAAGGATTAACACACAAAAACAATACATTCATTATAGTAATGCATTCTCAAATGGAACCCTTCCTTAGCAAGAGTTTCTGTGCTCATATTTTAGTTGCAGCACATGACCGCCGTCAGTAAGGCTCGTGCTATCCGGGATCTCCCCGTGTGCACACATTTGTTAATATCCCTGTTGGTGAGCATTTCTCCTTTGCCAAGATAATCCCCTGGCAGGTGTGGCATATCAAGAAGTTGATCAAACAGTATGATCATTACACAGGTGCACCTTGTGCTGGAGACAATATAAGGCCACTTTAAAATGTGCAGTTTTGTCACACAACACAGATGAGTCAAGTTTTGAGGGAGTGTGTAATTGGCACGCTGACTGCATGAATGTCCACCAGAGCTATTGCAAGAGAATTTAATGTTCATTTCTCTATCATAAACTACCTCCAACGTCGTTTTAGAGAATTTGGCAGTACGTCCAACCGGCCTCACAACAGCAGACCACGTGTAACCACGCCAGCCCAGGAGCTCCACATCCGGCTTCTTTACCTTGGGGATCGTCTGAGGCGGGGTGGGGCGTGCTGAGGAGTACTGTATTTCTGTCTGTAATAAAGCCCTTTTGTGGGGAAAAACGAGTTCTGATTAGCTGGGCCTGGCTACTCAGTAGGTGGGCCTGACTGTCAAGTGGGTGGACCTATGCCCACCCATGGCTACACCCCTGCCCAGTCATGTGAAATCCATAGCCTAATGATTGTATTTCAATTTACTCATTACCTTGTATGAACTATAATCTTTGAAATTGTTGCATGTTACGCTTATATTTTTGTTCAGTATATTATAACTTAACACGTATGTGTAATAATCCCGCTTCCCCTATTTGCTGTTATCATTGACAGCTAACTTCCTAATCAGTAGTTTATCTCTGTGTGGGTCATTCAGAGGGAAGAACTGGGAATGAAAACACTTGATTTTCACAGCACATTACAAATCAAACGCATTTTAATTTGTCACATGCGCCGAATACAACGAGGTGTAGACCTTACAGTGAAATGCCTGCTTACAAGGCCTTAACCAACAATGCAGTTTGAAGAAAAATAATTGTTCAAGTATTTACAAAAATAAACTGAAGTAAAAAATAAAGAAAAAATAAAGAAAACAGAAAAATAACATAATTAAATAGCAACAATAAAAGATCAGTAGCCAGGCTATATACAGGGTGTACAGTTACAGAGTCAATGTGCGGAGGCACAGCTTAGTCGAGGTAATTGAGGTCATATGTACATGTAGGTAGAGGGTGGACATTTGATTAGCAGAGCATTTTTGTGCTTAATTTGGCATCGTTTATCGATGGGGGTGGTCCAGGACACCTTTTCCCAGTGTTGAGTACCCCTACTGGACACACTGGCACCCAACCTGTATCACAGCTTCTGCAGCTCCTGATAACTGGGAGGTGAAATGATCATAATAACTGTACTTTCATTCAGAAATAGTTTATCAGCTTTACAGTATGTTGCATAATTCATGTGACATCTCCAAAAATATTCTGTGACATAATTTGCGCAAAATGATCTCGTATACTTGCATGCATTAGACATGTTCTATTCTAAACCATTCTCAATATCTTATTATTGAACACCTGATTGGCATGGTTTTGTCCAGACTCAGGGAAGACCCTGGAGAGCATCTCCTCCCTGGGTCTGAAGCATGGTTTGGTGTCCAAATTCGACAATCGTCTGGAGGGGATTCTAAGAGGCTGTGACCTGCTGTTTCACTTCAGCTTCCTGTTCACCTCAGTGGAGGCCCGGTATAGCCAAACCTGACCCAGCCATCTTCCGCCAGACACTAGAGAAAAGTGGTGTGCCAGACGCAAGTGTAGTTCACATTGGGGACCACTATGTCTATGACTACCTGACCTCTCAGTCGCTAGGCCTCCATGGGTACTTGCTGGGCAGACAGGGCAGGGATAAATACCCTGATGCACCCCACAGCATCGATAAAGACCCCGTAGGCGCTAACTGCACGTCTCCAGAAAGACATGGACTAAATGTTATTTATTACCCAAGTAAACTCAGACCGGGATTCAAACAAACCACACCAACATCGTCCTGCACTTGACTTTTGAAGGTAATTTTGTTTCAATCCCAGTTCGATTTTCATAGTTGATTTACTAGTTTTTATTTAGTTTCAGTTTGATAAAAATGTTTCTATTTCATTTTTTTTATTATTTAGTTTCAGGTTTAGTGTTAGGCACAGAAAGTAGCCTATGCGTGGGAGGCTAGGAGCCATTTCTGTGTTGTAGGCATATAGTTTGTGTCACGTCCTGACCATAGAGAGCCTTTATTTTCTATGGTGGAGTAGGTCAGGGCGTGACTGAGGGTTAGTCTAGTTTATTATTTCTACGTGGGGTTCTAGTTTTGTTTTTCTATGTTGGTGATTTTGTATGATTCCCAATTTGAGGCAGCTGGTAATCGTTGTCTCTAATTGAGGATCATATTTAGGTAGTCTTTTTTTCCACCTGTGGTTTGTGGGATATTGTTTATGGGTAGTTGTATGTCAGCACTCCATTGTCGTCATGGTTCGTTCTTGCTTTATTGTTTTGTGCTTTTCACTAAATAAAGATGTGGAACCCAGATCACGCTGCACGTTGGTCCAAGTATGCTTCAAATGATCGTGACAGAATATCCCACCACAACAGGACCAAGCAGCGTGCCCAGGAGGAGAGGGTAACATGGACTTGGGAGGAGATTCTGGACGGGAAGGGATACTGGACTTGGGAGGAAATCCTGATAGGACAGGATCGCCTTCCTTGGCGGGAGACGCAGGAAGAGAAGGGAGGACAGCGACGACGAAGCGGTTCGCAACCACAGAGAAAGCCGAAAAGACAGCCCGAACATATTTGGGGTGGTCGGCAGAATTGGGGAGTGAGCCAGAGCCTGTGTGGGAGTCGATAGAAGGTAATGAGAGATACCGGAGAGAGGTTGTGGAAAGGAGTATGCTGCAGCACAGGCGCGTTGAAAAGCGCCTTCTCATCCCGGCACCATCTGTGCCAGCTCTACGCCCCAAGAATTGATGCCCGCTATACGCACCAGTGCACCTCCCCAGTCCGGTACATCCTGTGCCTGCTCCCTGCACTCGCCCTGAAGTGCGTGTCACCAGTCTGGCGCCACCTGTGCCGGCTCCACGCACTAGGCCTCCAGTGCGTCTTCCCAGTCCAGTGCGTCCTGTGACGGCTCCTCGCACTCTCCCTCAAGTGCGCCTTCCCAGTCAGGTACGTCCTGTGCCTGCTCCCCGCACTCGCCCTAAAGTGCGTGTCACCAGTCCGGTACCACTTGTGCCGGCCCCACGCATCAGGCCTCCAGTGCGCCTCCCCAGTCCAGAGCTTCAGGCGACGGTACCCGGTCCAGAGCTTCCTGCGATGGTCCACGGTCCGGAACCTCCTGCGACGGTCCACGGTCCGGAACCTCCAGCTCCAGGGCAGGAGCCTCCAGTGCATCTTCGTTCTTGTTTTATTGTTTTGTGCGTTTCACTAAATAAAGATGTGGAACACAGATCACGCTGCACGTTGGTCCGAGTATGCTTCAAACAATCGTGACAGTTTGCTAGTTTGGGATGTCACTTCCTGCCACTGGGGAAGAAGTAATACATATGGTGATGGGCCAGGACATAGGTTTGGTTAGATTTAAATTATAAATCAATCCTATTGTGACTTGGATTTAAAAGAATAAGCACCTAGACTGGTGCAAGAAATAGGGTGGAAGGAAACTCTTGCCCATGTTTCCACCAATCCAATGTTTTTTAACTTCAGTAGTGGATGTAAGAAGAATCAAGTAACTTTATCTGACAGAAAGAGGAACACCTACAAATGAAGTCATGGCACATCTGGCATGTTATGCTTATGTATCACTGATTAATCCCTTCAAATAGGTTTAATAAAAACAGCCACAACAACCATATAGCAGTTCCCAGCCAGCCAGATTGTGTGTGTGGTTTATCTTAAAGAAGATGGCGTTACAGAAAGGGGGTCTTTCGGTTTCTCTGTTTTCTCTCTAAGAACACTTGGGATGCAGTGGCAGAAACCAGATCTAGTGCCACACAGCACAGCTTTGGATCAAATCAAATGGTTAAAGGCTTGTAAAGTAAGTGTTTCACGGTAAGGTCTACACTTGTTGTATTTGGCGCATGTGACATAAAGTTTGATTTGATCAACAGCCATCCTTGCCTGCCAGAACTGGAGGTGACTCTGTAAACATGCCACCCTTTACCTATTCCAGGTATTTCCTCACCTCACACAGAGCACTTAATGCTCTCTGCCAGGTTGACCCTCTGGCTGGACAGTGACCTCAGACACAATCTTCAATGTGAGGAAGCTATATTTCTGAAGCACTGTGGTCGAAATGCTTGCTGCATTCATCCTCCTGGCATCTTTCTGCGGTCCTGCTGCTCCACGGCTGTACTCTCTGATTTACTGAAGTACAAAAGACTCTGCTTCCCTCATCAGTGGCTCCATCTCTGTTGAGCGAGGTACCAGAGACACACTTGGGTCCATCAGCCAAGCTGCATGTGAGAAGTGCTCACACAGTGACTTCAGGAGGACCTGTGTCAACTGTTTTGTCAAGTGTCAAGTTTGAGAAGGCACGGCACCACATCAGACAGCGACTGTCAGTTTGAAGGTGGTCAGTATGAATTTTGAATGGCTCCAGCAACGTCACAAGCTGCTCTAGCTTGGCCCAGCCAAGTTCTGTGCTCGCCCTCAGATTTCTTCCCTGTTAGCTATTGATAGCTAGTGATAGTGATCCACAAACTAGGCCTCTTTTAAACATCGCCATCTACTGTCAGCATTAGAAAAAAAGCTTAAATTCCCAGAAATATAGGGAAAAAAACTAATTAATCATAATCTATGTGGGTTTTTATTTTATGAGTTTGTTTTGCAGCAAAAGGTAACAGTTTCAGTATAGTTTTAGTTTTCCAAATGTTTTTGTTTTTATTTTTATTTCAGTTTACAAAATTGATTTTAAAATTGTAGTTTTTATTTTAGTTTCAGTTTTTGTTTTCTATAATAACATTGCTTACTATCAATGTTAGTGAAACCAGCCACAAAATTATTAACATATGACCACTTTTAGATTGTCTAAAACTGGACTCTCCCCTCCGTATGTATTTGGACAGTGAAGCAAAACGTTTAAATGTGGCTCTAAACACCAGCATTTTGGATTTGAGATTAAATGTTTTACATGAGGTGGCAGTAGGGTACAGTGGGGTAAATTGAGCCATCCTTGTTTCTAGGAAACCATACAAAATGTTTATAATTTGACCAAAAAATCTGAATTTCTCAGAGTCTGGAAGGAAGAAATCACATGGAAAGTGTGATAAGCAAGTTAGGTCCAAAAACAGATTTTCACCAAGTTATATAAATGTATTGCATTAGAGGTTCTATGATGCTTGTATCTAAACCAAAGTAGATACTTTTAAGATTGTTCTATACAAGCTTCAATATAAGGTCCTAAACCTAACATGAAAGTGCATCATTGTAGCTTTATGGGCTAAATATAGTCAAAATGTTCACCTTGGGGTAAGTTGAGCAAATGTAAGTGTTTTCTTCCCAGGTGTAATGCATTATCGCTGTGATATGAGTTAAGAACAGGGCCTGGTCTATGTTAACAGTGTTAAAAAAAACATACAAAGTGTTTGTTATATGTTAAGCCTGTGCTAAGAGATGGTTAATATGATTAAAATGCAAAAAAAAGCTATTGTGATTGTGTTGAATTGTGTTTGGGAAATAAAGATAGACATGGTTTTTAAAAGGTGGTAATATTTTTTTCAGTACAGAAATATGTAGGAGCTTTAGCTTTACCATCAAGTTAACCCGGAGTAAGCATACCCATAACATGATGCAGCCACCAGTATGGTTGAAAATATGAAGAGTGGTACTCAGTAATGTGTTCTATTGGATTTGCCCCAAACATAAACCTTTGTATTCACTATTATTGCACACAGAGTGAGTCCATTCAACATATGTGACTCTTGTTAGGCAAAGTTTTACTCCTGAACTTATTTAGGCTTGCCATAACAAAGTGGTTGAATACTTATTGACTCAAGACATTTCAGCTTTTCATTTTTAATTAATTTGTAGAACATTAGAAAAAAATAATTTCACTGTAACATTATGGGCTATTGTGTGTTGGCCAGGCTGTAACAAAACAAAATGTGGAAAAAGTCAACAGGTGTGAATCATTTCTGAAGGCACTTAAATGTCTAGGGCTCCCGGGTGGCACAGCAATCTAAGGCACTACATCTCAGTGCACGAGGCATCACTACAGTCCCCGGTTCGATTCAAGGTTGTATCACATCCGGCCATGATCGGGAGTCCCATAGGGCTGCGCACAATTGGCCCAGCATCACCGGGGTAGGCCTTCATTGTAAATAAGAATTTGCTCTTGCCTGGTTAAAATTTTAAAAAAGACAAACAACAATGATTGCAAACTTAAACAAACCATACACCTTGTTAATAGTGAGTGTGAGTAGATAAGATGCTGATAATGCCATGATTAAGAAAAACAATGCATCATGAATAAAGTTACAGAGGTTACAACAAAACATGCTAACCTCTCACCAATACCAGTAACAAGGGAAGAGTGGGGGGGTTTGTTATGATATTTTTCCCTATTTCTCACTTTTTATCATTCACAATTAATTCATGATTATGCATAGTAATTGTATCTTCCACATGAATTTAGACGTGTTCAAAAACATTCTATTCATACTTACAATAAATGTGACTCCGAAAGGCCACACTACATTATTCACCATTCACTTCCTATTGGGCAAAACAGAATCTGAAACACAACCAAAACAAGCTGTGAATGCATCCAAAATGTTTGTAAAGTCACAAGCGTTATGTAGTCAATGTGTGCTAGGATTATGGGACCAAATACTAAACATTTTACTACTTTAATACACTATAAGTGAATTTGTCCAAATACTTAAGAATTTTACATTTGAAGAAGTCATGAATTCTAAACTGTAAAACAGACATGTATTTTTTTTTTTATCAAATAAAAGATTACATTCTGTAGTGTCGCCTCAAATGAAACATTTGATCTCAAACCCAAAATGCTGGAGTATAGAAACCAATTAAAGTGTTTAGCTTCACTGTCCAAATACATTCTGAATCATTTATCTAACATTTTCCGAATACACTTTCTGTCAAGTTGTTGTGACAGCCTTCAATAAATGGAGTATGTTCAATAAATACAAATGTCTGTCCTGCAGCCAGTCCTGCTTTCATCTACCACCGACGATATTTCATCAGTCGACTTCCTTTGTTAGTGCTCTGCAGCGGCAAATTGGCACACTTCAGCTCATATCACATGTATCATCAATCACATATCCCAACTGCATTATAGAAAATAAGAACAGTCACCATTACTTTTGTGTTGACAATAAGAAATACATCTCATATCATGCTTACAGGCTTGGCTACAGCCCATGTGTCACACATGGAATGGATCAGAACTTACAAAACAGGCAAACCCCTAAACCCTCTAATTCAATGCCATGGACATGCTCCTTATCATTCCAATGCAGACTTGAAATCCAACCACAAAATGTGTGCCTGCAGTGTGTGTTAATTGGCATGTAAGTGTGCCAAACTGCCTGACGAGAGGAGGGAGGAGTTTGACGTTATGACATTGTAAGAGGGATTGGATCATCACACAGCCCACTGGAGCACATGCATTATCATGAATCTGCTGTGAACCACAGTACCATCATTGGTCGACGCTTACTTTGAAAGGAGTTAGTCTGTGGACTGGAATCCCTTCTCCCAGAATAGATTGCGTGAGATTCTTCCCTATACACTGAGCTTACAAAACACTAAGAATGCTTTCCTAATATTGAGTTGCACCCCCCCCTTTTGCCCTCAGAACAGGCTAAATTCGTTGGGGCATTAACTCTAAATGGACACCGATGCTTCCCACAGTTGTGTCAAGTTAGCTGGATGTCCTTTGGGTGGTGGACATTAACCGGTCTCCTCCCCTTCACTGATTGAAGTGGATTTAACAAGTGACATCAATAAGGGATCATAGCTTTCACCTGGATTCACCTCGTCAGTCTATGTCATGGAAAGAGCAGGTGTCATTAATGTTTTGTACACTCAGCGTGTACTGCGTCAATGGAAGAGTTAAGCTGTTACTGCGAGAACAGTAGATCCATTTTTTTTTCTTTACAAAGAATATCCCATTAAAGACATTCTATGTTTATGTTGAGTGCAGATGTCATTGGGTGTTTTATTTAATGATGATTGTGTTTGAGCACAATCAACCAAGATGTCCAAGGGGGAGAGAGAGAGCATGGTCCCAGGAGGCTGGGAAGCCAGGTGGGGAAGTAGGAGCTTGATCACTTAACCCTAATACCCAAATACTCTTACTTCTAGCCTAGCCATCTGCTCCGAGGCAGATAATGGGAATGTTGGGTTAGGATCAGAAAGGAGAGGCAGGGGAGCAAGCCAAAAATGAGAGAGGAGGGGGTCCAAAGTATGACAATTGAAATCAGACTGTCCCGAGGGGTATACTACGATGCAAGCTAGTTCTACTCTGGGTTTTCTAATGCTAGCCAGCTTGTAGTTAGCTTCACATTCCAGCTTAGGCTTTTATCTATATTAAAACAGTGAATATTGCTAGTCCGCCTGCCGTTAACTCTAGCAGGTTTGAAACTGCACATGAATGTCGCACGCCAAACTCTTCTCTGAGACAATGCTGAAAAATCAATCAATGGTCGAGTGAATGCCACATTTCCATTTGTGCCGAAATCAAAATGAAAGAAAAGTTGTCATGCAAATTCCGCAGGCGTATGGTGTGAAATAGGTTTGTAGGAGGGCTGTCTTTATTTGATCAGTTTATTGCAATCTCTGGTGTGCTATTGTAGGGTTGCCCAGCCCCCGAAGTGACTCATCAACACTATACGCAAAATCATTTGTCTTCTCAGGAATTCAGCATTCTCTACTATGCAGAGATGTTGGGATTTAGAGAGGGACCGACCGTCTCGAGTCTACTTGCAGCATAAAGTAGATTAGGAGCTTTCTCCTAAAATGTAGGATGTTGATTATGTGACGATGATTTGTTAATTATTTCTTCCCTTGCAACTCAATCATTTCTACATCCATTTGTGATGGCGATGTAGATTACTTTTGAGAATGTGCTTTTTTTTATGTATACAGACTGCTAGACAAAAGGAACTGCCGCCTGTTACTCACATAATATTTGCGAAGTGCATATGGCAAAGTCTTATCTGTATGTATAGATGTGCGTGTGCTATGAGTCAAGTCATTGCCTTGTTTCTAACAAAATGGCCGTAGAACCTTCACCACTGGTATGCTAATGTTGGGTGCTGTATACTGAGATGCTAATACATTTCATTTTCAATTTGCTTGTGAAACCAGTTGCCCTGAAGTCCTGATTTAACTTCAGGAATTGTTCTTGATTATTTAAAGTCTGGTTCTTTTGTTTATTTTCTCATTTTCAAGGCTATTCCATTATCTCTCAAAGGGAGGAGAGTTTTTAATTTCAAATATTCTTTCTTATATGATGCAGTGAGCTTTGATGTATTTTATATTCATCTGACTGTTTTGATAAAACTACGTCTGAAGTTGCTATTGATCAATCCAATCAGATAAACAGACATGTTCAGTGAAATGTGAATTAATCTGTGATTTTGCGATGTACCTTCAGTTCTGTGTTTTGATATCAAGGGAAGAACAGAGCATTCCTTCTCTAGCTTGCTTGCAGAAAGGTGTTACCTAAGGACATTTGCATGTCTAAAGCAGTAGACAATGGTCCCACGCAAATGGACACCACTGAAGTGATGCTGCTAGAACCATGAACTGCTGGTCTGAAGATTGTCTAGTGACTACAGGGCTGGCCGTCCGGTTTTTAACACTTCTATCTGATGCAGAATCAGATCTGTTCCAGGGAGGATTTTGTAGGGCGGCCTAGCACCCGAAGTGACTTATCAACCCTCTATGCAAAAGGTTTTTCTTCTCGGGAATTCAGCCTTCACTGTGTTGATCTCACCATCCCCCATTCTGTAAAGGAGTAGGTGTTGTTGTCTTTTCGTCCTGTACTGTAAGGTCTGATATCTGATTGAAGGTTAACTTCACAGTAATGCTATTGGTCAACGACTCAGATTTTGAATCCAAACAACTCGGATGTTTAAAAGGGTCTTAGATTCATTGTCTCTATTTTTGTTCCTGACCTGTGCTGGTAAGATACCTACACCCTTGGGGGCATGGATACCTACACTTAGGGACTCTTGGGGCATGGCATTTCCGGCTATGACCTCCCTCTCGCCCTATTCCTCCCTTTCAAGGGCTTTATTGGCATGGGAAACATATGTTAACATTGCCATTACAAGTGAAGTAGATTATAAACAAAAGTGAAATAAACAATACAAATTAACAGTAAACATTACATTCACAGAAGTTCCAAAAGAATAAATACATTTCAAATGTCATGTCTATATACAGTGTTGTAACGATGTGCAAATAGTTAATGTACAAAAGGGAAAATAAATAAACACGAGTTGTATTTACAATGGTGTTTGTTCTTTACTGGTTGCCTTTTACTTGTGGCAACAGGTCACAAATATTTCTGCTGTGATGGCACACTGTGGTATTTCACACAGTAGATATGGGAGTTTATCAAAATTGGGTTGGTTTTCAAATTCTTTGTGGATCTGTGTAATCTGAGGGAAATATGCGTCTCTAATATGGTCTAACATTTGGCAGGAGGTTAGGAAGTGCAGCTCAGTTTCCACGTCATTTTGTGGTCCTCTCCTCTCTTGAGAGCCAGGTCTGCCTAAGATGGACTTTCTCAATAGCAATTCTATGCTCACCGAGTCTGTACATAGTCAAAGCTTTCCTTAAATTTGGGTCAGTCACAGTGGTCAGGTAATCTGCCACTGTTTACTCTCTGTTTGAGGCCAGATAGCATTCTAGTTTGCTTTGTTTTTTTGTTAATTCTTTCCAATGTGTCAAGTAGTTATCTTTTTATTTTCTCATGATTTGGTTGGGTCTAATTGTGTTCTTTTTCTCCCTCTCACTCTCCGATCATGCCTAGAATAATGCTTTGTTATGCTTTTTACTGTAGCTTAAGCGTATGCCTTTTATGCAAATCCATTCATTTAAACATTTTAATTAAATATTTTCTTAGTTCTTTCTAGACCTTTCTACTACTGTAACTCAACTATAGTCTCTTGCATATTGCTAAATAATCTTTATGGAGTCAGATAATTCATTTAATAGACTGTCAACATATTAATTTAATTGTCTTATGGGTCACAGGTGAGGTATATATATATATATATATATATATATATATTCACACACACACACACACACACACACACACACACACACACCGTGCCAAACTATAGTATACCTTGCCAAAACTATAGTTTGCCAACAAGAAATTTGTGGAGTGGTTGAAAAACAGGTTATAATGACTCCCACCTAAGTGTATGTAAACTTCCGACACACACACACACACACACACACACACATATACACAGTTGAAGTTGGAAGTTTACATACACTTAGGTTGGTTTCAACCACTCCACAAATGTATTGTTAACAAACCATAGTTTTGGCAAGACGGTTAGGAATGTTCTTTGTGCATGACACAAGTAAACAGCACAAACTGGCCCTAACCAGAATAGAAAGAGGAGTGGAGGCCCCGGAGCACAACTGAGCAAGAGGACACGTACATTAGAGTGTCTACGAGATCTGCCTAGAAGGCCAGAATCCCGGAGTCAACTCTTCACTGTTGACATTAAGACAGGTGTTTTGTGGGTACTATTTAATGACGCTGGCAGTTGAGGACTTGTGAGGCGTCTGTTTCTCAAACTTAACACTCTAATGTACTTGTCCTCTTGCTCAGTTTTGCACCGGGGCCTCCCACTCCTCTTTCTATTCTGGTTACAGCCAGTTTGCACTGTTCTTTGAAGGGAGTAGTACACAGCGTTGTATAAGATCTTCAGTTTCTTGGCAATTTCCTCGCACGGAATAGCCTTCATTTTTCAGAACAAGAACAGACTGACGAGTTTCAGAAGAAAGTTCTTTGTTTCTGGCCATTATTTGAGCCTGTAATCGGACCCACAAATGCTAATGCTCCAGATACTCAACTAGTCTAAAGAAGGACAGTTGTATTGCTTCTTTAATAAGCACAACAGTTTTCAGCTGTGCTAATATAATTGCAAAATGGTGTTCTAATGATCGATTCCACCATCGCTGAACCAGACAGGACTGGCAAAAAATGCTCTTCACTGATGAGTCACAGTTTTGTCTCACCAGGGGTGATGGTCGGGTTTGCATTTATGGTCGAAGGAATGAGCGTTACACTGAGGCCTGTACTGTGGAGCGGGATTGATTTGGAGGTGGAGGGCCTGTCATGGTCTGGGGCGGTGTGTCACAGCATTATAGGTCTGAGCTTGTTGTCATTGCAGGCAATCTCAATGCTGTGCGTTACAGGGAAGACATCCTCCTCCCTCATGTGGTACCCTTCCAGGTACCCTTCCCCCCAGAAATGTCCAGGAACTTGCAGGTACCTTGGTGGAAGAGTGGGGTAACATCTCACAGCAATTACTGGCAAATCTGGTGTAGTCCATGAGGAGGAGATGCACTGCGGTACTTAATGCAGCTGGTAGCCACACCAGATACTGACTGTTACTTTTGATTATGACACCCCCTTTGTTCAAGGACACATTATTCCATTTCTGTTAGTCACAGATCTGTGGAACTTGTTCAGTTTATGTCTCAGTTGTTGAATGTTGTTATGTTCATACAAATATTTACACATGTTAATTTTGCTGAAAATAAACGCAGTTGACAGTGAGAGGATTTTTAAATTTTTTTAGTTTATATATGTCGGCTGGATTTACCGTGTATGACCTGGACTGTTTGGACTTAGCTGCTGGCGTTTAGACCAACACTACCGAGAACCCGATTCATGTACTGAACCCTGCTATCCTTGACCCCGGCTGCGGCCTGGGTGGACCAGGATGGAGGAACCAACACAGGTACTGTCCTGTTCAAAATAACTCTCATTCTGAGGTGATTTTGGTGACGGTCTCCCACTTCATTTGTGACAAACTCTCCTAACCTGAAGAGGTTTGTCACAATACATACACACATAAAAAATTTTATCCCCGTCCCCGCAGGAGGCCTTTTGGTCGGCCATCATTGTAAATAAGAATTTGTTAATTGACTTGCCTAGTTAAATCAAGGTTAAATAAATACAAAGAAATTAAAATAAATTAACTTGTCTGTAGTGGAGCAGATTGAGAGCTTAAGGTTCCTTGGTGTCCACATCACCAACAAACTATCATGGTCCTGATTTAGAATTCCTCACAATCAAATGTAGACCGCATTATCTACCAAGAGAATTCTCTTCGATTATAATCACAGCCGTATATATCCCCCCCCATGCAGACACATCGATGGCTCTGAACGAACTTTATTTAACTCTCTGCAAACTGGAAACGATTTATCCGGAGGCTGCATTCATTGTAGCTGGGGATTTTAACAAGGCTAATCTGAAAACAAGACTCCCTAAATTTTATCAGCATATCGATTGTGCAACCAGGGGTGGAAAGACCTTGGATCATTGTTACTCTAACTTCCGCGACGCATATAAGGCCCTGCCCGCCCCCCTTTCGGAAAAGCTGACCACGACTCCATTTTGTTGATCCCTGCCTACAGACAGAAACTAAAACAAGAAGCTCCCACGCTGAGGTCTGTCCAACGCTGGTCCGACCAAGCTGACTCCACACTCCAAGACTGCTTCCATCACGTGGACTGGGAGATGTTTCGTATTGCGTCAGACAACAACATTGACGAATACGCTGATTCGGTGTGCGAGTTCATTAGAACGTGCGTTGAAGATGTCGTTCCCATAGCAACGATTAAAACATTCCCTAACCAGAAACCGTGGATTGATGGCAGCATTCGCGTGGAACTGAAGGCGCGAACCACTGCTTTTAATCAGGGCAAGGTGTCTGGTAACATGACTGAATAAAAACAGTGCAGCTATTCCCTCCGCAAGGCTATCAAACAAGCTAAGCGCCAGTACAGAGAAAGTAGAATCTCAATTCAACGGCTCAGACACAAGAGGCATGTGGCAGGGTCTACAGTCAATCACGGACTACAGGAAGAAACCCAGCCCAGTCACGGACCAGGATGTCTTGCTCCCAGGCAGACTAAATAACTTTTTTGCCCGCTTTGAGGACAATACAGTGCCACTGACACGGCCTGCAATGAAAACATGCGGTCTCTCCTTCACTGCAGCCGAGGTGAGTAAGACATTTAAACGTGTTAACCCTCGCAAGGCTGCAGGCCCAGACGGCATCCCCAGCCGCGCCCTCAGAGCATGCGCAGACCAGCTGGCCGTGTGTTTACGGACATATTCAATCAATCCCTATACCAGTCTGCTGTTCCCACATGCTTCAAGAGGGCCACCATTGTTCCTGTTCCCAAGAAAGCTAAGGTAACTGAGCTGAACGACTACCGCCCCGTAGCACTCACATCCGTCATCATGAAGTGCTTTGAGAGACTAGTCAAGGACCATATCACCTCCACCCTACCTGACACCCTAGACCCACTCCAATTTGCTTACCGCCCAAATAGGTCCACAGACGATGCAATCTCAACCACACTGCCCTAACCCATCTGGACAAGAGGAATACCTATGTGAGAATGCTGTTCATCGACTACAGCTCGGCATTCAACACCATAGTACCCTCCAAGCTCGTCATCAAGCTCGAGACCCTGGGTCTCGACCCCCGCCCTGTGCAACTGGGTACTGGACTTCCTGACGGGCCGCCCCCAGGTGGTGAGGGTAGGCAACAGCATCTCCTCCCCGCTGATCCTCAACACTGGGGCCCCACAAGGGTGCGTTCTGAGCCCTCTCCTGTACTCCCTGTTCACCCACGACTGCGTGGCCACGCACGCCTCCAACTCAATCATCAAGTTTGCGGACGACACAACAGTGGTAGGCTTGATTACCAACAACGACGAGACGGCCTACAGGGAGGAGGTGAGGGCCCTCGGAGTGTGGTGTCAGGAAAATAACCTCACACTCAACGTCAACAAAACTAAGGAGATGATTGTGGACTTCAGGAAACAGCAGAGGGAACACCCCTATCCACATCGATGGAACAGTAGTGGAGAGGGTAGCAAGTTTTAAGTTCCTCGGCATACACATCACAGACAAACTGAATTGGTCCACTCACACAGACAGCATCGTGAAGAAGGCGCAGCAGCGCCTCTTCAACCTCAGGAGGCTGTAGAAATTCGGCTTGTCACCAAAAGCACTCACAAACTTCTACAGATGCACAATCGAGAGCATCCTGGCGGGCATCCATAAGGCTCTCCAGAGGGTAGTGAGGTCTGCACAACGCATCACCGGGGGCAAACTACCTGCCCTCCAGGACACCTACACCACCCGATGTTACAGGAAGGCCATAAAGATCATCAAGGACATCAACCACCCGAGCCACTGCCTGTTCACCCCGCTATCATCCAGAAGGCGAGGTCAGTACAGGTGCATCAAAGCTGGGACCGAGAGACTGAAAAACAGCTTCTATCTCAAGGCCATCAGACTGTTAAACAGCCACCACTAACATTGAGTGGCTGCTGCCAACATACTGACACTGACACTGACTCAACTCCAGCCACTTTGATAATGGGAATTGATGGGAAATGTAAATATATCACTAGCCACTTTAAACAATGCTACCCTATATAATGTTACTTACCCTACATTATTCTTCTCATATGCATACGTATATACTGTACTCTATATCATCGACTGCATCCTTATGTAATACATGTATCACTAGCCACTTTAACTATGCCACTTTGTTTACATACTCATCTCATATGTATATACTGTACTCGATACCATCTACTGTATCTTGCATATGCTGCTCTGTACCATCACTCATTCATATATCCTTATGTACATATTCTTTATCCCCTTACACTGTGTATAAGACAGTAGTTTTGGAATTGTTAGTTAGATTACTTGTTGGTTATTACTGCATTGTCGGAACTAGAAGCACAAGCATTTCGCTACACTCGCATTAACATCTGCTAACCATGTGTATGTGACAAATAAAATTTGATTTGATTTGATGGTCCAAACACACCAAGACAACACCTTTTCCTCCTCAGGAGACTGAAAAGATTTGGCATGGGTCCTCAGATCCTTAAAAAAGTTCTGCACCATCGAGAGCCTCCTGCTCGGCCTCCGACCTCAAGGCACTACAGAGGGTCGTGCGTACGGCCCAGTACATCATTCGGGTCAAGCTTCTTGCCATCCAGGACCTTTATACCAGGCAGTGTCAGAGGAAGGCCCAAAGATTTACCAAGGACTCCAGCCACCCTTGTCAAAGACTGTTCTCTCTGCTACCGCACGGCAAGCGGTACCGGAGCACCAAGTCTAGGTCACAAAGGCTTCTTAACATCTTCTACCCCCCTACCAAGCCATAAGACTCTTGAACAGTTAATCAAATAGCTACCCGCACTATTCGCAATGTCCCCACCCCCCCATTTTTACACTCTTGCTACTCTGTTTATTATCCATGCATAATCACTTTACCGCTACCTACATGTACACATTACCTCAACTAACCGGCTGCCCCGCATATTGACTCTGTACCGGAGCCCCCTGTATATAGCCTCGCTACTGTTATATTATTGTTGCTCCTTAATTATTTGATATATTTCTATTAATTTCTCTCTTAAAACTGCATTGTTGGTTGATGGCTTGTAAGTAAGCATTTCACTGTAAGGTCTACACCTGTTGTATTCGGAGCATAACATTTTGTTTGATTTGAGGGTCAGTTTGAAACAGACAAAGGGAGAAGGTGGGGCTGAGAGAGGCTCCAAAGGGTTGGGGGAAAACTCCCCCTTATAACACCCTAACAGGTGAGTTAGAGCTTCTCCTTTTCCCCTCTCCGATCATCCATCACGCAGTAAGTCTTTTGTGTATCTTTAGGGAGGGATGCCACCAGAAGAGCTTAATTCAAAAGCTGGCTTTGGTAGCTTAGGCAGACGGCTCCACACAAATCCAATTGTTAACATAATGGGATTGGGAAAGAAAAACGCAGCACATGGAGGGAGAAAAAGAAAGGGTATAGCAAACTGTAGATACGAGAGGAGGAGGAAGAGGTCAAGCAAAAACATCTGCAGCGGGAAAGGAGACCAACATGGTGATGGATGGAATCAACTTCACATCACCTACACTCACTGGACAAAGTACACACGTATTTTGTTCTGCCCTGTGTTGGGAAATATACTCTCACTTAAAAGGGGACAAGCAAACAAACAAATATCTGTGAAAGTAAAACCTTTGCTTCCCTCAGCTAAAAGAAAAAGCACTCTAGACTCTCTCTTTGTTCAGTTGTGCCTGAGATTTGCGGTTTAGTTTTTCTGTTTGCATTCATTCTACCTCTAAAATATTCAGTAGAAGGAAAAAAATAGATGGGCAGAGAGCTCTGAATAAAGAGTGTAACTGGTCTGTTAGAGGAGAGGTGGAAGAAGTGAGTGAAAAGGGTAGGCACGCAATGGAGGAAATATCTTTGAGGAGAGAGAAAGTCAACTGGGGAACAAAAAGTGGGTCAGAATGAAGGGTATAAGAGTACACTGCTTTCCTAACGATCAGCTTACTTCTCCTTCTTGGCCATTTCTCCTTTGTTAGTGAGTAGGAGTCCTAAGATGTTACTGGGCAACAGAAAACAGCAGGGAGACAGCCACCTTTGCAGATTTCAGTCTTCATTGAAAAAGAAATAAACATCCATACAAGTCAAGGACATTACATCATCATACAACTGGTTAGTTCACACGAGAATATCCAGAAACGTTGTACTGTTGATGAAGATCCAAAAAGTTTATATTTGACAAGGTAAAGTCTGCAGTTAGACTCACATTGTCAATACTACTGTTATGTGCTGTACAGTCCATTATCCTTATTCTCTTCAAAATAAAAAGTGTACATGGATTACACACTACATGACCAAAAGTGTGTGGAGACCTGCTCGTCGAACATCACATTCCAAAATCACGTGCATTAATATGGAGTTGGTCCCCCTTTGCTGCTATAACAGCCTCCGCTCTTCTGGGAAGGCTTTCCACTAGATGTTGGAACATTGCTGAAGGGACTTCCATTCAGCCACAAGAGCATTAGGGAGGTCGGGCACTGATGTTGGGCGATTAGGCCTGGCTCGCAGTCTGCATTCCAATTAATCTCAAATGTGTTCGATGGGTTGAGGTCAGCGCTCTATGCAGGCCAGTCAAGTTCTTGCACACCGATCTCAACAAACCATTTCTGTATGGACCTCGCATTCTGCAAGGGGGCATTGTCATGCTGAAACAGGAAAGGGCCATCTCCAAACTGTTGCCACAAAGTTAGAAGCACAGTATTGTCTAGAATGTCAGTGTATGGTGTAGCGTTAGGTTCCCCCTTCACTGGAACTAAAGGGCCTAGCCTATGACCATGAAAAACAGCCCCAGACCATTATTCTTCTGCCACCAAACTTTACAGTTGGCACTATGCATTCAGATAGGTAGCGTTCTCCGGTCATCCGCCAAACCCGGATTTGTCTGTTGGACTGCCAGATGGTGAAGTGTGATTTATCACTCCAGAAAATGTTTTTCCTCTGCTCCATAGTCCAATGGCGGCGAGCTCCAGCCAACGCTTGACATTGCTCATGGTGATCTTAGGTTTGTGTGCAGCTGCTCGGCCATGGAAACCCATTTCATGAATTTCCCGACGAACAGTTCTTGTGCTGAAGTTGCGTCCAGAGGCAGTTTGGAACTCGGCAGGGAATGTTGCAACCGAAGACAAGCACTCAGTGGTTCCATTCTGCAAGCTTGTTTTGGCCTACCACTTCACAACTGAGCCGTTGTTGCTCCTAGACGCTTCCACTTCACAATAACAGCACTTACAGTTGACTGGGGCAGCTCTAGAAGGGCAGAAATTTGATGAACTGACGTGTTGGAAAGGTGGCATCCTTTGACTGTGTCACATTGAAAGTCACTGAGCTCTTCAGTAAAGCCATTCTACTGGCAATGATTGTTATGTAGATTGCATGGCTGTGTCCGCCATAAGTGTGCCTGAAATAGCTGAATCCACTCATTTGAAGGGGTGTCCACATACTTTTGGCCCTGTAGTGTATTTCATTTGTATGGTTTACAACTTTACATTGTTCAGTAGGTGTGTTGTCCATGCTTACCTACATGACCATCAACTTTCACTGTATACACAGATATCGTTGCTTGAAATCTCATTTTCAGTTCATAACCAGATGTTGTTAACAGAAAAACAAGAGTAATATCTGGGACACAAACTGTTGTATTGAGGCTTCTAAACAAAATATTCACAATACAATGGAAAAAGAGTTCACCCCTGTCTCAATCATACATTTTATTTCACCCCCTCTAACTTTCCCTCCTTATTCGATTCTCTTTTAGCATCTCTTGCACATTTTTCATGCACCTGAAAGTTCAAAATATTTATCTACTGATAAAAATGTGGTTTCTGACTGCTTTCATTTAATCAAATAGAATTTTGTAGGCTTATGGAATAATAAGCATAGCCAAAATGTCTGAATTGAATACACTCATTTACAAATAAATATAGAGCTGGTCTCCAACCCTACTTTCTTTCCCTCAAAGTATTTGTATTTCAGCAATTCACAATTATTTTGTATGTTTATTTTTTCCCCCAGAACTGTACAAAAATCGCCATTCAGATGCTTCAGCTCTCTATTCCCATCATATGTTCTCTCCTCTTAAACCACAATTTACAGTTGTAAAACAACACATTCTAGCTAAAAGCTCTGTTTGTGCATATTTGTGGGGTGCAATAATATAAATACTGTGTTTTTATATTTGTTTCATATCTAGAAACAGTGTATTTTGTGTATGCACGCATAGGTGGATGTGCCCTATAGCATGCGTCTCTGCATGTGTAACTGAGCTCTATCAGACATGTAAGATCTTCAGGTGCATTTGGCATCTTTCACAAGTGAAGGGACTGCAACATAAGTGCAGAAGTGTGCTTCGAAGGAGTGAGAAAACTTGCTATGTAGTGTACCCCAGGAAAACATTACTATACAATGAAGTGTATGTCTAGAAAAAGTTGCGAGAAGAATCGCATGCATACAATGTTCTCAGTAACATGTATACAGTGTTGAGAAGTTAAAACGCAATATAGTACTTTAAGTAGATAGATCAACGTGTACTTTACACTTTGTGTGGAAAGTAACACACTATATTAGTAGTTCTATAACTTTGTTAGTAACATGAAAAAAATCTCATGAACTGTTGATCTCATGAACAAATTTAACTGTTTGTTTGTCTGTCTGTCGGAGTGAGCAAGGTGAGCCGCACACGCTCTACCAAAGACAAACTACTTACTAACTCAGGTTTGATGACTAGTTTCTCCTTTCATAGGTGGAGCTGCTTTCCTTTGCTAGTCTGAGCTATATATGAGCTGCTTAATTAGCCATATACAGTGCATTCATAAAGTATTCAAACTCCTTGACTTCTTCTACATTTTGTTACATTCCAGCCCTATTCTAAAATGTGTAAAAAAAATATATATAAAAATGTCTCAGTCTACACACAATACCCCATAATGACAAATCAAATACAGGTTCTTGGAAATAGCCATTTACATAAGTATTCAGACCCTTTTCTATGAGACTCAAAATTGTGCTCAGGTGCATCCTGTTTCCATTGATCATCCTTGAGGTGTTTCTACAACTTTGAGTCCACCTGTGGTAAATTCAATTGATTGGACATGATTTGAAAAAGGTACACACCTGTCTATATGAGGTCCCACAGTTGACAGTGCATGTCAGAACAAAAACCAAGCCATGAGGTCGAAGGAATTGTCCTTGGAGCTCCTAGACAGGAGTGTGTCGAGGCACAGATCTGGGGAAGGGTACCAAAACATTTATGCAGCATTGAAGATCCCCAAGAACACAGTGGCCTCCATAATTATTTAATGGAAGAAGCTTGGAACTACCAAGACTCTTCCTAGAGCTGGCTGCCCAGTCAAACTGAGCAATCAGGGGAGAAGGGCCTTGGTGAAGGAGGTGACCAAGAACCTGATGGTCACTCTGACTGAGCTTCAGAGTTCCTCTATGGGGATGGGAGAATCTTGCAGAAGGACAACCATCTTTGTAGCACTCCACCAATCAGGCCTTTATGGTAGAGTGGCCAGACGGAAGCCACTCCTTAGTAAAAAGGCACAACGGCCCGCTTGGAGTTTGCAAAAAGGCACCTAAAAGGACTCTCAGACCATGAGAAACAAGATTCTCTGGTCTGATGAAACCAAGATTGAACTCTTTGGCCTGAATGCCAAGCGTCACGTCTGAAGTAAACCTGGCGCCATCCCTACGGTAAATCATGGTGGTTGCAGCATCATGCTGTGGGGATGTTTTTCATTGGCAGGGACTGGGACACTAGTCAGGATCAAGGGAAAGATGAACGAAGTATAGAAAGATTCTTGATGAAAACCTGCTGCAGAGCGCTCAGGACCTCAGGCTGGGGGGGCGAAGATTCACCTTCCAACAGGAACGACCCTCAGCACACAGCCAAGACAACGCAGGTGTGGCTTCGGGAAAAGTCTCAATGTCCTTGAGTGGCCCAGCCAGAGCCCGGACTTGAACCCGATCTAACATCTCTGGAGAGACCTGAAAATAGCTGTGCAACGACGCTCCCCATCCATCCTGACAGTTCTTGAGAGGATCTGCAGAGAAGAATGGGAGAAACTCCCCAAATAAAAGGTGTGCCAAGCTAGTACCCAAGAAGACTTGAGGCTGTAATCGCTGCCAAAGGTGCTTCGACAAAGTACTGAGTAAAGGGTCTGAATACTTATGTAAATTTCATATTTCAGTTGTTTATTTGTAATAAATTATTGAACATTTCTTAAAGTTTTTGCTTTGTCATTATGGGGTATTGTGTGTAGACTGATGAGGGGAAAAAAAACAATTTAATGAATTTTAGAATAAGGCTGTAACATAACAAAATGTAAAAAAGTCAAGGGTTCTGAATACTTTCCGAATGCATTGTAGGCCAAATATCAAAATCTCTCTCAGGCTGCCAGTTTTGGTTATACACCACATGTCGGCTACACGGACCCATAGAGATGTATAGAGGGCACACTTGTCACTAGACGGAAGAGATCAATGGCAAAGATCAGATGTGCACCCTCTATACATTTCTATGGACAGCAGCTGTCATGATTTCTCCAAACAGACTTTCTCCGCCTGTTCGAGAACTAAATGAAGAAACGAGTCGAGATCGGATCATGGAAACACGCGCCCGGTAGAGATGTTGATTCTGAAAGTAACGCACGAGTTTGACAAAATCATAATATTACCCAGTTTGAAAAAGTAACATTACTTAACTCCATTACTCATAAAATAAATCGGATTACCTTGCATGTTACTTTTGTAACGCATTACCCCAACACTGCATGCATGTGCATAAAACAAGTGTTAGAACACAACAAAGTCTGTGCATCACTCACTTAGAAACCTAAATGTAATGCAGGTTTTGTGCAGGAATGGACAGAAACAACAAACTACATCTGAGGTGCAATGGAATTGCAAGACTCGTGTCAGGAATACTAATTTATGGTGTTATATTACTTGATTTACAAGTTACTAAGGACTATAGGTTGGCAATGCTTTGGATGCTTCACAGTCCTCTTAAAATCTACTCTTTTGCATGTATTTAATCCAAACATAATCTCTCCCATTACTATGTCCAAGTCCCACCATTGGTCCTTAATCCACAGTGGGGTTAAAAAGATATTGCTACTGGGACTCTCCCATTTTTGTCAAGTGAGGCATGTCAATATCCCTTGTTGAAAAACAGAAACTCAAACACTCTTGCTCCACCTTAAACATCTCTGTGTGCTTTAAATTTGGATAATTATATATTGTGTTTAGCTTGTGTAGATTTTTAAAAGTGAGAAAAAAAGAGAGAGAATTTTGAGTTCCTCTGATTTCAAGTGAATTAAACAAAGTTATCCCTCAAATCCTAATCTGAAATAAATAGTTGCTCTCCTGCTCCAAAATCCTCAGAGGACTGCAGGTATTTTGTCTAGTTATGTCCAGCATGGGCTGTATGTTCCCGACCACGCCCTTGGCATCATTATTATTACAGTCATTATGTCACACTGAGGGGGATCTCCTCACGTCAGGTTCCAGAGAGATCTTCCGGAGAGTTCCGTGTTTCTGAGAGGTCAGTTTCCCTCTCTTCTCTCCATGCATTTCAACAGTAGTGATATCACAGTATTCCAAGTGTGCTGAGGTTCTGTTAAACCCGGTCTGTGGAGAATATAACATCAAATATGACATTCAACTTCCCTTGGTCTGGTAAGAAAGATACCCCTTTCAGTTTTGTGAAGATGTTATTAGCCAGGGTGTCTGATGCCATATTGTGTGTAGTCCATAGTAGTCCCAGCAGGCATTAGGGTTGAATGGACAGATGGGAAGAGAAGGCAGCCCATCGTGAAAATCCCTGGCGTTCCAAGCAGCGTTTTCTCTCTCAAACCACTGAGGGGAAATGATAAGATAAAAAAAGGTTTCAGAAAATAAGGAAATGAAATCAACCCATTTTGTAGAAACTTCCATGATGACAATGTGGTATGGAGACTTGGAAGTCAAGCACAAAGTCACTTTACATTCTACTCAATGCACATAAGGTTTGGGGATGATTCCATGACGATTGTCTGATCCCTCGTTTAAAACGAGAGATCAGTTTCCAGCAATTGTATGTATAACCTCAGATCAGGACTACAAAAACAACACACTATCCCACAAAACAGAGCTAGAGCCTATAGTCTAGACCATCTAAAATAGGATCGACAACAAAACACAGCCCCAGTGGTACCTTCTGAATAAGGGACGTGATCTGACAGAGGACAAAGTAGAAACAGAAAATGTCATTCAATTAAAATCAGAAAAGTACCTAATAATCTAAAATTGGTTTCAGAAGAAGTCCAAATGTCTACATGATATATGAAACTTACATGAGGGGGCAGACGTTAAGGAAATACTGGTCCTGGGTTTGCATAAGCATCGGATAGACCCATAGCATGCAACTGCTGGTTAAGAGAGAACACTGTATTTACTGAGTCTTTCAAGCATCTAACTACCGTATCTATCGAGGAATGAAGTTTATAATTTGATTGACATTGCGGTCTGGGAGTGATCATGTTATTAGTGTGTACTTCACAAAAAGCACGAGCCAAGAGCATTCAAAGTTCATTTAGGGTGAGGTCGAGTACAGTAGTAAGCATATCTTTGAAAAGATTCACTCACTGTAACTAATAGATCTATAGAGAATCCTGTTCTGATATGGTCAAGACTGTATTTTGCTCTCTTTATGATCTCAGTGTAGTGTTCTCATAACCCTTTAGAAGAGCTAGAGCGGCTCCCCAAGTGAGATCTACATGTCAATGGATGTTAAGGACAGGAAACATCAATTAGCGACAATAGTGTCAGCAACACCTCAATGGTTCCTATACATTAGGTCTGACAGCATGAGCCTCTAATAACGTCACGTTCAAACCAGATGGGTCCTAAATGCACAGCGAAAAGCTTCAGTATGCTTCAGCAGCTAGGACACAGTAGGCCATTAAACCTACCTTAAGGGCTCATAGCTACCTTCTCCTGTCAATTACAAAAATACCCCTTACCGATTATCATAATTAGAACCCCTGGGGTGTATCCTTTGTACCGTTTCTGTTGCAAAACGTTTTGCGACAGAAACAGTTTACTCCAAACAGAAAAAGTTTTGCAACAAAAATGAGAGTTTCTGTTGGACAAATTCAGGTAGATCCCTACCATTTGGTTCCACTTGCTTCCTTTTGGTTTCCCTTGCAAGATGTAATGAATACACCCCTGTAGTTTCCAATTTCAAACTTGATGAGAGTTTGGAATGTGAAACATAGACAAACTAGGCAAAAGTTAAAAAGGAAGTCTGTACCACTTTCAGAGTGACAGCAGGGACCTCGGCCCTTCAGCCTACTGTCTTGTTTCTCTGGGGCACAGTGGAGTCTGTGCCTCCGCCCCAAACCGTCCCGCCTCCACCAGCAACTGGGAGAGAGGACATGTTTCAATTACAGATGATTTCGGGTGAACACATTCATTAACCTTTATAAAGACTATCAGTATAAGTGCAGGGTTTAATCTTACTTTATGAACAAAATCATGGTAACATGGGCAGTAGGATTGGGTAATCAACTATGTGATGACGCTGATGTCTACACAATCAAGTTTGTAGGTTCAGTGAACGGGCAGTGTCATGGTGACATTTCTATTCACTTGTGTTCTTCCAATTGACCAGAATCAAGATATAACATGATGTACTTACTGTAAAAGTGTACAGAGAAGCATCGTCAAGACACAGCCAATCACACACAGCACTAGCGCCGTGGCAACTGTCTGTTGCCTGTGATTGGTGGCCACCACGGCTAGCAGGTCGGCGTGCTCGCATCGCATCCCTACAAAGCCTTGGTGACACCTGTCCAACATGGAGAGGAGAAAGGACATCATACAGCAACGTGGACTTGTTCCTTCAGGGGTGTTTGACAAATTCACAGACTCCATTTGCAATGGAGAGACCACAGCAAAAAAACATAACAATCTATAAATATATCGTTGAAGTAGAATTAGTACACCTAAGTTTTAGGAATATTAGGTGGTAGTGAAGTTCAGTCTGCAAAACTATTTTGCATGAGATAAACAACTACACAATACCCTTCGTATTATGAACATGCCAAAAAAGGGTCTAAAGGATTCACTACTAAAAAGCTATTTAGTAAAGACCCTAATCCTGGAGGGAGTTCTCTACTCTGCTCAGTCAGATAGAAGTGGACTGCCGCTCTCTAATTCCAATTTGCATCATGCTTAGACCAGCTCTAACTGCAGCGAATCCGTGTACAAACAGAGCACTGGCAGAACAGATCCTAAACACATATTGTTCTGAGGAGCGTGAAAGAGCTGTTCAACCGTCAGTCACAGACATTAACACTGGGTGGGTTACCCAACAAATACTCTCGATAACTCAAAATATAATAATTAGGACATATGCTATGTTGTGACTGCACACCAGCAAGGACAGGTCACAAGTTCATGACTATCAAATAACAATTTCCCATACAGACAGAGTAACACAATGATTCATTGGATATTGAAATAATGACGACTGTGTAACGAGAGAGAGAGAGAGAGAGATCCTTGTATTTTCTGCACCACGGGACAGGAAGTTGAACTTACACACATGCAGGGGTCTCCTCCAGAATCAGGAAACGACAGGTGCCATGGAAACAGAAGTGGCTGTGCGAGTCAGGACAGTCATCGAAGTGTGATCGAACAGCTGCTGCCACAAACTCTGAGTCAGAGACAGGAGATACATATGGACATTTTTCAAGGCCCTGAGGCAGAGGAAACTTATAGTGCTTCAGAAAGTATTCACACCCTTGACTTTTTCCACATTTTGTTGCCTTACAGTCTGAATTTAAAATGGATTACATTTGTCACTGGCCTACAGACAATACCCCATAATGTCAAAGTAGAATTATGTTATAGACATTTTTACAAATTCATTTAAACTGAAAAGCTTGACTCAGTAAGTATTCAACCCCTTTGTTAAGGCGTAAAAATGTACAAATGTTCTTACCATGTCACATAATAAGTTGCATGGACTCAATCTGTGTGCAATAATAGTGTTTAACATGATTTTTGAGTAATTATTAATTATACTTTGGATGGTGTATTAAAACACTTAGTCACTACAAAAATGTAGGCGTCCTTCCTAACTCAGTTGCCGGAGGGGAAGGAAACTTCTCAGGGATTTCACCATGATGCCAATAGTGACTTTAAAACATTTACAGAGTTTAACGGCTGTAATAGGAGCAAACTGAGGATGGAGCAACAACATTTGTAGTTACTCCACAATGCTAACTTAATTGACAGAATGAAAAGAAGGAAGTACAGAATAAAAAATATTCCAAAACATGCATCCAGTTTGGAACAAGGCACTAAAGTAATACCAAAATCATTGACAAAGCAATTAACACTCTTTGTAATCAGGACAAAAAGTAATGTTTGAGGAAAATCCAATACAACACATTACTGAGTACCACTCTACATATTTTCAAATCAAATTTTATTTGTCACATACACATGGTTAGCAGATGTTAATGCGAGTGTAGCGAAATGCTTGTGCTTCTAGTTCCGACAATGCACTAATAACCAACAAGTAATCTAACTAACAATTCCAAAACTACTGTCTTATACACAGTGTAAGGGGATAAAGAATATGTACATAAGGATATATGAATGAGTGATGGTACAGAGCAGCATAGGCAAGATACAGTAGATGATATTGAGTACAGTATATACATATGAGATGAGTATGTAAACAAAGTGGCATAGTTAAAGTGGCTAGTGATACATGTATTACATAAGGATGCAGTCGATGATATAGAGTACAGTATATACGTATGCATATGAGATGAATAATGTAGGGTAAGTAACATTATATAAGGTAGCATTGTTTAAAGTGGCTAGTGATATATTTACATCATTTCCCATCAATTCCCATTATTAAAGTGGCTGGAGTTGAGTCAGTGTCAGTGTCAGTGTGTTGGCAGCAGCCACTCAATGTTAGTGGTGGCTGTTTAACAGTCTGAGGCCTTGAGATAGAAGCTGTTTTTCAGTCTCTCGGTCCCAGCTTTGATGCACCTGTACTGACCTTGCCTTCTGGATGATAGCGGGGTGAACAGGCAGTGGCTCGGGTGGTTGATGTCCTTGATGATCTTTATGGCCTTCCTGTAACATCGGGTGGTGCAGGTGTCCTGGAGGGCAGGTAGTTTGCCCCCGGTGATGCGTTGTGCAGACCTCACTACCCTCTGGAGAGCCTTACGGTTGAGGGCGGTGCAGTTGCCATACCAGGCGGTGATACAGCCCGCCAGGATGCTCTCGATTGTGCATCTGTAGAAGTTTGTGAGTGCTTTTGGTGACAAGCCGAATTTCTTCAGCCTCCTGAGGTTGAAGAGGCGCTGCTGCGCCTTCCTCACGATGCTGTCTGTGTGAGTGGACCAATTCAGTTTGTCTGTGATGTGTATGCCGAGGAACTTAAAACTTGCTACCCTCTCCACTACTGTTCCATCGATGTGGATACGGGGGTGTTCACTCTGCTGTTTCCTGAAGTCCACAATCATCTCCTTAGTTTTGTTGACGTTGAGTGTGAGGTTATTTTCCTGACACCACACTCCGAGGGCCCTCACCTCCTCCCTGTAGGCCGTCTCGTCGTTGTTGGTAATCAAGCCTACCACTGTCGTCCGCGAACTTGATGATTGAGTTGGAGGCGGCGTGGCCACGCAGTCGTGGGTGAACAGGGAGTACAGGAGAGGGCTCAGAACGCACCCTTGTGGGGCCCCAGTGTTGAGGATCAGCGGGGAGGAGATGTTGTTGCCTACCCTCACCACCTGGGGGCGGCCCGTCAGGAAGTCCAGTACCCAGTTGCACAGGGCGGGGTCAAGACCCAGGGTCTCGAGCTTGATGACGAGCTTGGAGGGTACTATGGTGTTGAATGCCGAGCTGTAGTCGATGAACAGCATTCTCACATAGGTATACCTCTTGTCCAGATGGGTTAGGGCAGTGTGCAGTGTGGTTGAGATTGCATCGTCTGTGGACCTATTTGGGCAGTAAGCAAATTGGAGTGGGTCTAGGGTGTCAGGTAGGGTGGAGGTGATATGGTCCTTGACTAGTCTCTCAAAGCACTTCATGATGACGGATGTGAGTGCTACGGGGCGGTAGTCGTTTAGCTGAGGGGTGGCCCTCTTGAGGCATGTGGGAACAGCAGACTGGTATAGGGATTGATTGAATATGTCCGTAAACACACCGGCCAGCTGGTCTGCGCATGCTCTGAGGGCGCGGCTGGGGATGCCGTCTGGGCCTGCAGCCTTGCGAGGGTTAACACGTTTAAAAGTCTTACTCACCTCGGCTGCAGTGAAGGAGAGACCGCATGTTTTCATTGCAGGCCGTGTCAGTGGCACTGTATTGTCCTCAAAGCGGGCAAAAAAGTTATTTAGTCTGCCTGGGAGCAAGACATCCTGGTCCGTGACTGGGCTGGATTTCTTCCTGTAGTCCGTGATTGACTGTAGACCCTGCCACATGCCTCTTGTGTCTGAGCCGTTGAATTGAGATTCTACTTTGTCTCTGTACTGACGCTTAGCTTGTTTGATAGCCTTGCGGAGGGAATAGCTGCACTGTTTGTATTCGGTCATGTTACCAGACACCTTGCCCTGATTAAAAGCAGTGGTTCGCGCTTTCAGTTTCACACGAATGCTGCCATCAATCCACGGTTTCTGGTTAGGGAATGTTTTAATCGTTGCTATGGGAACGACATCTTCAACGCACGTTCTAATGAACTCGCACACCGAATCAGCGTATTCGTCAATGTTGTTGTCTGACGCAATACGAAACATCTCCCAGTCCACGTGATGGAAGCAGTCTTGGAGTGTGGAGTCAGCTTGGTCGGACCAGCGTTGGACAGACCTCAGCGTGGGAGCCTCTTGTTTTAGTTTCTGTCTGTAGGCAGGGATCAACAAAATGGAGTCGTGGTCAGCTTTTCCGAAAGGGGGCGGGGCAGGGCCTTATATGCGTCGCGGAAGTTAGAGTAACAATGATCCAAGGTCTTTCCACCCCTGGTTGCGCAATCGATATGCTGATAAAATTTAGGGAGTCTTGTTTTCAGATTAGCCTTGTTAAAATCCCCAGCTATAATGAATGCAGCCTCCGGATAAATCGTTTCCAGTTTGCAGAGAGTTAAATAAAGTTCGTTCAGAGCCATCGATGTGTCTGCTTGGGGGATATATACGGCTGTGATTATAATCGAAGAGAATTCTCTTGGTAGATAATGCGGTCTACATTTGATTGTGAGGAATTCTAAATCAGGTGAACAGAAGGATTTGAGTTCCTGTATGTTTCTTTCATCACACCATGTCACGTTAGCCATAAGGCATACGCCCCCGCCCCTCTTCTTACCAGAAAGATGTTTGTTTCTGTCGGCGCGATGCGTGGAGAAACCCGTTGGCTGCACCACCTCGGATAGCGTCTCTCCAGTGAGCCATGTTTCCGTGAAGCAAAGAACGTTACAGTCTCTGATGTCCCTCTGGAATGCTACCCTTGCTCGGATTTCATCAACCTTGTTGTCAAGAGACTGGACATTGGCAAGAAGAATGCTAGGGAGTGGTGCACGGTGTGCCCGTCTCCGGAGTCTGACCAGAAGACCGCCTCGTTTCCCTCTTTTTCGGAGTCGTTTTTGGGTCGCTGCATGGAATCCACTCCGTTGTCCTGTTTGTAAGGCAGAACACAGGATCCGCGTCGCGAAAAACATATTCTTGGTCGTACTGATGGTGAGTTGACGCTGATCTTATATTCAGTAGTTCTTCTCGACTGTATGTAATGAAACCTAAGATTACCTGGGGTACTAATGTAAGAAATAACACGTAAAAAAAAAAAAAAAAAAAAAAAAAAAAAAAACGGCATAGTTTCCTAGGAACGCGAAGCGAGGCGGCCATCTCTGTCGGCGCCACCAATACATAGTGGTGGCTGCATCATGTTATGGGTATGCTTGTAATCGTTAAAGACTGGGGAGTTTTTCATGATAAAAAAAATCTACTGAAAAGAGCTAAAGGACAGGAAAACCTGTTTCAGTCTGCTTTCTACCAGACACAGAGATGAATTCACCTTTCAGAGGACAATACCCTAAAACGCAAGGTCAAATCGACTCTGGAAGTTGATTACCAAGACACTGAATGTTCCTGAGTGGCCATGACAAAAGTTTTGACTTAAATCTGCTTGAAAATCTATGGGAAGACTTGAAAATGGTCATCTAGCAATGATCAACCAATTTGACAGAGCTTTAAGAATTAAAAATAATAATAAATGGGCAAATATTGTACAATCCAGATGTGCAATACTCCTAGAGACTTACCCAGAAAGACTCAGCTGTAATGCTGTCAAAGGTGATTCTAACATGTATTGACTCAGGGGTGTGAATACTTATGCAAATAAGTAATTTTGGTATTTAATTTTCAATAAATTATCAACACTTTCTAAAAACCTATTTTCACTTTGTCATTATGGTGTAATGTGTGTAGATGGATTAAATACAGTTTTTCTCACCCATTTTGAATTCAGGCTGTAACACAACAAACTATGGAATAAGTCAAGGGGAATGAATACTTTCTGAAGGCACTGTACTTCTTTTGTTACCTCTGAGTGACTTGGGTTTTGTCATGGCTTACGTCAGGGACAAGGCCCTCCGAGGGACAACCATGCATTAAGATGTGTTGCATGCAAATGGACAAGTTAAACCCCAATCAAATCCCCAGTGCCACGACACAGCAAACAACAAGTCTGGCCATCATCAAACCCATTAGAAGTCTGGAGAAAGCACATCCCTGAAGCCAAGGAGTAAAATCCTCACCCTTTTCTTTCCAGGGCTTTGTCTGAAAAGATACCCGTCAAATCCTTGCTTCCTCCTTTGATTTCTGAATGACTCTCAACGTGCATTTGAGGAGAAGATCAAAAAGGTCCCTTCTTCAGACCTCTCCTCCATTGAGCTTTGAGAGGACTTCAGGAAATAAGGACGGAGGAGGCAAGGATTTGACAGCTAGTAACCTTTTCAGACACAGCCCCCCATCCCTCTCCTGCCTCTTTCCTTCACATCCAATCAAACGTGATTCATTATGGCCAAACGATGCTGGAATAACAGAATGAATCTCCTGAAATAAATGAACATTGGAATGAGCTGAAGGGGTCAAGACTCAGGAGGAACACAGTAACCAAATTACAGAGTCTGGACGAATTTCTTACTCATCAACTGTACAATGAGTTCCAAATTCCAACTGGACTGGCCCAAACAAAAGTTTGAGTATCTTTTCTCAGGCAGCCAAAACAGATGCCACAATGTGGCATTCAGAGAAAGAGGGAGTGAGTAAGAGAGAGGGAGGATGAACAGAGAGATAGACGGTTGCATTACAGCCGACCGTCACACACTCCATTCCATTGGTAAATGGCTGGTTGGATTCCAGCCTACATGCATTGTCCCTTCTCCTCTCTCTCTTTCAGAGCCTGTAAAAAGCTCTCTGTTCTCCCCTTAGGTATCTGCCCCAGCTACTCCTCAGCCCCTCTGGCAGCATCCCAAATGGCCCCCTATGGTCAAAATGACATTAGGGCATTTCTGGATTTTGTGGTGACTCACAGATGATGACTGAAATGTGATCGGGGATCGCCTGGGAATTAAGCTACAGGATTTTTATTTTAGCGTTGGTTGACGTCTGCCACACTGGCTACTTTCTATCCAAACAGAGGACTAGATTCATATAAAAAATTCAACTAATTCATTCATGTGCAGCACAGTGTCTGTATGTTTTTGTAAGGTGTGCTGTGTGACACTTTTGTAAGGCATTTTATGTTGCCATCTGACTCTTCACTAGAGAAGCCTTGAATTAACTTTGGCACCAGTCAATGAGTCTGAAGAGGTGAAAGATTCTCTGGAGCACCCTGTAGAGAGGTTTTATAGGGGCATTCATATTTAGACTGTCAGTCACCTGAAGAGACACACATATACACACAAACACACACACACTTACTTTTAACTGGAAGGTTGGTTGTAGTAATGGTGCTGGTAGTGGTAGAAAATAGCATAATGTTTACAGTGGTAGTAGTCACAGGAGGGGTGGTGGTCATAGTAGAATTAGTAGCAATAGTAGAATTATCCTGTCCGGTTCCATAGGTAAAGAGGGACCCTGTTAAAAGGAACAGATGAAATGCTTAGGTATACAAATCAGTACTGATTTTAAATTATGATCAGATAAAGAAACGGTTGGGACATTGAAGAAGATCCCACTAGGCCTGGGGTTCCTAAACATTTCCACTCAGGCACCCCCTTCCAGTATTGTATTGGGGAACATCCCCCCTGCAATTCTATGAGTTTTGTAAATGTGCAGAGAAAATATTGCAGTTTTAAAGCTAATTTCTTTGCGATTCTATACATTTTGCCATGTCTAATGCATAGGAGTTTGGTGGCACCTTAATAAGGGAGGACAAGCTTGTTGTAATGGCTGGAGTGGAATAGTATCAAATACATGGGTTCCATCTAAAACGAAGTTGGAGGTGGCTTAGAGTAGAGAAATGAACATAAAATTATCTGGCAACACCTCTGGTGGACATTCCTGCAGTCAGCATGCCAATTGCACGCCCCCTCAAAACTTGAGACATCTGTGGCATTGTGCTGTGTGACAAAACACATTTTAGAGTGGCATTTTACTGTCCCCAGCACAAGGTGCACCTGTGTAATGATCATGCTGCTTAATCAGCTTCTTGATACACCTGTCAGATGAATGGATTATCTTGGCAAAGGAGAAATGCTCACTAAAAGGGATGTAAACAAATTTGTACACAACATATGAGAGAAATGTGGTTTTTGTACATATGGAAAATGTATGAGAAGTTTTATTTCAGCTCATGAAACATGGGACCAACACTTTACATGTTGCATTTATATTTTTGTTCAGTATAATTATTACATTTTTTGGGGTACCTAACAGCTCTCATCCGAAGTGACTTAGTTGGCTGAATCAGAGAAACAAGCCGTCTACAAATGACTTGTTGCTCTTAAAATAGAACTCATCTCCCAACTCACGGATCCCAGCAGAGCAAGGTGACATTAATTATGTCCCCACTGATCAACCAGAGTCCTATTCAGTAGAGAAAAGCTGACTGAAATTAAGGTATTACCTAAGAACACAGATTTTTGTTTTCCGTTGCCAAACCACTATATGTTAACATATCAGACTTACTTAACTTAAACCTCTTGGCCCCCTTGGGAGCATAGGGTGTCCATCTGACTCTTCTGTGTGAGGGCTTTTCCCTCTTGCCAGGAGATCTTAACCAAATATTGCACTGAAATGGTGTTATATCTTATTTCTAGTTCTTGACCTTAATTAACCACTTTCCCTTTTTCTGTTGCATTGGGCCCATCGGGGGTTGAATCCTGAGGCATGTACAGTCCTCATAACTCTCACACAACTTTCCCATTTGTCATTATGTTTGGATTTCCTCTTACCAGCATGTGTTGCGTATTTCAAGAATGACAATAGGATGAAAGGATGGACACACTACAATGGGTCTGTAATGGGACTAAGCTGGGATAGTCTTAATATAGACAGATCCCGGAGAGTGATCACACAATTAGAATTCTGTAAGGCAGCCAATGAGACATGAGATTCAGTGATGTGGAGATATCAGACAATGAAAGTGCTGAGTATCAAATTAGAGCTTCATTCTCCGGTTCAATTCAAATAATGGTTGAAAACACACTGCTCACATAACACAGGTTAATCCATATCAGTTGGTTATGAAGGAGAGGAGAACCACTGAGAATTTCATCAGTCAGTCAATAGTGACGTCCCTGATGTTGCTAAGGACAGTGTGACAAGGTACAAAGCCCAGAGAGAGAGACGGTGGATGAATGCTGTGTCAAGGCAGGCTGCGTCACAAATGGCACCCTATTCCGTGCATAGTGCACTACTTTTGACAAGAGGGTAAAATCAATTTGAATTTAATTACTTTTTGACAGCACCCCTTTTGATTTGAATGAAACCTTCCGTACATATTTGCCCGTTGTAGAAGTGCTCAGAAAGTGACTTTTTGAACATGAATGTGAAAACATTCAAGGAGATAGAAGGTGCTCAAAGTTTACCCATGTTGCATATCCCACCATACCCAGAGACATCCATGTCTTCATCACTGGAAAATATCAAATGGTTGAGATTGATATCATTTAAAAGCTTGTCAACATATTTGATCATTTCTGTGAAAATGTTCTTTAATTTAAAAAAAATAGTTTTTTTATCTAAAAACACCTAAATTCAGATGTTTTTCATATTCACATATGTTGTAGCTTAGACCCTATTTTTCGTAATCTATGGTTTTTGTGTTGTGCTGGCTTTCGTTTGAGACACCACAGTCTCTTGAATACAGGGTCAGTGTCATGTTATGGCTGATAAATGTACTAAAATGGGAATCAGATTGAAATGTCAACTTCCAAAGATATTTGGAGGTTCACCCATCAGAGAATATTGACTTGAATGGGAATATCTGTTGTTTTAAATTCAAACTGTCATGCCTCCATAGAAAACATATTGAAATCGTAGAAATATAGATAGAATAGACAAGACAATTTAAGTTGACATTTGACGGTGGGTGGACCGGCAGCCATCTTTGTGGTAGTAATTAGAAGTTATAATTTCAATTACATTTAAATGAAGTAGCCGCTAAATTGAAGTGATCTTTAGGGAAATACACTTTTTATGATTGAAATGACACCCACCCTGTGTTCAAGAGCATGTTGTGTCTCAACCGATAGCGGGCACAACTCAAAAACCTCAGATGTTGTGAAATATGGTCTAAGCTGCGACATATGTGAACCTTTTTTTTCCTCAACAAATAATTAAATAGTTTGACAACACTGTTTGTAAGATTTTAAATGTAAGCTTTTGTAAGGTATCAAACTCAACCTTTAATATTTCCCAGTGATGAAGACATGGATGTCTCAGGGTATGGTGGGGTAGGCAAAATGGGTCAACTTTGAACACCTTTATCTCTTGAATGTTTTGCCATTCAGGTCCAAAAAGTAACTTTCTGACCACGTCTTCCATGGGCAATCATGTATGGAAGGTTTTGCTTAAATCAAAAAGAATGCTGTCAAACAGTGTCTGAATTCAAATGGATTTACCCCAGAGACCTACGAGCCCTGGTCAAAAGATGTGTACAATGCAGCACAGGGTTTCTCAATCTCGGTCCTGGGTGCCTCCACCCGAAAAAAAACTACAGTCGTGGCCAAAAGTTTTGAGAATGACACAAATATTAATTTTCACAAAGTCTGCTTCCTCAGTGTCTTTAGATATTTTTTGTCAGGTGTTAATATGGAGTACTGAAGTATAATTACAAGCATTTCATAAGTGTCAAAGGCTTTTATTGACAATTACATGAAGTTGATGCAAAGAGTCAATATTTGCAGTGTTGACCCTTCTTTTTCAAGACCTCTGCAATCTGTCCTGGCACGTTGTCAATTAACTTCTGGGCCACATCCTGACTGATGGCAACCCATTCTTGCATAATCAATGCTTGGAGTTTGTCAGAATTTGTGGGTTTTTGTTTGTCCACCCACCTCTTGAGGATTGACCATAAGTTCTCAATGGGATTAAGGTTTGGGGAGTTTCCTGGCCATGGACCCAAAATATCGATGATTTGTTCCCTGAGCCACTTAGTTATCACTTTTGCCTTATGGCAAGGTGCTCCATCATGCTGGAAAAGGCATTGTTCGTCACCAAACTGTTCCTGGATGGTTGGGTGCTCAGGATGCTTTACTGTTGGTATGACACAGGACTGATGGTAGCGCTCACCTTGTCTTCTCCGGACAATCTTTTTCCGGATGCCCCAAACAATCGGAAAGGGGATTCATCAGAGAAAATGACTATCCCAGTCCTCAGCAGTCCAATCCCTGTACCATTTGCAGAATATCAGTCTGTCCCTGATGTTTTTCCTTGAGAGAAGTGGTTTCTTTGCTGCCCTTCTTGACACCAGGCCATCCTCCAAAGGTCTTCGCCTCACTGTGCGTGCAGATGCACTCACACCTGCCTGCTGCCATTCCTGAGCAAGCTCTGTACTGGTGGTGCCCCGATCCCACAGCTGAATCAACTTTAGGAGACGGTCCTGTCGCTTGCTGGACTTTCTTGGGCGCCCTGAAGCCTTCTTCACAACATTTAAACCGCTCTCCTTGAAGTTCTTGATGGTCTGATAAATGGTTGATTAGGTGCAATCTTAGTGGCAGCAGTATCCTTGCCTGTGAAGCCCTTTTTGTGCAAAGCAATGATGACGTCACGTGTTTCCTTGCAGGTAACCATGGTTGACAGAGGAAGAACAATGATTCCAAGCACCACCCTCCTTTTGAAGCTTCCAGTCTGTTATTCGAACTCAATCAGCATGACAGACTGATCTCCAGCCTTGTCCTCATCAACACTCACACCTGTGTTAACGAGAGAATAACTGGCATGATGTCAGCTGGTCCTTTTGTGGCAGGGCTGAAATGCAGTGGAAATGTTTTGGGGGGATTCAGTTCATTTGCATGGAAAAGAGGGACTTTGCAATTAATTGCAATTCATCTGATCACTCTTCATAACATTCTGGAGTATTTGCAAATTGCCAAACTGAGGCAGCAGACTTTGAAAATGTATATTTGTGTCATTCTCAAAACTTTTGGCCACGACCGTACACTTGACCTACACTTCCCAAGTTACGCTTACACACAGGTGTTTGCTGCATGCTAGATAGCACAGGCCTCTTGTCTTCCGTAAACAAACGCTGTGACATGGAGATAGGGTTAGTGTTTCCACACTGCCATATCAAGGTGTGTATCAATTTAACCTTTTTTAAATTATTATTATTTCTCGCTGATATGAAAGAAAGGTCCTTATGCTTCCATAATCATACTGTTGTTTTGATTAAGCGTCGGCGCTCTTAGCAAAACTCCCAATACAGAAGACCAATGACTTAGGCATAATGTAATGTAACTGTAAGTCGTGATCAAGGGAATAGGGTACCATTTGGGACGTAGAAGAGTGACTGACCAGCCAATAACAGTAACAGGGTCAAGTATCCCCTGCTAAAAGGATGAGGCCATTAGAAACCTATGAATAGGTCTGCACTGGCAGCATACGCACGCCACATAAAACATCAATGATGGCTCATTGGTAGGTCTACCATCTTTGTTTCTCATAGAAATGTTAAAATATCACTGAGCCTGACAATGGTTATAATTCACAAACTGGAGTCAGATACAATAAAAACTGTAAACGGGACTTCCTGCTAAGAGTAGGGTAGGCTAGCCTAGAGTCCTGGGGTTCTCAACTTTCTCCTTTCTGATGCTCACTAAAATAATGCTCCTCCTTAAAATGTGATAAATTGGGGAAATTGAGGTTACTGATTACATTTTATAATTCAATTGTTCGTTTCCCCGCACGTCCCCCCCTCCCCCTCCCCTCCATATAACATTTTACAATCATTCCCACTTTCTGCCACTTCGCTTGAAGTCTTTCAAATATTTTACCAACTGTGTTGTTTTTTCTTCTTCATAGAACTCACCAGTAATGAGAAAGATCACATCCCAGAATGCCCGATTCATCATGAAGGTTGTATGTTTGTCAATGTAATCCTCTGAAATGCTAGTGTTCTTTTCCCAAGTCCATAAACATTTGTATATGCTCGCATAGGTCAGTCAGGAGAGAGAAATGTGTTTGTATAAAATTAAGTAAATCCTTCTTCCATGACAAAACCCCTTCCGCGTATCTTAGACTATAGGCTGACAGTCTTCAGAAATGTTCCAAAAAAAATGCAAGTGCGTCGCTATTCGGCAACTTGATTAATTTCCAGTGCCATGTGCAAGCTGAGTTTCCTTGTCTGATATATCATTAATTTAACGTAACAACAAACAAGTCTTCAAATACTTTGTTTCGATTAATTTCTCTTCAATTTAAACGGATAAATTTAGTCCAAGCGCTAAACAATTCCACTCTCCTCCACAGTCTAAATAAACGCTCTCACACATAATCCTTTCAATGGTTTCCCCCGAGGAGGGAGCGAGAGAGAAATCAATATTGCTCTCTCTCTGCCGGGCTCACTTCTAGTTGCCTAAAATAACTTGTTTTTAGGGAATGTTGTAGAATTACTCTCATCACAAGAATCTCATTATGATAACTCAATCTTCAAGTTACCAGCTTTCATATTTCAATTTGTGGTAGCTTTTGTAGCATTTGTGGTAGCTTTCATATGAGCAGTGCCTGTATAGCCTAGGTCTAGTGCACCCATATGTGGGTGCATACTTCATATTGCTGAATTTTATTGGCCTGATTATGCCTTCCTAGGGCAAAAACAAATCAGCATAAAATATAAAAGGATGATGAGCAATCACTCCCTTTATGTTGATCCAACAACACCCATGGATCTAATTCCAAAATCATCTCATTCCAAAATCATGGGCAATTATATGGAGTTGGTCCCCCTTTGCTGCTATAACAGCCTCCTCTCTTCTGGGAAGGCATTCCACTACACGTTGGAAAATTGCTGTGGAAATGTGCTTCCATTCAGCCACAAGAGCATTAGAGTTTGTGCTCTGATGTTGGGTGATTAGGCCTGCCTTGCAGCCAGAGTTCCAATTCATCCCAAAGGTGTTTGATGGGGTTGAGGTCAGGGCTCTGTGCAGGCCAGTCAAGTTCTCCCACACCGATCTCGACAAAACGTTTCTGTATGGACCTTGCTTTGTGCACGGGGCATTGTCATGCTGAAACAGGAAATGGCCTTCTCCAAACTGTTGCCACAAATTTGGAATCACAGAATTGTCTAGAATACCATTGTATGCTGTAGCATTAAGACTTCCCTTCACTGGAACTAAGTGGCCTAGCCTGACCCATTATTCCATCAAACTTTACTGTTGGCACTATGCATTGGGGCAGGTAGCATTCTCCTGGTATCCGCCAAACCCAGATTTGGACTGCCAGATGGTGAAGCGTGATTCATCACTCCAGAGAACACGTTTTCACGGCTCCGGAGTACAATGGCGATGAGCTTTACACCACTGCAGCCGATGCTTGGCATTGCGCATGGTGATCTTAGGCTTGTGTGCGGCTGCTCGCCCATGGAAACCCATTTCATGAATCTCCAGACTAATAATTATTGTGCTGACGTTGCTTCCAGAGGTGGATTGGAACTTGGTAGTGAGTGTTGCAATCAAGGTCAGACCATTTTTATGCGCTACGTGCTTCAGCACTCGGTGGTCCCGTTCTGGGAGCTTGTGTGGCCTACCACTTCACGACTGAGCCCTTGTTGCTCCTAGACATTTCCACTTCACAATAACAGCACTTATAGTTGACTGGGGCAGGTCTAATAGGGCAAAAATGTGATGAACTGACTTGTTGGAAAGGTGGCATCCTATGACAGTGCCACATTGAAAGTCACTGAGATCTTCAGTAAGGCCATTCTACTTCCAGTGTTTGTCTATGGAGATTGCATGGCTGTGTGTGTAGACTGAAGAAGGCTGTAAAGCCGAAACAGTCTGTGTACACTATCCCTGATGCAGTAAAAAAATAATACAATTGAATAATGAAGTACATTTTAGGCAACATATTTTTGACAGCAAACCCATTACAACTCTTCATTTTTCTAAATGTGTGGCTTTTATGCACGAGCCAAGCTTTTAGGAGAGCGCAATGGTTCTCTTTTGCTCGATTTTATGCACCTGTCAGCAATGGGTGTGGCTGGGGTGTCCACATACTTTTGTAATAAAGTGTACATTAATTTACCACCAGGAAGTTAATGAGAGAACATATAAAAGCTCATTCAGTCCATGATGGACTAATCAATTAAAGGTTGAATGTGTTCAAGGCAGGCAAGAATAAATAGTACATTATAGTGGCCAAGAGTGACAACAAACAATCATAGTGAAACTCAAAATTAGATTAAGGGTTACATCTAACTATGACTAATTTCATACTAGATTTAAAGTTTTGTGCAACATGATTAATAGACAAACCTTGATTTAACACAGTTTAAGTGTTAATTCATGTTGGTGCAACCCACCCTGGTATTTTAGAACTGTGTTGTGCCTTGGAAGTATTGTATTGAAGACTCATCCTATGCAGTAATTTATAGGCTTACAATTCAGCACCATCTGCTGGCTAGACAGCGACATTTGAAGAGGCTGATCATGGTAGCCAATGACGAATGATGATAGTATATGCCTCAATTCCATTTGGTGACGTACAGGCTACACAAACATCAACAATGTCATAAATTGATGTCAATTGGACATTTTCGCAAGGACGTGCGTTTGAAGTAAAGATGCAGCCCCATAATGAGAGTATAGGCTATAGGTCTGGTTTGAGCATAACTCCAGACATGGTCCAGCATTTGTAAATCGACAGGAAGCATGACTTATTGGACGTTGGCGACTGGACTAGAGCAAGCTGCACGCACCTGTAATGTTCGTTGTCGCGACACGGCCTGAAAGTTGATTTCCAGAAAGACTGGGCAGATATTCTGCACATGCGTTGCATATAATAATAAACTGCTATACAAACATTTGGTAGGCTTATGATGCCGCAATGTTTTGAGAACGATATGAGACAAATTCCACAGTATAGGTAAATGACTCGAGCGAGGTGACCGGTGAATAGCCTAGTGCCATTACATATTTGATCTGAGGCAACAGCCCACTGGGCACACACTGGTTGATTCAACGTTGTTTCCACGTCAGTTGAACCAGCGTGGAGTACACGTTGAATTTACGTCTCTGCCCAGTGCGAGGCGATCCATATTCCATATCTGAGGTATTGTATAGAGAATAACAACGTATTGTATGAGACCTACAGTAGGATAACACCCACGTGAAGGTCAATGTTATACATAAACCTGACAGTTCATATAGTGGTTAAACATTCCCTTAACATAACAGGAGTTGGGTGTCACACGAAACGTGACACACACACGTGCAGGGGGAGTGGATACTGTACTTATACAGTATTTCAGAAGGTTGGGGTTGGGGAGTTCGGTGATGTCCACAGTCCTGCGCTCTGCGTCCTGGCAACCTGTATGATTCAAGGATTTTGCAAAGACTTGAATAGGTCTGCTGTTATATTTCTACTTAAAAATACAAAATATAATTTGCGATTCGCTATGTCGCATGTTGGAGTGGATAAAAAGGTACAGTAATTTTGTTTTTATTTCGTAATAGGCTATATATATTTTTTCATGGACCGTGTAATGTAGTTTGGTGTCGCGTTAAACTTATTTTAGCAAAATGCACATTTTCCCCCATGTGAAAATAATGATAGTCACAAAAATGCATTAGAAAAATGTAATATGTGAACGTGTTTTTTATGTTTATTGACATTTATCCATTTAGTCAGACTATTCTGACTATTGGCATGTTCTTTTCGTGCACTGTTGTTCCAATTGCCTATTTTTCGAATAATACCTGAAAATATAGGACTGGGGGCATAACACAGTGTTTCTCCTAATTCTCTTATGTAAATCAATACTCTGTGGCTAAGTACTGTGCACTATTGTACATCTCCAATATTTATTAAAGTGAACAACCTATCATTGTTGTTTCTTTTTTATTAATACTTGTTTGTACTGACAGGGCAATGATCTAAACTTGATGTTAATGGTGACGTCATGTGCCATTGGAGGCACTCTTCAGTATGGCTACAACCTTGCCATAATGAACGCACCCACCATAGTAAGGTTATTTTGACACACCTGTGTGTGTGTGTGTGTGTGTGTGTGTGTGTGTGTGTGTGTGTTTGGACCCCAGGAAGGGTACCTGCTGCTTCTTCTAAAGCTAATGGGTATCCAAATAAACAAATACAATCTGTGTATGTATGTGTGTGTGCACATGCTCACTTGAGTGTATTTGACCACACTTGACCTTTCCTTTCAGTTCATTCAGAACTTTGTTAACGAGACATTTCGGGAGCGCTGGGACGTGCAGCTGAAGAACTACCAGGTCACTCTGGTCTGGACTTGCATTGTGTCCATCTACTCCCTGGGAGGCCTGGCCGGAGCTCTTATAGCTGGACCCATGAGCATAACCTTTGGAAGGTAATAATGTATTATTGTATATCTGGATCCATGATCATAACCTTTGGAAGGTAATGTCATCAATGTCAAGGCGATGTCAAGGCAATGTCAATGTCAGATATTGACACAAGGATGTGCGGGAACCTTGATATATGTGCTTTAGAATTCAATATTACCTGGGATCTATAAGTGATATAATGTCTCAAAGAGAAATGTTTAGTGACTGATGAGAATATTTTCATCTGTTTATGGGTCAGATGTAGAAGGGGGTTGCATCAAAGAGAGCATAGACACAGTGTCACTGAAGACAGCAAGGCTACTTTATGATTTCTCTTCACAGTGGAGTCAGTTAATGAACAATGTGGTGGTGTTTATGTTTCTCAAGGCTGAAAGAGCACACTGAACCTTGCAGGCTGGCGCCAGGGCATATATGATATCTGGACAGATAGTAGTATTTGCATAAACGTAATTATAACATCATTACTACAGTATAAGTTCATTGATACTCAAGATTTACTTGGATCTACTCGTCTCCACTATATTCTACTCTACTAGTCTCCACTCTACACTACTTTATTCATCTCCACTTTACTCTATTCTTCTCCACTGTATTCTACTCTACTAGTCTCCACTACTTTATTAATCTCCACTCTATTCTACTATACTCACTTCCACTCAACTCTACATGTCTCCACTCTATTCTATTATACACTACACTACTAAATTCTACTCTACACTACTCTATTAAATTGTACTATACTCTACAATGCTCTACTATATTCTACTTTACTCTACACTCCACTGCTCTACTAAATTCTACTCATCTTCACTCTATTCTACTCGTCTCCACTCTATTCTACTCTACTTGTCTCTACTCTACTAAATTCTACTCTACTCGTCTCTACTCTATTCTACTTGTCTCTACTCTATTCTGCTCTACTGTACTCTACTAAATTCTACTCTACAATACTCTACTAAATTCTACTCTATTCTACTAAATTCGACTCTACTCTACACTACTCCACTATATTCTACTCTACTCTAACCCCCTTGTGTTGCTCCCACAGGAAGAAGACTATGCTGTTGAATAATATTTTCTTGATGCTGAGTTCACTCCTAGCGTTGACCAGCAGAGCTGCCAAGTCTTTTGAGATGATCATCATCTCCAGGGTCCTGGTTGGAATCAATGCTGGTATCTACTGTATATTCAACCAGAGGGTTCTCAAATGGGGGTTCTCATGTCATCAAACCATGCTCATTGTGCAACTGACTGCATTACTTGTACGTTGTGTATAGAGAAAAAAGTGTAATACTGGTTGTATGTTTGTTGCTGTCTTAGGTCTTTAAATGTCAATGACATGTAAAGTGTAGATATAGATAAGACAAGCAGCTGTACAATTACAGTATTATGTTTGATGCAAGAAACTGACACCACAGACAGTAGAGAAATGATCCACTCCTTTCACAGGGATCAGTATGAATGTGCAACCCATGTATTTTGGTGAGAGTGCTCCCAAGCACCTGCGAGGGGCTGCTTCCCTGTCATCAGCCATCTTCACAGCGTTTGGAGTGGTGTTAGGACAGGTCGTGGGCCTCAGGTAGGCAACATACAACACACCGACACAAGACAAACATCCAAGCAAAGCATTCAGAGGCTACCAAATAAGCCTGCAATTTAGTGTTACTTACACATAAATCTAGCACTATAATGGATTGTGTGATTTGTTTGGGGAAATAATTGCAGTTGTAAACTTTGTTTTAATTAAGTCAGTATTTCATTTGATGGTGTCATGTTTCCAGGGAGATCTTGGGCAGTGAGCCCTGTTGGCAATACCTACTGGCCAGTAATGCCATCCCAGGCCTCATCCAGCTCCTCACTCTCCCCTGGTTCCCAGAAAGCCCTCGATACCTCCTCATAGACCGGGGGGACAAGGAAGCCTGTATCAATGGTAGGTAGGGGGAGAGCCAATTCATGGTCCACGTTGTTCTGTTCCTCTTGTATGTGAGTTAGGGAGATATACAGTAAAAGCATGAGCAGGTTCTGTGGATGTTCATTGTGCCGCCTCTGCGTGAGCAGGGAGGGGTAGTCTTTAAATCTTATATGTGCATCTGTGTACTTTGCCATCATTTGTATTTCCGAAATCCATTTTGCCCGTCCACGTGTATGTGTCTGTGTGTGCGTGTGTTAGCTCTGAGGCGTCTGCGTGGCTGTGAGGTCCAGAGATCAGAGCTGGATGAGATCCTCCAGGAGCAGGCTGAAGCTAAAGGCCTGAGGCCCAGCAGACCCTGGGAGCTGTTCGCTGACCGTAATGTGCGCTGGCAGGTGATCTCTATCATCACTCTCAGCAGCGCCATGCAACTCTGTGGCAACGACTCCGTGAGTTACTGCAAAAACTTGTGAATGTAGAATTTTAAATAACTGCGTTTTTCAACAGGGAACTTAATTTCTAGTGGATTAAGTAGGCCACATGTGTCGCATAAAATCACAAATAATATCTGTGGTGAATGATGATGCAATGTCCTTTTATTATTAATTTACCCTCTTACAAATGTTGTAAGAAGCAGACTCCTGCCAGCAGACTTCTATTGTTATTGTAAGTATGGTTTCTCCCCACAGTTACTGGGTTTCTCAGATGTTTGGTTTTGAGTAAGCAGGGTTTTGGTTCTCTCTGGTCCTGGGGTTTCTGACTGAGAACTCTCTCTCAAGGATCAAAGTTACCTACCTCTAAACAACACCATTGTTCTGACAGTAGAACATACCCAGCTCAGACACAATTTTGGCCACAGTGTTCCTGACCCCTCCATCTCACAGCAAACTTGATTAGAAATGTGATATCAGCTATCAATATTTCATACTGTGTGTAGACGGGTTTACATTTCCTTGTTAAAAATGCATGCTGGTGATGATGACATGTGGTTGTACTTTACAGTTGTAATCCTGCGGGAGTTAGGGAGGAGTACATAACTTAAGGTTACTTTCGTAACGCCAGTTCTCTGATAATAGAGTGGGGTGTCTCACATTGGGATTCAATGGGATAAGGGGTGTGCCAGCGCATCCACCCCTGGTTGTGCGTCTCCTGCCAGCGCAAAGAACAGAGGGCAGTGTTCGTCTTTTGTGCAACGCCAAGAGATCTACGCTGGCTCCAACGTATCTCTCCCAGATCTGGTTCTCCACTGAGAAGAGGTGTGCGCTGCTCCACATAATAATATTTGAAAAAGGAACCTGTATAGCTGCAGAGAGTGAGGGCCATACTGGCGTTTTGATGTATGCTAGCACAGTGGTATTGCCTGTCCTGACTAGGATGTAACAATTTGGAAAGATAAGGCAGAAAGTGTTTCGGAGATAGGAACACTGTGTCATCAGTTTCAGGGTAGTTTATGTGAGCGGGGCGGAGCTGTGGGGACCACAACCTGTTTAACCACTCTTATCTTTGAACTGCGCCCACCCCCCACCATGTGAGTGATGCATCTGTCGTCGCCACCTTCCTCACTGACACTACCCTAAGGTTATGCGTCCATCTGATAGTGTAGCCCGGAAAGAGAGAGAATCCAGTCTGACACCCAGGTATCCTATTATATGTGTGCCCCCCCCCAATAAGTACAGGCAGTAGTAGCCGAGTTGGCACTCTGCCGCCGTTATAGCTCCGATTGCCCATTTGCTCAATAGAGAGGAGACGTCCTGCTCTAGTATGCAAGCTGAGTTGCCACTTGCCAGAATTCCATTGAAAGCGAGTGGTTTCGTAGCAAACTGCAGTCTGTACCCCTCTGTAACTGTGGACATGACCCAGGGCTGGAATATGCATGCACGCCAGTTCTCTGCTCTTGTGACGAGTTGCCCATAAGTTTGATGACTCACTCTCTGGTGGCGCAATGGGGAGTTGCCCTTTTATTGTATTTTTTAACTTACCAAGACGCTTGGATGCAACAGAGACTTTTATTACAAAGGGAAGTGTTGAGACACTGGGTGGGGACTGAAAATGTGTCTTCTTACCTCAGCTACTAGAACCCGAGGTCGGTCGCCCCTTCTTCCCTCCAAGGGAGTCAGCGGGGCAGGACTTTGTTGCGGCTGTGAGGAGCCCTGAAGAGGGGATGCTCTACATAGTTTTCGTCCTTGGCAACTCCTTACAATGCACGCACACAGGACACGGGGTTAGTGAGCATGAACGTAGGTTTTACTGGACGAGAGGAGGAAGCTAGCAATTCTACCATTTGGGCAAGTATGAAGACCTAGTAGAGGTGAGCTGGATTTTCAGCGAGCTAACCAAGTAGCTTAGCTTTGCAGAGTGAGCTAACCAAGTCTCAGTAAGGGAAAAGGAAAGGGGGATACCTAGTCAGTTGTACAACTGAAATGTATCTTCCGCATTTAACCCAACCCCTCTGAATCAGAGAGGTGCGGGGGGCTGCCTTAATCGACATCCATGTCTTTGACACCCGGGAAACAGTGGTTTAACTGCCTTGCTCATGGGCAGAACGACAGATTTTTGCCTTGTCAGCTCGGGGATTTGATCCAGCAACCTTCCGGTTACTGGCCCAACGCTCTAACCAGTAGGCTACCTGCAGTAGCTAGGCATGTGACGCTAGCTACCACCGGATACTTGGAGCAAGTATTCTACTCAAAGCAAAAACGTTACTTTTGGACAGTACTCAAAACTAGAGACGAGAAGCTGAGGTCCTACGTTCGGCAGCGTAAAGCTCACGGTTCATTGGAGAACAGTTAAGCAGGGAGACAGGGATCAAGTCGTGCTGAGGAGAGCTTAGAGGGGGTGAATGACCAGAGGGCGGGCCGTAGCAACTTATAATGAGTAGGGTCTCTCCTCATTCACTACGTGACGTGTCTGTCTGCGACAAACATCGTGAGATTGGACCTTCTGTAGTGATTTGCTTATCCAGCGAATCCCAATGTGAGACACCAAACGATTATTTGAAAGAGAGCGTGTTGTGTGTATTTCAGATAGGTTTTAATGAAGAGGTGTAGTCAGTCCAAGGCCATGCCAAGTTAATAGTGCTGCTGCAGTCTCTTAGTTGCCTTCATGCTACATCTCACAGTCCCTAACTGATGACTGTGTAATTACAGTACCTTTCTTTCTTCAGGGGATTATTTAGACCAGGGGGCTGGCAGCTGGAAGCCTTAGGGAGAGAGCTGACTGGGTATTAGAGCAGTAATATGCTAAATGCTTTGCGGCTGAATCAGCTTATCAACAACAAAATTTCAATTTGGTCATTTGATGTAATGATTTGAAATGCTCAGTCAGTCTGTCAGTACTCGGTCAGTACATGATAAGGACGGGACTCATTTTATGAAAAACGATAGAAAAAGCATAGTTTTATTCAAAAATCATCATAACTGAAACAGCAGCCACTGTACTCTGTCAGTACGCTTACTCTATGTACAGTGTATGTGATGTTCTCTTTTTCACTCCAACAGATCTACTTCTATGCATACTATGTGTTTAAAGAGTCCGGGATCTCTCCGGATATGATCCAGTATATCACCATATGCACTGGTACATGTGAATTCACAGCCTGTATAATATGTGTGAGTATTCCTGAGTAATGTGGCTGTTGTGTAACTATTGGTAACTAACTAACCACCCCAGAGGCAAGTAGGGATTGTTTTACCCCTGTCTCTCTCTCTCTCTCTCTCTCTCTCTCTCTCTCTCTCTCTCTCTCTCTCTCTCTCTCTCTCTTGTTCTTGTTCTTGTTCTTGTTCTTGTTAAATCCTTAATCCAGACCTTTGAAAAAGTTGCTCTGTAAGAAAAGTTACATTTTAAAATTGTTCCTGCATTCTGAGAGCTGTTAAAGTGCTTTTCTAGGCATTCTGTTTGGATTAGATTATTTTTTTTTTGAATGTATTTTCACACAAGGCTAAAAAAAATACATGCTCACCTCAGGGTAACCAGAGACGTAAAAGAAGATGAAACACCTCTCTTTTGCGTCTACTGCTAACCTCAGGGCTGAAAATGACATGATTTTAATATACATTGTAATGTTTGCATCCTCCTCAGAACCTGCTGATTGAGCGACAGGGCAGGAAGATTCTTTTGATGGGAGGCTACGCTTTAATGACGGTCTGGGCCATTGTCTTCACTATAGCTCTGTGTTTTGAGGTATTCTATCTTCTTATGTCATCCTCTTCCCCTGTCAATGTAAGAAAATAAAAGTACGAGTGGAAATCAAAAGGTAATCTGAAACTAGATGATGGAGATACGTGGCTGAAATGCCATGTCCTAGTCATGTCCCAGTCTCTAATTTCATTGGTTTTATTTACCTTTTTAAAAACATTTTTTTTTAACCTTTATTTTACTAGGCATGTCAGTTAAGAACATTCTTATTTACAATGACGGCCTAGGAACAGTGGGTTAACTGCCTGTTCAAGGGCAGAACGACTATTACTTCTGAAGTGTGAACGTACTCATCCTAATGGAAGGACAGCAGTCTGACATGGTGCATCTGCGTCGCAGTCACGCTTGGGTTGCTGTGTACCAGGCAGAAAAGTAAACATACCCTTTTGAACCCCCTGTTCCTCTTCATGTTGTGACAACACAATACTCTATCCACTAGGAGGGGTGATTCTACTTTGTGCTTTGCATGTGTCGGTGCAGTGGGTGGTTGGATAGGTGTAGTCAGGTACAGTTGTAGGATCTTAATTTGATCACTCTTCTGTTGCTGAGAATTTATCTGCACGGCAGAATACTTGTAGTGTATTCAAAGGTTTAAAAAGGGTTCGAGAGTTTGTAATTTCCACGTAAAAAGGTCAGACTTGATTTCCCCTAATGAAAAATGTATCAAATCCCTACAAAAAATGATAATCCACATCATAATTCACATTTCCTCTTGCTGCAGTATTATTTCCCTGCTGTAGCAAACTGGTTCAATTCAGATTCTAAATCTGTAAGGCGACAGGACACTCTTAGAAAGCCCACTCAATCAGTGGTATTATGTGGTGCTCATTTGAATTAATATCGATTTAGCTCAATTATTTTTGGACCTCAGACTTTGGTCTGCAAGAAAGTCAGATGTTTTCAATTTTACTGATATTGATTCAGCAAGATAGAACTGAGTTGTCAGGAAAATTACTTTATTTTTTATATAAATTTTTTAACTTGGCGTTAGCATCGAATAGCCCCCGTGATATGCAACCTTTCAGGGAAGTTAGGAACCAATATACACAGGCAGATAGGAAAGCTAAGGCTAGCTTTTTCAAGCAGAAATTTGCATCCTGTAGCACAAAATCAAAAAGTTATGGGACACTGTAAAGTTCATGGAGAATCTGACCACCTCCTCCCAGCTGCCCACTGCACTGAGGCTAGGAAACACTGTCACCACCGATAAATCCACTATAATTGAGAATTTCAATAAGCATTTTTCTACAGCTGGCCATGCTTTCCACCTGGCTACCCCTACCCCGATCAACAGCCCTGCACCCCCCCCACAGAAACTCGCCCAAGCCTCCCCATTTCTCCTTCACCGAATCCACCGCACCTTCTCCGCTATGCAATCTGGTTTCAGAGCTGGTCATGGGTGCTCCTCAGCCACGCTCAAGGTCCTAAACGATATCATAACCGCCATCGATAAGAGACATTACTGTGCAGCCGTATTCATTGACCTGGCCAAGGCTTCACCACATTCTTATCGGCAGACTCAACACCATTGGATTTCTCAAATGATTGCCTCGCCTGGTTCACCAACTACTTCTCTGATAGAGTTCAGTGTGTCAAATCGGAGGGCCTGTTGTCCGGACCTCTGGCAGTTTCAATGGGAGTGCCACAGGGTTCAATTCTCGGGCTGACTCTCTTCTCTGTATACATCAATGATGTCGCTCTTGCTGCTGGTGATTCTCTCATCCACCTCTACGCAGACGACACCATTCTGTATACCTCTGGCCCTTCTTTGGACACTATGTTAACTAACCTCCAGATGAGCTTCAATGCCATACAACTCTCCTTCCGTGGCCTCCAACTGCTCTTAAATGCAAGTAAAACTAAATGCATGCTCTTCGACCGATCGCTGCCAGCACCTGCTCGCCCATCCGGCATCACTACTCTGGACGGTTCTGACTTAGAATATGTGGACTACTACAAATACCTAGGTGTCTGGTTAGACTGTAAACTCTCCTTCTAGACTCACATTAAGCATCTCCAATCCAAAATCAAATCTAGAATCGGCTTCCTATTTCGCAACAACGCATCCTTCACTCATGTTGCCAAACATACCCTCGTAAAACTGACCATCCTACCGATCCTCGACTTCGCCGATGTCATTTACAAAATAGCCTCCAACACTCTACTCAACAAATTGGATGCAGTCTATCACAGTGCCATCCGTTCTGTCACCAAAACTACCCACCACTGCGATCTGTATGCTCTTGTTGGCTGGCCCTCGCTCCATACTCACCGCCAAACCCACTGACTCCAGGTCATCTACAAGTCTCTGCTAGGTAAAGCCTTATCTCAGCTCACTGGTCACCACAGCAGCACCTACCCGTAGCACGCGCTCCAGCAGGTATATCTCACTGGTCACCCCCAAAGCCAATTCTTCCTTTGGCCGCCTTTCCTTCAAGTTCTCAGCTGCCAATGACTGGAACAAACTGCAAAAATCACTGAAGCTGGAGACTCATATCTCCCTCAGAACCAGCTGTCAGAGCAGCTCACAGATCACTGCACCTGTATATAGCACATCTGTAAATAGTCCATCCAACTACCTCATCCCCATACTGTATTTATTCATTTATCTTGCTCCTTTGCATCCCAGTATCTCTACTTGCACATTCATCTTCTGCACATCTACCATTCCAGTGTTTAATTGCTATATTGTAATTACTTCGCCACCATGGCCTATTTATTGCCTTACCTCCCTTATCCTACCTCATTTGCACACACTGCATATATACTTTTTCTACTGCATTATTGACTGTATGTTTGTTTATTCCATGTGTAACTCAGTGTTGTTGTATGTGTTGAACTGCTTTGCTTTAATTTGGCCAGGTCGCAGTTGTAAATGAGAACTTGTTCTCCACTAACCTACCTGGTTAAATAAAGGTGAAATAAAATATAAAATACAAATAAACTTGTTAAATCATCTATTTTCGACTTGATAACTAAGTTCATTGTTTTACTATAACAGCACAAGGTGGAGTGGATGCCCTACTTGAGTATGGCCTGTATCTTCACCTATATACTCAGCTTTGGCATGGGCCCAGGTGAGCCGGTGTCTTCCTTTTCAATAGCTTTAATATTAATATTTAGCTTAATATTATTAGACCAGTCAGTTAGAAATACTAGCTAATATTGAAGGGAATTACATTGGCATTTAAGTATTTTATCCTACACACTACAGTATCCAACAGAGTTGCAGCTGACAGTTTGTTGATAGTTTGAGCATCTGTAGATCATATATAAGGGTCTGTGCAAATAAACTGTGATTTCATTTCATTTCAACTATGGCTGTAAGGATGACAAATGTATTTTTCCTTGGGGATGAATAAAGTACACTCATCTCATTATTGATCGGTATTGGTAAGGTCTGTGTTTATCTTTGCCTACAGCTGGAGTGACAGGGGTCCTCCCTACAGAGATCTTTAGCCAGACTGCCCGTCCAGCAGCCTACATGATAGCTGGCTCAATGATGTGGATCAACCTTTTCATTATGGGGATGATCTTTCCGTTCCTGGTGGTGGGTGAAAAACACACACACACAAACGGCTCCCGAGTGGCGCAGCGGTCTAAGGCACTGCATCTCAGTGCTAGAGGCGTCACTACAGACCCTGGTTTGATTCCAGGCTGTATCACAACCGGCCGTGATTGGGAGTTCCTTAGGGCGGCACACATTGGCCCAGCGTCGTCCGGGTTAGGGTTTGGCTGGGTAGGCCGTCATTGTAAATAAGTATTTGTTTTTAACTGACTTCACTGGTTAAATCAATAAAAACGCTCACACAAACACAGGGTCATTCTACTAAACGAGTTCCTTTTGCGTCACTTTGATAGAAGTAGAAATTGTGTAAAAATATTGCATTTTAAAAGCTTGTTATATCAAATAAGTGCCGTTTCAAATAGACCACATGGAAAAATCTATAAATTAACCCTGTTAACAATAAATACAATAGACAAGACAGAAATGCTTGCATTCAATTGCCCCTCTCTGTTGCACACAACAAGCTTCCATTCCCCCTGTCACAAGGGGATTTATGTATGATTTAAGATGAAGTCGTCAACCCTGTTACTTTAGTAGGCACTTACTATAGTCATTTTGTAACTGAATCTCTTGAGATGGGAAAACATGTTTTTATTAAGTTGAACATTTTAACAAAATGTTAAAATTAGGTGAAATAAAAAAAAAAATTCATCAAGTTCCAATACTCAAAAGGCAAGTAATTGGCAGAATGACCCACCCCCCACACACACACACACACACACACACAAACACGTACAAACACACACACAGACTCGTTTTTGTTGTTCTTTCTCTCTGCAGAGTGAGCTGGGTGAGTTCTGCTTCGTCCCATTTGCTGCTGTCTGTTTCCTGTCTGCTCTGTACGTGGGCCTGGTTCTGCCTGAGACCAAAGGGAAGACCCTCTCAGCCATCGCCAACGAGTTCCACAAGCTCAACTACAGGGGCCAGGACAAGCAGGGTCTACCTGCCCCTCAGGCACAGTATCAGCTGGGAGAGGTCTGCCACTCCACTGCCCTGTAGGCCTACTGCTCTCCTACCTATGACCTACGACTTCTACCATTGACTACAGTACTATTTATGGTTAATTAATTAACCTTAATTAACCGGGAGATCCAATTGAGGTCAGAATACCTTTTTCCCACAGGAAACCAGGTTTTCCATCGTCTTGGGTAAAGATGCAAAGATGGTGTATTCCCTTTCATTAAAATGAAACTACAGTAAGTCAATTTTCGGCAATAAACTCTTGGAGAGAATAATTATTGTTCTGAGCACAGAGATCCCATTAAAGTTATAATATGTAATTATGTAGTATTGAGTGGCTTGAGTGAAAGCTTTATGTACAAAGGGTGCTAAGGGATGGACCGTCTTTACTTTGAAAGATGTTCATTTTAATAATGTGCCTTTGGCATCAAGTAGTCTGCACTTTTAGTCTACCAGTACAGAAGAAAATGCAATGTTGTGGGTCCCATATCTTGAAAGGGTGAATGTAATCCACATAAATATTTAATGGTGAATCCCATATACACTGATCAGTGAAGTTATGTTTTTATTTTTTTAGGACCAATATTTACAAATCCCTGTGAGCCTGTTTATGCCGTATCAATCACATATTGCCTTGTGATGAAAATGAAGAAAGTATATTCAAATCGAATTTGGATTATTTATTTATTTTTGCTGTCCAAATCAAATGCAAAGTTCAACTGCTGTTACATGTGTCATAGGGTTATCATACAGATATGGTGGATGATATTGTAACAAGGTAAAACCAAAGATATCTAAGCTACTGTATGTTGTGAGAGTATTATACTGTATTTATAGATCATTTCATATCAAACTATATTATCAAATAATCAACTTGTTTTGAACAGTATGTCATATATTTCATTGTTTGGAATAGATTGTGATCATAAACAAATAAGACCATGTATTGTATCTATGTGAAATACAGTGCCTTCGGAAAGTATTCAGACCCCTTGACTTTTTCCACATTTTGTTATGTTACAACCTTATTATAAAATGGATTAACAAAACAAAAAAATCTACACACAATACCCCCATAATGACAAAGCGGGTTTATCAACATTTTTGCAAGTATATTAAAAATATCTTATTTACATAAGTATTCAGACCCTTTGCGATGAGACCCGAAATTGAGCTCAGGTGCATCCTGTTTCCATTGATCATCCTTGAGATGTTTCTACAACTTGATTGGAGTCCACCTGTGGTAAATTCAATTGATTGATCATGATTTGGAAAGGCACACTTCTGTCTATATAAGGTCCCACAGTTGACAGTGCATGTCAAAGCAAAAACCAAGCCATGAGGTCGAAGGAATTGTCCCTAGAGCTCCGAGACAGGATTGTGTCGAGGCACACATCTGGGGAAGGGTACCAAAGAATTACTGCAGCATTGAAGGTCCCCAAGAACATAGTGGGCTCCATCATTCGTAAATGGAAGAAGTTTGGAACCACCAAGACTCTTCCTAGAGCTGGCAGCCTGGCCAAACTGAACAATCGGGGGAGAAGGGCCTTGGTCAGGGAGGTGACCAAGAACTCGATGGTCACTCTGAAAGAGCTCTAGAGTTCCTCTGTGGAGATGGGAGAAACTAGAAGGACAACCATCTCTGCAGCACTCCACTAATCAGGCCTTTATGGTAGAGTGGCCAGACAGAAGCCACTCCTCAGTATAAGGCACATGACAGCCCGCTTAGAGTTTGCCAAAAGGCACCTAAAGACTCTCAGACCATGAGAAACATGATTCTCTGGTCTGATGAAACCAAGATTCAACTCTTTGGCCTGAATGCCAAGTGTCTCGTCTGGAGGAAACCTGGCACCATCCCTACGGTGAAGGATGGTGGTGGCAGCACCAAGCTGTGGGGGTGTTTTTTCAGCAGCAGGGACAAGGAGACCCTAAGCACACAGCCAAGACAACGCAGAAGTGGCTTCATCAGTTCTCTGAATGTCCTTGAGTGGCCAGCCAGAGCCCAGACCGGATTGAATATCTCTGGAGAGACCTGAAAATAGCTGTGCAGCAACGCTCTCCATCCAGCCTGACAGAGCTTGAGAGGATCTGCAGAGAAAAAATGGTAGAAACTCCCCAAATACAAGTGCGCCAAGCTTGTAGCGTCATACCCAAGACGACTTGAGGCTGTAATTTCTGCCAAAGGTGTTTCAACAATGTACTGAGTAAAGGGTCTGAATTCTTATCTAAATGTGATATTTCTGTTTTTTGTTTTTAATAAATTAATAGAAATGTCTAAAAAACATTTTTTTCTTTGTCATTATGGGGTATTGTGTGTAGATTGATGAGAGGAAAAACAATGTAATAATTTTTCAAATAAGCTTGTAACCTAACAAAATTAGGAAAAAGTCAAGGGGTCTGAATACTTTCCGAAGGCACTGTACGTTTGGGAAATAAGTATAGAAGGACCAGCAGAGAAACTGAGTTAGATATCAACTAACTTATTACACAATTGAGACCCATGTCTGTTACTTCACAACACTAACAGGAAGTTGCATATCTTTATTTTGGCAGGAAAATATACCATCCGTCAGACCAAGTGCAGATAGTTCCTTAATCACTGACTACGTTGTTCCAAAGGTTTTTGTAAACAAATGTATACCCATGCCAACAAAAATTATATCCTATGGAGCAATATAAAAACACATACATATACAAGTTGAAAACTGTAAAAAGATTTGTGTGGCCATACTAAACAATTACCAAATGCAATACCTACAAACAGCTCTCAGGTAGAACACCTTTCTGCCTGCCCTCTCCCTCCTCAGTCACTCTATCTTATACTCACTCTCTCTCTCCCTCTATCTCTCTGTCTCTTTAACCATCTCTCTCTCATTCCTACCTTCCCTCCAAACTCCTTCTCCCATCTTACCTCCTCTCCACTATAAGGCTCAATGATCAACCCAGTTGGCGTAAATAGTAACTATTTCAGGGACAGGGGCGGGTTGGTCGTGGGGATAAATGACCGCCTGCTCTCCTGTTCCAGTCAGCATCCCAGGGAGCCTCAAACAGAGAGATGAGAGAAGCACTCAAAAACCTGGTAGGAGCGCAGAACATCACTCACAAACTAACTGATCATGAGGCACTTGTGACAACTGCTGATGTTAAAAGAGCTTTATGAATACATTTGATCAACTGATGAGGCACACTTTGAAATGACTAATCCTTTTATGTGGCACTTAGCCTATGTCTATGTTACAAACAATGTAGGCATATGCATCCAATTTGACTGTTGACAGTAATATCAAACTTGAATCATGTCTGTGTACTGTATACCCTAATGTTGCCCTTTGTTTCAATGAGTTATGAGGTACAGTTTGGAGTGAACAGGGATTGACATTAAGGTCTGAAAGGCACTTCTCCATCGGACAAGTCAACAGTATTTTGTTGGTCACTTCTCTCTTGCACGAAAATGTTATTTTCACACAACATTGTCAGAACCTGTTGGTCACTTAAGTAAACAACAGGGAGGAAGCAGAAACAAATGTTTTACTGGCCTGCAGGGCTATGTCGAATGCACAACATTTGCATGAGTTCTGGTTACAAATGTATTTTCAAGATGTCGACACATTCTGCTCACCCAGACCAAAAGTTATGCTTCCAGTGTTGCAGACTTTTAAAGCCAAAAGGTTCAAATCGTCTCACCACAAAAACAGGCTTTTGCTATTATACCGTAGAAAACAAGTGTATTGGTGTCAATTACAAGCGACGTAGTCGCCTGTTATTCCTCTACACGAGTTGAAAACTTGTGTAGTGTCACAGGAAAAGTTTGGCTCGTAAATCAGACCATATTAACGCTTGTTATTATTATTTTCCACTTCATTTTTTAAACTGTCAAATCTATTTTTTAAACTTGATCTTCTCACATGTCCGTTGTGCATTTCTAGGTAACTATATCGCCTGTTTCAATTACTCTTGTTGTAAACGCCTGTTGTGTATTTTGATACTTGATCTTTACACCTGTCCAGTGAGGATTTACAGGTGAATAGATCGCCTGTCTTCTGTACATGAAGATACATGTCCTTTCCTTTCCTAGCTCTCTTTCCTCCTTTCCTTTCCTAATTTTCTTTCCTAACAAATTATCTTCTTCCCATCCTTTCCTGAGCTTTCTTTCCTCATTTTCTAGCTCCCTTTTAGGGATGGGCATGAGTAATCGAGTAAACGGATGTCAAAGATCGATCTTTAACCAGAGATTTTGTTTAATACGGTAAAACTATTTGGCGGAATGTGCTTTGTGGCTGCTTGAACGGACAAGTGAAATTTTGTCTTGAAGATAACGTTAATTTGCTTTGACTCTAGGGTTCCATTTATACATGCACATTTGCAGACCCAACAAAAATTAAACCAAGCCAGCTTAAATGGAATATAGACACAAAGCAATTATTCCAAATCTGCAGCTCGTTGTTGGAACACATATTTTCCTACTTCAATCAACCAGTCCATTTTTAATTTGTGATGAGACTGTCGTCATTTGGCAAGGAATGTAGCTTGTGTATCCCATTAGTTAGATGGGATACATCTAACTGATGTTTTTATAGGCATTTCTGTAGTCCTAACGGGAGCTTGTGTGCACACTCAGCATGCCTATGTGGAGGGAGCAGTCGGAACGCAATTGAGTGAATGGGACATGTAGGTAAAAGGGAATTTAGGGAGAAGAACGGTGTGATGCTTGGCTTGAAGCTCCTTTGCGAACACTGCTGGTGCCTTTTAGAATGGGTTAGCCTAGGCTATAACCCCCCTAAACGTAAACAGGTTCCACACTGAAAATATGCAAAAACATTAGTTTGATAAAGACAAAGAGTGTATTTTCATCAGAATCATTAAGCATATCTACCCGCCAAACGGATGTCCTGTCCGTAATTCATCTCCATGCAGTGTTCAATGCTGAATTCAAATGAAATGTTATAGTTCACACACACATATTTCGCAGATTATTGCTGGTGTAGCGAAATGCTTATTCCTAACTCCAACCGTGCAGTAAGATCTAAAAATACACAAGTCTAAAAGTAAAATAATGCAATAATAAAATATAGAATATATGTAAATATATGGATGGGATGTATAAACATTATGGACAGTATGTGGATAGAATATGTAGTATATCTGAAGAATACGTGTGACACGAGCCTAGGGTCTTGAGATCCTCAAAAGGTTCTATACCTGCAACGGCATTTGCTCGGCCTCCGACCGCAAGGCACTTCAGAGGGTAGAGCGTACGGCCCAGTACATCACTGGGGTAAATCTGCCTGCCATCCAGGACCTCTACACCAGGCGGTGTCAGAGGAAGGCCCTAAAAATCGTCAAAGACCCCAGCCACCCCAGTCATAGACTGTTCTCTCTACTATCGCATGGCAAGCGGTACCGGAGGGCCAAGTCTAGGACAAAAAGGCTTCTCAACAGTTTTTACCCCCAAGCCATAAGACTCCTGAACAGGTAACCGAATGGTTACCCGGACAATTTGCATTGTGTGCCCCACCTCCCCCCAACCCCTCTTTTACGCTGCTGCTACTCTCTGTTTATCATATATGCATAGTCACTTTAACTATACATTCATGTACATACTACCTCAATTGGCCCGACCAACCAGTGCTCCCACACATTGGCTAACCGGGCTATCTGCATTGTGTCCCACCACCCGCCAACCCCTCTTTTTACTCTACTGCTAATCTCTGTTCATCATATACAGTGGGGCAAAAAAGTACTGTATTTAGTCAGCCACCAATTGTGCAAGTTCTCCCACTTAAAAAGATGATAGAGGTCTGTAATTTTCATCATAGGTACACTTCAACTATGACAGACAAAATGGGGGAAAAAATCCAGAAAATCACATTGTAGGATTTTTAATGAATTTATTTGCAAATTATGGTGGAAAATAAGTATTTGGTCAATAACAAAAGTTTATCTCAATACTTTGTTATATACCCTTTGTTGGCAATGACAGAGGTCAAACGTTTTCTGTAAGTCTTCACAAGGTTTTCACAAACTGTTGCTGGTATTTTGGCCCATTCCTCCATGCAGATCTCCTCTAGAGCAGTGATGTTTTGGGGTTGTTGCTGGGCAACACGGACGTTCAACTCCCTCCAAAGATTTTCTATGGGGTTGAGATCTGGAGACTGGCTAGGCCACTCCAGGACCTTGAAATGCTTCTTACGAAGCCACTCCTTCGTTGCCCGGGCAGTGTCTTTGGGATCATTGTCATGCTGAAAGACCCAGCCACGTTTCATCTTCAATGCCCTTGCTGATGGAAGGAGGTTTTCACTCAAAATCTCACGATACATGGCCCCATTCATTCTTTCCTTTACACGGATCAGTCGTCCTGGTCCCTTTGCAGAAAAACAGCCCCAAAGCATGATGTTTCCACCCCCATGCTTCACAGTAGGTATGGTGTTCTTTGGATGCAACTCAGCATTCTTTGTCCTCCAAACACGACGAGTTGAGTTTTTACCAGAAAGTTATATTTTGGTTTCATCTGACCATATGACATTCTCCCAATCTTCTTCTGGATCATCCAAATGCTCTCTAGCAAACTTCAGATGGGCCTGGACATGTACTGGCGTAAGCAGGGGGACACGTCTGGCACTGCAGGATTTGAGTCCCTGGCGGCGTAGTGTGTTGTGTGATGGTAGGCTTTGTTACTTTGGTCCCAGCTCTCTGCAGGTCATTCACTAGGTCCCCCCGTGTGCTTCTGGGATTTTTTCTCACCGTTCTTGTGATCATTTTGACCCCACGGGGTGAGATCTTGCGTGGAGCCCCAGATCGAGGGAGATTATCAGTGGTCTTGTATGTCTTCCATTTCTTAATAATTGCTCCCACAGTTGATTTCTTCAAACCAAGCTGCTTACCTATTGCACATTCAGTCTTCCCAACCTGGTGCAGGTCTACAATTTTGTTTCTGGTGTCCTTCAACAGCTCTTTGGTCTTGGCCATAGTGGAGTTTGGAGTGTGACTGTTTGAGGTTGTGGACAGGTGTCTTTTATACTGATAACAAGTTCAAACAGGTGCCGTTAATACAGGTAACGAGTGGAGGACAGAGGAGCCTCTTAAAGAAGAAGTTACAGGTCTGTGAGAGCCAGAAATCTTGCTTGTTTGTAGGTGACCAAACACTTATTTTCCACCATAATTTGCAAATAAATTCATTACATTTTCTGATTTTTTTTTCTTCTCATTTTGTCTGTCGTAGTTGAAGTGTACCTATGATGAAAATTACAGGCCTCAAGTTCCAGAACTTGCACAATTGGTGGCTGACTAAATACTTTTTCTGCCCCACTGTATGCATAGTCACTTTAACCATACCTACATGTGCATACTACCTCAATAAGCCTGTCTAACCGGTGTCTGTATATAGCCTTGCTACTGTTATTTTCAAATGTCTTTTTAGTGTTGTTTTATTTCTTTACTTACCTACATACACACACACACAAACATACCTTTTTTTCCTTAAGAGCCTGTAAGTAAGCATTTCACTGTTATAATCGGCGCACGTGACAAATAAACTTTGATTTGATTTGAATACGTAGGACAGAATAGTATATATACAGCAAAGGTTGAATAGGATGGACCATAAGTAAACATTATAACATTTTTATTTTGGAAAAATGTTTGATCCTATTTTAAACTGATATATCATTGTTTTTTTTTTTACTATAAATTAGGTGTGTCTTGACTGTGACAACGGCTTGGGTAATAAGAGCGTCTTGTCTTCTAAAGTAACAAAGCAAGGCTATGCTATTGCACAGCCATAAGCTTCTACAAGCAAGCGCCACTGCTGAGGTTACTGCCTTTTTTAACATGGTGTTCTGAGATATAATGTTGACATTATGTTTTCAATGAATTCATCTTAAACGCCACTTGCTTTTTTATTGACTGAATATATATGGGGCAATTTAGCAATTAGGATTTGTTGTCTGTAATGGTTATGATACATGTTGCATTGTTGTGACCTGTTGGCATATACTGTAGATAAATATGCAAATATGTTTTTTCCATTTGAGTATTCCAGCACTCTTAAAAAAAAAAATGTGAGTAGTTAGCAGTGAAAAAAAATCCCTACTCCCTTTCCTCCTTTCCTTTCCTAGCTCACTTTCTTTCCCTCCTTTCCTAGACCCATTTTCTCCTTTACTTTCCTACCTTCCTTTCCACCTTTCTTATCTCCATTTCTTCCTTTCCTTTCCTAGCTCTTTTGGGTAGTTTTGCTTCCTTGCTTCTTTCCTTCTTTCCTTTTCTTTCTAACCTTTCTGAGCTTCCTTGACTTGCTCCCTTTTTTTGTCTTCTAGATTCCTTTCCTTCTTTCCTATCCCCTTTCCTCCCCTCCTTTCCTAGCTCTTTTTCATCCTTTCCTTTTGTAGCTTAATTTCCTCCTTTCCTAGCTCACTTTCCTTATTTCCTTTCCTATCTCCTTTTCCTCTTCTCCTTTCCTACCTCAATTTCCTCATTTCCTATTCTTCCTCCTTTTCTTTCCTCCTAACCATTCTATGCTTCCTTTACAAGCCCCATTTCCTCCTTTCCTAGTTTGTTTTCTACATTTCCTAGCTCCCTTTCTTTGATCCTTTCCTCCCCTCCTTTGCTTTGCTAGCTCTGTTTCCTGCTATCCTTTCCTAACTCATTTTCCTTCCCTTGCTTCCTTTCCTTTCCTCCTTTTCCTAGCCCCCTTTCTGTTCCTCCTTACCTAGCTTAATTTCCTTGCTCTTGTCCTTTCCTCCCATCCTATCCTTTCCTAGCTCCCTTTCCTCCTATCCTGTCCTAGCTTCCTTTCCTCCTTTCCTCATTTCCTAGAATGGATTAAAGTGAGCTAGAAAAGGAGGAAAGGAAGCTCAGAAAGAATAGGAACTAGGAAAGGAGGAGAGGAAAGGAAGAAAATGGAAAAGCTAGGGAAGAAAAGGGAGCAAGGAAAGTATAGGAGGAAAGGAAAGTAGCTGTGAGAGGAAATTAGATAATGAAAGGAAGCTAGGAAAAGGATGGAGGAAAGGGAGATTGGAAAGTAAAGGGAAGAAAGGGGAGCTAGAAAAAGAAATAAGGAAAGAGAGCTAAGAAAGGATGGGCGGAAATGGTGCTAGGAAAGGAAGTTAGGAAAGGAGGATAGGAAAGGAAAGGCAGAAAGATTGCTAGGAAAGGACAGGAAATTAATAGGAGCATGGATAGGAGAAAAGGAAAGGAATCCCATACAAGTCATGGTATCGATATTAGCATTTTTTGCATTATGTTCTAATTAACCAATAAAGCACGAGGGAGTGTGGTATATGGCCAACATACCACTAAGGCCTGTTCTTTGAGCGACACAATGCGGAGTGCCTGGATACAGCCCTTAGCCGTGGTATATTGGCTATATACCACAAAGCCCAGAGGTGCCTTATTGCTATTATAAACTGGTTACCAACCTTATTAGAGCAGTAAAAATAAATGCTTTGTCATACCTGTTCTATACGGTCTAATATACCACAACTGTCAGCCAATCAGCATTCAGGGCTCGAACCACCCAGTTTGTAATCATCTATAAGTGACTTTGTCAGCTTTACACTCAATTTTAGAGCTTGGTGCTTCACAATCGATTTTAAATAGTTTTGGATGATTTGGACATCATGCACGAAATATGCTAATATCTACACCACTTAAATGGGATTTGTGCCACAAATGCTAAAATGTTAGCATTTGAAAACAGTGCCAGGGAAACTAAACCAAAGCATGGATTGCTGTCATACCTTGTCCATAGATTGCTTACAAGGTAAAGAAACCAATGTGTCATTTTATAATTCCGGTGGACTATCCCTTTAATGTTAAATACAATACCTGAAACATGCACTATGCAGAAATAGCTCCTGCATTTTCTGGTTGCTAAAATTCTAATAGTTCACCTAATTTCAGTTTATTTAAAAAAAATAGGCAAGTATAGTGTAGAGAGTCATTGTACCATCTAAATGCTGTGAAATATGTGTTTTCAGCTGTTTGAGACTGGTGTACAAAACCGAAAGTAAAAGACACAAAAATAAACTTAAGAATAGGAAGCATAAAAATAGTGCACGTAGAATCGATCTACCGCTTCTTAGACTTGCTTTCAATGACAATGGCAGATCTATACCTCATATTTCTATATGAATTTGGTCAGGTTGCTCAAAAGGTTACATATTGCAGCTTTAAAGTGTACATTTAAAGCTGTGTGAACGCTATGTGAATGCTATGATCCCTTATTGATGTCACTTGTTAAATCCACTTCAATCAGTGTAGATGAAGAGTAGGAGGCAGGTTAAAGAAGGGTTGAAATGTTTGTTTTTGACAACTAAGACATGGATTGTGAATGTGTGGCCTTCATAGGGTGAATGGGCAAGACAAAAGACTCAAGTGCCTTTGAAAGGGACTTTTATCTCCCTCACCAACTTCAAACATCAGCTATCTGAGCAGCTAACCGATCGCTGCAGCTGTACATAGTCTATTGGTAAATAGCCCACCCATTTTCACCTACCTCATCCCCATACTGTTTTTATTTATTTACTTTTCTGCTCTTTTGCACACCAATATCTCTACCTGTACATGACCATCTGATCATTTATCACTCCAGTGTTAATCTGCAAAATTGTAATTATTCGCCTACCTCCTCATGCCTTTTGCACACAATGTATATATACTCCCCCCTTTGTTTTCTACTGTGTTATTGACTTGTTAATTGTTTATTCCATGTGTAACTCTGTGTTGTCTGCTCACACTGCTATACTTTATCTTGGCCAGGTCGCAGTTGCAAATGAGAACTTGTTCTCAACTAGCCTACCTGGTTAAATAAAGGTGAAATAAAATGGTAGTAGATGCCAGGCGCACTGGTTTGTGTCAAGAACTGCAATGTTGTTGGGTTTTTTCATGCTCAACAGTGTGTACCAAGAAAGGTCCACCACCCAAAGGACATCCAGCCAACTTCACATTGTGGGAAGCATTGGAGCATCTCTGTGGAACACTTTCGACACCTTGTAGAGTCCATGCCCCATGAATTGAGGCTGTTCTGAGGGCAAAGGGGCGGGGGACCACGACATTTAAACAGGAGAATATTTGTTTGAAAAGTTGTTTGATGTACAGAAGACAGGTGGTCTATTCACCTGTAAATGCACACTGGACATTCACAACACGTGTGTAGTTTAATACCAGGTGACAACACCGCTTGTAATAGATACCAATCCCATGCGTTTTCAAGGTGAGACGATTTCAACCTATTGGCTTTCCATACCCAGTGTAGCCCCAATGTTAGGCTACTGGAATTCAGTTGTGAAAAATCACCTGCCAAATTGGGAAACCACAGAACAGGGTCAACTTGCCCGCCTGCCATAAATGCCATAAATTGTCCGTCTTTTACTTCAACAATGGGGATTTTAGGCTTACTGGAATTCTTTGCAGTTTTGTTGTTTTCAGAAAAAGAAAACAGCCCAGTTCACTTGCCCCAGGTAATATGGCAACCATTAAGGTCAATCCCTGGTGTAGACATAATTTTGTATTCTAGGTGCGGTACTGGAGGCTTTACCTGTTGACGTTGGTATTGGGAATTGGGGGATCATTTCAATTGGGGATGCAAGTTTCCATCATGGCTTCTCCAGCTGAGGTAAGAAAGAATACTGACGGCCACAGCTCTGAGCTCTGTAGTGTTCAGTATTTGCTGTGAGGAGCTAAGGGATCAAAGTTAATGTACACAATGCATAATATGAGTAATAACATATGGATCACAACATCTGGCCATGCCATTGCCATCAGGAATAAACATATTATTCTTTGAGCCAAATCTCATTGTAGTAAACCAGTGTCTCTCCCTCTCTGTGTGTCTGTAGCACATCCAGAGCTTTGTGAACCAGACCTGGCTGAGGAGGTATGAGGTTCCAGTAAGCGATTCAACCAACATGCTCATCTGGTCTTTCATAGTGTCTGTGTTCAGCCTGGGAGGATGGGTCGGGGCTATACACAGTGGCAGCCTCCCTGTCACCTACGGCAGGTCAGACACTGTACACGATACACACACCCAGGAAGTGTTGTTTTTATACTAACTAATGAGGATACTCCTAATGTCTCTCCTGTCTGGATTTGCAGGAAGAAAGTCCTGCTGTTCAACAACATAGTGGCCCTCGTAGCCGCTGTACTGATGGTCTTCAGTCCCATGGCCAAGTCCTTTGAGATGATCCTGCTGGGCAGATTTCTCTATGGATATAATGCTGGTATGTGTCTGTTTTGTCTCATGTGTGTGTACTTTATTGTGGGAATGTCAGGGCAGCCCGTGGTACTAGTGTTTGTAACATCTCTTGTGCCTTTCTACCTGGCCTCTCCCTCTCTTGCTTTCTTTCTCAGGCCTGGGGTGGAACGTGCAACTGATGTATCTGGGCGAGAGTTCACCCAAGATGCTGAGAGGATTCCTGACCATCACCATCAACATCTTCAGTAGCCTGGGGAAAGTCACGGGTCAGATTGTTGGAATCAAGTCAGTACCATCAATGTTATTATTGTTATATTTTTTTATTTAACCTTTATTTAACTAGGCAAGAACAAATTCTTATTTACAATGACAGACAGTGGGTTAACTGCCTTGTTCAGGGGCAGAACGACAGATTTTTACCTTGTCAGCTCGGGGATTCGATCTAGCAACCTTTCGGTTACTGGCCCAATACTCTAACAACTAGGCTACCTGCCGCCCTGAGTACCTACTGTCCTGAGTCTTCTCCACTTTAGATCGAATCTACTCACTCTCACATGTCCCTGTCCTGGCCATTGGCATGTATTCATGATGCCAGGGGACGCCAGGCTTCACCAAAAAATTGAACAAGAAAAAAACATATAAAATAATGGTCAAAAAGAGTATGATACTGTTGCCACCCGTAGCATTGAATGCAAGGGAAGCCTGCGAGCATTTGGCCTCCCTTGATATTTTTTTTAATACAATAATAGCGTTCAGCTAAACTGAGTGAGCTCATCTGTGAATGGTCCTGGAGCACAAAAAAAAGTATGAAGGGAAGCCAGTTTGGATTTGGCTTCACACCAATCACATCACATCAAGTCCAATGTTATTGACATAAAAAAACTGTTGTTGCTTGTTGTGTTGTTATCCTCCAGTGCCTAGCTAGCCAGCTAAAATTGGCCCTTTCCTAAATTAGCCATGGATGGAGATAGGGATTTGGACTTGTCATTTTACTTAATTCTAAGTACTGGCCAATGATTATAACGGCAATTCTGATCCAACCACAAATTCATACATTGTGCCTCTGGCCTGAGAGGATGGAAGTTTAATATGTAGCTAAATGTAGTAGGCTAATGTTAAATAGCTGGCTAAGCATTTGCCAATGAAAGGAAGTTAGTCTAGTGAGCAAGCATTTTAACCAGGTAGCCTAGGACAACAAAAACTAAAATAGTGTACTGTATGACAGTTTCGTCAACATGAAAGAGAGGAGGATGGCATTGGCGTTTCTCTACAAGTAGGGTGAGTCTACCACACACACACACACACACACACAGACATCCGCACCATGGACTGCCACATGACATTTAGCTTATGTTGATTGGACTAAATCGTTTTGGGAATCTTTTAGTTGTCACTGTACTAGACTAAGCATAGGTGATTTGATGATGTTGAAATGGTGTGTCACACCCTGACCATAGTTTGCTTTGTATGTTTCTATGTTTTGGTTGGTCAGGGTGTGATCTGAGTGGGCATTCTATGTTGGATGTCTTGTTTGTCTATTTCTATGTCTGGCCTGATATGGTTCTCAATCAGAGGCAGGTGTTAGTCATTGTCTCTGATTGGGAACTATATTTAGGTAGCCTGGGTTTCACTGTGTGTTTGTGGGTGATTGTTCCTGTCTCTGTGTTTTGCACCAGACAGGGCTGTTTTTGGTTTTCCACGTTTATTGTTTTGTAGTGTTCGTGTTTATCTGTTTTTATTAAACATGAATCAATATAATCAAGCTGCGTTTTGGTCCGCCTCTACTTCACCACAAGAGAACCGTTACATGGTGCTGGAATAGTGAAGGCAGCTCCTGTTTTCTTTGCGACTCTCCACTCTGTGGTTCTAAATCAATAGTTGTTTAGTAGTCAGAAAATGTCGGAAACATTAACTTGCTTGTAACGGTTTGTTACATGCAATATGCTTTGTGGACTTCACCGGACAGAGGTTGCTCTCCGGTTTTGTGATGAAACAAAGGTGTGGTTTAATTTATTCTGCCACTGTGTCTTCTTATTGTCTCGGCCTTAAGCCTATACTGTATATAACTGTGGCAAGGCGTGTAGGTTATAGAGCAAACAATGCAATTATCACAACACAGGTTGTATTATGGCTTTTTCCCCCTGGTTTACCTTTCCCAGTGATTCTACCCACGCACCATTACTGGTCCTTGCCAAACTGAAATACAAGATTCTGATTATTCAAAATGTCATCATTCTGTGAGCACGACGTGCAAATTGGGTGAGACAATTGTGTGAAACACCAATAATATATTTGAATTTAGTTGCAGAACTTTGGCTAGAAAGTTCAATTATCAAAAGATGTAAATATTGGAATCAAACTATAGGAGGAAAACACTCAGTATATTGGAATGGGTCAAGTCTCCCACTCACACGCACACGCACCCACACACTATCTCACCCTCTCTCTGTCTCACTCTCTCTTTCTCTCTCTCTCTCTGCAGGGAGCTGATGGGTACCGAAGACATGTGGCCCTGGCTCATGGCCCTTAGTGGCCTACCTGCCATCCTCCAATTTGTGACCTTGTTGTTCTTCCCTGAGGCTCCCCGCTATCTATACATCGACAAGGGAGACACTGAGGGATGCAGAAAAGGTATACGTCCAGGCATGGTCTATAACATTACATTACAGTCAAACACATCACAGGGAGGGGGGAGGGCTTGTCATGTTCTTGTTGTATTTATCATTTAATTACTTGATTTTAGATAATCAAGTATTTTAAAGCAATCAGAGAGAGTAAGTTTTCTATTGCTTTGATTGATCAGCAAATTATGAATCTTTGTGTGTGTGTGTTCAATAGCCCTGCACTGGCTGTGGCAGGAAGATGACCTGCAGATGGAGATGGATGAAATGGGGAAGGAGAGAGCGAGCATGCAGGGCCAGAATGTTAAGACCATTTGGGATGTGCTGACTTCTCGCTGTGTCAGGTGGCAGCTGTTGGTTCTGGTCATCCCCTGTGCCAGCGTTCAGTTCTGTGGGTTTAACGCGGTGTGGCCAATACCCTTTTCAAACTATTATGCAGACTGAAATCATTATGTGCTTGCTCAGATATTTTCTTTTCACATTGTCCTCTCCAGCACGGTTCCAGCAACAACGTGGTGGTGTAACCAGGCCAGCGCAGTACAATTCAGCTCGGTCCAAAAGGGCAAAATATTGATCTACGTTCATGGCAATTATACGCTACCTTTCAAACGTTTGGGGTCACTTAGAAAACTCCATGTTTTTGAAAGAAAAGCACATTTTTTGTCCATTAAAATAACATCAAATTGATCAGAAATACAGTGTAGACATTGTTAATGTTGTAAATGACTATTGTAGCTGGAAACGGCGGATTTCTTTATGGAATATCTACATAGGCGTACAGAGGCCCATTATCAGCAACCGTCACTCCTGTGTTCCAATGGCATGTTGTGTTAGCTAATCCAAGTTTAGCATTTTAAAAGGCTAATTGATCATTAGAAAACCCTTTTGCAATTATGTTAACACAGCTGAAAACTGTTGTGCTGACTAAGAAGCAATAAAACTGGCCTTCTTTAGACTAGTTGAGTATCTGGAGCATCAGCATTTGTGTGTTCGATTACAGGATCAATATGGCCAGAAACAAATAACTTTCTTCTGAAACTCGTCAGTCTGTTCTTGTTCTGAGAAATTAAGGCTATTCCATGTGAGAAATTGCCAAGAAACTGAAGCTCTGGTACAACGCTGTGTACTACTCCCTTCACTGAACAGCGCAAACTGTTTCTAACCAGAATAGAAAGAGGAGTGGGAGGCCCCGGTGCACAACTGAGCAAGAGGACAAGTACATTAGAGTGTCTAGTTTGAGAAACAAGACGTCTCACATGTCCTCAACTGGCAGCTTCATTAAATATAAACACCAGTCTCAAGGTCAACAGTTAAGAGGCGATTCGGGATGCTGGCCTTCTAGGCAGAGTTGCAAAGAAAAAGCGTGCCATTGGAACACAGGAGTGATGGTTTCTATGTAGATATTCCATTAAAAATCTGCTGTTTCGAGCTACAATAGTAATTTACAACATTAACGATGTCTACACTATATTTCTGATCAATTTGATGTTATTTTAATAGACAAAAAAATACATTTCCTTTCAAAAACAAGGACATTTCTAAGTGAGCCCAAACTTTTGAACGGTAGTGTACATTTAATGTAAATGCATTATAATTGACTGATAATGTCATTCTGTATTCTTAATCAAACTTAAGAACTGTTCCAATTTTCCAGCTAAGCCCCCTTCTTGCTCTACATTTTCTCGTCGTTCTCCTTTCATCTCATCGTCTCCACAATGACCCAAAATGTGTTCTATAGATTTATTTCTACGCTTTTGACATCTTCCGTGAGGCTGGAGTAGCAGAGGACAAGATGCATTACCTGTCCATTGGCATCGGAACAACAGATCTCATCACCATCATTCTCTGTGTAAGTACCATACCATAGGTCATATAGCAGAGAATAACATTACAGTCTGTTACTGAGCCGAGTCCTAAAAAGTGTTTCAAATTGAGAATCTTGTTTGAACATGCTTTTTAGTCCAGGTCTAGGCTTAATCTGTGTCTGGATGACTTCCTTTCCCTTGACCTTTTCCCTTGATCAAGCCTTGTTGTCCCACAATCAGTCTTTTTGTGTCCATAGATATACTCACAAATGTTAATAATATAAATGACATTGTTTTGTTTATGTAATTTATATTGTTTCGTTTCTATAATGTGTTTACAATACATTACGGGTTGTGTCGTGGGCCAGTCTCTGTTGATCGACCACGCGGGCAGGAAGATGCTGATGGGCTATGGCTACCTGTTGATGGGAGTCATCATGTCCATCCTGATTGTTATGCTGTCTATCAAGGTAACTAACAGGTCAAATCCTAACAGGGCAACCCAGAAAATCCTAACAGGGCTTTTCTGGGTTGTTCTTTCAAATTATAATAATATATGCCACCTAGCTGACATTTACTCACCAAGCTAAAAACCCCAAATCAACTTACAGTGGCAAGAAAAAGTATGTGAATTTCTGCATAAATTGGTCATAACATAACATCTTCATCTACAGTATGTCACAACAATAGACAAACACAGTCTGCTTAAACTAATAACACACAGACAATTATACATTTTCATGTCTTTATTGAACACACCGTGTAAACATTCATATTGCAGGGTGGGAAAAGTATGTGAACCCTTGAATTTAGTAACTGTTTGACCCTCCTTTGGCAGCAATAACCTCAAGCAAACATTTTCTGTAGTTAAGGATCAGACCTGCACAGTGGTCAGGAGGAATTTTGGACCATTCCTCTTTACAAAACTGTTTCAGTTCAGCAATATTCTTTCTCCATTTATAAACAATTTGTCTTAACGTGGACTGATGAACATGGCTTTTAGAGATACTTTTGTAACCCTTTCCAGCTTTATGCAAGTCAACAATTCTTAATATTAGGTCTTCTGAGATCTCTTTAGTTCGAGGCATGGTTCACATCAGGCAATGCTTCTTGTGAATAGCAAACGCACATTTTGTAAGTGCTTTTTTATAGGGCAACGCAGCTCTAACCAACATCTCCAATCTCGTCTCATTGATTGAACTCCAGGTCAGCTGACTCCAATTAGCCTATGGGGTTCACATACGTTTTCCAACCCACACTGTGAATGTTTAAATGATGTATTCAATACAGACAAGAAAAATACAATAATGTGTGTTATTAGTTAAAGCACACTATGTTTGTCTATTGTTGTGACTTAGATGAAGACCAGATCAAATTTGATGACCAATTTCTGCAGAAATCCAGGTAATTTCAAAGGGTTCACATACTTTTTCTTGCCACTGTATACATGTACATGATGTGATTCTGGATGAAATTGAACCCACAGCTTTGATGTTGCTGGTGCCATGCCATAGAAGAAGGGCCAAGCATGAGATCCAATACAGTTCTTTGTCTCTCAACAGGACCTGTACTCATGGGTCCCGTATGCTAACATCGCCCTCATCTTCTCTGTCGTCTGCATTTATGGACTAGGACCTTGTGAGTTCTCAAAAAATTATAGTCCCCTCATGAGTCATATTTCACAAGTCTACACCTGTGGTCTGAGTGGTTTCTGGTTGTGGCTAGCTAAGTGAGCAAACCCCAGACGGAGTTATTTGTCATGGTACTAAATTCTCTTCCTAGCTGGAATAGCCAGCATCCTCCTTGCAGATATCTTCCTGCAGGCCTGGAGACCGTCCGCTTACGTCATTAGCGGCTCCATCAACTGGTTAAGCCTGTTCTTGATTGGAATGTTCTTCCCCTTCCTAGTGGTGAGATACTTACTGGTCTAAGTCTTCATGCACACACTTGATGATTGAAACCTTTTTTCACAATGGAAACAAATCGAGCCGAGCCAAGTCAAACTGTACTGGGCTGGCCTGGTTACATATCCACCATAATTGCTCAGACTGTGGTGGAAAGGACGGTGTAAAAAGAAAACATTCAAACGAGCATAGTATGGTTCAGGTCACCCCCTATAGTGTGATTCTAGCATTAGAACACACTTGACATACTGTAGCAAGCAATAAGCCTGCATTTTACTGAAAAGAAATAAGATAAATGCTAATGGATTGTGGTCGACGGTTTCTGAAAGTCTTTCTTTTTTTCTCTGTCATATGCAGGCTAATGGGCTATAGTGTCCCCTGACAGAGGGTCAGTGAGTTACTGTAGATCCTGGTCCCGGGGACCCGAAGGGGTGCACATTTTAGCTCTTGCCCGAGCACTACACCCCTGATTCCACTTGTCAACTCATCATCAAACTTTTGATTAGTTGAATCGAGTGTGCTTGGGCTCATCAGCGGCTCCATCAAGAAACACTGCTGTAGATCTATGGATCTGTTTAACGTTGGTATTTGTGTGCCCCATGTAGGATGGACTGGGTCAGTTCTGCTTCCTGATCTTTGTAGCATACTGCCTCTTCAGCGCAGTGTTTGTACTCTACTTCATCCCAGAGACCAAAGGCAAGGGCATGGTGGAGATCATGGAGGACTTTAACAAACTCAACTACAAGAACAGGGGAACAGACACGGAAAAGGCTGACTTTGTTATGGCAACGAAATTTTAAAGAAATGTATTGAGTGGCTTGAGCGATATTGGTACACTCTTAGAAAAAAAGGGTTCCAAAAGGGTTCTTCGGTTATCCCCATAGGAGCACCCTTTTTGGTTCCAGGTAGAACCCTCTGTGGACAGGGTTATGTTTGGATAGAAGTGTTAAGAGATGTACTTTGTTTAGTTGTTATTTTGAATGTGGCTTTACAGCAAAAAAATCTGTCATAACTCTGTTCTTACATTCTAGTCAGGGGTCCTATATAGGGCTGTGGTGGTCATGAAATTTTGTCAGCAGATGATTGTCAAGCAAATAACTACCGGTCTCAGGGTAATTGACCGTTAATGAACATAAATACATTTAGCATCTCCTGGCTTCCACTCATAGCCTACAAGCCTAATGCAAACCTTTGGAACATCTACATTTAATAAAGTCTAATAAATCCATGTAATATTGCCCACACCATCACAATAAATAGAAAATGTAGTCTATTTCAGAGGAACAGAATAGCATACTCTGAGTTGTCCTTTTGTTAGGCCCTGATCTGGCTATGCCTTTATTGCTGTGGGTTACACTAGTTCATTTAGCAGACAAGATTTGCTTAGAATTCCGTGGAATTATTCTATATTATTTCATAGTATGAAGAATAAAATTGAACATAGCTGAATAAAATAGAAATTATATTTTCTCCAAAGGATTTGAGGGAGTGTGCACATGTGGCTATTCTGTGTTGAGTGCTTAAGGAAACAGCTACTCCTATATGCTTACTTTAGAGTTATTTATGTTGAACTATTCTGTGCGAGTTATAAATATTCCAAACATAGTCTGAGACAGTTGTGGGATACGATAGATCCCAAATGAATACAACCACTATCATAAAAAAAAAACTGTTTTAAGCTATGAGCCTGACGCAACAGATGAGAACGTTAAGTTTAAAAGGTTGATAAACGATTGGGTTATTTCTTCACATTATAAGCGCAGCAATGTTTTTGCTATCCAGGTCAAAGGGAAAGCTCGACTGCTGTTACATGTGTCATAGGGTTATCATACATATATGGTGGATGATGTTGTAACAACAAAAAAACAAAAAAAACAATCTATAGCTACTGTATGTTGAGAGAGTATTCTACTGTATTTCTAGATCATTTCATAAAGCTATATTGGCAAATGATCCAACTGTTGTTTTGAATGGTGTGTAACATTGAATTGTTTAGAACAGATTGTGATAATAAATGATGTATCCTTTTGTTAGATTGGAAAATCAATGATCGAAGTTAATAAATGTCTACAGGCTTTCAACTTTGGTCCAGTGCGGTCTATCATTCCATAGACATCCTTCATTAAAACCTTTGTTACAGCAAGAACATGACGACCTAAGATTTGTCCGAATAAACAAGACCATTCAAGCCATCTGTCTATGTGAACCACATTAATACGTGTACTGTAGAGCCAGGTGGAGGACCAGCAGAGAACAGTGAGTAAGATAAACTAACCGATTACACAGTATGATAAACATTACACGTAAAGGGAGACCCCATGTCGTTGCATATTCTTTATTATGGCGGCAAAGTTTACGTTCAGTACAGATTGTTGTTTTATCAGTTAAATTGGCATACCCATGGTTTTTCATAAATAGTGCATTGAAATACCAATTAGACAAATTATCTAATTTGGAGAAAGCAGTCATCAAATACATACGATAATGCTAGACATTTCATTTATGAAAATCTAACTGCTATATTTATCTGTCATATGTGCATGAAAATGAATGTTAATTCATGTTTTATTCTCAACTTGCGTTAGGAAATCAGTTCAGAAGTTCAGTAGAAAAAAATGCAGTTACGCCTTTGTCTGTTTCTTTATTCTTTTTAGAGGTCAATTCTCTTGCAGTTTTTTTTGCCAATAACAATCGGTGATGCTCAGTCATCAAAACACAAACAAACAGGGAAAAAGAAAGGCAACTTAAATACAATAGTAGAAAAAAAACCATGATGGCGTACACCCAGAAAAATTATTTTGTGTGGAGGTGCTGACTAATGGCGAATAAACTAAACCAAAAAAAATAGAGTCGCACACTCCATATATAAACTCCCAGTAATTTATTTGCCAAATCACCAATGTTTCGGCATCCATGTGCCTTCTTCAGGGTGAGGCGTTGGTGATTTGCCCAGTAAATTACTGGAAGTTTATATATGGAGTGTGCAACTATCTTTATAGTTTATAACTTTAAAATAATGCACAATACTTATCCAATACATAACTTACAGTATGTATCAAACCAAGTCGGAAATTACTGTTTTATTTATTTCTTATAATGTGCTCAATGTGAAACTGGGCTTTGGGCAACACCTGTACTGTCCAGTTTACAGATGGACATGTTCAGACAGTGTCTCACGGAACAATTGGTAAGTTATTTCTGTTGTATCAAGACACTTCCCTAAACGTCTATCCCTTACAAAAAAATTCAACCTAATGCCAAACAGGTCACATGCGAACATGGTGTAACTTAGTTTTGGCTGAAATGCTGGCTGAATGATCAACCCGTACGGTGTGATGAGTAACAGGGACAGGGGGAGAGGGTGGCGATTATTAGCCCATGGGCCAGCATCATGTGATCGACCCAATGTCTACCTCCTCTCCTGTTCCAACCAGCAACCAGGGAGCCTCAAACGGAAAGATAGGAGAAACACTCAACGACCTGGTAAGACAATAGAACATCAGTTACACAATCGCTGATGGAATTGTTCAGTAAATAGTCAAAATAAATATATATACTGCACACTGCAATTTCTGCTCTCATAGTGACATCCTGAAATTACAATTTCATACAAATATCTATTGTTGAGTCAAAACTTTACACAAAACTTAAGCATCTTATTTGACTGATCTATCAAATTTGAATAATGTCTTTGATATTAGCGTTTGTTTCTGTCACGATCTTTGAAATGAGCGGACCAATGCGCAGCGTGCATAGAGTTCCACATGTTTATTAAAATGAAACTCAACAATAAACTGCAAATGAGACGTTACTACTGGAGTGCTCACAGGCACTACACAAAAACAAGATCCCACAAACTGAAGTTGGAAAAGGCTGTCTAAGTATGATCCCCAATCAGAGACAACAATAGACAGCTGCCTCTGATTGGGAACCATACCCGGCCAACAAAGAAATAGAAAAACTAGAATGCCCACCCAAATCACACCCTGACCTAACCAAATAGAGAAATAAAAAGGCTCTCTAGGATCAGGGCATGACAGTTTCATTGAGAAGTTTAGAATTTGTAGTTACTTTAAGACATCCTTCTTTATATTCTGGTTGCAGTACTGGAGGCCTTGCCTGTTGAAGTTGGTATTGGGAATCGGGGGATCAGCATGGGATGCAAGTTTCCATCATGGCTTCTCCAGCTGAGGTAAGAAAGCTGTCTGATGTTCAGCTCTGTGGAGTTGAATATAAACTTGACAGTGAAGAATAACATTGAGGGATAAAAGTGAATCAACAGTTCATCAACATTTCAGCTTTTTCTCAAATCCAATTTATTACAGATCCAACTGTGCATTGTCATATCATGTGAGCAGAGAGAAAAAAACATGGTGGGGTTGAGGTTACAGGAATCCTGTTGGCATATGTTTGCACTGTATATGATAGGCAATGCATATTATGCGTGATACTATTTGAAGTATGGCCAACATAAGCAGGGTTGTCTACTAACCATGGGTTGATCAGTCAACAGAGCTTCATCCTGTTCACTTCCTAAGCACTGGGATGACACACATGATACATCAGCTGCTTACTCAGCTAAACCTCTAGTTTAAGTGGAAATTAATACACTAATATCTAACAGAGATCTACACGTTTTTGCTCAATTAGAATAGTCTACATTCAAAGTACTTGCACAAGTGATCATCCAACCTGGTCGTGTGGCGCCAGGACAACAACCTCTCCCTCAATGTGACCAAGACAAAGGAGATGATTGTGGACTACAGGAAAAGGAGGACCGAGCACGCCCCCATTCTCATCGACAGGGCTGTAGTGGAGCAGGTTGAGAGCTTCAAGTTCCTTGGTGTCCACATCACCAACAAGCTAACATGGTCCAAGCACACCAAGACAGTCGTGAAGAGGGCACGGCAAAACCTATTCCCCCTCAGGAGACTGAAAATATTTGGCATTGGGTCCTCAGATCCTCAAAAGGTTCTACAGCTGCACCATTGAGAGTATCCTGACTGGTTGCATGATTGCCTGGTATGGCAACTGCTCGATCTCTGATCACAAGGAACTACAGAGGGTAGTGCGTACGGCCCAGTACATCACTGGGGCCAAGCTTTCTGCCATCCAGGACCTCTATACCAGGTGGTGTCAGAGGGAGGCCCTAAAAATTGTCAAAGACTCCAGCCACCCTAGTCATAGACTGTTCTCTCTGCTACCGCACGGCAAGCAGTACCAGAGCGCCAAGTCTAGGTCCAAAGGACTTCTAAACAGCTTCTAACCCCAAGCCATAAGACTCCTGAACATCTAATCAAATGGCTTCCCAGACTACTTGCATTGCCCCCCCTCCCCCTCTTTTACACCGCTGCTACTCTGTTATTATCTCAAATCAAATAAATGTTATTAGTCACATGCTCCGAATACAACAGGTAGACCTTACAGTGAAATGCTTACACACAAGCTCCTAACTAACAATGCAGTTGTAAGAAGTAATTAAGAGCAGCAGTAAAATAACAATAGCGAGACTATTTACGGGGGGGTACCGGTACAGAGTCAATGGGCGGGGGCACCGATTAGTTGAGGTAATATGTACATGTAGGTAGAGTTATTAAAGTGACTATGCATCGATGATAACAATAGAGAGTAGAAGCATTATATCTGGTCATCATATCTGGTCATCATCTGGTCATCTCGTCTTTCATCATCTGGTCTTTCATCGTGTCTGTGTTCAGCCTGGGAGGATGGGTCGGGCTATAGACAGTGGGCAGCTTCTCTGTCACCCACGGTCGGTTAGGCAGTGTTCACAACAACACACACACACTGAATGTACAAAACATCTCCATGACGTAGACTGACCTGGTGAATGCAGGTGGAAGCTATGATCTCTTATTGACGTCTTGTGCTAAATCCCCTTCAATCAGTGTAGATGAAGGGGAGGAGACAGGTTAAAGAAGGATTTTTATGCCTTGAGACAATTGAGACATGGATTGTGTATGTGTGCCGTTCAGATGGCAAATGGGGATGACAAAAGATTTAAGTATGGTAGTAGGTGCCAGTCGCACCGGTTTGAGTGTGTCAAGAATTGCAATGATGCTGGGTTTTTCATGCTCAACAGTTTTCTATGTGTATCAAGAAACATCCACCATCCAAAGGACATCCAGCCAACTTGACACAACTGTGGGAAGCATTGGAGTCAACATGGGCTAGCGTTCCTGTGGAACATTTTCGACACCATGTGTAGTCCACGCCCTGACGAATTGAGGCTGTGCTGTGGGAAAAATGGGGTGCAACTCAATATTAAGCAGGTTTTCCTGATGTCTTCTGTATGGTTTTGCAGGAAGAAAGCCCTGCTGTTCAACATAGACGCTGTACTGATGGTCTTTCGTCGCTTGGCCAAGTCCTTTGAGATGATCCTGCTGAACATATTTCTCTAAGGATATAATATTGGTATGTGTGTTGTGGTAGTTTTTTCCTCTGTGTATAACCTAATATATATGACAATATGGGCATAGCCTATGGTGTTAGTTTTTGTAGCTTACCTATTAGTTTGTGTAGCTTACCTATTAGTTTGTGTAGCTTACCTATTAGTTTGTGTAGCTTACCTATTAGTTTGTGTAGCTTACCTATTAGTTTGTGTAACTTAGCTATTAGTTTGTGTAGCTTACCTATTAGTTTGTGTAGCTTACCTATTAGTTTGTGTAGCTTACCTATTAGTTTGTGTAGCTTACCTATTCGTTTTTGTAACTGACCCATTTGTTTTTGTAACCTCTCCCTCCCTTCTCTCGCTCACTCTCTCTCTCTTTCTTTCAATCTTACTCTATATATCTCTTTCCTCATACCGCTCCATCCTCTCTCTCACTGTCTTTTAGGCTTGGGGCTGAGTGTTCACCTGGTGTACCTGGGCGAAAGTTCACCTAAGAAGCTGAGAGGATTCCTGACCCTAACTAGCTCCATCTTCAATGGCTTCAGGAAGGTCATGGTCAGATTGTCAGTACCCTTGTTACTTAACCAACTAACTCGCGTCCTGTGGTCCGTTTACCCTTTCAGTGGTCAGATGTTCTAGCCTGGTCAAGCATACTGACCTCGGTGTTGTGCTCACAGTGCAGCGGTCACTCAGTCTGGTTGGCGGGCTACAGTTCATGTTCATGACACCTTAATACGTCCTCAGTACCCACAATCACAGTGGAGTTACATAGATTGCATCCATAGAGTCAAAAAGGGCAACATACCGGTTAGTCTCATTCTGTAAAAGATGAAGCCAACTCTCTTGCCATCTATCTTACTTAGAGAAAGAGGAGAACTTTCAAGGTTCACACCATTCAGTCAAATCCCCTTCTGAATGTTCCAGTTGACCGCCCTGAGCCTTCTCCACTCCAAATCGGACCAGCTCAACCTCACCATCATGTGCCCTGGATTACCCTGTCCTGGTCCGGCTGGGCTGAAGAACAAGATTCTGAACAACTCATCGGACAAATTACTAGAAATGGAATCCCTTTGTAGCATGATGTTGTACACATTTATGGCAAAGTTCTCAAAATAAATATGTGAAATAAATTCTAATAGGAGAATTTTAGCAAGTTTGGAGGTTGATGTTCAAGTATCAAACATAGAATTAGGATGGAAGGAAGACACAGTGTGGTTGAAATAGTCACGCACGCACACACACACACACACTATCTCACCCTCTCTCTCTCCCACTCTCTCTCTCACTGTCTCTCTCTCTCTGCAGGGAGCTGATGGGTACCGATAACATGTGGCCCTGGCTCATGGCCCTTGGTGGCCTCCCTGCCATCCTCCAGTTTGTGACCTTTCTCTTTTACCCTGAGGCTCCCCGCTACCTATACATCGACAAGGGAGACACTGAGGGCTGCAAAAAAAGGTATACGTCCAGTCCAGGCATGGTCTATAACATTACATTACAGTCAAACACATCACAGGGAGGGGGGAGGGCTTGTCATGTTCTTGTTGTATTTATCATTTAATTACTTGATTTTAGATAATCAAGTATTTTAAGGCAATCAGAGAGAGTAAATTTTCTATTGCTTTGATTGATCAACAAATTATGAATCTTTGTGTGTGTGTGTTCAATAGCCCTGCACTGGCTGTGGCAGGAAGATGACCTGCAGATGGAGATGGATGAAATGGGGAAGGAGAGAGCGAGTATGCGCTCAGTCCAGGGCTATATCATCAAATCAAATCAAATTGATTTATATAGCCCTTCGTACATCAGCTGATATCTCAAAGTGCTGTACAGAAACCCAGCCTAAAACCCCAAACAGCAAGCAATGCAGGTGTAGAAGCACGGTGGCTAGGAAAAACTCCCTAGAAAGGCCAAAACCTAGGAAGAAACCTAGAGAGGAACCAGGCTACGTGGGGTGGCCAGTCCTCTTCTGGCTGTGCCGGGTGGAGATTATAACAGAACATGGCCAAGATGTTCAAATGTTCATAAATGACCAGCATGGTCCAATAATAATAAGGCAGAACAGTTGAAACTGGAGCAGCAGCACGGCCAGGTGGACTGGGGACAGCAAGGAGTCATCATGTCAGGTAGTCCTGAGGCATGGTCCTAGGGCTCAGGTCCTCCGAGAGAGAGAAAGAAAGAGAGAATTAGAGAGAGCACACTTAAATTTACACAGGACACCGAATAGGACAGGAGAAGTACTCCAGATATAACAAAATCAAATCAAATCAAATCAAATTTTATTTGTCACATACACATGGTTAGCAGATGTTAATGTGAGTGTAGCGAAATGCTTGTGCTTCTAGTTCCGACAATGCAGTAATAACGAACAAGTAATCTAACTAACAATTCCAAAAAACTACTGTCTTATACACATTGTAAGGGGATAAAGAATATGTACATAAGGATATATGAATGAGTGATGGTACAGAGCAGCATAGGCAAGATACAGTAGATGATATCGAGTACAGTATATACATATGAGATGAGTATGTAAACCAAGTGGCATAGTTAAAGTGGTTAGTGATATGATGTATTACATAAGGATGCAGTCGATGATATAGAGTACAGTATATACGTATGCATATGAGATGAATAATGTAGGGTAAGTAACATTATATAAGGTAGCATTGTTTAAAGTGGCTAGTGATATATTTACATCATTTCCCATCAATTCCCATTATTAAAGTGGCTGGAGTTGAGTCAGTGTCATTGACAGTGTGTTGGCAGCAGCCACTCAATGTTAGTGGTGGCTGTTTAACAGTCTGATGGCCTTGAGATAGAAGCTGTTTTTCAGTCTCTCGGGCCCAGCTTTGATGCACCTGTACTGACCTCGCCTTCTGGATGACAGCGGGGTGAACAGGCAGTGGCTCGGGTGGTTGATGTCCTTGATGATCTTTATGGCCTTCCTGTAGCATCGGGTGGTGTAGGTGTCCTGGAGGGCAGGTAGTTTGCCCCCGGTGATGCGTTGTGCAGACCTCACTACCCTCTGGAGAGCCTTACGGTTGAGGGCGGTGCAGTTGCCATACCAGGCGGTGATACAGCCCGCCAGGATGCTCTCGATTGTGCATCTGTAGAAGTTTGTGAGTGCTTTTGGTGACAAGCCGAATTTCTTCAGCCTCCTGAGGTTGAAGAGGCGCTGCTGCGCCTTCTTCACGATGCTGTCTGTGTGAGTGGACCAATTCAGTTTGTCTGTGATGTGTATGCCGAGGAACTTAAAACTTGCTACCCTCTCCACTACTGTTCCATCGATGTGGATGGGGGTGTTCCCTCTGCTGTTTCCTGAAGTCCACAATCATCTCCTTAGTTTTGTTGACGTTGAGTGTGAGGTTATTTTCCTGACACCACACTCCGAGGGCCCTCACCTCCTCCCTGTAGGCCGTCTCGTCGTTGTTGGTAATCAAGCCTACCACTGTTGTGTCGTCCGCAAACTTGATGATTGAGTTGGAGGCGTGCGTGGCCACGCAGTCGTGGGTGAACAGGGAGTACAGGAGAGGGCTCAGAACGCACCCTTGTGGGGCCCCAGTGTTGAGGATCAGCGGGGAGGAGATGTTGTTGCCTACTCTCACCACCTGGGGGCGGCCCGTCAGGAAGTCCAGTACCCAGTTGCACAGGGCGGGGTCGAGACCCAGGGTCTCGAGCTTGATGACGAGCTTGGAGGGTACTATGGTGTTGAATGCCGAGCTGTAGACGATGAACAGCATTCTCACATAGGTATTCCTCTTGTCCAGATGGGTTAGGGCAGTGTGCAGTGTGGTTGAGATTGCATTGTCTGTGGACCTATTTGGGCGGTAAGCAAATTGGAGTGGGTCTAGGATGTCAGGTAGGGTGGAGGTGATATGGTCCTTGACTAGTCTCTCAAAGCACTTCATGATGACGGATGTGAGTGCTACGGGGCGGTAGTCGTTTAGCTCAGTTACCTTAGCTTTCTTGGGAACAGGAACAATGGTGGCCCTCTTGAAGCATGTGGGAACAGCAGACTGGTATAGGGATTGATTGAATATGTCCGTAAACACACCGGCCAGCTGGTCTGCGCATGCTCTGAGGGCGCGGCTGGGGATGCTGTCTGGGCCTGCAGCCTTGCGAGGGTTAACACGTTTAAATGTCTTACTCACCTCGGCTGCAGTGAAAGAGAGACCGCATGTTTTCGTTGCAGGCCGTGTCAGTGGCACTGTATTGTCCTCAAAGCGGGCAAAAAAGTTATTTAGTCTGCCTGGGAGCAAGACATCCTGGTCCGTGACTGGGCTGGATTTCTTCCTGTAGTCCGTGATTGACTGTAGACCCTGCCACATGCCTCTTGTGTCGGAGCCGTTGAATTGAGATTCTACTTTGTCTCTGTACTGGCGCTTAGCTTGTTTGATAGCCTTGCGGAGGGAATAGCTGCACTGTTTGTATTCAGTCATGTTACCAGACACCTTGCCCTGATTAAAAGCAGTGGTTCGCGCTTTCAGTTTCACACGAATGCTGCCATCAATCCACGGTTTCTGGTTTGGGAATGTTTTAATCGTTGCTATGGGAACGACATCTTCAACGCACGTTCTAATGAACTCGCACACCGAATCAGCGTATTCGTCAATGTTGTTGTCTGACGCAATACGAAACATCTCCCAGTCCACGTGATGGAAGCAGTCTTGGAGTGTGGAGTCAGCTTGGTCGGACCAGCGTTGGACAGACCTCAGCGTGGGAGCCTCTTGTTTTAGTTTCTGTCTGTAGGCAGGGATCAACAAAATGGAGTCGTGGTCAGCTTTTCCGAAAGGGGGGCGGGGCAGGGCTTTATATGCGTCGCGGAAGTTAGAGTAACAATGATCCAGGGTCTTTCCACCCCTGGTTGCGCAATCGATATGCTGATAAAATTTAGGGAGTCTTGTTTTCAGATTAGCCTTGTTAAAATCCCCAGCTACAATGAATGCAGCCTCCGGATAAATCGTTTCCAGTTTGCAGAGAGTTAAATAAAGTTCGTTTAGAGCCATCGATGTGTCTGCTTGGGGGGGGGATATATACGGCTGTGATTATAATCGAAGAGAATTCTCTTGGTAGATAATGCGGTCTACATTTGATTGTGAGGAATTCTAAATCAGGTGAACAGAAGGATTTGAGTTCCTGTATGTTTCTTTCATCACACCATGTCACGTTTGCCATAAGGCATACGCCCCCACCCCTCTTCTTACCAGAAAGATGTTTGTTTCTGTCGGCGCGATGCGTGGAGAAACCCACTGGCTGCACCGCTTCGGATAGCGTCTCTCCAGTGAGCCATGTTTCCGTGAAGCAGAGAACGTTACAGTCTCTGATGTCCCTCTGGAATGCTACCATTGCTCGGATTTCATCAACCTTGTTGTCAAGAGACTGGACATTGGCAAGAAGAATGCTAGGGAGTGGTGCACGGTGTGCCCGTCTCCAGAGTCTGACCAGAAGACCGCTTCGTTTCCCTCTTTTTTGGAGTCGTTTTTTTGGGTCGCTGCATGGAATCCACTCCGTTGTCCTGTTTGTAAAGCAGAACACAGGATCCGCGTCGCAAAAAACATATTCTTGGTCGTACTGATGGTGAGTTGACGCTGATCTTATATTCAGTAGTTCTTCTCGACTGTATGTAATGAAACCTAAGATGACCTGGGGTACTAGTGTAAGAAATAACACGTAAAAAAAAACAAAAAACTGCATAGTTTCCTAGGAACGCGAAGCGAGGCGGCCATCTCTGTCGGCGCCGGACCCTAGCCCCCCGACACATAAACTACTGCAGCATAAATACTGGAGGCTGAGACAGGAGGGGTCAGGAGACACTGTGGCCCCATCCGAGGACACCCCCGGACAGGGCCAAACAGGAAGGAAATAACCCCACCCACTTTGCCAAAGCACAGCCCCCACACCACTCGAGGGATATCTTCAACCACCAACTTACCATCCTGAGACAAGGCCGAGTATAGCCCACAAAGATCTCCGCCACGGCACAACCCAAGGGGGGGGGGGCGCCAACCCAGACAGGAAGATCACATCAGTGACTCAACCCACTCAAGTGACGCACCCCTCCCAGGGACGGTATGAAAGAGCCCCAGTAAGCCAGTGACTCAGCCCCTGTAATAGGGTTAGAGGCAGAGAATCCCAGTGGAAAGAGGGGAACGGCCAGGCAGAGACAGCAAGGGTTGTTCGTTGCTCCAGAGCCTTTCCGTTCACCTTCCCACTCCTGGGCCAGAGTACACTCAATCATATGACCCACTGAAGAGATGATAATGTGAATCTTTTATTTTGACATCTTATGCTGGGTTTTGGAAGAAGGATGTTCCTTGATTATCTAGACCTTACAATAGTCAAACATAGAATTACGTTCCATAACGTACAACATAACAATTCACATATAACATATATCAGTACACATCATATCATCCGATATGGTGAGGTGAGGCGTGTAAATGATGCTTCTGTTGTATAAAATATGATTTATGCGTATGTATCTGTCATCTACAGGAGGATGACCTGTAGATGGATGACATGGGGAAGGAGAGGCATGCAGGGCCCGAAGGTTAAGACAATGTGGGACGTGCTGACTTCTCGCTGTGTCATGTGGCAGCTGCTGGCTCTGGTCATCCCTTATGCCGATATTCAGTTTTGTGGTAATAACGCAGTGAGTCTGTTCTATAGATATGTCGGAAATATGTTCTATAGATTTATTTCTACACCTTCGACATCTTCGGTGAAGCTGGAGTAGCAGAGGACGAGATGCATTACCTGTCCATTGGCATCGGAACAACAGATCTCATCACCATCACTCTCTGTGTAAGTGTAGCTGATGTGAAATGGCTAGCTAGTTAGCGGTGGTGCGCGCTATTGGCGTTTCAATTGGTGACGTCACTTGCTCTGAGACCTTGAAGTAGTGGTTCCCCTTGCTCTGCAAGGGCCGTGGCTTTTGTGGGGCGATGGGTAACGATGCTTCGAGGGTGACTGTTGACGTGTGCAGAGCGTCCCTGGTTCGCGCCCAGGTCAGGGCGAGGGGATGGACGTAAAGTCTATACTGTTACATTGGTGCCGTGACCCGGATCATTGGTTGCTGCGGAAAGAGGAGGAGGTCAAAACGGGGGTGAGTGTAGCCGATGTGAAATGGCTAGCTAGTTAGCGGTGGTGCGCGCTATTGGCGTTTCAATTGGTGACGTCACTTGCTCTGAGACCTTGAAGTAGTGGTTCCCCTTGCTCTGCAAGGGCCGCAGCTTTTGTGGAGCGACGGGTAATGATGCTTCGAGGGTGACTGTTGATGTGTGCAGAGCATCCTTGGTTCGCGCCCAGGTCGGGGCGAGGGAACGGAAGTAAAGTCTATACTGTTACATAAGTACAATACCATAGGTCATATAGCAGAGAGGACCTGTACTCATGGTTTCCCTATGTTAATGTCACCCTCATCTTCTTTGTCATCTGTATTTATGGACTAGGACCTTGTGAGTACATCATTTCTTATGTATTATGCATGTCTTATTTTCACAAGTCTACAGCTGTAGGCTAAGTGGTGTGTACGATTTCAGATCTGAGTATTGGGAGTCGAGTGAGATACGTAGTGGTCAAATGCTGCTCCAAGTCAACATACACACAGAACCGCAAAGTTGCAAACATTTCAGTGATCAAAAAGACTGCCATTCTTGACAGTTGCATATCTCTGAGGTCCTACTGTCTGTCTGTACTCTTATCTTTTGTCCGGGAAACTGTCAAAAAATTTGTTTAAGTAAGGACTACTTGATATAACTTAGTGCCGATTAAAATTGTATATTACCATTGATTAACCAACAAGACACTACATTTGGGCCCTCTGTTTTCATTTGACAGTCAACCGACTAAATCTATACCATGAGCCCCAATGATATGACACTGAAAACAAAATAGCCCATCAAAACAATGTTGCTGGGCAAGAAATGTCATGACTGTCTTTCCTTTTCAACACCTAAATGTCACCACTTTGGAGCCGATGTCTATGCAGATTGGTTGTCTGGAAGTGAGTAGAAATATACAGTATACTGAAAAAAAAATTGAAACGCAACATTCAACAATTTCAATGATTATACTGAGCTACAGTTCATATAGGGAAATCAGTCCATTGAAATTTAACTAGGCACAAATTTATGGAATTGTCATGAGCAGGGGCGCAGCCATGCGTGGGTTTGGGAGGGCATAGGCCCACCTTCTTGGGAGCCAGGCCCAGCCAAGAGTTTTCCCTCACAAAAGTACTTTATTACAGATATAAATACTCCTCAGACACACACACACACACACACACACACACACACACACACACACACACACACACACACACACACACACACACACACACACACACACACACACACACACACATACACACACACACACACACACACACACACACACACACACACACACACACACACACACACACACACACACACACACACACACACACACACACACACAATCCTGCAGGTGAAGAAGCCAGATTACACACGGTCTGCAGTTGTGAGGCCGGTTGGAGGTACTGCTAAATTCTCTAAAATTACATTGGAGGCAGATTATGGTAGAGAAATTAATATTCAACATCTGGCAACAGCTCTGGTTGTACATTCCAGGAGTCAGCATACCAATTGCATGCTCCCTTAAAATTTGAGATATCTGTGGCATTGTGTTGTGTGACAAAATTGCCTTTTATTGTCCCCAGCACAAGGTGCACCTGTGTAATGATCATGCTGTTTAATCAGCTTCTTGATATACCACACCTGTCTGGTGCATGGATTATCTTGGCAAAGGATAAACGCTCACTAACAGGGACGTAAACACATTTGTGCACAAAATTTGAGAGAAATACGCTTTTTGTGCATATTCAACATTTCTGGGATCTTTTATTTCAGCTCATGAAACATGGGACCAACACTTTACATGTTGTGTTTATTTTTTGTTCAGTATATACACACACATATATATATATTAGACTAAATTGTGTTTGTCATCAATGATATAGTGTTTATGCTACCATGTTTTATTCAGGACCTTTATTTTAGGCAAGTCAGTTAAGAACAAATTCTTATTTACAACGACGGCCCAGGAACAATGGGTTAACTGCCTTGTTCAGGGGCAGAACATTTCATAATCTATTCTGCACAGTGACATCTTTATTTTCTACTTATGGCCTCATGAAAAGTTTGAATCCAGTCATAGTGGCGTGGCTAAAGTGACCCGTGATGCGTCATGCTCAAGAGAAAATCAAAGTCAACTCATCCTAAACTTAAGCACAATAATAAACACACCAAAGATAACACACTCAGGAACAGTTTCAGATACATCTTTATTGAATCCCCATCTCTGTATCAATTAGACAGAGATGACAGACTCAAAAACAGTGTACAAAAACAGACATCTATAGAAAAGTATGCTTATATTGAAATATGTCCAAAGGTTTTATAACAAAACATGTAACTCCAATTTTTTTTTATATATTTTTTTTTTTTTAAAGTTCAACGATCTTGCAGAGTACAGAGATAAAATACCAAGGTAACATACATATACAAATGTACATCTTCTGTGTGTGCATGTTTTTATGCGTACAAAAGTGTCATTGCAAGTCAATCTGCGCATGATTTACCATTTCAAGAGAAAGGTCCTGTTTTTTAATCTCGCGTTTCAAATCCACTGCCGTGCACAATCAGTATTGGGAAGGCACTTTGCAACAGACCAACAGAATAAGACAAGAAAACAGCAAAGGTAAGTATCCAAGCAATCAATCAAAACATCTATAAATTGAAGTACCAAACAGATGAGATCAATAAAACAATACCACCAGATGATTTGATTAGCATGTATGGGCGATCCCAAGTGTTGCCACAACCACCAATTATATAAGGGCATATTTCTAAACAGCATCGTCTCTCACTTATCCAATAAATAACACAAAACAGGCCTTTATAAATGATTTTGTACTCCATTCGCTGTGTGAAAAGCATCACTATTTAGTGGGGATATAAAAAGAGCTTAATATGACCTAAACAGACTGATTGATCAAAGCCATGGGTCCTATCACTAAACGGGTAGTGTACACTACCAGAGCCAGGTAACAGCGCCGTGAACCAGGCCTGGGTTCAAATAGTATTTGATTTAGCTTGCCTGGCACAATAGAAGAGTCCCAAAAGTGCAAACCCACCCATCAGTCACTCCAGCCAGACTCAAGCAAATGTTTTTCGAGTACTTTTTGAACCCAGGTCTTCAGTGAAAAGCGAAACCTCCGTCACCATCCACACCCCCAAAAAACATTTATATCCAGAACAGTACACAGCAGACCATGGGTGTGCACTGTGAGGAAAACCTTTCAAATCAAACCACCACCACCACCAAAACCTCCACACCTCTTTCCATCATCGGCAAGGAAGGAAAAAAACATATATATATACACACACACACACATACACACACGCAGGATCCCCATTAATTGACAAACTATTAAAATCAATCATTAGGTTTGATCACATATATACGCATGTTATATTACACTCATTACAATCACAATATAACTATAAATAAAAGCAGGAATGTACTGAAAGTAATAGAGCAAAATTATCTGAAACAAATTAAAGATCAAAAGCCTTCTGGTTGATTACATTCTGAGGACAAAAGCACACATATCAGAGCACCAAACATGCACGCACACACACACAGATATTTCTGCATACATACTCTTTTTGTCACTCCCTAGTAGGCCTCCCGTCTCTAGCATAACTTAAAGAGTAAAATCAGCACAGCACATCGACATCTCAAACGTTGATTTATAAAAAATAAAAAAACTTTGTGCACAACACGGACAGGGCAATCAATAAGTTAATAAAATATATATTCTACATTTCTCACGATTTCTAATAGTCAAACCTGAACTTGGTCCCTGTTGAATACCCAGAACTGATTTCACAAGTATGTGACTAACAAATATATCAGTTCTTTAAAATGTCATAATAATAGAATACAACATTATCAAATGTAACAGCCATACTGAGGCATAAGGTTATATTCTTGCCCTGCAGAAACTGGTATAATTGACTGATTATATTCAGTTGAATGCATTCAGTCGTACAACTGACTAGGTATCTCCCTTTCCTTTATATTCGGAGTTGGACTAGATGTCCATCTGCAGCCTCGTCCCATCAGAGGCTCTGTCTGAAGTAAGGGGGAACCTTGGGTTAGAAGGCGTCACTGCAGCTGTGAAAACCATGTAGATAACAAAGCATTTCAAAATGGCCCAGTCAACATATGTACTAACCCACAGATTACCAATATGACTAGGACCTCAGGGTTTTTTCTGCATAGAAAAGTCTTGGCCGGGCCGCCTAAATCCAAACAGTGAAAACGTTTTCAGTGTAAACGGCTAAACCCAGATATAACGTATGTTGAAAAGATAATGGACCTAGGCATATTTATTTTTCAAACAGATCCTCTTTGGATCTAAATTTTAAAAACTACACAGTCGGGGAGAAACTAAAATGTAAAAAAACAAAAATGTCCCCCATTGATTTTGTTTTAATGTTTGAGTCACTCAGCTAGCATAAGAATGCGCATAAGCCATGGTAAAGTGTGTACAATCGCAGGAAATCCCCCCCCAGCGCCATGATAAAATGTGTGGAACTGCAAGGAATTAGCTTGGTGAAATTGCAGGAAATTTTCTCTCGGTGCCCAATCGGGACTCCATGGCCACACCCACTGCCACATCCACCACCTAAGCCCCATTTTGATTGAGAAAAAACCCTGGACCAGACATAACAATAACAGCATTGACTAATATATGTTTCTTATATGTGCATGTGTTTGGTAATGGATCATAAGCGGATGGTCATGTCATAAACAATACAAACACGATAAAGACAAAAACATGACTGACGGTAGACTTCAAAGACAGACAGCAGATTCAAAAAAGCTTTTGAAGTTGATTAATGTTAAAATGATTCACGTTTATGTACATTCTATATATTGCTATGAAATGGAACATTTATATTGATAGTAATAGCGAGGTCCATGACACAGAAAGGTAACAGAAGGTGATAAACAACAACAGTGAGAGATGATGCAATGAACAGCAAAGTAGTCTAAAGACAACATCATTCCCTTCCATCTGATAGGCTGAACAGACCTAGGGCGTACGGGTCACTTCCCCCCCAGGTCCATCCCACTATGCCCTGCCTCAGAGTCCACCAGCGACGAGGCAAAGGCAGACTGGACAATCTGGAAGCCAAACGACTCCAGCAGAGACATGTTCTGTTGTGGGGAGAAGGGCGAGCCCAGCGAAGGACCCAACTCCCCCAGACCTGACCCCGACCCTGCACCCACCACCAGACTCTTCTGGACCCCATGATGATGCACTCTGTTGACGTGCTTGTTGAGGTAGGATTTTGTTCGGAAGGTCTGGGTGCACTCGCTGCAGGGGAACTTTTTCTCTGGAGAGTCCTGGCTGGTCTTGGCTTTAGCGTCACTTGGTGGCGACCCCGGCACTGTCCCGGTACCAGCAGAGGCTCCGTTGCAGGCGAATGGTGTCGGAGACCCAAGCTCCTCCCCCTCAGACTTATGCAGAGATTTCATCTCGTCGCCATTGGGCAGCTCCCTGAAAGACGGCTCGTCTCCCTCAGATTCTCCCTGATGGGGACATTTCCCGGCATTCTCTTGCCCGTCTGAGGTAAAGACAAAGGGGGAGAGGGACAGGGACAGGAGGTGGGAGTTGGAATAGTTGGTGGGATGGGGAGAGTACAGAGTGGGTTGGGGAGAGGGGAAGGTCACAGGGAGAGTCAGGAAGCAGGGGAAGGATAAGGGGAGAAAGAAAAACATGAAAATTAGGCCATGCGCACAACACAAAATCTGGCGAGACCTCGAGGCAGCACTGCTCTTCACCACCATCACCTGCAACATGAACAGGACAGTTTAATGCTTTGTGTACTAACCATCTACTCCCATCTGCAGTATTCTTATAGTATTGCTTTTAAGTAGAATTGTACCGCAATTCTTAGAAGACATGGTGGTCATTCATATCGAATCAAAGTTTATTGGTCACATACATAGATTTGTAGATGTTACCGCAGCCAAATGCTTGTGTTTCTAACTCCAACTGTGCAGTAATACCTAGCAATAATAATAAAATAAATATACACATAAATCGGGTGGCTGAGGTCATTGATGATTTTCTTGGCCTTCCTTAGACACCGGGTGCTTTAGATGTCCTGGAAGGCAGGCAGTGTGCTCCCGGTGAAAAGTTGGGCTGACCGCACCACTGTCTAGAGAGCCCTGCAGTTGGGGACTGTGCAATTGCCATACCAGGCGGTGATACAGCCCGACAGGATGCTTCAATGGTGCATCTGTATACGTTTGTGAGGGTCTTAGGGGCTCAGTCGACTTTCATCAGCCTCCAGAGGTTGAAGAAGTGCTGTTACACCTTGTTCACCACGCTGTCTGTGTGAAGGGACCATTTCAGGTTGTCAGTGAAGTGTACACCAGGGAACTTGAAGCTTTTGACTCTCTACACTGCGGCCCCATCGATGTGTATGGGGGCGTGCTATCTCTGTGGTCTCCTGTAGTCCACGATCAGCTCCTTCATTTTGTTGACGTTGAGGGAGAGGTTATTTTCCTGGCACCACTCCACCAGGGCTCTCACCTCCTCCCTGTAGGCTGTCTTATTGTTGTTGGTAATCAGACCTACCACTGTCGTGTCATCAGCTAATTTGATTGAGTTGGAGACTTGCATGGCCATGGCAGTCATGGCAGTCATGGGTGAACAGGGAGTACAGGAGGGGGCGGAGAACGCACCCCTGTGGGGCCCCGTGTTGAGGATCAGGGTGGCAGAGGTGTTATTGCCACTTGGGGTCGGCTCGTCAGGAAGTCCAGGACTCAGTTGCACAGGGAGGGATTCAGACCCAGGGCCCTGAACTTAGTGATGAGCTTGGAGGGCACTATGGTGTTGAAAGCTGAGCTGTAGCCGATGAACAGCATTCTTACATAGGAATTAGTCTTGTAGAGGTGGGATAAGGCAATGGCGAATGCATTGTCCGTGGATCTGTTGGGGAAATATGTGAATTGTACTGGGTCTAAATTGTTGTGTAAGGTGGAGGTGATATGGTCCTTAACTTGCCTCTCAAAGCACTTCATCACGACAGAAGTGAGTGCTACAGGTCGAAAGTCATTTAGTTCAGTTACCTTCGCTTTCTTGGGTACAGGAACATTGGACATCTTAAAGCAAGTGGGGACAACAGACAGGAATATGGAGAGATTGAATATGTCCGTAAAGACTCCAGCCAGCTGGTCTGCCCATGCTCTGTGGGCGCTATTTCTATGCTTCCCGTTCTTAAGTTTAGTTTTTTATCTTTTACTTTCAGTTTAGTACACCAGCTTCAAATCGGTTGAAAATACATAATTTTTGGTTATTGAAAAGATATGTCTTAGTAGTTTAGATAGTACAATGACTCTCTACACTATGCATTGTTTGTTTTGTCACAAACTGAAATTAGGCAAACTATTAGAATTTTTACAACCAGGAAGGCGGATCGATTTCTGCATATTGCACATTTAACATGTTTAAAAGACTTACGTCGGCCGTGGAGAACGAGAGAACACAGTCCTCGTGAGTGTTGTGGGCCCGCGTCTCAATGTTGTTTTCATCGAAGCGGGCAAGAAAGTCTTTAGCTCATCAGGGAACGAGGTGTCGGCGACACGGCTGGTTTTCCCTTTGTAATTTGTGATTGTCTGGAGTCTCTGCCACATATGTCTCGTGTCTGAGCCGTTGAATTGCGACTCCACTTTGTCCCTGTACTATCATTTTGCCTCTTGATTGCCTTACAGAGGTCGTACCTGGTCTGTTTGTAGACGTTTATGTTCCTAGACATCTTACCATGGTTAAATGCAGTGGTTCTGGATTTCAGTTTTGCGTGAATGCAGCCATCTATCCATTGTTTTTGGTTTGGATAAGTTCTATATTGTCACAGTGGGAAACACATCCTCTATGCACTCCATGATGAACTCAGTCACAGAGTCAGTGTATACGTCGATACTATTTTCAGAGACGACCCAGAACATTTCCCAGTCCGCGTGATCAAAACAATCTTAAAGCATAGATTCCGATTGGTCAGACCAACGTTGAACAGTCCTTATCATGGGAGCTTCCTGTTTAGGTTTCTGCCTATAGGTGGGAAGGAACAGAAAGGAGGCGTGATCTGATTTGCCGAAGGGAGGGTGGGGGAGGGCAGTCCCGGAAGGGAGAGTAGCAATAATCCAGGGTCTGTGTTGGGCGTCTAGCACAGCAGATGTGTTGATAGAATTTCAGTAGCGTTTTCCTCAAATTTCCTTTATTAAATCCCCAACTACAATAAATGCAGACTTATGATATGCGGTTTCCAGTTTGCACATAGTCCACCAATTACCACAATCACATCATTAATCATGAAACAAACCCCTGCACCTTTATTTTTCCCGGAGAGTTTTTTCTTCCTGTCCTCGCAATGGATGGAGAACCCCGCTGGTTGAATGGACAAGAACATATTTGGAGAGAGAGTCATTATTCTCTCGAAGGAACTCCTCAACCTGAGTTCGTCTACTTTATTTTCCAGGGACTGAACGTTAGCGAATAATATACTTATAGGAACAGAGGGCATATTTGTTCAGATTATGCGGTAAACAAACATTCCGCAGTTTCATTCCTTTACCCAATAGATAATATGCTTTCATTGAGAGCAAAAAGTATGTTTCTTCCTTGTGAGTTTCAGGCAAAAAAACACAATTCTACACAACTGCTTTGTTGGCATTTCCTTACACTTAAGATTTTCACCGGGAAACAAGTGTTGGTTGGTAGCAAGCCATGGCAGATTATTTTAGCTCTGATTGTACAATATCAGCCCAGAATATCTGATATGAAAAAGGCCAGGTTTAGGCAACTTTGATGGGGGTGTGAGCCACAAAAAAACTGAACTCATTATGAGGGAGCAGCAGTGGTTCGCGGGTCTGCGTATCCACATCCATACCCACACATGCAGTCATAGCCGGCCCTAGCCTTTTGGAGGCCCTAAGTGAAATTTGCGAGCAAAACATTTTAGCAGCCCCACCTCTTGACAGTGGAGAGAAACAAATTCACTTTTAGAGTTAATTTCCTGCAATTCTACACATTTTTGCCATGGGGCGGAGAGAAGATTTTGCCATTTTTAACAAATTGAATGTAATTCTACTCATTTTGCCATGGGGCAGATAAATAAATGACAAGTTTTACAGTGGATTTCCTGCAGTTCTACACATTTTGCCATAGGGTGGAGTTAAATGTTTGCAGTTTTTTATATGATATCTGAGTGAGAGACTAAAATAAAATAGATGGGGCATCCCCGGTCGGTAATTCGACCATGATTACTTCAAGTTTAGATCGCTGGCTAGAGTAATTTACCAATCCAAAAAATGTTTGCTGACATGGGTTAATTGAGTGACTGTCAGTGACTGACATAAGAGAAACTGCTGATGCAAAACCAAATTTTGAAATTGCACCGTGTGTATTCTATTATTCTAACTCAACAGTAAGTTGAGTCCCCGAGTGAGTACCTAAAAAAAAGGGCTTACAAAAGGGGGGGTCACCAGTTGCCCATCCCTGAAATAGTCTATTGTATCAGTTTTTTTCACGATACCAAAACCACATCGGAACTACTCCTGCGACATCTCATGTCTCCACATCCGCTAACTTCTAGCGCTTATTTCCAGGAAAACTTACTCATGCATCCCGTCAACCAAATTTTCTTGACTCTTTATACCCATACACCCATAAAGGTTGGAATCTCCTCATCCAACCAACCCTTTACAGTGGAACCCTTGTTACCCGTCCAATCAGTGGGCATTGTTAGCGCCCAGGCACGGCCCAGCCCCCACCCTCCGGCTGGCCCGTACTGACCTGGCAGAGGCCCATGGAGGGGTTGGAACCCAGGCGGGCCGGCAGAGCATTCCCAGAAATACGGAGCCCCCCCAGGCCCTGGTTTCCCCAGTAGCAGCTCGGGCTGCAGGCCCAGGAAGGGAGGGCCGGGCTGGGGGAGAAAGCAGTGACCCTCTGCCTCTTGAAAGGTGACCAGCAGCCGGCGACTGGTGCACAGGTCTACACCACCGACAGACAAACACCAGGCCACCAACAGAAAGTAGAGTGGGGACAGCAGAGACAACAGACAAGGCCAGCGGAAACCATACAGTCAACGTAGTCCGAATGTTATCCAGACCTCACGAAGTCTTTCACTTAGTAGTTTTACTTTGTCCAGTGGAATGAAACTTTTTCCTGTATTACTTGCCAAGCCAGCAGACTGCTAGTCTGTTCTAGAGAATTGAATGTTTGCAATGGTATTTATTCTCTGTCAAATAACTTTTTCCTTTAGGAAGTTTACAGCTATTCTTTATGCTATTTCTTTCTATTTCCTTTATAAAATACATTTTATCTTCATGAAGCATTTCCCATTCTTCAATCCATACTCTTATCAGCTCCTCCAGGTCGCTTTAACCCTACTACTCACTCCTCTCGAACGGGGTTCTGTCTGCAGCACAGGCCCCTCATCTCATGCCAATCAGGCCAAAACAGTTGAGCAATGGTGTTGAATGAAGATGCTATTAAAACTGTCATGATCAGAGTCACACTACAATGGCATTCTACAGTTATTCATTCTAAATAAAAGCAGTTGGTCAATAGATTTTAAATCCTGGCATTCTGTCACATTTTTTCATTGATTTTAGATTGGAGATATGTAATCACTAGGAAGCTCTTTTCTACAACCAAAAAACAGGTTTTTGCGCCGCATCTAAACTTCTCTCCACACTGCTTTGGCTCTCTCTCGGAGTCGGACGTACTGTACAGCAAACTCCATAGGCTGCTGCTGGTTGCCATGGCAATAATATAGTTGAAAAAAGCTCCATTGAATCCAGAGGAACATTGCACAGTACAGTATGACTCAATAGACATGCAACAACATTAGTGCATTGTTTGACCAATGGCCACAAGGCGATGGAGATGACAGCAAGCGACAAACAGCGTTTTCAGACAGAGTTCACATTGCCATGCTGAACAGACAGAGATGGGTGTGGCACTAAGGCTATTAGGCTTAACAGTCTATATGTCTGAGCCTTGATTTGGAAAATGGGGTGGCATACATATACCTCTTCGTTGTAGATACTGCAGTGTCCAAAAATGTACCACTGGGGGGCAGTGACCCATTAAAAAAGACACCAAAGGCTACAATTTAAAATGTTCCTTTCACCTTGATTAAGCAATCTTTTAACTTCAAGAAATAGGCCTATACAAATTCTAACCTATTGAGCAAAGTTATCCTTATTAAAAGATTAATTCACATTATCTAAAAAAATCTAAACGTGAAGTTCCCCATTCAACTTCTCACTTTCCTCACCCTCTCTTCGCCATAAAGCCATGCAGAAGGGCACCCTATTTAAAATGTTTGCGTTGTGCTCACCATCGTTGAGACACAGCATACAGGCTGAGTGTCATGTTTCGGCTGATAAATGTACTAAAATGTGAATACAATTGAAATGTCAACTTTCTCAAATGGAACCACAAACATGGAAATCAGACAATGTTGTATTGAGTGGGAATATACACTGTTTTAAATTATACTGTCAATATTCCATAGGAAACCTATTGAACTAGAAATATGCATAATAGAATAGACATTCAAATTGGTATTTGACGGTGAGTGGACCAGCCACCATCATTCTGTAGTAATTGGAAGTTAATGTTTCAATGGTGTACCAGATAAATTGCAGTGGACTGAAGGGATAGGTCCGTTCTATGAATTACATTTCTATGATCGAAATGACACCCACCCTGTATTCAAGAGTATGCGGTGTCTCAACCGATGACGGGCACAACAAACACCTCAGGTGATGTAAAATAGAGCCTATGCTTGGTCTTCATGGGTCAACCTGAACCAAATACCCGAGACCTGAGCGGGTCCAGGTCCAAAATTCTAACTATTCCCTTGGGTCCAGGTCAGGTCCTGTTTCATTGTCATTGGGTCTATATAACTACAGGTGATATACATATTGTACATATATACAGTACAAGTCAAATGTTTGGACATGTCTACTCATTGAAGGGTTTTTCTTTATTTATACTATTTTCTACATTGTAGAATAATAGTGAATACGTCAAAACTATGAAATAACACATACGGAATCATGTAGTATTCAAAAAAGTGCTAAACATACCAAAATATATTTTAGTTTGACCGCAGAATGAAGGAAAAGCAGCCAACAAGTGCTGAGAATATGTGGGAACTCCTTCAAGACTATTGGAAAATAATTCCTCATGAAGCTGGTTGAGAGAATGCCAAGAGTGTGCAAAGCTGTCATCAAGGCAAAGGGTGGCTCCTTTGAAGAATCTCAAAAATAAAATATACTTGGATTTGTTTAACACTTTTGTTTACTACATGATTCCATAGGTGTTATTTCATAGTGTCTTGACTATTATTCTACAATGTAGAAAAAAGTAAAAAATTAAGAAAAAACTTTTGACTGGTACTAAATATGTATGTATATATATTTTGGGGGGAGGAACTCAGTCGGGATCTTACTGTTGAGTTAGAATAGTAGAATACACAAGGTGCAACGTGGAGTAATCATGGTCGAATTACCGACCGGGGGGACCCCCATTGATTTTGTTAGTCACCCTCACTCAGATATCATATTAAAAACTGCTAACATTTATCTTACCCTATGGCAAAATGTGTAGAATTGCAGAAAATGAGCTATAAACTTCAATTTATTATTTTTTGTCCCATGGCAAAATAAGTAGAATTGAATGAAATTAGATCAAATAAATGCTAAATCGTCTCCCCGCCTCATGCTTAAATGTAGAATTAGAGCAAACTTGGTTTAAAAGTGCAACATTTTCTCCTCGCCCCATAGAACATTTAGTAGAATTTCAGCAAACTATCTCTAAAACTTCAATTTTCTCTCCACTTTCAAGAGGCTAGGGCCAGCTCTGTGTTGGTATGGATGTGGTTATGCAGACCTGCCAGCCACTGTGACCCCTAATGATATTTGCAGATTTGTTTTGTGCCCACCACCCCCATTAAAAAGTTGCCCATAGCATATTTATTTTATGCTAATAAGGTGAATTTATTAACTTATAGAAGGCCTAGCCAACATATAAAGACCTATTAGTTAACCGGAAGAGCAACATGGCTGATAAACATACTTTTTTTTGTCACTCGGGTCTAGTCTAAATCCAAACCCGTTAGTGTACGGGTAGAGTCTAGGTCTGGCTGTTGTCCGGTCCATTCGTGTTCGAGTCTGATTGTTCTCAGGTCTGGGTCCAACGTTTTGGAACAAAGAAGACCTCTAATCTAAGTTACAACATATGTTTACGCATTTTTGAAATAATTGACATTAAAAGGTTAAAAGAAAATGTCACAAATAGTTTAACAACCCTGTTTGTACACTTTCAAATCATATCAAACTCAACCGTTTTACTTTTTCAGTGATGACGACATGGATGTCTACCATGGGCAAACATGTTTTGAAGGTTTAGTTCAAATCAAATGGGGTGCAGTCAGAAAGTGCATGAATGCAGAACAACCATATACACAATATCAGCCAGGACAGCTATTTCAGCCAGCTTTGTAAGTATGGCGCTTCTTCTGAAGACAGTGTCCCTACCGTTAGCTGATGGAGGCGCAGAGAGCGTATAGATCCTTTGGTGTTAGCATTACTGCACAGGCATAGACAAGCATGCCTATATATTTTATGTGCGTATGTGTTTGTGTATGCTTGTGTTTTTGGTCAGGCTTTAAAAAGACAGACAGAGCAGGTTTTCCCCACAAGCAGCAGCAGAGCAGATTATGATCCATACAAAGCAATAAAGAGACATATGCTGGGGGGGGGGGCAAGGTGGAGCGGAGCAGGGTGGGCGGCTGCTTGCCTTCCACTGCGCACTGGCGTCCCGTGTGGTAGAGGGCACCGCTGTGGTTCTGCGGCTCGGGGAAGGCACCGTGTGCTGGGGCGGTAGCAGGGAGCAATGGCGAGCCGTGGTGCGTTTTTACGTGCACCTTAAGGTAGGATGCAGTGGAGAAACCTGGAGACCAGGAGAAGAACACAGAACAAAAGGGCAGTGGCACTACACATCCAGCTGGGAGAGAATGGATGCTCCCTGTTGTCATGTACCCAAAGATGACTGTGGGACAACAACAAAAACTTGTTCCCACGTCCACCTTTTGTGAAACTGTTTTATATTTTCATCCAGACAAGCATAAGAGCTGGTACCAGGGATAATAATATGATTTTGTTGAACTGAGCTGAGCTTTTGGATGATGTAACAACCCCTCAAAAATAAATATGAAGCGCATCTAACTTCAGAAGGCAAGGGAGAATGTGAACCTGCAAAAGGAAGGGTAACCTCAAGCAAGAATAAAAAAATATGCAACCACTGTTCTCTCTTATCTAAGCTATTAGGCTTACCACAAGAATGACACCATCTCTAGCCAGGTAACTCAAGACAAAAGAAGCAAGGTAAATGAAGACAAAAGAAGCCCAATACAGTATTTTGGGGCAAAATTTCAGACCATAGGTCTAAAGACAAACGGCACCGGTACCGTGATTTAAATTACTGAGCTATATTGTATGCACCAAAAAATTGGGAAATTATATTATTTTATACATTCAATTGCTCAAAGAGAACCCCATACGAACTGTAAAACATGGTGGTGGATCTTTCATGTTAAGGGGATATTTTGCTTCTACTGGTCCTGGGGCACTTGTTAAGGTCAACGGCATCATGAACTTTACCCAGTTCCAGGACATTTTAAACAAAACCTGGTTGTTTCTGGCAGGAGGCTGAAACTTGGCCGCAAGTGGATCATATGAAAATCCACAAAGAAAATGGTTAATTGGCCACAAAATTTGCATTTTACAATGGCCATCTCAAGTCTATGGATGTGAAACCCATTGAAAAGCTGTGGTTTGAATTGAAGTGGGCAGTCCATAAGTGCAGATGACGGATACCAAGGATCTGGAAGGATTCTGTATGGAGGAATGATCTAAGATCCCTCCCAATGTGTTCTCCAACTCATAAAACATTTTAGAAAAAGGCTGAGGTGAGGTTTTGAAAACAGGGGTGTCAATTCTACCCCTACCTTTGAGAAAAAAAACATATTACTTGTTAAACAAAATCTCTTTCTTTCAGCAATTGTTTTAGTATAAAATAATTTCATTTTTTTGGCACATACAATACAGCTCAGTATTTGAATTATTTATTTTATACACTCATTTTTGCTGGTGTAAATTATTTCAGACCCCACGGTATGTACTACCTTGCAGGTCACACATGTAGAAAGCAACCCAAGTTCTTTGCACCAGCTGAGGTAGTTACTTACATTATTAGATTTGAATAGTAAAAATATTGGTAGATCATCCTTGTGGCAAGATCGAAATACCATTCTGGAAGAAAGGCAGGTTAACAACAACAACAAAAAACATACAAATTTAAGAAACAAGAAGACACAGTTATAGAAGGAAGCTGCCATCCTGATTCTCCTGACATGTATGAGGAGATGATGCTGCACACTAGGCCTGAGGTTACCTTTGTTGCATATGCTACAGTAGTTGTGAGGTCCTTCACTGTGTTTCTTGAGGTGGTCGGTCATGTACGCAGCCCGGAGGTACTTCCCACATACCTGGCACGGGATCTTGTCCTCGTGGCAAGCCAGGTGGGACCGCAGACGATCTCTCGTAGCAAAGGAGGCATTACAAATCTGAAGAGGAGGAAAATGCAGGTAAAGAGCATGCCCTCATACGTTACCTACAGAAACAGTATTAATTTACCGTCAACCATATTCTAATCGACAAGAATGAGTATGTTTACATGCAACCAAATAATTCCATATTTAACTGATTATGGCAGTAGGCCGAATATGGCAATAGCCATAAACACTTTACTCTGCTTATTTTAAAGATGCACTATGCAAAAATCGCTCTGCCATTTCCTGGTTGCCAAAATTCAGTCCTCGTTTTTAGTTTATGTGACAAAACATGCAAGTATTGTGTAGAGAGTCACGGTAGTATCTAAACCACAGTGAAATATATTTTCCATAAACCAAAATATAGTACTTTCAGCTGTTTGAAGCTGGTGTAGAAAACCGAAAGTAAAAGATGAAAAAAACTAAACTTAAGAACAGGAAACAAAGAAATAGCTTTTATGGATCTGTGGACTTGGCGACAAATATGAAGCGAGGGCCAGCTAACGAGGGCATACAGGTAGCAGTGGTGGGTAGTATATGGGGCTTTGGTGACAAAACATATGGCACTGTGATAGATAACATCCAATTTTCTGAGTAGAGTGTTAGGGGCTATTTTGTAAATGATGTAGATTTAAGGCAGCCCCCCGCACCTATCTGTTTCAGAGGGGTAGGGTTAAATGTGGAAGACCCATTTCAGTTGAAGGCATTCAGTTGTACAACTGAGTAGGTATCCCCCTTTCCCTAGTCAAGTGAGTAAAACAAAACTGAAAGTAAGCATCTTAAAAAAAGTTCACACATAAAAACTTTGTATGTCTCAACTCAGAATCAAATAGTCTTTGCAAAAATAACATGGTATGTCGGTAGAATGTTTATTTTGATTGGCGATTCTCGCCATTTATTTCAGTCCCATCAGGTAGCCTGATTTCAGATGTGTCCATGTAAACTGGATTATTAGAGAAATCGTTTATTTTGCAAAGCACGTAAACATTTTAAACAAACTATTATATTAGTTTCTGTTGTCATTGAGTAACCATATTCAATGACAATTCAATCATTAAAACAAATACCACACTGACTGATTTAAAGTGTTGTTCATTCATTGTGACAAATATTGCATCCACATCAACTCTCCTAAGAGAATCCAGTTGTTACTATTGTCTCACCTGACACTTATGGGGTCTCTCTGTTGTGTGAACCTGCTTGATGTGTCCATTAAGATGGTCTGGCCTGAATGAAACAAACATAGGCATGTTAGGAAGATGATAGGAAGACCGTCTGTCTATATTTTCCCTCTGAACACAGAATGCTTAGAATAGAATAGGGAATGACCCTGGAAGTAGTGATGGTAATGTAGGTCTACCATAATAACTGTCCATAGCTCACCTTGAAAACCCCTTTCCACAGCTTTGACAGACGTAAGGTTTTCCCACAGATCCATCGTGTGACCGCACATGGTATGACATCCTATCCTTGCGCTTGAATCGCAGGCCACAGACATGGCACGCATATGGCTTTTCCCCGGAATGAGACAATTTGTGTCGGTTCAGGTGGTAGACATCCCGGAATACCTTTCCACAAATGTCACAGCCAACGTGACGTCTCGTCCTCTCTCGTTTACGGCTGATATCTACTGTTCCATGCAAGGGCATGCCATTCTCCAACAGACCGGGCTGACCAGAGTGCGTTATCAAGGTAGGGCCGCCTCCGCTACTCGCGCCATGGCTGGACGCTCCATGCTGCGCTTCGTGATTTCTCAACCGCACAGCCTCTGTAAATGCTTTGCCACATATTCCACAAGGAAATAGCTGCTCAATGTCTTTAACGTCAGAGGTGCTGTGGTTATAATGTATATGCTCTATGGCTGTCGCTTTCTTTGGTCGTCCCCTGCCTCTCTTAGAACCCGGAGATCCCTCTTCTTGGAACGGGTTGCCCGTCTTCTCTGATGGAGACACGGGCTGCAGAACTGGAATAGTGGACTGGGGGCTGCTATCCGAAACAAGAGTGTCATTGGCATGACTTCCGCCCACATTATGTGTGTGCCCATTGTTGCTATTTTCCAACAAGCCATTCCCATTTGACATGTCTACCGCTAATTTGAAACCCAATTCAGAGCCCCCCGTGGCACGGAACAAACTGACGTCGCCTCCTCGAGAGGGTGGTATAAGGATTTGTACATTGGACTGTTTTATTACTTCTTGGCATATCTCGATGACAGAACGCATTAACAGAAACTTAGCAGCTGTCATCAACTCGGGGAAACATTCCAATCGTACCACAATCCTAGAGGTGTAGACAAAGTCCAAAATGTCTTTAAAAACTTTGGGGCTTATCGTATGCATCTCGAGTTCTTTTGCCTCCCCGTCGCCCTCCGGTTGACAACCAAAAACGGACTCGAAGTACTCGCTGCACGCCGCCAGTACCGCCTTGTGGGCAGGGAAGCTCTCTTCGCCAACGCGCAAGATCACATCGCAAAACCTGCCTCCATCTTTCCTCTGAATGTTGAGGTTGTGTAGCATCTCCGCGCTATGATTGCTCACCTGATAGGTGTATGAAGAATTCCACGACTGCTCCGCTATTCTCTCCATGCCGAATTCATTCAACATCAATTTAGGTTAGCGACTAGGGGTGGCGAAACAAATAGTGTGTAAAGCTCAATAGTCCGAGTAAGTTAAATAAAAAACACGACGACCACCCTTCCCTGTTTAGCATCTAAAATGTTAGCAGGGAAAAATGGCAGCCCCCCAGCTTCCTGTGAACTTTAACCTTTTTCGTTCGTTTCAAATGGGGGGGGAGAGAATCGTTCTATATTTCCACGTCGCTTTTAGATACTCGACAAAGTGTGTGTCTCATGTAAAATGTATTATTCTGATACTACACCCATTTAGCCGACAAGAGGTTGGGTTGAAGTTGTCAAATACATTCATAATATTCCTCTTCCTGGTTTCTCCCAGCATCTTTTTTTTTCTCCAACAAGCCCCCTCCCCCAGCCGCCGCTGAGAAAAGGCTGACCGTCTAGCTTTCAGAACAAAAAAAAGGGTGCGACCGTGCGCATGTTAGAATATAACAAAAAAAATTGAAGTTGAACTATAGACGACTCCAATCATAACTTTGATGCGGCAATATTTTTTTATGACCCATCCAATTCTGACACTACACATTAGTCTATAACACATGTATATGGCTTGCTGCCATTCACACATTGCAGATGCCTTTGGAGAATTGCCCAATTTGAAAAGGCGCTACTCGCATATGCAAATAACCAGCTCATGACAGTAAAGCAAAGAAATTACGAGAACCGAAACACCATTTGAAATGTAAAATTCCATGTTTATCGTCAGTTGCCACCAAAAGCAGAAAGGTAAACCAACCATGACATTCAATAAGATTGCGCCCCCCCCCAAAAAAAAAGTGTGCCTCCCTTTAAACTGTCCTGTGGTTCCAATTAAATATGACCTCTAATTCATTAGAATGAGTGATCACTTAAATGTGGAAGGAAAACTTTAAAAGTAGCTTGTGTTGGAATGATGTGGGCATACCATAACAGAATGGTGAGTGTGTACCTGTGATAATATTCACCCAAGTAAACCTGATTGGCCAGCTCAACCAATGACATGTTCTACAAATAAATGGCAAGCATTTTTATATATTTTTAAAACAGGCAGATGTTTTTCCTCCAATTTGTGCTTGGCCCACAAATTAGTATACTGTAGGCTGAGTCAACATTTGGGTATGCGTTAACAGAATATGCATTTAAGTGAGATTGTCACGGTCCAGTGACAATAACAAATCAGGCAATGCCACAAATGATATATCTGACCTAGCAGCTCATTGTTCAAATATGCAGTATTCACATTCTCCTGCATTTTCAAAGGCACGTGTTAAGGCTTCAGCAATCTTAGTTCAATACGCACAAAGAGAACAAAGCCATTGTGATACATTTTTTTTATTGAACATTTTATTTATTCTGTGCTTTTATAACTTAATAGCACATTAACAAACTGAATCTCTACCACCTACCGCCAAATATGTGATAACGTGATTCAGAAGTGCTTCTCTGTTCCAGTGACTGGCAGAGGGGGAGGGACGCAGTAAAGAAAAATAAGCTGTGGGCTCTCAAATCTTACCTTAATTCCTTGCATCATTTCACCTTCTCAAAAACACATTGGAGAAGGTGCGACAGAAGGGACCTCATACCTTCTCAAATACTGTTGAAAAGGAGGCAGGCGAGCCGATGGGATGCAAATAATCATGGAAAGATGAATTGAGAGTCAGAAAGGCACACCCAGCACTTGCTGTTCCCCCTGTAACACTCCAGTCACCTTTCCAGACAGGGCAGGCAGTGGCACCGACTGACCAAGCCGTAGGGAGGACATCTTTTGAGGGTACACGCAGGGCAACTCCACAATCAAACATTGAACTTGTCACCCCTTTCTCAGTGCAGTTCAAATCCATGGGGGGGAAATAAAACTACCAGGACACGACAAAGACGCGCCACTACCCTCGCTTCACAGCTCTACTACGTCTGACTGCGGCAGTCCGCACTTAAACATCAAGATACAACCTTCCCCTTACCAAGAAAACAAAATCATATTTATGTACAGGTAGAAGAATCAGATCCATTCCTACAGTCTGTACAATGTTGGGCCTATAAATTATTTACTTCATCTTTACTGCAAAAAAAAAAGATAGAAAAACATATCCCAAAACATGCTGCAAAAAAGAAAAAAAATCTTATAGAACTCAGTCTTTCCCTTAAGTTGAGGCCTCTTCAAAACTCTTAACAGTGACTTCAAGGTTTAAGAAAACACATGGACACACTCCTCGTTCTCCAGGATCTGTGCTTAGTCTTAAATTAAAGTCAGCCTTTTTTGTTAATGGGGAGGTGGAGAAAGGAGGGGGGGGAATGAAGTCTTCCATTATCCAGCATTCTGGTTGTATGAAACTCTTCTCAGGGCTTGAACTCCAGTTCATCTACACTTATGACCTTAGCAGGCATGGAAGGAAGGGGCTGCTGCAGCACATCTGAGCCAAACCACTTAGACAGACCAGCTCCCCCCACACCAGTGGGGCTACCCCCATGTTGCTGGGAGTGGCTCGTCCGGTCAGGGCCGAGGTTCTGCGACTGGTGGCCTGGGACTGATGGATGCACTGGGAGGAGAGAGAGAATGAAATTTATCAGTAAAGGCCATTCGGAACATTGGGAAACTAATGTCCTTAAAAAAGGGATCCACTGTGCCAAGATTGTGGTGCCCTCATCTCTGCATAAACACTAGTAAAACAAATGCAAAACAGGTGTTCATGTTGAATAACGGCAGACTGAACAGAAAATGTCACTCACTTGGTCTCGGTTGCTGCTGCATTAGCTGCATGTGATTGCTGGCTCGGGGAGGTAAGAGGGGGTGTCCTGTCGCCCCTAGGGGGTAGAGGGGTTGTCCTAGCAGGGCAGGGGGCAAACCCTGAAGCTGAGCGAGGTCAACGTGCTGTGGAAATATGCCTAGGATGGAAAATGAAATGTCAGTGAGCTCCTCAGCAGTTCCCCACACACCTCAACCATACACTGCAGGTAAACTCATCCTGAAAACAAACTCCAACTATAGTTTTTCTAAATACCCCTGGTAATATAGGCATGAGTGTCATTTTCAATAGGCTAACTCATCTTGGCACTATAAAACCTGTCACAGTGGCCTTATGTGATGGCTTAGAATAGCAAGGTACTGTAAACAGGTAGACCAGTACTAACCTGCCTGCATCAGAGCAGGGCCTAACTGCTGTGGCTGGATGCCCTGGGCCAGCATCCTCTGCACAAGGCTGGGATGGAGCTGGGGCGGAGGGGGGCGCACCATGGGCACATGTCCGTGGGATAGCAGTGGTATCGGGTAGATGGGGCAGGGGTGCCCGGCAGAGCCTGGCCTGGGGCGGTCCTGGCGAGCCTGGGAGGTGGCCTTCACCCCTCCCAACTGAGAACCACTACTGCCTATCCCATCCAGAAAAGAGCTGGGAGAGCGCCTGTCTATAACACAGGCGCACAAATGCTACATTAGACAAGACAGTAGCAGAAACAACATTGCACAAGTAAGGAGCAGAGATATAGGAAGTCATCCACCTGGTTTTACCTGAGGTTGCATTCAATGCATTTCCCAAACAATGTCATTACTGACATGCAAAAACAGCAGTTGATGAACGTACCCTCTTGGGAGTGGCCTTCCTTGCTGTCTGGACGACTACCTGGCTCATCTCGACTCTTTTCTTTCGTCTCGTACATCTTACGGATCACAGACGTGGGCACGAAAGATGGTGACAGCTGTACAACACACAAGTTATTTTACTTATATAGGAGGGCATTAAAATAAAAAAAGCAACTTAAACCAGACAGTTGATCAATACTGAGCAGATGGGAAATGTCCACTTTAACAGACAAGTGCTTATTTATCAAACTGTTTCCTGAAACCACTATGGGTTTGAGTCAGTGGAGGGATTGAACAAGGTTACAATGTTTTCACTGGAAAAATGGAATGAGTGTTTCTTATTGTACAAGTTCAGGTAGTCCTGCCCCATTTTGGTTTTCTGGTTGGCGACTAATGAATACAACGCAGACAACCTTTCGACGTACCATGCTGGTGACTGTGTTGCCAGGGGAGTGTCTGCCTGCAGGATGAGTGCCTGGACCAGGGGATCGGTTCATCCTGGGTTGCCAGATAACACACGTCAATGTAAAATGTCACCCCCATAAATTGTGAAAGATGTCAAATTTTAACCCTTTTAACCCTCAGTCACCTGTTGTGTTGGTAGACCTTGTTCGGAGGCAGTTTGTTGTAACCGGGCTGGAAGGCATTGTGGGCATGGAGAGCAAGGTCCTGCTGGTTAATCAGAGCCTCCAGGTCAGCCTGGTCCACAGCCATGGACATCGCCCTCATCTGGAGGCAGTCATAAACCACCAGTTTTTACTTACACCACGAGTCAAACGCATTCCACAGAGGGCTGAGTGTCTGCGGGTGTTCACTCCTCCCTTGTACTTGATGAATTAAGGTCTAATTGGTAAAGAACTCTCCTCACCTGGTTGTCTAGGTCTTAATTGAAAGAGAAAACCAAAACCTGCAGACATTTGGCCCTCCATGGAATGAATGACACCCCATCTCAGGTTTCAGTTTGCATGCCATAATCGTTTGGTTACCAAGGCAAGATCTAACAAAGGGTGTTGCACCATAACGACTTATAGATTTGATGTGCTTCAGATAAGGTTTACTGTAAACAACATCTAACCTGTTGCTGGTGTAGGGTGGGTCCATGTCCAGGGCTGAGGGATCTATGCATATCTGGGAACTGCTCCCCCATCATGGGTGCCGCACCAACAGGGTACCCTGAAACAAGACCAATCAGACAAATCACTTAAAAGTGAAGGAGCACAAAAACATTTAGGAGCACAATGAAAATAAGAGTGAAGAGTGTTTGATAAATTACTAAGTTAATGAATGAAACATTGGTGTTCCATGCTCAATAAAGTACAACGTACCCTCAAATAGTCACTTAGGTAAGACAAATGTTCAGCTGCCCCTTTAAGGGGTGGGCCATCACTGTGGCAACAGAGGGACTCAAACATCTGAGATCAGCAGTGTTGGAAACTTAGTGACTGTCGCTATATTTTGAGAGTTATCAGACTGCACCAGCCACTTAACGGTCAAATATTCAAGAGACAAATTCAGCTACTTCTCAGGCTGCTTTTGGGGTAGTTTAGAAATAGCATTTAGTGATTTTTCACACAATTCTTCAAACAAGAGTGGGAGAAGATGTCTGTGGAGAAGTCACAGCAACGGTGCACGTACAGGAAGGAAACAAGGGTAGGGGGGCAAAAACACTATATCGGGGACCGCAGCAAGGCAAATGGGTGCTGTGACATCGTCACAGCAAAACGTCACCTATCGATTAATCAAGGAGCCAGGAGACGATTTTGCTGAAAAATATTTGCTAACATTGGAGATTAGATACACAGACGTCTCTTTCCTAGCTGTTGAGAAAGGTCGAACAAAGATTGACAATTTAACGCTAGCGTGTGAAGAAAACGATGTAAACTGCTAAGAAACACTAAAGTCACTAATAGACTTTCAAATAAATTCAAACTTCATGCCTGTGAGCTTCTAAAAATGAATCTTTCAGGAGGACAGGTTGCTGCACGAGGTGGGATATGAGACTACAGACTGACCAAAAACAAAACGCAACATGTAATGTTGGTGGTCCCACATTTCATGAGGAGAAATCATCCACACACAAAGCTTGATTCTCAAATTGTGCACAAATGTGTTTACATCCCTGTTAGTGAGTATATCTCCTCTGCCAAAATAATCCATCCAAAACATATCAAGAAACTGATTAAACAGCATGATCATTACGCAGGTGCACCTTGCACGGTTCTGCACCTGCGGGATCATCTAATGGGGGGTGCTGAGGAGCATTTCCGTCTGTAATAAAGCCCTTTTGTGGGAAAAAAAACTCATTCTGATTGGCTGGGCCTGGCTCCCCAGTGGGTGGGCCTATGCCCTTCAAGGCCCACCCATGGCTGCACCCCTTCCCAGTCATGTGAAAAGCATAGATAAAGGCCTAATACATTTAAATTGACCGATTTCCTTATTAGGAACTGTAACTCAGTAAAATCTTTGAAACTATTGTTTATTTTTGTTCAGTATAGTTATGTGATTAGCTACCCGCAAAGAAACAAAACTGCAGAATTAGTTTGAAAATAGTCAAGGCAGCAATTTCGTTGCTATAAATCACAACCTCAACGTGCTCATAATTGACTTGTTCAGTTCTCACATCTATTTTTAGGCGCAAATTCAAAAGTGGTCGCACTGTAGTGCCCAGTTTTTTCCGTAGCTACAGTGTGCCCTAAATGAACACCACCCTTTGCTTCCATATTGATGTAATGTTTACCAGCGGGTGGCCGCATGCGTCCATGGAAGTAGTCAGGCAAAGGTGCCCTCTGTAGGAAGAGTGGAGGCGAGGGCCCCCTGTGCTGAAGTCCAGGCCCAGGGGGTGGAGGGGCGTCAGTGCTGCCTAGCACGCTGTGGAGGGTAGGGGAGCCGCTACGGGGAGGGCCCTGGGCACCTAGAAGCTCCTGTAGCAATTATACACACTGCTCAGACAGCAGCAACACTCCAACTGAGCCACACAACACACCAGCCCCTTATTCCTTAGAAAGCACCCCAACCAGAATGCTACAGCCTATCAAACTCAACAGCTTATAATAAGTACTATTTTAACAGTTCCACACACCCACCCTGATAACGAGCTAGCCCCAAACTACACACCTGGAATACGTTCCTCTGCGATGGGGCAGGCACTGTGGCTTCAGGCAGGGGCACTATAGCAGGATCTGTGCCCTGATTGAGCTGTAACGGGTGGAAGAACGTGGAATCAGACAGCAGTCTTGGTTGTGGACAAGCCTTTAAAACCAATCCCTCTGGGCATTTTTCACTTGCATAAATGTTTTGCATCAGACCAATTAACATTGTTAGACATTGCATTGCTACAATGTTGTCAAATGTCCAAATACAAGTTACTTAGACATCATCCAATGGAAAATTATGAGATTGTAATGACGTATATGTAACAACTTATGACTAAATTCTAACGTTGCAGCAGATGACCAAAATGCAACATTAATTGATCAGATATGAAAAGCCCATTGGGATGGAGAAGAGCATAGCATGGCTCAGCCAGAGGCAATGAAATGTTCTTGAATGTAGATATCCCTCCATGCCCAGAGACCAAAGTGACAGACCCCAACAAATTCACCAGGGCACAACCCCCCCAAAAAAAAAAAAAATGTCACAGGACATGAGGGTAATCCAGTCTAATTTGATAAAGGATAACAGTAAGGTTAAATATGAACAAATCTTCTGTATGCAATCATTTGATTGACATGTTAGTTCATAGGGGTTCATGTGAATCCAGAACTCTTGGGAGGAACTCAAACGATGCAAATTTATGCCCATCATTTTCCAGACCTGACAACTATTAGTCTAGGTGTTCAGTTATGGTTAGGACGCTAGCTTGCATGCATCATTTGGTTGAGAACCTACATGTGATGTAAGAGGCCAAACTTTCAGCAGCACAGACGCAAGGGTCAGTTTACCTGAAGCAGCATGCAGCTCAAAGCCGTTATGGTTTACACATCCAGCGTTACCTGAGGCAGCTTGCCGACAGGACAGTCGGTGCTTTTTAAACATCATCCGAGAGCGGCACACTTACGTTGCTGTTCACTTGGTTGGCTTTGGGGTGGGTAGGCAGAGTTCCACTTGCCTTCATGCTGCTGACCAGCTTGTTGAAGGCTGACATGTCAGGGTCTCTGGCCTGTGACCTAGGCGGCCCTGCACTGGGGCCTACACCGCCTGTTAGAGCCTGCTCCAAGTGCTCAGCCATGAAGGGCGTGCCACTGCTGGTGCTGCCTCTGATTCCTCCCCGATGCGGATTCTGGTGCAGTTTCCGATGAAACTGGTGGTTCTGCTCAGAGCCCACCTTTAGCCCCTTCAGGCCTCCCTCCACCTCCTCCAGAGAGAGCACTACACCAGAGTTAGCTAGGGGACAAGATGAGGGCTTTACAAGTGTTGGAAAAGCATACGTCTTACTGCAAATTCACCATATGACATTAGGCAGCATGGAAACACGGAACTGCCTGGAACTGTTTAATAAGAAACAATTGTTTTCCCATTTCAAAATGTTTTAGTGCTCGAATTAAACGACCCCAATGGAAATTAAGTACTGGTCACATGAACAATTGCTACTTACTGCTCTGCTGTAGCCGTTGTTTGTTGACGTTGAGGCTCGAGAGGAGAGGCTTCAGGTCTATCTTGGCCTTGTGTAACAGCTCCAGAATGTCCACCTTGTCCCGGTGCTCCACCGACTGGATGGGGGTGAAGTAGGGGACAGGGCCCATCTGGTTGGGGGACGTGCAGCGGGGGTCCTGCCCTGAGAAACGGTAAGTAACAGTTTCCAAAAACTTCATTAGAAAACATGTGCAGTCATCAAAACAGAAAGCATCATGGAGTCCTTAGAGGGGTTTGTATGTCATTTCAGAAATTGTGGCTATCAAAACAGAAACGGTTGTGGCTTTATGATTATATGAAAAATATGTTTCAGGGTGGTCCTCCATATGCAAAAGACTGCATATAATGTTTTTTTTTTAAATAAAATTATACTTAACTAAAGGAGGGCCAATGTTTGCTAGGTTGTGTTCCACAGGTTGCTTAGCAACCGCGGTACCAATATGCATTTCCCTTACTTGAATTCCATGCTGGGTTACAAAAAACAGATATAAAAATACAATGTGCAATTTCTTGCAAAATCAACAATAACTGCTCCTTTTCCACATAAAGTAGTCAAATAATGGCAGTATTATATAAAAAATAAAAAAAACATTTAAAAAAACTCAATGGCAGTACAAAAGAGGGCTCGCAATTTCAACCAATCACTACACATTTACCGCATGGTTTAATCAAGCCACATGTCAAACTCTCCCTCGTCAGTGCATTTTCCCAACAAATATCCCACATTGCCATGCAAAACAGTAGAAATACACACAAAAAAAAGTGCATTTTTGTACACAATTATCACAAACCCCCCCTGCAAAGTCCTGGAGGGACTGTTTGATCCTTGAGGGCAACACATTTGTATTAATCAAAAACATTTATTTCAGAAGCAGCCCTCTTACCAGCCAGTCTCTCCAGCTCCTCATGAGGGGTGGAGCGCAGGCTGGAGGAGCGGCTGCCCGAGGGACTCAGGTTGCTGGAGAACCACCGGCTGAAACGGCTGGCCGAAACAGGGCCCTCCCCCAGGACATCCTCTATCATCTGCAACACAGAACCAGAGGCCAGTCAGATGCAAGCTGCTGGTCCAGAGTGGCAGACTGCTAAAGGGTGGGTGTGAGCAAAGGTTGCACTTACGTTTACGGCGCCGTCCATCTGCACACTTTTGGGCTTTTTTTGGATGCATTTTGTCAGTGCTTTTTGACGGTATTGTAATTCTTTCTTCATTGAATCTGTACTTTATTTCCCTATCCCATAGCTAATTTCCTTTTTTATAGATTCCTTCGAAGGGTATTGTAATAAGTGCGGAATAAACTGGAACAGATGGGCATACATTTGCATTGACTGAAACCTAACAAAACCACCCTACTGGAGGTAAAAACCTGTTGCCTTACGACGTTTCACTGGAAAATGACAATACGTCAAGAAAACCTTAGAAAGAAACAGTCCTGGCCAGGGTGACAATACTGCCGGTACCACCACCCATCCAAACAGGCAAAGGACAGTACCACGTGATAAAACCATGGAACTAACCAGTGTAGGTTAAAGGGATAGTTCACCCAAATTACAAAATAATATTGGTTTCCTTACCCTGTAAGCATTTTGTGGACACGGTATGACAGCAATCTATGCTTTGGTTTGATTTCCATGGCAGTTTCCACATGCTAACAAATGCTAAAAAATGTGCATGTGGAAACAGTGCCAGGGAAAATAAGCACGGACTGCCAAAACACTTGGTCCACACACTGCTTACATGTTAAGGAAACAAGTGTAATTTTAGTTAACTATCCCTTTAAACTACACTGAACACTTAAAAGTAAAAGGACCCAATGTGTGATGCACTTAGAACACATTACTGTGGATATTAGCCCAGAGAGCACAACTTCTAGCACCCAAAACACACCTTAAACATGCAGTGCTCCCCAGGACTTACAGAGGCCAGTCCTGGCATGGTCTTCTCCAGATTGAAAAACTCATTGAAGTCAAAGTCTCCAGATGTCTGCTCTGGGAGGACCACTGGGTGTGGGACCTCCTGGTCTGCTGTAGAGTGGGAGTCTTTTACTACCTGCTCCGGCTCCTCTGCAAGCCCACCATTACATTCCACTGCAATAGACAGAGTGCAAATTAACATTCAGGGTAGCTTCTTTCCGTAAACAATCCGATGGCATATAGTAACATCAGACAGAAAGTACTCTACTGATCATTCAGTGTCTGGAGCCCCCCCCCCCAAAAAATACCTAAGACATACCTGTACATTGTAAAGGTAGAAACATTACTATGCTCATGACCCAAACATTGACCCTCACATCAGTGTGGTCATAAATCGAAAATAAATGCACCACAAGTCATCAAGGAGCGTATTCAGACTTGCGATAAGTTAATTTGGACAGTACTTTCGTATGCTTTTAAGCCAGTAGTTCTGAAAGTAGCACCCACGAGCCAACTGTCCCAGAAAATTGCCTACATCAAAATGTACAAATATTACGTGCACCACGTTAAGGCTCCCCTCGCTCAACTACGTGTTCATTCAATGGCTGACACTCAAATTGCTGGGGGTCTGGCTCACATGGGTGTAGTGGAAATTGTGCTGCACATCTTCCGGAAAACAGTTGCTTTCAAACTAGGGATTTCATGGCTAATTGAGGTAAGACTATAATTCTGCTCAGACTATGCATGTAGGAACTACACATTCACACAAACAGCTCAAGGTGGGAGGTCAAAAAAATAAATACAAGTCCAAGTACCAGTGTATGTCTTTAACATAGACTTCAGTAAAAAAATATTTATAGTAAGTGTTTACTTAAGCCCATGTTGTCTACTTATATCAAGCCTGAACCAAACCCAAGAAAATAAAACATGGCATCCATAACACTGCAAAGCCAATGGGATCCTTCTGGGGGACAATCCAAAAGTTAAAGTATGAAGAACCCAGCATGACATGCCTTCTCTCACAGAGTCAGTCCTCTTCCTGGACCGTTTGGGTCTGCGCTTGTCCTCCTCCAGGATCTTGTCGTCAAAGCCAATGAGCTCTATAGTCTCTGATTGGCTGGTTGGGCCCCCTGAGAACCACTCCGGCTCCTCTTCCGCTTCGTTCCTTCTCCTCTCACTGAACACACGCTTGTCCCCAAAGTCTCGCTGCAGAAAAAAAAAAATATATATATATATATATATATGACACACAAGTTTGGAGTCACATGGAAAAGGGCATTTCTATAAAAACATGAAATTAGTTGACTATTTCCTAAGACATTGACAAGGTTATAAATAATGGTTGATTGAAAATGTCCTTCCAACTTAGCTTTCACCAAAGAATCCTCAATTTGCAGCAATTACAGCCTTGCAGACCTTTGGCATTCTAGTTGTCAATTTGTTGAGGTAATCTGAAGATATTTCACCCCATGCTTCCTGAAGCACCTCCCACAAGTCAGATTTCCTTGATGGGCACTTACGTACCACATGTTCAAGGTGCTCCCACAGGCGACTGTGCTGGCCACTCCATTATATAGACAGGATACCAGCTGACTGCTTCTTACCCAAATAGTTATGGCATAGTTTGGAGCTGTGCTTTGAGTCATTGTCCTGTTGTAGGAGGAAATTGGCTCCAATTAAGCACCGTCCACAGGGTATGGCATGGCTTTGCAAAATGGAGTGATAGACTTCCTTCAAGATCACTTTTATCCTGTACATATCTTCCACTTTACCACCACCAAAGCACCCCAAGACCATCACATTGCCTCCACCATGCTTGACAGATGGCGTCAAGCACCCCACCAGCATCTTTAAAATGATTTGAGTCTCACGAATGTTCTTCTTTGTGATCTGAACACCTCAAACGTCTGTCCATAACACGTTCTCTCAATCTTCCTCTGTCCCATGTGTGTTCCTTTGCCCATCTTAAATTGTTTCTTTTTATTGGCCAGTCTGACATATGGCTTTTTCTTTGCAACTCTGCCTAGAAGGCCAGCATCCCGGAGCCGCCTCTTCACTGTTGACATTGAGACTGGTGTTTTGCAGGTAGTATTTAATGAAGCTGCCAGTTGAGGGCTTGTGAGGGATCGGTTTCTCAAACTAGACACTAATGTACTTGTCCTCTTGCTCAGTTGTGCACCGGGGCCTCCCACTCCTCTTCCTATTCTGTTTAGAGCCAGTTTGCGCTATTCAGTGAAGGGAGTAGTACACAGCATTGTACGAGATCTTCCGTTTCTTGGCAATTTCTCGCATGGAATAGCCTTCATTTCTCAGAACAAGAATATACTGACGAATTTCAGAAGAAAGCGCTTTGTTTCTGGCCATTATTTGAGCCTGTAATCGAACCCACAAATGCTGATGCTCCAGATTCTCAACTAGTCTAAAAGCCAATTTTATAGCTTATTTAATAAGCACAGCAGTTCTCAGCTGTGCTAACAATTTCAAAAGGATTTTCAAATGATCAATTAGGTTTTTTAAACGATAAACTTAGATTAGCTAACACAGCATGCCATTGGAACCCCAGGAGTGATGGTTGCTGATCAAATTAAAATAGAAAGCAGTTTCCAGCTATAATAGTCACTTACAACATTAACGATGTATTTGTGATCAATTTGATGTTATGTTAATGGACAAAAAAAAAAAAGTTTTCAAAAACAGACATTTCTAAGTGACTCCAACCATTTGAACGGTAGTGTAAATACATTTTAAAACACTTAAACATTGAATCTAACACGCTGCTAAATACCATGGGATATTTTAAAAGGTGCAATATGCAGAAATCGCACAGCCATTTCCTTTTTGCTTAAAAGTCAAAAGTTCACCTAATTTCCGCTTGTGACAAAACAAGAAATGTAGTTTTGAGAGCAATTGTACCATCTAAACTGCTGTGAAAAATCCATAACCAAAAATATTTTATTTTCAGCTGGTGTACAAAACCGAAAGTAAAACGCACAAAAAAATAAACTTCAGAACAGTAAACAGAAATAGCCCACAGACCAGATTGCTTTCTTTTTCTACCTTTATTTTAGAGTCTTAGTTGCTTTCAATGAGAATGAGATCTATAACTCACATTTCTACCCAAATTTGGTCAGGTTACATAGTGCAGCTTTAAAGAGGAAATAATGGTGTACACAGCTCCTGATGATTGTCATTTAGATTACCGCAGAACATATGCCTCCCCTTGAGGCACAAGTAACTGCCATTTTGTGGGGTCGGAACATATCGATAGAATAGCCCTAAAAGGATAAATAGTTTAAATTGAATGCAGATCATGAAGCAACAGACACTAACCCTGAACCTCTTATCTTTGAAGTCCCGTTCCTTCTCCATGCGGGGTTCCCTCTCAAAGCCTCGCGCCGCCATGATGCGGCCACTGCCAATGCGCCGTGCACCACCCAGCCTGAGACTCTCGTTCTCCTTATTCTCCAGGGGGCTGATGGGGCGGCGGGTGGGTGCAGGCAAAGCATTGCCAACACAGCCCCCTCCAAAGCTACGACGCTGGGGGCTGAGCACCACGTCCAGGTCATCTTCCTTTAGTCGCTCGCGGGGATCTGACAACAGCGTCACAAGGAACAAACATAACATCCACTATAATGCTTCATATTGTATTTTACAAAGCATATGTGTAAGCAATATGGCACTTGTAAGGGTAGCCAAATTAATTTGAGCTTAAAACCACTTGACCCTTAAAGAATATGCAATAGATTATTTTAAATGTATGCCACAGGGATTTGAAAATGAGCTTTGAATATAATATACAGGACTTATTTACCTGCAATTCTACGTTTTAGAGGGACCCTATCATCCACAAAGTCCTTCTTATATCCATCCACAGGAGAGCTGCACTCTGAGGTGGGGTACAGCGAGGCATGCCACTTCTCAGGGTCCCAAACACAATCACTGTAACCAAATGTAAGACCAAACCAGAGGGACAAACTCAACAATTAGCATAGAACCAACATGATTGGCTAAGACTATAAGCTTTGTAGGGTGTCAAGTTAATCCAAGGTGTGACAAAAACACTCACCTGTCATATTTTTCAGAAAGACAGTCTGGCCTTTCTTTAGAAATTGGGAAATCTTTTATCTCCAAAAGCTGCTCCTGTAAGAACACATTATGTGAACCTAAGTCCATGAAGCAATCCAATAACTTGCACATCTAGCAACTTATACAAGCCATATCTCCCAAATACCTTGGTGTATCTGTAAGGGGATGGTCCTGTTGATTCCTTGACCACATGGTCTTTCACCACCACTGTGTCACCATTCTCCTGCTCCTCTACACATGCATCCTCCTCTACACAAGCATCCTTTTCCATGACTCTTTTGGGGGGCTAAACCAATGTATAGCTTCTGAGACTAGTAGTTGACCTGTTGAAAAACAACATGCTGTTATGACATAACCCTCACAGGCTTAACAAAAGTAATTACAATTCATAAACAAAAGTAATTCTATATTGGTCAGGAAGACACTGCTGATAAAGTACGTGCAAAGACATTAAAACAACGTATTGGCACACTTTTAAAATGTAGTTTGTGTAGTAATATCGATACAATAGTAAAACGCAACAAGCTTAGATCAATGAAATTAGTCGAACAATCTATACCATTAAGCATCGAGGTATATTAACATTAGCGCAAGGGCTTCGACCGTGGACTGGTGATAAAATCCGACTCAACCAATTCGCCAAAGGAAGCTGGCCTGGCAACATGTCATCCATACCTGAGCAGCACAGGCAAACTAAATCATAGCAATAGAGTGGCTAAAATTGGCTACCATTAGCATGCTAGGAACCTGGCCAGAATTAATTAGCAAGCTGTCAAGCTACTGGAAGTAGGTTAAGTTAACTAGCATATTTACGTAATTAACTAACTAATTGGCAAAACTGCGTTGGCATATGTAGCAAATGCCTATGTTGATGCCAATTTACAAGACCGGCGTCAAATATTTGATGGACGGCTGACAATTAGCTAAATTACACGACCGTCGTGTTTGGTTTACTGGTAACTAGTTAGCGAATATTAGCTAGTTAGCTGCCAAAACTTTAGTTTAGCTAGTTAGCTTGAAAGGCGACTTGTCGGCTAATCCGATAGCTAGTTAACGTGTGTTCGGCTACTCAATTGATAAACGCCGAGTGCATATGTAACGTTAACAAAGCAAACAAACAGGCCATCATATCACTCTGGATAAATTGCAGATACTTATACATGTAGAAGGTAACCATTAACTTACAATGCTGTTTAGAAAACGTTTGAAGCCGACTCAGAAGCTAGCTACGTTTGCTAGCTAAACTAACTCTATGGCTAGTTAGCCAGCTAGCTTGCTGGAGATAAAGCCTTCCAATAAGTGCGATACGTTTTTTCTAAACAGCTAGGGTTGTTATTTTGACAAACAGCCAACGCCCGTGATATTTCTACGAACTGAAATCCGAACGTACACTAGCGTCTTCCTGGGATTGTATTCGAATGTCGAAATATACTTCTCTTTGGTCTCTTCTCTCAGTCGTAGCAGTGATTTTTCTCCGATCACCGCTTCTGAATGAGGGTCCTTCGTAGGATTATATAGTGCCCATCACTAGTGCCTTACTCAAACATATAAAATAGTATAAATCATTCATTTAAACCATTACTGTCTTTGACATAGTCTCTTTTGACTACGAAATTAATATATATTAATTTAGATGAAATATCAACGACTGCTTGTATTTTACGATTGAGTCATTTCATATCAGGCATTATGTATGGACAGCTAATTGTTGACATTACAAAGCGGATCGATGAAAGCCCAAACTGATCGATCGTTGTCATACTTTCAATTTACTTTTTTAAACAAATGAGCCCTTTCATTAATTAATGATTTGACGTATAGGCCAACCAAATGGCACGCAACACATCCACCTTTTTTATTTCTTTGTAAATGATACCATACCCTGTCATTTTAGGGTAAAATTCGATGTACTTTACATCACGCTCATCAGTTCAGTATTTGTACAGAGGGTTGCTACAGTAACGTTTGCAAGACAACACGCGGTCACTGAGTGGTAGTAACTTCACCGTCATTGGTTCCATCATAAAGATGCGCATGTTTATTAATTTCACTGGGTATGACACAAAGATAGCTAATTTAGCAGGTGTGGTGATACTGATGATTTTGGGCACAGATGGTTTGTTTACATAGCAGTCAGGATAATTAACGTCGCATGTTAGGATAATTAACGTGGCAGGTTACGAGAACTAACGAGGCAGGATATGTGAATTAATGTATCAGGTTATGAGAATGAGGTTAAGGTTATGAAAATAGTTAGGATTAGTTAATGCTTCGGTTGTCAACAGCTGTTTTCCCCGACGCGACCACTGGATAGAGATGTAGGCCTACCCCATCTAACCACAACAGAGGAAACGTAAACAAACCATATGTGGCGACAAATCACAGAGGAAAAGGCTAAACGAGAGGGTTTACTCAGCCCAAAAAATGTAAGCGAAAATAAAACCGTTTGAGTGTCGAATTTGTTCAACGAAAATGTAAAGTCTTATTTTCTACCTGAGGTTTATTTGATCGAATTGAAGTTTCGTAATGCTTAAATTGTTACGCGTATGCTGATATAAATTGGACACGTGACATCCCAGCAACTTTGAGAAAAAAAACCCACTTTATATTGGAGTTGTCTCGAGATGGTTTAACGTCGTATTAATGTAATGTTAAATCTCTCGTCATTGAATATGGGCGGTTGAAGTTAACCACCCTCATAAAATATTAAAAACAAATAACAATAAATAGATGTATCTACCAATCCAAAGAATAGGCGGGAACTAGACAGCCAGCCGTGCCACTTTGTGAACAACGACTCCCATTGTTAGGGCGGAGAGACGTAGTCTTGTCAGTTTTCCATAATCTTTGGTTTGGTGAAAACATCTCTGGTGGGAAAATGTTATTATATTGTTTTAGGCAGATGAGGTTATTCGCATGAAAATCTGCCCCAAATTGGTTGGAAACCTAGCTATAGACGTGAAACTAGTTAGGGAATTAAGAAAATGTAATGGTAGCTAAGTTATTCATATGAAGATAATGAAATGGTGATTTCTGTTCGGCTAGTTGAAGAAGTCAGTAATCTGATTGACAGCCAGTAGTACGAGCTAGTGAGTAACGTTAGTGTTCTCGGGTTGTTAGCTAGGCAACTGTTTGTGGCAATGACTTCTAGAGGTAGAGGAACCCAAAAATCAAACATATCTGGTACAAAAGGAACTCCACGCATTGCTATATCCAGTTATAAAATCGGATACACCTGGAACCAAGGTGGAAGACAAGGCCCCGAGAATAAGGTGAGAAGTACCCCCTTCAAATAAATTGCATTTTCTATCTGGAATCCCTGGGACGTCCCTACCCCATTTGAAGTTGACATTTTAAAATGGTTAGGGTAGGTGTAGCTCTCAAACTCTAGGCGATGTTCTGCCTTCGATCTACAGTTTCCGGCTGACGTTAATTAGCTTCGCCCACGCCTACCTCACCTGAACTAGCTACAATCCCGACGCGTTGTTTTAGAAACGTCAATAATCATCGCTTGCGATACGGCTTTCGAAACCAATGGCCCTTATCTTTCATCAGCGAGAAAGAATCCTTCAAATAAAAAAAATATAAGAGTCCAATGACTCTTATGTGTTATGTAACGGAACTGAGAGTCACGATCAAGGGCTAGGACGTCCCAACGATTCGAAATGGCACTAACCACAAATACTTGACCTATCCACATGGGGGTACTTGAGACTACTGATGAGACCATAAACCTACGGGTAAAATGTATACGAGGACGTATTTCAGGGGTACCCGTACCCCCTCACCAGAGCAAACTTCAGTTGGTGGTACAGTAACCGAAAAACGTTGGGAACCACTGATTTAAGGTACTGTATGTTTAGTGACTGGAGTTGGCCATCCCTGAAATCGGTCTTTCTTCCAGGCAACTTGCATGGAGTTCCTCAAACTATGGATACAGAAGACTTTTGGATGGGTTCATCCTTACAATGCAAGGTGCACTTTCTCAGGAATAGCCTATAGATTACAGACAGATTACATCACTGCTTGAATTTATAATGCATTGCAATGTCCATTCCAAATGGTGGGGAAATAACATTGGTAAAGCTCTTGATACTATGCTGTTAATATATCCACTGTGTGTAGCCTGAGTTCGCTAACTGGAAGAATGTTACCTTGTCCAATCTGTAGGTCTCACATCACAGAGTGGGGCTGGAAAGATGAGTGGTGGACAGCTAGGAGGGAGTTGAGGCTCACAGTGAGGGCAGAGTGCATTACGACTGATAGATGCTATTTTTGTTCATTTTATATGAAATTACTTTGAATTAGGAACAATACACTGCCTCTGGGAGGTTAGTGAGCTTCCTACATACAGTCATTGCGTGAGTGATTATATATGTGTGTTGACAATATAATCATTTGTGAGTAAAAGGGGAGGAGGCAGCCTGTCTTACTGCTGATGTGTGTTTCCCCCAATACAGTTGGGTGTGGACTATGTGGCAGACTAGGATGTGGAGGAGGTATGATGAATGTGATATAGAGGACCAAGCACTGGGCTCTGACTCTACAGAGTAAGGTGAGTTGATTACATCAATATTTATGTGGCTCTTTTTCAATGAATCTTTCCTTGATTCCTCACATCCTCATTGCCCCTCAAAAACCACAATGGAGAGGAAGGTCCATTCACTACCTTGTTGTCTGTGAATGACAATTTGCAATGAATGTCCATTCGCAGAATTGTATGATTTATGCATGTTGTTATTCTGTCATAGGCACTACGTTCATGCCTGTATAAGCTTTGTTCACCTCCGCCAAGCTAAGAGGAAACCACAAGGTGCCATCTTCTGTTAATCATGTGTACTACTGTACCTCTTATCACAATCACTGGATGGCATTCATGGTCCAGGATAATATACTCCCAGTTTAGGATATCAGAAACTTATATTGACAATTGTAGCCAAACTTGGGTTGTCTCCAACACATACTACAGACCAGCCTGTTGTCCGCTAGAACTTGCGTTGACATTACCATTTATTTCTGTTGTTGTTAACCCTCATGTATTGGTCTACCTCCTGTGTTTCAGCTGTTGCTGTGCGAGCCTGGCAACTCCGCTTGGTCCTGAGGTATTGGTATGTGTGGAGAAGTGGACTACAGAGAGAGGTGGACAGAGAGCAGAGTGTTGACCATGTGGCACAATGCAGCATACAGCATAGCGCTGGGGACACTATCCTACCCCACACACACTGACAGATGTGAAGTCACACACTATTGCAAGAACAACATTAGCAATACTCACCTTATGGTTAACTTCATGTGCCCTCATCTACCTCAACATCATACTTCGGAACATATTGCAAGAAGATTAAGTGAATTTCCTGAGTTTATGTGCAGATGTGGACTTGTGCATGCAGGAGTCAGAGATCAGTCAGCAGCAAGTCAACACCGCCATCTATTGGTGAGATGGAGCAAAGCACTTCTGAATTATTTCTGCAATACTCGGTCCATAGACAAGTTGCTGTATTCCTTAACTTTCTGTCTCTAATTTGTTCTGTCTGCAGCACGCTGGTCTGAGAAGTCTGGCCCTTAATATCGCTCAGATACTCATCGACTCAACAAGAACATCGCTGTCCAGCATCATCATCACACTGTAAGAGTTATGCTGCTACAGTACTATAATATCCATGTTAGTATAGTCACCCTGCATTAGTATCAGTACAATTTTGAAGGTTTCATTTGTATACATGTGTGTATATACCCTGTGATTGCTTCTAATCCTTTATACTGTATCCTATGTGTTTTTGTGTTCTATGTTGTTATGCGTCTTGTCCGTACCATTCATCACACATGAAGTTCCCGCCCAGGAAATAATAGTTATTTGAATTGAATTGGTCCGGTGTTAGTACCACGTCTGCTATGTTATGTGTTTTCTCTGTATCTTACAGGCAGGCATTGGATACTCTGGCAGCAACGTCTGGAGGAGGCTGAAGATTGGGTACTTCAGATGCAGATGACACACATCCACTACAGGTTGGCAGGCTCCTTTTGGCAAATTTCAGCGACGCACGCTGTCTATACACATGTTTTTTTTAAACTTCCCAGACAACTAGTGTGTTGCGTGTTAGAAGAGTAATTCTGAAAGTAGTTTCTCTGGCCTGACGTCACTACAGAGCTACTGCTTGAATCACTGGAGAGAGCAGCTTGTTGAGCACTGACAAATGCAGGTACACACACACCGACGTGTAACTGTCAAAATAAAGGAAACGCCAAAATAAAGCGTCTCAATAGGGCATTGGCTCCACCACGAGCCAGAACAGCTTCAATGCACCAGTTGGTGTTGATTCTGCAAGTGTCTGGAACTCTATTGGAGGGATACATCAACACTCTTCCACGCAAAATTCTATAATTTCGTACTTTGTTGATGATGTCTCAAGCCCCACTCTGAATCTCTCATAAGTGTTCAGTTGGGTTGTGATCTGGTGACTGAGATGTCCATGGCATACGGTTTACATCATTTCCATGGTCGTCAAAGCATTCAGTGACCACTTGTGCCCTATGAATGGGGTCATTGTCATGCTATGGAGGCATAGCCATGGTAGCTCAAATAATGGCATGCCAAGCGTTTTTGTACGTGACCCTAAGCATGATGGGATGTTAATTGCTGAATCAACTTAACCACACCTGTGTAGAAGCACCTGCTTTCAATACACTTTGTTAATCAAGTGGTTCTGTTATTTTTGGCAGTTACCTGTACATTACTGTGTGTGGTTGTAGGGTCTGGAGCGTCGTGCTCAGGCCTGGTTTGCGAACCACATCTTTCCACAGTGTCTGAACTCCTGGGTTGAGTTTACCTGCCAGAGGAAACAGCACAGGGAGAGGCGAGACGACACAATCCCATAATCACATCCTGTTTCTGAACTAGTGCTGATCTAGGATCAGGTCCACCCAGTCCATGTGATCTTATTAATTATGATCTGAAAGGTAAAACTGATCCTAGCACTACTACTATTATACTATATTATATATATATTTTTCTAAAGGGCCCTTGGCTACGTTTATGAACTACATATAGCTAGCCTTGTGGTGGTGATGATGACGTTTGTCTTAATGTGTGAAACACTCTAACCGTCTGTGGGCAGCGTCAGTACACCTGGGCCTTTTACACCTGGTGGGGACATTCAGAGGAGAGAAAGGATCAGAGGCTGGCTGAGAGGATGGTAAAACACAGCTGTCCCGACACACACACACACACCATCATGGTACAGCCATACACCCAGACAGAGCCCAGCTGTCCTGCCCTTTGGGCCTTGGTGCATGAAGAGAGGTTGTGTTTAAGTAGAGCCTGGCACCACTGGCAGTGGAGGGCGGGGTAGGAGAAGGAGAAACGGAGAGCCTCTGTCATACTGGACCACCATACTGTAGTCCACAACACACTGAGCCAGTGGAAGGACAACGTCACCATGATCCGGGACAGGTACTGTACGACTGACTGTAAAATATCAGTGAGGATCAGGATGATATTTTTCTTGATGTTATAATGCACGTTAATGACCTGCTACTTATGCTGACTGTTGGGGACCAACTGGTTCAGAAAGACGTAGACTGGTGTGTGTACTTAACAGGATTTGATTAGACCCTTTTGAGGTTTTGGTTAATCCTTCAAGTGTGTTTATCTCTTAAGGCGAAACCGAGAGGCGCAGGCAGGTCGACATGGGGATGTGTCTTGTGTGCGACGCGCCCTGAGTGGCTGGAGTGAGGTACAGCATCTTACCATATACAGTATAGTTTACCATTAGCCTTGCTCTGTTTGGTTTCTCCAGAGTAATCCTATATTCTTTGATGTCAGTGTGTCCAGCACAGAGGAGAGAAGAACAGCAGGCTGGATCAGTTTGTCTTCATGGCATGAGTCAGACTTCTCAAACACACCTTACAGGCCTGGAAGGCACAACAGAGCTCACATCCTATACATCACGGATGGGCAAATATTTTTGCTTTCTTTCAGAATTCCGGGTCTGAACTTTTGACAGTTGGAATAGTAGAATATGTACACAAGGTGCAGCTTCGAAATTTGGTTGTGCATCATCACTTTATCTTCTGTCACTGACAGTCACTCAATTAGCCCATGTCAACTAAAATGTATTAGATTGATAAGTTAGTCTAGCGGCGTGCTGTCTAAACATGTATTTATCATGGTAGAACTACCAACCAGGGGGGCCCCCATTGATTTTGGGAGTCACTCACTCAGATATCATATTAAAAACTGCTAACATTTCTCTCTGCCCCATGTCAAAATCTGTAGCATTGCAGGAAATTAACTTTAAAACTTAAACAACAACAAAAAATTGCTCCGCTATCAATACAGGGGGCCCCGCCAAAAGGCTAGGACTGGCTCTGACTGCATGTGTGGGTATGGATGTGCGTATGCACCCCTCAAAGTTGCCCATCCCTATTTATACGTTAACTGTTCTGAATGTTGTTAGTTAACACTTCTATTGTTCATTCATTTGGTCATCATGTGTTGTCTGACCTGACTGATGCTCCTTGCAGAATAGGCTCCACCCTGCCTTGTTTGTTTGTGTCCCTGTGGTGGCATCACCTCCAGACAGAGCAGGTCGATGAGCTTGTCGAGGAGCGCTACAGCCTGCATCAGCATGACTTCCTCCAGCATCAACCCAAATGGATCCACCGTCTCAATCTCTTTATCCACCGTCTCTTACTTGGAATGTTGATTTTGGTCATCTTTCTGACTGACACTTGTATTACTTTCTTCCCAGGAGGGTTCTGCGTGTGTGGAAGGAGACTGCAGCAGCCAGGAGCAGTGAGAAGAGGGCAGGGAACCACTACCGGCACTGTTCAGGCTAAGGTGTTAGAGCAGCTCTATCTGTTACCTATGATAAAGTCTCAGGCTTCATTGAAAGTTTTGTAGAAGCTCAATGACTTAGCTTCTAATTTATTTCTACAGCTTCGTATGTTATCAGTACTGTTACCACGACTGATTCTGGGTGCAACTACTGCTCAAGTCAGTGTGAAATACTCACCAACAAATATCTTCTTTTTTTTTCCTATAGGTGCTGTTGGCATGGAGGAAAGCCACATCCTGTGTCAAACCGTCACCGTCACCGGCAGTGAGCAGGGCTCCGAGTCGCATGGATAAAGGTAAATAGATACTAAGATGAAGACAAATAGTTCATTATTCAATGCTATTTTCTGTTAGATCAGTCTCCTGGCACATTGAATGAAGCCTCCACTGAAATGTGAAGCATACTGACACCATTTTGTATGTCTCAGTGAGGCAGCGGTGGACTTTCAGGAGATGGCGGGAGCGAAGCAGAGCAGTTGTGGAGGAGAGTACAGGTGTGGAGAAAACCAAAAGGCACCACCACCACTCTTCTTTGCAGTATGTTCAGATTGGGGACTATGTACTGGCAGCATCAGCAGAGCTATAAGGTAGATGGATACTGCGTTCGGTCCTGTGTTTGAGTCTGTTGTGTGGTGTTTGATACATTCTGATCCTATGTTAGTCTGTGTTTAATATTGTGTTTTTCATGTCCTTATTTAGGTGATGCAAGAAACGGGACACTCAATGTTGAGACGGGCCGCCCCCAGGTGGTAAGGGGAGGTAACAACACAGCCGCCATGCTTATCCTCAACACGGGGGCCACTCCTGTACCCCCTGTTCACTCATGACTGCACGGCCAGGCACAACTCCAACACCATCATTAAGTTTGCCGATGACACAACAGTGGTAGGCCTGATCACTGACAAGGATGAGAAAGCCTATAGGGAGGTCAGAGACCTGACCGTGTGGTGCAAGGACAACAACCTCTCCCTCAACGTGATCAAGACAGAGGAGATGATTGTGGACAACAGGAAAAGGAGAACCAAGCATGCCCCCATTCTCATCGACAGGGCTGTAGTGGAGCAGGTTGAGAGCTTCAAGTTCCTTGGCGTCCACATCAACAACAAACTAACATGGTCCAAGCACACCAAGACAGTCGTGAAGAGGGCACGACAAAACCTATTCCCCCTCAGGAGACTGAAAAGATTTGGCATGGGTCTTCAGATCCTCAAAAGTTTCTACAGCTGCACCATCGAGAGCATCCTGACGGGTTGCATCACTGCCTGGTATGGCAACTGCTCGGCCTCCGACCGCAAGGCACAACAGAGGGTAGTGCGTACGGCCCAGTACATCACCGGGCCAAGCTTCCTGCCACCAAGGACCTCTATACCTGGCGGTGTCAGAGGAAGGCTGTAAAAATTGCGCGCTGCTGCTACTGTCTGTTATTTTCTATGCATAGCCACTTTAACAACCCTACCTGCATGTACATAATTGTTAATTACCTCGACACCAGTTCCCCGCACATTGCATCTGTATCGGTACCCCCTGTATATAGCCCCGCTATTGTTATTCACTGCTGCTCTTAATTATTTGGTTTTCTTATCTCTTACTACTTCAATTTTATTTTTTAGGTATTCTCTTAACCGCATCGTTGGTTAAGGGCTTGTAAGTAAGCATTTCACTGTAACCTGTTGTATTTGGCACATGTGACAAATACAATTTGATTTGAAACAATACATGCCAGCTCTTTTTTTCTTTTTTTGCACGCTGGAATATTGTGGTGAGGTTATTGCTGTTTTAACATGGTTATTTCAAATACTAAAGGTCAACTTACCAAGACTTGTGTGAGAAATTGTGTTCAAGTTACTTTAAAATACAATTATTTAATTGAAAAATAGTGTTTTGGGATGTTTCTTGGCTTTAATGATCTCCTCTTTCTATGATCCATCTGTGAGCTTCTGAGTGTCGGGGTGAACTCCTGGCTGTTATGTAACTCAGTGTTTTTCTTCCCTGGCCTGCACAGCTGCAGCACAGAAGGGGAGAGAGGCTGAGCAGACAGAACTGGCCCTTTGGCATTGGTCCCTCAGTCTGCAGGCCAAGGTAACACCTGGACACATACTTCACTGTCGGCTGGCCTTCAGCCTAACTAAAACATGAAATATTATCCCTGTCTCTGTTTGTCTGTAGTGGAGGACATCTCTCCTGTATGATTACCATTGCTGACCCTGTTAATGTACAGCCTGGGTCCAGATCTGTTTGTGCTGTCTTTCCAATGACCATAGGAGTTAGCAAGACCGCAGAAACGGCTCTGTGACCAGGCTAATGGGTGTAACGTCAGAGACCTATTTTCCTCATTGATGATATCCAGGCCACAGCTGGAATAAGGATATGAAAAGGACTCGATAGACATAATGAATGAGACATCCCCTGGTGAATAGAGTGGAAATGTATAGAATAGTGTATACTCCTCAGACACACTGGATGAGACGGAAGATCCCCTGGTGTGTTCTGTTCCAGGTGCTGGAGGCTATGGGTCGCGGAGTAGCACCGAAAGCAGGAGAGGCTGGCCCAGGATGCCCAGTTCTATAGAGACCAGCTTCTGAGGAAAGGGGTGGCCCACGCCGCTCACATGGGCAGCTTCTGCACCAACATAGCACTTCACAGCCAGGAGCAGGTGTGTGTGAGCAGATGCTGTATTTTATTATTCTAGTGTGTCTTGTCTGTGTGGAACTGTATCAAGCCTGTCTTTTTTTGGTACTTTACAGAGTTCTTCGCGGTGTCTCCAGGGGTGGTGTTGCAGTGGAAACAGACAGCAGTGAGGTTTCAAAAAATTTAATATTATTTCACCTTTATTTAACCAGGTAGGCCAGTTGAGAACAAGTTCTCATTTACAACTGCAACCTGGCCAAGATGAAGCAAAGCATTGTGACAAAAACAACACAGAGTTACACATGGGATAAACAAGTCAATAACACAATACAAAAATCTGTATACAGTGTGTGCAAAATGAAGTAAGGAGGTTAGGCAATAAATAGGCCAATAGTGGCGAAGTAATTACAATTAACACTGGAGTGATATACGTGCAGATGAGGATGTGCAAGTAGAAATACTGGTGTGCAAAAGAAAACAAACAAATTTAGGGATGAGGTAGATAGTTGGTAGGATGGGCTATTTACAGATGGGCTGTGTACAGCTGCAGCGATCTGCAAGCTGCTTTGACAGCTACGCTTAAAGTTAGTGAGGGAGATATGTCTCCAGCTTCAGTGATTTTTGAAATTGTTCCAGTCATTGGCAGCAGGGGACTGGAAGGAAAGGCGGCCAAAGTAGGTGTTGGCTTTGGGGATGACCAGAGAAATATACCTGCTGGAGCGTGTGCTACGAGTGGGTGTTGCTATGGTGACCAGTGAGCTGAGATAAGGCGGAGCTTTACCGAACAAAAACTTATAGATGACCTGGAGCCAGTGGGTTTGGCGACGAATATGTAGTGAGTACCAGCCAACGAGAGCAAACAGGTCGCAGTGGTGGGTAGTATATGGAGTTTTTGTGACAAAAGATGGCACTGTGATAGACTGCATCCAATTTGCTGAGTAGAGTGTTGGAGGCTATTTTGTAAATGCCATCGCCGAAGTCAAGGATTGGCAGGATAGTCCGTTTTACGAGGGTATGTTTCGAAATCGGAATCCGATAATAGATTTAATTTTGGATTGGATATGCTTAATGAGTCTGGAAGGAGAGTTTACGGTCTAGCCAGACACCTAGGTATTTATAGTTGTCCACATATTCTAAGTCAGAACCGTCCAGAGTAGTGATGGTGGCGGGTGCGGGCAGCGATAGGTTAAAGAGCATGCATTTTGTTTTAATAGCATTTAAGAGCAGTTGGAGGCCACGGAAGGAGTGTTGTATGGCGTTGACGCTCGTTTGGAGGTTTGATAACAGTGTCCAAAGAAGGGCCCGATGTTTACAGTATGGAATCGTCTGCGTCGAGGTGGATCAGGGATTCACCTGCAGCAAGAGCGACATCATTGATATATATATACAGAGAAAAGAGTCATCCCGAGAATTGAACCCTGTGGCACCCCCATAGAGACTGCCAGAGGTCCGGACAACAGGCCCTCCGATTTGACACACTGAACTCTGTCTGAGAAGTAGTTAGTGAGCCAGGCGAGGCAGTCATTAGAGAAACCAAGGCTGTTGAGTGTGCCGATAAGAATACGGTGATTGACAAGAGTCAAGCCTTGGCCAGGTCGATGAAGATTGCTGCGCAGTACTGTCTTTAATCGATGGCGGTTATGATATCATTTAGGACCTTGAGTGTGGCTGAGGTGCACCCGTGACCAGCTCGGAAACCAAATTGCATAGCGGAGAAGGTATGGTGGGATTCGAAATGGTCGGTGATCTGTTTGTTCACTTAGCTTTCGAAGACTTTAGAAAGACAGGGCAGGATGGATATAGGTCTGTAACAGTTTGGGACAAGAGTATCTCCCCTTTTGAAGAGGGGGATAACCGCGTTCCAGTCTAGGAATCTCAGATGATACGAGAGGTTGAACAGACTAGTAATAGGTGTTGCAACAATGGCGGCGGATCATTTTAGGTAGAGAGGGTTCCGATTTTCTAGCCCAGCTGATTTGTAGGGATCCAGATTTTGCAGCTCTGTCAGAACATCAGTTGTCTGGATTTGGGTGAAGGAGAAGTGTGGGGGCTTGGGCCAGTTGCTGCGGTGGGTGCAGAACTGTTGGCCCAGGGTTAGGGTAGCTAGGTGGAAAGCATGGCCAGCTGTAGAGAAATGCTGAAGAGAGTGACTGAAATTTTGGATTTTCGTGGATTTATCAGTGGTGACAGTGTTTCCTAGTCTCAGTGTAGTGGGCAGCTGGGAGGAGGTGTTCTTATTCTCCATGGACTTTACAGTGTCCCAAAGCTTTTTGGAATTATTGCTGCAGGATGCAAAATTCTGTTTTAAAAAGCTAGCCTTTGCTTTCCTATCTGACTGTGTATATTGGTTCCTGACTTCCCTGAAAAGTTGCATATCGCAGGGAATATTTGATGCTAGTGCAGTACACCACAGGGTGTTTTTGTGGTGGTCAAGGGCAGTCAAGTCTGGAGTGAACCAAGGGCTAATCTGTTCTTAGTTCTACATTTCTTGACTGGGGCATGCTTATTTAAGATGTGAGGGAGATATGTCTCCAGCTGCAGTGATTTTTGCTATTTGTTCCAGTCGTTGGCAGCAGGGAACTGGAAGGAAAGGTGGCCAATTGTTTTGGAATTAGTGCTGCAGGATGCAAAATTATGTTTGAAAAAGCTAGCCTTTACTATCCTAACTGACTGTGTATTGGTTCCTGACTTCCCTGAAAAGTTTCATATCACGGGGACTATTCCCACTTTTAAAGAACAACCAGACATCCTCTACTGATGGGATGAGGTCAATATCCTTCCAGGATACCCGGGCCAGGTCGATTAGAAAGGCCTGCTCGCAGAAGTGTTTTAGGGAGCGTTTGACAGTGATGAGGTGTGGTCGTTTGACCGTGTGCCCATGACGGACGCAGACAATGAGGCAGTGATCGCTGAGATCCTGAAAACAGCAGAGGTATATTTAGAGGGCAAGTCGGTCAGGATGATATCTATGAGGGTGCCCATGCTTACGGATTTGGGGCTGTACCTGGTAGTTCCTTGACAACTTGTGTGAGATTGAGGGCATATAGCATAGATTGTAGGATGGCCAGGGTGTTAAGCATATCCCAATTTAGGTCACCTAGCAGTACAAACTCTGACGATAGATGGGGGCAATCAATTCACATATGGTGTCCAGGGTATAGCTGGGGGGGGCAATAGTGAGGGACTTATTTCTGGAGAGATGGATCTTTTAAAAGTAGAAGCTCGACCTGTCTCGACCATATTATGACAGAACTCTGCAGGCTATCTCTACAGTGGATTGCAATTCCTGACCCCTTTAGCAGTTCTGTCTTGACGGAAAATAATTGGGGATGGAAATTTCAGAATTTTTGGTGGCCTTCCTAAGCCAGGATTCAGACACTGCTAGGACATCCGGGTTGGCGGAGTGTGTTAAAGCAGTGAATAAAGCAAACTTAGGGAGGAGGCTTCTGATGTTAACATGCATGAACCCTAGGCTTTTACGGTAGCAGAAGTCAACAAATGAGGGTGCCTGGGGAATGGGAGTGATGCTCGAGGATGCAGGGCCTGGGTTAACCTCTACATTAACAGAGGAGGAGTAGGATGAGGGTACGGCCTAAGGCTATAAGAACTGGTCGTCTAGTGCTTTGGGAACAGAGATTAAAAGGAGCAGATTTCTGGGTGTGGTAGGATAGATTCAGGGCATAGTGTACAGACAAGGGTATGATAGGGTGCGAATACAGTGGTTGTAAACCAAGGCATTGCGTGACGATGAGAGTGGTTGCATCTCTGGAGGCGCCAGTTAAGCAAGGTGTGGTCTCTGCATGTGTGGGGGGTGGGACAAGGGGGCTATCTGAGACATGTTGAGCAGGACTAGGGGCTCCACAGTAAAATTAAACAATAAGAGCTGCCCTACACAACCGTATACAAGGCATATTGACATTAGAAAGAGCCATAAAGCAATCACAGGTGTTGATTGGGAGAGCTAAGACAACACCGGGGAAACAGCTAAGACAACAGCAATGGGTAAATGGCGATGAATGGGCAGAGCGGGTCAGTTGGCTACACAGAGGGCCTGAGTTCGAGGCTGGGGCCGACAGATAAACTAAATTAAGTACCGTGGTAATGAACAGTCCAGCAGGTATCAGCTGTGTAGCCGAGTGATCATAGGGTCAAAAGCAGCAATAGTTGAAATAGGGAGCCGTTGGGTAGTTGATTGCTACACTAGGCGAGCGGGAGACACGGCGTTCAGGAAGCTAGCGGGCCGGGGATAGCAGATGGATCATCATCAACATCCACGATGCAGAGGCCGGTTGAGAGCACATCGGCCTAATTATGTCAGCATACCAGTCGTGATGGATCGGCGGGGCTCCGTGTCGACAAAGGGTCCAGGGTAATTGTCAAGAGAGGTATTGTAGTTGGTGTACTTCGTTTGCTAGCAGGGAGATGGGCCTAGCTCGAGGCTAACTGGTGCATGCTTCTGGACAAGGGTGCTGGCCACAATAGCCACTCGGTAGCAGCTGGCTAGCTGCAAAGATCCGGTGTAATGGTCCAGAGCGTGACCTGTTTGCCCAGCCTTGGTGCAGAGGGCCTCACCCACAGCCGGACACAGACTCAGTGGTGCAGGGAGTGGGAGACCGCACACTCAACTACCTGTACTGGTGGCCACTATGTCAACATCAGACCCTAAACCTTACGGGGAGGGTTTTCCGAATACATGGAGAATCTCAATTCAAATCCCTTTTTACTCCAGGGCAAGGCTTAATGTTTGTCTGGGAAACTGGCCCTATGTCTCCTATCCTTGGGAGTCTTACAGTAGCTCTTTCTGTGTGCAGGGTGGCCGTGCGTGCTTCCAGATGACAACCACAACGGCCTAGAGTTCTGCTGTACTCCCCGGTCAAAGAGCTGCTACCACCTGCAGCTCCTCTACCACCTCCAACCCAGGTCCCAGTGACAGCGAGCTTCGACCCTGCTGCAGCCTCCCTCCCCATTAGTCCCATACTGGCACGCCCAGCGCCCCCATCTCAGTCTCCCAACAGCTCCACATTATGGATCAGTAGACCAGACTGCCCCCCTCCTCATTCATGACCACCTACAGTCAAACTAAGGTAGTGAGGAGTCACTACTGCACCCCCCTTAGCCTGGACCATAGAGCTGCTCAATATCCACATGGACATGCAGCGCTTCCAACAGGGCTGCAAGCAACTTCAGTAAGGACCCACAGGTCTGTGATTAACATTACTGTTGGATCTTGTTTATACATTCTGGTGGATTTGTGTGTGTGTTTGTAGGGCGTACAGTACCTTGCAAAAATATTCATCCCCCTTGGTGTTTTTTCCTATTTTGTTGCATTACAACCTGTAATTTAAATAGATTTGATTTGGATTTCATGTAATGGACAAATACAAAATAGTCCAAATTGGTGAAGTAAAATTTTAAAAAATGTATTGTTTGAAAAAAATGTGATAATATAAAAACCGCAAAAGTGATGCGTGCATATGTGTTCACCCCCTTGGCTATGAAGCCCCTAAATAAGATCTGGTGCAACCAATTACTTTCAGAAGTCACATAATTTGTTAGATTGCACACAGGTGGACTTTAAGTGTCACATGATCTCAGTATATCTACACCTGTTCTGAAAGGCCCCAGAGTCTGCAACACCACTTAACAAGGGGCACCACCAAGCTTAAGAAGACCACCAAAAATTCAGAAATTTCCATCCCCAAGCAAGCGGCACCATGAAGACCAAGGAGCGCTCCAAACAGGTCAGGGACAAAGTTGTGGAGAAGTACAGATCAGGGTTGGGTTATAAAAAATATCAGAAACTTTGAACATCCCACAGCGCATCATTAAATCCTTTATTAAAAAATGAAAAGAATATGGCACCACAACAAACCTGCCAAGAGAGGGCCGCCCACCAAAACTCACAGGCAAGGAGGCCATTAATCAGAGAGGCAACAAAGAGACCAAAGATAACCCTGAAGGAGCTGCAAAGCTCCACAGCGGAGATTGGAGTATCTGTGGAGGATCACTTTAAGCCGTACACTCCACAGGGCTGAGCTTTAAAGAAGAGTGGCCTGAAAAGGCCGTTGCTTAAAGAAAAAAATAAGAAACACTTTGTGTTTGCCAAAAGGCATGTGGGAGACTCCCCAAACATATGGAAGAAGGTACTCTGGTCAGATGAGACTAAAATTGAACTTTTTGGCCATCAAGGAAAACGCTATGTCTGGTGCAAACCCAACACCTCTCATCACCCCGAGAACACCATCACCACAGTGAAGCATGGTGGTGGCAGCATCATGCTGTGGGGATGTTTTTCATCGGCAGGGACTGGGAAACTAATCAGAATGGAAGGAATGATTTGATAGCGCTAAATACAGGGAAATTCCTGAGGGAAACCTATTTCAGTCTTCCAGAGATTTGAGACTGGGACAGAGGTTCACCTTCCAGCAGGACAATGACCCTAAGCATACTGCTGAAGCAACACTCAAGTGGTTTAAGGGGAAACATTTAAATGTCTTGGAATGGCCTCGTCAAAGCCCAGACCTCAATCCAATTGAGAATCTGTGGTATGACTTAACGATTGCTGTACACTAGCGGAACCCATCCAACTTGAAGGAGCTGGAGCAGTTTTGCCTTGAAAAATCCCAGTGGCTAGATGTGCCAAGCTTATAGTCACCCCAAGAGACTTGCAGCTGTAATTGCTGCAAAAGGTGGCTCTACAAAGTATTGACTTTGGGGAGTGAATAGTCATGCACACTCAAGTTTTTTTTTTTTTTCACAATAAAAAATATTTTGCATCTTCAAAGTGGTTGTGTTGTATAAATCAAATGTTACAAACCACCCCCAAAAATCAGTTTTAATTTCAGGTTGTAAGGCAACAAAATAGGAAAAATGCCAGGGGGGTGAATACTTTCTCAAGCCACTGTAGCTAAGACTTGAAGAGGTGTTGAGCAGCTGGCTGCAGACGAGTGGAAGTGAGGGAGAGACTGCGGAGAGGAACACAATCAGCCAAGGGCTGGATGAGGTAAGACTTGAAGGGAAGATGCTGCGGTCATTGGTATATGTAAGGGCCACAATGTCTTCAAGGCAGAGTAATTAAGGATTTATAAACAAACAATGGTGATTATGAAAAGAAAAAAAATGGAGAGAAAAAAAAAGTATACTGGCTATTCACCAGTCCATAAAGAACCAGAACCAATCATTGAAGTAATACTTTTTTCATTGGTTTCCTATCCACTTATAAATGAATAACTAAACTGATGGCTTTGATTTAGCATGCATTCCTCTGGAGGTGTCATTTTCATGTGAGCCATAAATCTTCAGCTATGAAAACGGAGCAGTCAGAATTTACAGCAAGTATATAATAACCATGCCATATTGTGCAACGATTTTTTTTCCCATTTTGTGGTCATTCCAGATTCATTTTCCAGCTCTTTGTATTGTTATTGACAGATGGAGTGTATTGGAAGACTGTCAGCTGAGCTGGCAGAGCAGAAGCCTGTAAATATCTTGCATGCTGCCAGGATCCACAGGATAGAGAGTGTTCTCCACAGCAGCACAGCCACGGGACTGGGACTGGGACTGGGACAGGCAGTTCTCAGCAGGCCTCCAGAGCATGGGGCTACTGATCATTACTCTGTCCACCACACTAGATGACTGACCGGACCATGGTCGCCCCAGTGGTGTAAGAGAATGACATGTTGCCATTCTCCACTGGTTGTTTTTTATAGTATAAAAACATCATTATTCAAAATAGAGGCAGATGTATGGAAATTGTTCAATTGAAGCTTTTGAATTAAAACCCTGATCTTGGTGTTAATCGGTTGGACTGAAAAAGAATGGCATGGCAAGGCAGCTGTTTGATTTATGTTTGACTTGACTATACTGTAATGGCTTTTTTTTACATGTATAATGTTTTGGTGTTTGTACATTTTAATAAAATATTGGCTACATGCCTAATTATGTTGGTATTTTCTGCATTAAACTTTGCAGTGCTTAACTGTTTTTCACAAAACTATTACCAAAATAAATATAACACTCGATGTTTATTATTACATAATCATGCATTCAATGTGTTCACCGCGATAAGCCAAACAAACTGGAGGTGTGAGATACTGGCAACTGTTCTACAGATCTCAAACGCGTAAAAGTGCTTGGATGCGGGTCGTCCGCGTGACGTTACATGGAAATATTTTCCAGATGCGCGCAGAGCAGTGGCGCAGAATCCCCTATTTTTGGCTATTTCGGAAGTTCTACGCTTGCACAATAGTTTGATTTCTTTAGGTCGTCTGTAGTAATAAGAAATCATGTTGAATTATGAAGACGGATTTCAGGACGAATTGGAAGGGGTCCGCCAACCTCGCTGCGTAAAGTAAACTGCGTTTGGTTTGTTCAGCTCTTCAGTCCTTTTCAGAGTCCAAAATGAGGGCAATGCATGCCATTCTAATAATTTTCATCTGCCTTCACTATAGTTGGGGTAAGTGTTCATCCAATCTAGTATAGTTTTGGGTGGAGGTACTCAAAATTCCAATTGTTAATCGTTTGGTTAGCCTTGCTGGGTAATGTTGCCCTTTTCAAATATATTCTTGCTTTTGTGGTTTCACCTAATTTCAGGGATTGTTCTGAAAATGTTGTGGTCCTATACATTTTAATTAATCTCATACAGTATTGTAACAATGTATTCTCCCTCTACAGCAGTTGTTTATTTATTTCCCATTGGAAAGGAAATAGTGAGTTATGCATGCAGGTTAATATTGATGCTATTTCTTAGGTCCTAATATTACTCTCCTTAACCCCAGTTTTATTTCCCTTTTTGTTTTAGGTAAGAAGATGCGCTGGTGCACGGTGTCTGAGCAGGAGCAGAAGAAGTGTGCTGAGCTGGCCAAGGCCCTGGTGGCAGTGTTGCCTCCTGCTGCTGTGGCAGCATTCGCAAGGCTCTCCTGTGTCCTTGCCTACAGCACTACCGACTGCATCAACAAGATCAGGGTCAGAAAATACCTGCTCTCTCCAGATACCAGAAAGACAGAAAGACCAGAAAGATGTTGTTAATGCTGATACTGATTTCAGACAGGGCAGGTTTACCATACAGATGCTCCTTCATAGCCAACTGTATCTGATGCTTTTCCTCCAGGCTAACCGTGCTGACATAGTAACATTGGATGCAGGGGAAGTCTACACTGCAGTGAAGCAGTTTGGCCTCACTGCCATTGCCAAGGAGATCTACAGTGACGGTTGGTTAACGACACTTAAGATTTGGATCCTTTTAGTCCAGAACTAGGCACAATCTGTGTACGGGAAACATTTAAGCAATAAGGTACGAGGAGGTGTGGTATATGGCCACTATACCACGGCTAAGGGCAGTTCTTATGCACGATGCAACGCGGAGTACTGTGTCCAGTTTATTGTATGTCTGTCACCTGTTTGCCCAGGAGGCTGTATTCTGTCGGTGGCGGTGGTGAGGAACCGCACCCTGGACGTGCGCTCCCTGCAGGGCCAGAGAAGCTGTCATACTGGGGCCCGCTGGACGGCAGGCTGGAGTCTACCCTTGGGCTTCCTGCTGTCCCGCAACTACCTGACCTGGGCAGAGGAGCAGCCACTCAGTCAGGGTAAGAACATAGACCGACATATCCATCCAAATTGTTGAATCATAATTTTATTAAGTGTAATCCCGGTTACCCAAAAGTTTGTCATTTTCTGTTTTACTTCTGGGGGGATGCCGTTAACAATTGCTCACTTCGGAAGAAAAGGAAGTGAGCCTTGACAAGTTCTCGCCGTTTCATCTGTCCATGAGAATCTGTCCACGAGAGCTTGTTACATTTTAAACTGCGTTTCCAAAACTCAGTCCTGGGGACCCCAAGGGGCACATGTTTTATTTTGATGACTAGTTGATTATTTAAATCAGCTGTGTAGTGTTAGGGCAAAAACCAAAACGTGCACCCCTTGGGGTCCCCAGGACAGAGTTTAGGAAACGCTGGTGTTTCTGGTGGCATTAGAACCCGGGACTCTTGCTCGCTAATCCAACTTCTTAGAGGACATGCTCAAGGTCAGAGGCTGACAATAGGGCTTCCAAGTCTCAGGCAGGCCTAACTTATCACGAGAGCGTGATTCCAAATCACCTCCGCTACAAAGGAATGGTCTCTATCCCCACTCTTCTCTTTGGCAGCGGTCAGTGCCTTCTTCAATGCCAGTTGTGTTCCTGGGGCGGCTGCCATAGCACCCGTCCTGTGTACCCTGTGTCAGGGTCAGAAGTCCTACATCGCCCAGCGCAACTTCCACTGTGAGACGGCACATGGCGAACCCTTCTACAACAGCCAGGGGGCGCTCAGGTCAGATGGGAGGGTCATATCAGGACAGACACAATGATAATGATATGGTCATTTAAAAATGATTCTCGTTGTCTATCAGGTGTCTCAAGACTGGGGCAGGGGATGTTGCTTTTGTGGACCATACAGCCCTGGAGGGTATTGAAGGTACACAAAAAATATAGATATTCTGGAACAATACACAACTACCATTCAAGTACTTCAGAGTTCTTTCTCAAGACTAGTCAAATAGCTGTTGAAACATCCCCCTCCGCTCTCTCTCTATCCCTGTTTTTTTTTTCTCTTCCAGAGAGTGAGAGGGAGGATTACCAACTGCTGTGTACTGATGGTACCCGTGCGCCACTAAGCCACTATGGGAGCTGCAACCTGGGAAGGGGACCAGGACAGGGCATGGTCACTCGACTCAGTGTTCGTAAGATCGCACGCAAGTTCCTGGCGGCAGCACAGGTAGTAACCCTTTCTGTCTTCAACCACTTCTAGAAGCAGCAGGTGTGGGACTTGTCGGGACAGCTCAGGGCTTCCAGCCCTCTACTCAGGATGACCACTTGTGAAACAGGGTTGGGTTTGCAAGGGAAAGCGTGTCCACTGTATTTAACATCAGTGTATATCACATTTGCATCAATCCACCTGCATGTGTCATCTATAGTATGTCCCTTGTTTGTATTTTTGTTGCTGAGAGAATGTCCAATGGATTTCCTAATCAGATGGCGTTTGGCCGGCGGGGTCGAGAGAGGCAACGTTTCCAGCTTTTTAACTCTGCTCCGTTCGGCGCCGCTGATCTGCTCTTCAAGGATGTCACAGAGAAGCTGTCCATTCTAGAGGATAACAAGGACATCAGTCAGGTGCTGGGGCTGGACTATGTGGCTCTCCTCAAAGGCCTTGGACATGAAGGTGCCTACCTACTCACATGGGCAGTGGGGGTGTATGTAGGCTGCTCATTGGGAAAACTAATTTGCTGCTACATTATGCATCATAACTAAATATTTTTTCTTCTGTTGTGTATCTATAGGAAGCTCATTGGAGGACAGTGTTGTGCGTTGGTGCTGCATTAGCCATGCAGAACAGAAGAAATGTGAGCAGTGGGCTCTCAGCATTAAGTCAGACCCATTGGTGTGTGTTAGAGCCATCTCCATGAGCGACTGTGTCGAGAAGATTAAGGTAAGCAGACTAAGATAAAACTACAGGGTGTGGAAAATCATAACCCTATCCATAACCTACTGTCATTCTATGCAGCCCTACATCTTGATCTCCACTTACTGTGTTGTCACAGAGAGATGAGGTGGATGCGGTCTCGCTGGACGCCACACATGCATTCATCGCTGGGAAATGTGGCCTTGTCCCCGTGGTAACAGAGTATTATGGTATGCCTGATAATAATGTAATGGTTACAGAACAAGTTATTTATCATGGACGCTCACTGCAGTCAGTGTCTGTCGTCGACTCTTTCTCTCTCCACTTCTCTCAGGGAAGACGTGCGTACCGGCTGAGGGAGGAGCTGAAAAAGCAGGCCATTTAGAGACGGATGGTGAGCTGAACAGAAGAGAAGTCCATTCATCTGTAAATGTACATGATTTTATTCTAAGCAGTTCCTTGTGTCCCCACAGTTTTGCCGTCCGTCGTTGGTGTTGCGGTCGTGAAGCGCTCCACCAGGGGTGTGTTCTTTGGGAACTTTGGGGGCAGGCGCTCCTGCCACGGCCACATGTACAGCCCTGCAGGCTGGCTTCTGCCCTTTAGACACACCCTCAGCCTGGAACACAACAACACCTCTCCCTGCGAACCAAACCAAGGTACCATTCCTGCCTGACAGTTGCATCTCCCTTTCCTGTGTGTGTGTTTTATATTTATATTTATGTACCAGTCAAAAGTTTGGACACACCTACTCATTCAAGGGTTTTTCTTTATTTTGACTATTTTCTACATTGTATAATAAGTGAAAACATCAAAACTATGAAATAACACATAAGGAATCATGTAGTAACCAAAAAAGTGTTATAAAATATATTTTGATTTGTTTATTTGAGATTCTTCCAAGTAGCCACCCTTTGCATTGATGATAGCTTTGCACACTCTTGGCATTATCTCAACCAGCTTCATGATGCAATCACCTGGAATGCATTTCAATTAACAGGTGTGCCTTGTTAAAAGTGAATTTGTGGAATTTATTTCCTTCATGCATTTGAGCTAATCATTTGTGTTGTTACAAGGTAGGGGTAATATACAAAAGATGGCCCTATTTGGTAAAAGACCAAGTCCATATTATGGCAAGAACTGCTCAAATAAGCAAAGAGAAACGACAGTCCATCATTCCTCTAAGACACGAAGGTCAGTCAATACGAACAATTTCAAGAGCTTTGAATGTTACTTCAAGTGCAGTCGCAAAGAATCATCAAGAGCTATGATGAAACTGGCTCTCATGAGGACCGCCACAGGAAAGGAAGACCCGGAGTTACCTCTGCTGCAGAGGATAAGTTCATTAGAATAACTGCACTTCAGATTGCAGCCCAAATAGACGTTTCACAGAGTTCAAGTAACAGACACTTCTCAACTGTTCAGAGGAGACTGTGTGAATCAGGCCTTCATAGTCAAATTGATGCAAAGAAACCATTATTAAAAGGACACAAATTAGAAGAATCTCCTTGCTTGGGCCAAGAAATACGACCGGTGGAAATCTGTCCTTTGGCCTGATGAGTCCAAATTTGGGATTTTTGGTTCCAATGCAGAGTAGTTGAACGGATCTCTGCATGTGTATTTCCACCATAAAGCATGGAGGAGGAGGTGTTATGTTATGGGGGTGCTTGGCTGGTGACACTGTCTGTGATTGATTTCATTTAGAATTCAAGGCACACTTAACCAGCATGGCTACCACAGCATTCTGCAGCAATACACTATCCCATCTGGTTTGGGCGTAGTGGGACAGTCATTTGTTTTTCAACAGGACAATGACCCAACACACCTCCAGGCTGTGTTAGGGCTATTTTACCAAGGAGAGTGATGGAGTGCTGCATCAGATGACCTGGCCTCCACAATCCCCCGACCTCAACTAAATTGAGTCAGACTGCAGAGTGAAGGAAAAGCGGCCAGCAAGTGCTCAGCATATGTGGCAAATCCCTCAAGACTGTTGGCGAAGCTGGTTGAGAGAATGCCAAGAGTGTTTAAAGCTATCATCAAGGCAAAGGGTGGCTATTTGAATAATCTCAAATATAAAATATATTTTGATTTGTTTCACTTTGTTTGTTTACTACATTTACTACATGATTCCATATGTGTTATTTCATAGTTTTGATGGCTTCACTATTATTCTACAATGTAGAAAATAGTACAAATAAAGAAAAACCCTTGAATGAGTTGATGTTCTAAAACGTTTGACCAGTAGTGTATATAAGGTCCCACAGTTGACAGTGCATGTCAGCAAAAACCAAGCCATGAGGTCGAAGGAATTGTCCGTAGAGCCCCAAGACAGGATTGGGTCAAGGCGCCGGTCTGGAGAAGGGTACCAAATCTGGGCCTGACTCCCAAGTGGGTGGGCCTATTTCAATTGACTGATTTCCTTATATTAACTGTAAATCGTTGAAATTGTTGTGTTTATATATATTGTGTGTGTGTGTGTGTGTGTGTGTGTGTGTGTGTGTGTGTGTGTGTACTAGTATGCAGATAACTAGCTCGGGTATACTGCAATTCACAATTTTATCCTTGTGTAGACTACAACATGAAATTACCCAAAATTCTTACAGCACAATAGGCTGATATTTGGTGAGGATGTGTATTCTGCTCATCTCTCCTAGTGTACAACGAGGTGTTCTGGAAGGGCTGTCTCCCTGGTTCTCAGGGAAACCTCTGTAAAGTGTGTATGGGGGGCACTGGGGAGGCTGCCACCAAACGCTGTGCAGACAACCACAACGAGCGTTACTACGGCAACATGGGGGCTTTGAGGTGAGTGGTGGCTCTCTTGTTGCATGTTCGTATTCATTGTTCATGGATAAAAAATGCAGTCATTCAATCTTACATCAAGTTGTCACAGTGCTTTACAGAAACCTGGCAATGTGAAAGATTTGTTGTGATTGTTATGACGTTGCCCCATGGTTATTTGTGCAGGTGCCTGGTAGGAGATGCCAGTGGGAAGAGCTATGGAGATGTGGCCTTTGTTGAGCAGCACAATCTAGAGAGCAACATCCTCAGTGAGAACCTCATACAACTCTTATACATAGTTAGGCTACATATGTCCACCACACTCACACACCATGAAGTAATAATGGTATACGTTCAGGCAAACAGTTACAGGTTATAATAATGTTCTTGTTTTTCCTCATTTGGTTTGTGATACTTTTTATATTACATTTTCTTTGTTTGTGTTGTGCTCCAGGTCTGAGCCCCAGTGGGTGGGCGGATGGGTGGCTATCCTGGGACTTTGAGCTTTTGTGTGGGGATGGCCGGCGGGAACCTTTATCTGAATGGGAGAACTGTAACCTAGGAGCCATCCCACCCAACATCATCATGACAAGACCTGTGCTCACTTCTCGCGTCTACGACTTCCTCATGAAGTCACAGGTGAGACTGCGGAGTCAGACAAACAGGAATCTAAACCAACCTAATTATTCTGGCAACACTGTATTAATTTCATACTATTTTTTTCTTCTTCTAACAAGCCATTCCAAATGTTCCCATCCCTTGAAGGAGACTCTGGCATCCAACCCAGACACAGAATTCCGTCTGTTTCAGTCCCAGCAGTATGGAGAGAGTGATCTGCTGTTTAAAGATGCCACTCAGTGCCTCATCCACACCAGTCACCTGGACTACCGCACCATACTTGGAGATGAGTTCTACAGACTAGCAGAGACTGTCTTCAACTGCACACACTCAGGTGGAAATTGATACTTTATCATGTGCATGTTTATACTGAAACTGTGTACTGTTGAAATGTTATTGACTATAAAGTAGCCAATGTATGTATTAATTTTCTCTCTGACAGACATCTTGGAATTTTGCAACCAGGACGTGTGCAGCATATTTTGAGCAACAGAGAGAAGAGAAATCACATGTTTCACATTGACCTATTGTGGAGGCCCTAACCAAAATGCCAAAATGTAATATTGTTTCTTGCTTCTTGTAATTCCTCAGTCCACACCCACCTGAATGTTAAATATATATATATAGAATTGTCAGATACTTTTCAATGAAAGCTTCTGTTTCTTTTCAGCAATATGTCATTTTTCAAACTTTTGGTAATGTGTGCAGGGGTTCCAAAAGTAGGGTCTGTAGCAAAATCTCTAAATATTAAAACAAATATTTTATTTTTATTTTTTGAAAAATTACTAGCAACAACAAATTAAAAGGATTTTGGACAAGGGATCCGTGGAAAAAGTTGAAGTTACAATACAATGTCATATTCATGTTCTTAGCCCTTATATGCACAACATGGGCCTGTGAGGCTCACAGATTGGTCTTCACAATACTCCATCAATGATCTTGTTCAACAGAATTCTTCTTCATTCCCCCAAAATTTGGTTTTGAACACAGTGCATTATTTTAATATTGCAAAATGTGTAGAATTGCAAGAAATTAGCTTTAAAACGGTATGGTATTGCCAAGGTCTGGACATGCACTGTTTTAGTCAACGTAAAACTACGTGTATGCTATTTTTAATGCCGTCTACAGTAGGAGTTGTATTCTGATGAGGGCGACTGATGCATTTGCTGACACGAAATGAGTCCCCGACGCAAAGTTTGGGAACCCGCTTGTGTACCACACACTGAGCTATGAACGTTAGTACGTTGGTAAATTCCACCAGACTACAAGTCCCAGCGTGCATAGCGGCGGCTGCCGTTATTCGTTACACTGGTATTTCCTGTCGCTCTTTTTCGTAAGAGTTGGCTGCCTGCTACATTGTCGGCTGTTTATTCTATCAAACGTGTACCTCGTGCCATTGTAAGGTACGTTACATGACGCTGAATTTTATTACTACTTACAATGTCTAATTCATGCCTTTTTGTGGTTCTATGCTTCTTATCGTATTTACTCCACGTAACCTTGTTACTGATGACAGGAGTTCAAATGATGAGCCAGAACTTGTAAACATACACAAATCAGCCTTGACAAAAAGTCGAATACCGTAAAAGACTAAATGAACAATGACTGTGTCAGATAAAGGTAGATACATATAATTATTGCTTGGTGACCATAATTATATTATTTTTAATAAAATATGTGACAAGCTTGCGAGGAGGCATCAGGGCATGTCCATGTTTTCTTGAATTTACATAAGAGAAATCTAAATAATTTACAGCTCGCGTCCTCTCTCTCGTTACCTCCTTCTCGAAACCCATTGGATGAGAGAGCCAGAGGTCCCGCCTTTCTGACCTTTTCTTCCAATGGGTTTTGAGAAGGAATGGAGAATCTCCCATCAACAGATGAGATTTTGGTTGCAATCCAAAGTCAAAGTAGACCGTCCTATACACTCAGCCCTTGAATGAAATGTTACATCGTCACATCTGAGTGTACCAAGCGAGAGATGATCAAAGACGCAATCTTCCTTTATGGAAATCTTGAAGTTGCGCTAATAAACAACCAACCTAAAGCAATTAATGTACCTAGCAAGCTAACAGTTACACATAGCTGGCTAGCTAGTTTTATAGTTGTGATTTTATTCCAATACATTTCAGAATTCCCCCAAAATATTTTTATGAAGCTAGGTACTTTTTAAAGTCTCCTCACTATGAGACTAAGACTATTGGCAAACGCTGAAATCAATGTCATATCTGTTGAGCGACACGTGACCACAGTTTTGCTTTACATTGTGGGCCAAATCAACCCCACAAGTGATCGTGACAACCATGGAGTTTATTACCCAGTGAAACACTTGATCCCAACAGGTTCCTTTTTTGATATGTGTATAAGAAAACAACAGCATGCAACAGTCGTTCCATGTCATTGCAGCAAGCCATGACACCCGCGATCTCAGATTGTTCTTAAATAGTTTGTGGTTAGAAACAGGTTATATTATTTTGTTGACATTTTAATTTGATCTATGCGAAATTAAGCGAATTTATTGCACGCAAATTGGCCATTTTAATAAATAGGATTCAGATATTCAATAAATATAGTACCAAACTTCTTCCTCCACCCCTTCCCCACCTATACATGCCCAATGATCCGTACATGATACAGACAACACCTTGGTGTCGTTGTACTCCTTAGTGTGGTTTAAAATATGGAGTATCGCTACATTCTGGAATACAATTTTACACATGCATTTAATTTTAAAGCTATTAATATTGATCTCAAAATACATCACATTTCAAGACTGGGTTCCCTGCCACTTTTAAAGTTACGATAAATGTTATGAGCACCACCAACACAGGGAATGGATTCAAAGGGAACTCCCTCTGCTGGTGATTTGTTGAATGGGCAATCCTACAGGAGGGCTGTGATTGGTTAATAATGACCTATACATGTTAATTTCTATGTATAACGTTTAGTTTTTTCAAGTAGCAGAGAGCCCACTGGAAATTGTATATTGTTCCAAACAATGTCTAAATGAATCAAACATGAATACATTAATGTGAAAAATGGTATTTCAGAATACAGTGCCTTCAGAAATTATTCACACCCCTATACTTTTTCCACATTTTGTTGTTAGTGTCTGAATTTAAAATGGATTAAATGTATATGTTTGTCACTGGCCTACACAGAATACTCCATAATGTCAAAGTGCAATTTTTTTAAAGAAAATTAATAAATTAAAATGTTTTGACTCAAGTATTCAATCCCTTTGTTATGGCAAACCTAAATAAGTTCAGAAGTAAAAATGAGTTTAACAAGACACATAAGTTGCATGGACTCACACTGTGTGTAAAAGTGTTTCAACATGATTTTTTGAATGACTACATCATCTCTGTACCCCACAAATATAATTATCTGTAAGGTCCCTCAGTCGAGCAGTGCATTTTAAACACAGATTCAACCACAAAGACCAGGGAGGTTTTCCAATGCCTCACAAAGAAGGGCAACTATTGGTAGATGGGTAAATGTAGATGGATTGTGCATCAATACACCAAGTCACTACAAAGATACAGGCGTTCATCCTGCTGGAGAGGAAGGAAACCGCTCAGGGATTTCTCCATGAGGCCAATGGTGACATTAAAACAGAATTTAATGGCTGTGATAGTAGATAACTGAGGATGGATCAACAACATTTTAGTTACTCCACTATACTAACCTAATTGACAGAGTGAAAAGGAAGCTTGTACAGAAAACATGCATCCTGTTTGCAACAAGGCACTGAAGTAATACTTTAATACAAAAAAATTGGCCAAAAATGTACTTTTTGTTCTGAATAGAAAGTGTTATCTTTGGGGCAAATCTAATGCAATACATTACTGAGTACTACTCCATATTTTCAAGCATAGCATATTATTTGTACTATTTTCTACATTGTAGAATAATAGTGAAGACAACCCAAAAAGTGTATGTTAGATTCTTCAAATTAGCCACCCTTTGCCTTGATGACAGCTTTGCACACTTGGCATTCTCTCAAGCAGCTACATGAGGAATGCTTTTCCAACCGTCAAGGAATTCCCACATATGCTTAGCACTTGTTGGCTGCTTTTCCTTTACTCTGCAGGCCAACTCATCCCAAACCATCTCAATTGGGTTGAGGTCGGGTGATTGTGGAGGCCAGGTCACCTGATGCAGCCCTCCATCACTCTTCTTGGTCAAATAGCCATTACACAGCCTGGAGGTGTGTTTTGGGTCATTGTCCTGAAGAAAAACAAATGATTGTCCCACTAAGCACAAACCAGATGGAATGGCATATCACTACAGAATGCTGTGGTGGCCATGCTGGTTAAGTGTGCCTTAAGTTCTAAATATATCACAGACAGTGTCACCAGCAAAGCACACCCACACCACCTCCTCCATGCTTCACGGTCAGAACCACACATGCAGAGATCATCCGTTCACCTACTCTGCGTCTCACAAAGACACGGCGGTTGGAACCAAAAATCTAATTTGGACTCATCAGACCAAAGGACAGATTTCCACCAGTCTAATGTCCATTGCTCATGTTTCTTGGCCCAAGCAAGTCTCTTATTATTGGTGTCCTTTAGTAGTGGTTTCTTTGCAGCAATTCCACCACGAAGGCCTGATTCACTCTCCTCTGAACAGTAGATGTTGAGATGTGACTGTTACTTGAACTCTGTAAAGCGTTTATTTGGGCTGAGGTGCAGTTATTTTTAATAAACATGTCGTCTGCAGCAGAGGTAACTCTAGGTCTTCCTTTCCTGTGGCGGTCTTCATGAGAGCCAGTTTCATCATAGCGCTTCAAAGTTCTTGAAATGTTCAGTTTTGACTGACCTTCATGCCTTAGAGTAATGATGGACTGTCATTTCTCTTTGCTTATTTGAGCTGTGCTTGCCATAATATGGACTTGGTCTTTCACCAAATAGGGCTATCTTCTGTATACACTCCAATGTTGTCACAACACAACTGATTGTCTCAAACGCATTACGAATGAAAAAAATCCACACATTTACTTTTAACAAGGCACACCTGTTAATTGAAATGCATTCCTGGCGACTACCTCATGAAGCTGTTTGAGATAATGCTAATAGTGGGCAAAGCTGTTAGCAAGGCAAAGGGTGGCTACTTTGAAGAATCTCAAATATATTTTGATTTGTTTAACACTTTGTTGGTTACTACATGATTCCATATGTGTTATTCCATAGTGTTGATGTCTTCACTATTATTATACAATGTAGAAAATACTCAAAATAAAGAAAAACCCTTGAAAGAGTAGGTGTGTCCAAACTTTTGACTGGTACTGAATCTAACTAGACATGTTCATATATAAGGCTGAAATATTAACGTTTCAAGGGAGGTCTATGCACAGCAAATTATGTCAATTATGCTATTCTTAGAATATTTTTTAACATTATCGCAATTAACGTTACATGGCTACTGTTTTATAGAGGTAAATCCCAGCTTTCTAATGGTGCAGATTTCGTTAGGCTCTACAGTGCGACAACGAAATGAGTGCTTAGTTAGCTATAGTTAACTAGCGAGAACTGCTACAAGTTGTGTTTCTAAATGGTGATCTAGTTCGTCTGTCATTATTTTATACCTGCTGCTGAAATGTCGTCGTCTATCTCCTCCGGCACTGGCACACACTGAAGGGTCATTCCGATAATGGCGGATATGTTGTTTTATTGATTGATCATATTTAAGTGTGCTTTCATGAATTAGAGTAACAACAATTATTAAACTAATTTCCATGACCTGACAAACCCTAATTGGACAACTTGGATCAGCACATCATGCTATTCAGGCTGGCGCATTTTCAATCTGCGCAATCTCGGAACAGTTTACTGTCAACGCAGACTAGTAGCAAATACATTTGAACAAAGCAGAATCAGGAAATTAATGCGGACTCTCTATTGCTATTCAATGAAGATCCCGACTTCGTTCAGCTTTGATCAACCTGTTTTGCCTTGGTGTGTGAATCTGGGCCAGCGATAGGGTACTTTGTTTTTATAGAGGAGCTGGTACGCAATTCCCAAAAAAATAGAAGTGCCGGTAAGGCGTTCAGGACAGTTTCGTCCCAAATCAAGCACTGTGGGTATAACACTGAATGGAGCTAAGCACAGGCAATATCCTAGAGGACAACCTGGTTAAATCTGATTCCCACGACATTAGGAGATGAATTCACCTTTCAGCAGGACAATAACTTAAGGCCAAATCAACACTGGAGTGTAATGTTTCAGGAATGCTAATCGTATCTGTTACAAACTACAGAAACTATTTCAGAACAATCTGAGATAGTGGGTCGAAATCCTCAAGTGCTTTGTGAGGTGGATCGACCTATATGCATCAATCTTACACTGTACTCTGTATGCAGATGCGGTTCCCATGGAGACCCTTGGCACTGTGTTGCGCAGCCCCTGGGAGACGGGCATCATCATCAGTTCCCGAGGTCATCCAGAGCTTTGTGCCCGCCAGCAGCACCATCGATGCCCACACCCTGGAGCAGCTACAGGCCTTTTTGTCCCGTGCCACGCGCCTCTTCGTCATCACTGGGGCGGGTCTGTCCACAGAGTCTGGCATTCCAGACTACCGCTCAGAGGGGGTGGGTCTCTACGCCCGCACAGACAGGCGACCTATGCAGTATGCAGAGTATATACGCAGCGCCAAGTCTCGTCAGCGCTATTGGGCTAGGAACTATATGGGCTGGCCACAGTTCTCCTCTCATCAGCCGAACTCTGCCCACCTGGCTCTGCAGCAGTGGGAGGAGCAGGGAAAGGTACACTGGCTGGTAACTCAGAATGTGGACGCGCTTCATTCCAAGGCAGGCCATCAAGGACTGACTGAACTGCACGGCTGCGCACACAGGTAGTGAGGTAGAAATGTACTGTGTCACACATACAATACAGACTGACTTCTTCTTCAAGGACATTGGCTCAGGACAACACTCAGCTTTTTACCTTTGTGTGTGTGTGTGTCCCTCAGGGTGTTGTGTCTGGGCTGTGGTGCCGTGTCTCCAAGGGAGGACCTCCAGAAGCGGTTCAAAGCACTGAACCCTAGCTGGGGTGCACAGGCAGGAGGTGTGGCTCCCGATGGTGATGTCTTCATTGAGGACGAGCAGGTCCTCCACTTCAGAGTGCCTTCATGTAAGGATTGTGGTGGCATATTGAAGCCAGAGGTGACATTCTTTGGGGACACAGTGAACCGAAGGACAGTGCAGTTTGTACATGAGAGACTAGCTGAGTCCGATGCGGTTCTTGTCGCTGGATCTTCTTTGCAGGTGGGCATGATATATATAATTGTTCACGACCTACCATAAATGTTTAAATTGATAGTGTTGCTATGTTGTTGATATAGTCAACTGGTTGTTACAGGTGATATTCTGTTATGTTTGTCTTACTGATATGGTATACTTAGAAAAACATGTCCCTGTGACACAAAGGAAACAACTCAATAGCCTTACAATATGTGGAAGTTTCACATCCCTTCTAATTTTCCAGGTGTATTCTGGATACAGATTCCTACTGGCAGCAGCTGACCAGAAGATCCCAGTAGCCATCTTGAACATTGGGTCTACCAGGGCCGACCACCTGGCAGAGTTCAGAGTCAGTGCTCGTTGTGGGGAGGTATTGTCTGTCATTCAGCCTCACTGACCACAAAGACAGACGGAAGGCCTCACTAGGACTTCAGTCACTGATCCACAGATACCGTTGTATTGTTTTGAGAACTATTCAGTGGGCTCTACTATTCTAACTCTTGGTCAACCTGGCAGCAATGCAATCAGCTTTAGGACATTGGGCTGAAGTGATGGACACTACTAGTAACCAGGAATCATGTGTTATGGGCTTGTACATGTACAGTGCCTTTAGAAAGTATTCAAATCTCTGTACCCCACAGATACAATTATCTGTAAGGTCCCTCAGTCGAGCTGTGAATTTCAAACACAGATTCAACCACCAGGGAAGTTTTCCAATGCCTTGCAAAAGGCACCTATTGGTAGATGGGTAAAATAAAAAGCAGACGTTGAATATCCCTTTGAGCATGGTGAAGTTATTAATTACACTTTGGAGGGTGTATCAATACACCCAGTCACTAACTACAAAGATACAGGCGTCTTTCCTAACTCAGTTGCCAGAGAGGAAGGAAACCACTCAGGAATTTCACCATGAGGCCAATGGTGACTTTAAAACAGATACAGAGTTTAATGGCTGTGATAGAAGAAAACTGAGGATGGATCAACAACATTGTAGTTACTCCACAATAGTAACCTAAATGACAGTGAAAAGAAGGAAGCCTGTACAGAATATAAATATTCCAAAATATGCATCCTGTTTGCAATAACACAAAGTAAAACTGCCAAAAAATGTGGCGAAGAAATGTACTTTATGTCCTGAATACAAAGCATTATGTTTGGAACAAATCCAACAACACACTCTTCATATTTTCAAGCATGGTGGTGGCTGTTATGGGTATGCTTGTCATCAGCAAGGACTAGGGAGTTTTTTTAGGATAAAAAGAAACGGAATAGAGCCAAGTACAGTCAAAGTCCTAGAGTAAAACCTGGTTTAGTCTGCTTTCCAACAGACACTTTGAGAAAAATTCACCTTTCAGCAGGACAATACCCTAGAATACAAGGCCACCTATACACTGGTTGCTTACCAAGATGACTTTGAATGTTCTAGTTACAGTTCTGAGTGGCCTAGTTACAGTTTTTACTTAAATCGTCTTGAAAATCTATGGCAAGACTTTAAAATGGCTGTCTAGCAATGATCAACAACCAACTTGACAGAGCTTGACAAATTATTTTTAAAAGTATAATGTGCAAATATTATACAATCCAGGTGTGCAAAGCTCTTAGAGACATACCCAGAAAGACTCACAGCTGAAGTCCTAATCCCTGCCAAAGATTAGTTTAACATGTATTGATTCAGCGGTGTGAATAGCTTATAGCACAAAAAGTTTATATTTTTAAAATGTTGTGCACAAATTTGTTTACATCTCTGTTAGTGATCATTTCTCCTTTGCCAAGATAATCCATCCACCTGACAGGTGTGGCATATTAAGAAGCTGATTAAACAGCATGATCATTACACAGGTGCACCTTGTACTGGGGACAATAAAAGGCCACTACAATGTGCAGTTTTCTCACACAACACAATGCCACAGATGTCTCAAGTTTTCAGCGAGCATGCAAATTGGCAGGCTGACTGAAAGAATGTCCATCAGAGCTATTGCTAGAGTATTTGAATGTTAATTTAGCTACCATAAGCCACCCCAATGTCATTTTAGAGAATTTGGCAGTACGTCCAACTGGACGGATCGTATAAGACCAGCCACCCGGACAGCTGATGAAACTGGGTTTGCACTGGGTTTGCACAACTGAAAAATGTCTGCACAAATTGTCCGAAATCATGTCAAGGACGTTCATCTGTGTGCTCGTCATCCTCACCAGGGTCTTGACCTGACTGCAGTTCGGCGTTGTAACCAACTTCAGTGGGCAAATGCTCACCTTCGATGGCCACTGGCTCGCTGGAGAAGTGTGCTCTTCACGGATGAATGCCAGTTTCAACTGTCCTGGGCAGATGGCAGACAGCTTGTATGGCGTCGTGTGGGAGAGCGGTTTGCTGATGTTAATGTGAACAGAGTGCCCCATGGTGGCAGTGGGGTTATGATATGGGCAGGTATTAGCTACGGATAACAAACACAATTGCATTTTATCGATGGCAATTTGAATGCACAGACATACCGTGACAAGATAATGAGGCCCATTGTGCCATTAATCTGCCGCCATCACCTCATGTTTCAGCATGATAATGCACAGCCCAAAGTCGCAAGAATCTGTACACAATTCCTGGATGCTGAAAATGTTCCATTTCTTCCATGGCCTGCATACTCACCAGACATGTCACCCATTGAGCATGTTTGGGATGCTCTGGATTGACATGTATGACAGTGTGTTCCACAGTCTTTTGAAGAGTAGGACAACATTCCACAGGCCACAATCAACAGCCTGATCAACTCTATGCAAAATATATATGTCATGCTTTGTAACCGATGTGAAATGGCTAGCTAGTTAGCGGGGTGCTTGCTAATAGCATTTCAATCGGTGACGTCACTCGCTCTGAGACCTTGAAGTAGTTGTTTCCCTTGCTCTGCAAGGGCCACGGCTGTGGAGCGATGGGTAACGAATCTTCGAGGGTGGCTGTTGTCTATGTGTGCAGCGGGTCCCTGGTTCGAGACCAGGTAGGGGCGAGGAGAGGGACGGAAGCTATACTGTTACAGCTGCATGAGGCAAATGGTGCTCACACCAGATACTGACTGCTTTTCTACATTTTTTTAAGGTACCTGTGACCAACATATGCATATCTGTATTCCCAGTCATGTGAAATCCATAGATTAGGGCCTAATGAATGAATTTCAATTGACTGATTTCCTTATATGATCTGTAACTCAGTAAAGTATTTGAAATTGTTGCATGTTGCATTCATATTTTTGTTGTGTAAATGAGATTTCTGCATTGAAATGAAAATACATTTGCAAACATTTCTAATAACATGTTTTCACAGTGTGGTAGCCATTATGAGTTATCGTGTTTAGATGGGTGAGAAAAAAACATCTGTTTAATCCATTTTGATTTCAGGCTGTAAGACACGTGTCAAACTCATTCCACAGAAGGCCGAGGGTCTGTGGGTTTTCACTCCTCCCTTGTACTTGATTGATGAATGAAGGTCACTAATTAGTATGGAACTCCACTCACCTCGTTGTCTAGGTCTTAATTGAAAGGGAAAAAAACAAACAGCAGACACTAGGCCTTCCATGGAATGAGTTTGACACCCCTGCTGTAATACCACAAAATGTGGAATAAGTCAAGGGGTATGCATACTTTCTGAAGGGACTGTATACTCTATGGCTGACAGGGCAATATTCTGAAGTTAACCCCTGCCTTATTGATCCTCCCTGGAAGTAAAAGTCATCCATAGGAATGAATGGTTATTATTCTACTTTTCACTTAGCCTATCCATCGCTTTAGCTAACTAGTATATACTTTACAGACAACCACCAATATGGAAAATAGGTGCAATAACTATTTTAGAGTTTTAAAGATGAGCTTTAGATATGTAGGCCTACTAATAATAATATTGTGGGGGATCTAGTCTTGTCAGTGCACAGACATGGTTTAGGTAATGTCAACACCACAGTAATGCATTTACCAAATGAGGGGGATTTGCATTTCCAATAAATAAATAAACCAACTTATGTAAATCCATGTTATAGTATGTTCTATAATATCCATCAACAAAGTGCTATTGGAATCACAGAGCCACAGAAGGTAAGGTGACAGTTGATCTGGTCACACTGAGTCAGTCTGCGCTGAAAGCCTTCCTGAAGTTTAGTCCAGTTATCCAGAACTGACTGAATCTCTGCCTGTAGCAGAGCTAGGCGATTCTCAAAGCTCCTGCTCTGGTCAAACCAGTAGGTGGAGTGGTAGCCCAATAGAATCCCAAAGAGAATGCAGATTCCACGTGTCACAATATCTTTCTTCGATACAGAGGACTATTCCTTATCATCTCTGTTGTCCGAACTGTCTGATATGAGCAAGTAAAGCCTGAATCGTCCCTGATAGCTCCCCACTGTAGCTCAGTGACTGCAAATCAAATTTTATTGGTCACATACACATGGTTAACAGATGTTAATGCTAATGTAGCGAAATGCTTGTGCTTCTTGTTCTGACAGTGCAGTAATATCTAACAAGTAATCTAACAATTCCACAACAAATATCTTATACACACAAATGTAAAGGGGTGGAATAAGAATATGTACATATACATATATGGATGAGCGATGGCCGAGTGGCATAGGTAAGATGCAATAAATGGTATAAAATACAGTATATACAGTGGGGCAAAAAAGTATTTAGTCAGCCACCAATTGTGCAAGTTCTCCCACTTAAAAAGATGAAAGAGGCCTGTAATTTTCATCATAGGTACACTTCAACTATGACAGACAAAATGAGAAAAGAAAATCCAGAAAATCACATTGTAGGATTTTTAATGAATTTATTTGCAAATTAAATTATAGCTAGCTACATCAATAGCTTTAGGTGGGTTGTTTTTAAGGTCAACTTTATGATTTTCACCAAGGATATTGCGTCTCCGATCAACACTCTCCCTGTAGTCTGTCTCATCGTTGTTGGTAATCAAGCCCACTACTGTTGTGTCGTCTGCAGACTTGATGATTGAGTTGGAGGCGTGCATGGCTATGCAGTCAAGGGAGTACAGGAGGGAGCTGAGCACACACCCTTGTGGGGCCCCAATGTTGAGGATCAGCGAAGTGAAGATGTTGTTTCCTACCTTCACTACCTGGGGGTGGCCCGTTAGGAAGTCCAGGACCCAATTGCACAGGATGGGGTTGAGACCCAGGGCCTTCGGCTTAATGATGAGCTTGGAGGGTACTATGGTATTGAATGCTAAGCTGAAGTCAATGAACAGCATTCTTACATAGGTATTCCTCTGAGAGACTAGTCAAGAATCATATAACCTCCACCTTACCTGCCACCCTAGACCCAATTCAGTTTGCATACCGCCCCAACTCAAGCATAGCAAGTTTGCAGGGGAACTATACTGAACAAAAAAATAAATGCAACATGTAACAATTTCAAAGATTTTACTAAGTTACAGTTCATATAAGGAAATCAGTCAATTTAAATGAATTAAGCTAATCTATGGATTTCACATGACTGGGCATCTGCACAGCCATGGGGGGCCTGGGAGGGCAAACACCCACTCAGAACGAATTTTTCAGACGATCCCACAGGTGAAGAAGCCAGACCCACAATGCAAACTGTAGTCAGGTGTCATCATGAAGCATTGAGGAGGTGTGATGGTGCTTTGCTGGTGACACTTTCGTGATTTAATTAGAATTCAAGGCACACTTAACCAGCATGGCTACCACAGTATTCTGCAGTGATACGCCATCCCATCTGGTTTGCGCTTAGTGGGACTATCATTTGTTTTTCAAAAGGACAATGACCCAACACACCTCCAGGCTGTGTAGTTTATTTGACCAAGAAGCAGAGTGATGGAGTGCTGCATCAGAGGACTTGGCCTCCACAATCACCCGACCTCAACCCAATTGAGATGGTTTGGGATAAGTTGGACCGCAGAGTAAAGGAAATGCAGCCAACAAGTGCTCAGCATATGTGGGAACTCCTTCAAGTCTGTTGGAAAAGCATTCCAGGTGAAGCAGGTTGAGAGAATGCAAAGAGTGTGCAAAGCTGTCATGGCAAAGTGTGGCTACTTTGAAGAATCTCAAATATATTTTGATTAGTTTAACACTTTTTTGGTTACTACATGACTTCATGTGTTATTTCATATTTTTGAAGTCTGAACTATTAGTCTACAATGTAGAAAATAGTCAAAATAAAGAAAACCCTTGAATGAGTAAGTGTGTCAACCTTTGACAGGAACTATTGTATGTGGTGTAGGGGAATTTTAATGTTTGTGCTTTTCTTTTAACTAATTTCTGTCTTCTATTCATGTGCTGTTCTAATAACCAATTTATGTGTTCATGCAAGTGGCTGACTGTACAAATCCTCACTTATCAGTAGCTGCAATTTGGCAGTACGTCCAGACCGTGTTTTGAAAACGAATGATAGATATCGTTTCAAGGTCTCAGTTTAGAGAGAAGCCTTGTGAGGTGTTGGTCTGTCACGTGTTGTGAAACAGTATTGGTCAGTCACATGAATGAAACAAAATGGTATTGATTAATTATGCTATATCATAGCTGTATATTAGACAACTGCTGGGTCTGCCCAGGCATAGCTCCTGATTGACTTGTGTACTATTGTGCAATGAGTTGGTTGGAACCTTTCCAGCGCACTGACAATAAACAATGATTCATTTAAGATTGACTTTGAGAGTCCCTGTGTAAGAATTTCCACAATGACATTGATTTTAGAGATGGCAAATTGGCTTAGTCTCAGAGTGAGGCTATAAAACTTAGCTAGCTTCATAGACATATTTTTGGGAATTCTGAAATGTATTGGAATAAATGACCAAACTATAAAACTAGCTAGCCAGCTAGTATGGGTAACTGTAGCTAGCTACATCAATAGCTTTAGGTGGGTTGTTTTTAAGGTCAACTTTAAGATTTTCACCAAGGACATTGCGTCTCCGATCAACACTCTCCCTCGCTTGGGCAAGAGACATTTAAGGCGCACTCGGATGTGACAATGTAAAACATCATTCAAGGGCTGAGTGCTGTCTACTTTGAGATTGGGCCGCAGCCATTGTGTTGTGTGACAAAACTGTACACTTGAGTGGCCTTTTGTCTCCAGCACAAGATGCACCTTGTAATGATCATGTGTTTAATCTGCTTCTTCATATGCCACACATGTCAATTGGATGGATAACCTTGGCAAAGGAGATATGCTCACTAACAGGGATGTAAACAAATTTGTGCACAAAATTTGAGATTGAAGCTTTTTCTGTATATGGAAAATGTCTAAGATTTTTTTATTTCAGCTCTTGAAACATGGGACTAAACTTTACATGTTGCATTTATATTTTTGTTCCGCACAGTGTAGCTAACTAGCAAAAAAAACAGCTAGCCCTGTAATAAATGGTACACCAGTTCAACGCTTATGCCTTTCTTACCACATACAATTTACTTTGACTAATGAATTATAGATAATTATTTCTACAGTTTGTTTGTTTATCAATCTAACGGTAACTTCAAGGTATGCCTGCTTCTGGTCGTCACATTTCTTTGTTGACACCGACAGCAGTACCATAGTGCAGACTGGTTCTCTTGCCCCCATGGCTAAGTGGTCATGCACAGACTTAGATTCTTGAAGAATTTCTGTTTTATAATTGATTCCACACCAAGCTCAGTTTTGAAGTTCTCTCTAGCACTTAAGATGCAAGTTAAAGTATTATGAACTTTATTTAAGCAGGTAAATGATTGTCACAAAAGTTATGTCACTGTGTGCATTGGATCTAACATGTACATAATGAAGAGAACTGAAAGTGTGTTGATACTGAAAGCAATACAGTTCAAATAAAGTAATTATCAGTCACACCAGTTTCCAGACTATCTTTAACATTATCCCATCACCAACCAATAAAATAGAAAATATAAAGCATATATCTTGTCCCTTCGACTGCCATTTTGGTCCGAGACACCTGAAAATAAAATAGAGATATTAATACTGGTGTTCATTCAACTAGCAAAAAACAAATTACACATATACCAGGTAATCAAACATGAATTGAAGTGAGGCCTGCCCTGTACCTCCCGACATCCATCCAGTTATTGCACTACGTGATTGGTTGAGGAGACATCAGGTCAAAATCTGAGAGATTCCTGGCAACCCAAACTCCAGCTGCAAAAAGGCCCAGGTTGACCAGTAGGTTCCTAAATAAAGACACATTAAACAATGAATTAATATAATTATATACAACAAAATTATCTTCATGAATAAAGTCACGGGAGACAATACAATTCATTATATTCATTACTTTACCGAGTTAGTTCCACGTTGACTCTTACAGTTTGTGTGTTGGGGGGTATTGTTATGGGGTTGCCCAACCCCACAACGTATCACAAAATGTGTCCCAAATATCACAAAACCATGTTCGTTCGAATTTGATGTTATGTTTGCAATGACTGCTGAGCAATTAGCTAAGGGGTGTTCATACCGGTATATCCAAGGGCAAAGCAGGCACATGTTTTGCAAGATAGCTAGCTACAATGTGAATGTTTAATCATAAATACCTTCGAAAATCATTCCTATCTGTAGCGAACCGACATGCGGTACTGATCCATTCCCCGACACCACCAGACGGTGCCCCGACAGCCTTTTTTCCAGCTCCACTCATATTAGCTTTTTAGTGTGAGTGCTTTCCTTTCTGCTGAATAACGATTTACCAGCGAGGGGAAGGATTGACATGTAACACCAATACGGAATGCCATGAAGTTGAAAACTACGGTCGCCGATAGCGGCCAAACTCAGGTCGTTCAATGATGTCTTTATCTAACATATTCATAGTCGTTTTTTGCGTTCCATAACAGAAAATGTCTGCAACACGGTACCGTCGGTTTTTGAAACTCTGCGAAGAATGGCCACGGGACGAATCAAAGAAAGGCCGTGATTTAGGAACGTTTCTAAGACAGAGAGTAGCCCTTGCCTTTCGTGAAGGTGAAAACACACAGGTAAAACGATTCCGCTTCATATGTCGTACGAGAACGCTAACCAATGTGGCTAGATAGCTTCAGGCTGAAGTTTAGCTAGCGTAGGATGGTGATGATAGGGCACCCGTCCATATCAACCTTGCAGTTACAGGCTAAACAAACATGTTTAGTAATGACAATCGCGGGCCTTTAGAGCTATAATCAAATGTTTTTCAATATCTTTTATTGAGTTGTGAGACACGACAGTCCAAACAATCATTCAGTAGCACGGAGGGACTGGTTTACTTACAAAAGGCAAAGGCATTATCTGTCATTTGAAAAGCCTTCTGCCACTGTTTGGTAAATTGAGGAATGGGGCTGAGGAAATGTAGCCTCACCTAAGATCAACATGATGGTTTTAAACATATTTCTTAACTTTAAATGAGTAATTTTCACACTTATTTTGAAATTGAACTGACCATTGAACAGCATGAAATCTTACAAAATGCCCTTATCTGTATGTGGATAGTTGCTAGATGTGGATATTGTATGGTCCCCCTATTAACTGTTCTGATCTTTCTTGACAGCTCTCGGATCCAGAGAAGTGTGATCAAATGTATGACAGCTTGGCCCGGATTAACACTAACATATACAGAGAACGAGTAAGTATTCCCTTATATCCCTATTGATATTGTATTGGCTTTAATGTAGAGACTTTCATGTCATAGCATAGGCCTAACCAACCCATAGGCCCAAATCCACAGCCAGGACCACTCAGTGATATCTGTTCATTACTCGATACATTTGCTTCTTGCGGCAGCTATGAAAGAGCTTGGAATCAGCCAAGTGATGTCAGTCAGGTTTATCATCACCTTTATCTCCTGTAATATCTGTTCACAGTTCCCCCGCACAAGAGACACCAGTTTTACAGGTGTCACAGTGGAAGAATGTAGAATGCTATTAGCAACAGGTATGGACACAATATCTCTACATATCCATTTTCCCAAGTATATCACTTTCTTTCTTTATGCTTGCAGCTATGTGAAAATGCTTCTGTATTTATTTTGAGGACATACACACCTCCCTATTTCTTTTCCATACCAAATGTTCTATTAATAGTTCATGTCTTCTACTACTGTCAGTTTTAGACACATCAATGAAAAAGCATAGACTACTATATCAGTCATGATGTTGTCTCAAAAACAACACCTGTAGTGTTAATCGGGCTAATAGCACTATCGAGTGGACTTTGAGGATACCAGCATGTTCATAGAAGCTTTTTCCTTAGAGAGGAGAAACAGACTAGCACTAGCCTGGGAGCCCTCTGGCAGACTAGCACTAGCCTGGGGGCCCTCTGGCAGACTAGACACCCGCACTCTTTCAGCAGGAGGCTGGCACCCAGACTGCAAGAGAGCCAAAACAGCAAACTGGCACACAAGCTAAAGGAACTCCACAGGGTGTTCAGAAAATGCATGGTAATGGTTCTGATGTCTCTATAACCCCTCTCGTGTATCGTCCCCCTCACAGGTAGCATGCAGCAGATGGATGAAGAGAAGAAGGGCTTGTGGAAAACTCTCACAGAGCGTTTCTCCACCAAACCAGAAGATGTCACCCCTGAGAAGGTTCCTGAAAACAAGTAGCACTTGGGCTGTGTATCTTTCCTCTCCCATTCAGCCACTTTAGAAATAAAACGTTATTCTTATTTCTTTGGATCTCTTGTCATTTAAGCAGGGCCATTGTATCATACAGAAGAAATGATGGGGCATATAAAGTATGACATTTTTTAATGTGAACAACATAATAGGCAAATGTAAATCAAATCTGATATACTTAAGGCTTTGCTGGCATGTACTTTCCTTGTAATAAGAAAAGGAAATATCAGTATAATACAAAGCCATGGTAAGTTTCTTCAACAGAAATATTGGAATAAATTAAAGGGCATTGAAAAACATTTCTTAAATCTTGCAAAAGCCAAGCCCCAATTTCTTAATTGGCGATTAGGTTATGAGAGAAACCTCTATTTTATGTAAAAAAGCAAAAATGCAGTAGCACATCATCATTATACAAATTCTTTGGCCAATGGAGCTGGAACCAAGTACAGAAAATACCGTGTTGCCTACTCCTCCTTTTCATCCTCATCTGGGTTATCTCTCCATATGCAGTAGTTAAGGGAGGTGGCCAGGCACAGCCATGCAAGGTAGGGTGTCAGGAGCAGGCTGGCCGTGCGATTGACGGGATACCAGGATACCATGGTGGCTCCAACAGCACCAGTCAACATCACTATCTCTATGAGTGCCTGGGGGAGAGAAAACACAACATTGATCATGTCGCAGTCACGGCAGCAGAATGGAGGTGGTTTTTACAATGGAATGTGTCACCTATTGGAAAAAATAATATTCAGAGAAATTCTCATTTTGAGTGTACTGCTCCTCATTATCTCAACCTGAAGCCATGAGTCCTTTTGACCAGCCCACAACCATGTGCATTATCTGAGAGCTCACCATTTTCAACTTGTGTGCTCCAAAGAAGATCGGAGTCCAGGCCCAGTTGAGAGCCAGCTGCAACCCATAGAATCCCAAAGGTACCACAGCATCCTCAGTGAAACCCCCACACTCCTTCCACACCAGGTAGGAGCCATACCTATCAGGGTGATCATCAATGATAAAATGCATGTTAGTTCCATATTTCATGATTCATAAAAAATAAAATAGTGGTAAAATGAAGTGCATGAAGCTGATTTCCACCACATTCAGTTGGGAAACAGCATACATTATGTAGAATCTAGATAGGTGTACAGTACCATATTGGTTGCAATTCAAATCTGATAATGGAAGGGGTTTAGAGGATTGTTTTCAAACTGGCAGAGTATGCTGTCTCTCACTCACCCCATGCCTGTGTAGAGGGTGGTCCACACTATTGGGAACACAGCATTATTTGGACGCCATGACGGCTTGTTGAGAGTGGTGTACCAGGTTTTCACCTGCTTGCGTGTCACGTAGCCTCCATAGAGCCCCCCTAGATGAGGCAGGGCAGTCAAACCAAGCATAGGCAGCCACGACATGTCTGGAGAAGAGAGGGTACTGCCTGTTAATTACATTGGTTAAACCTCTTCATTATTATTCTGTAGAATTCATTACACTTGTAGGTTATAATTTGATGGGATGGGACACACTCCTTTCAAGGCATTTTGCTCAGTGGGCGTGGGTTTCAAAGTGCAAGTACTGTCTGATGCGCGTCCACGTTCCAACGAGAACCCTCTGCCTGTTGTCTCGGTATCAGTCGTTTTAGCTAACATTACTTACGGCACAAAATTAAACTATGGTGGTTTTATAGTTTACATTTGCACTTTCATATTAGTGACGTTACATCGTTTTGCTTTATTTGAACTAACGATAGCTAGCTACCTAGTGGCTGGGACAGTTTTCCTGAAAGTGAACGATGTGTAACGCCAAGTGTTGCTTGCTAGCCAACCAATAACGTCAATATGCCGCTATCAATCCAATCTAGCTACTAAATTTACCAGAATTAAATATGAAACTGATCATGACTAGATATAATCTAATTTCACTGCCATGTGTTAGTCAACATGCAATAATACCTGTGGACTGTCAATCACTGAGATGCATTGCTGGCTTCATTAAAATCGGTTAATCTGATGCATTTTGTTGTCCTTTGTTTTATTTATTTGTTCGAAAGCCTAACATGAGGCAAACTACCATGTAATCCTGGAGTGGAGGCATACACACCCAGTCTCACAACCTAGGGCGCGTTCGCAAATACACTTGAGTGTGCCAGAGTGCAAGATAACTGAGGAATTTACGAACGCTCAACACCAGTTGAACATGGCAGGTGCCAGTAAACATCGGCAAAAAGCGTAATTAAATCATTGACCACATAACAATTACAGTCACCAACACTCTGGCTAATATGAAAACAGCCTAACCAGCTAGGGCGAGTAAAATGGTCAAAGTGAGTTTTTTTGTCTGGAAGTAGCTAGCCAAACTAACCTACCGTAACCTGTTAGCTTGGTTGCTTGACTGCCTTAGTCTTTTCAAATTCAGAGCGTTCTGACCTCACAATCTGACAATGCTCTGAACTGGCAAAGGGCAGCAGGAACAGTATACATTAATTTTAGTATACTGTAAATGAACAGTATCATTTCAGTTGAACATTCATTACTCTGCGTTCTGGTACACTCAGACGAGAGTGCTCTGAAATCAAGAGTAACGTTAGATAGCCAGAGTGAATTTAGAAATGACCCGAATGTCCATTGAGATCGCTCGTCTATACCATTAAGCTAAACTAAGAATGACGGGAATAATTAAGTCAATAAACGTTGGGTAGTTAGCCTATAGTTAATACACTGGCACGTTTTATGCATAAGTGGCCAAGTGACATTTTCATTAGCATTTGTCATAAGTTAAAGCACTGAACTTGAATTCGCTCTCGTTGTACTCGGGCTGCATATTTTCCGCCATTTTCTTCAAATCTGAAAACGCGGTGAAGTCACGCCCATTTCCTGAAGAATTGCATTATGGGCCGTAAAGTATTAGCGTCCTCTGCGTGAAGACTTCATATTTTGGCGAATTTAGTACGACATCCGGGAACTTTTGGCATACTAACTAAATCCATACTATGACCAATAAGCATGCTATATACTAAATTCACTTAACAAATAGTACGGTTAGTGTGGGTAGTATGAGTATTCAAACACAGCTCTAGTCTCATTAGCATTACTTTGCGTAAATTATCAACTTTAAAAAATGTGAAATTCGAATACTAAATCATTTAGTTAGCTTCTTTCTTTGTCTGCATGAAATAGCAAACATTCAGCGATTACATGGTTTACTTCATCTTGTAGCACCCTGATGAAACAGCAACATCCATTACTATAGTTCCGTTTAGCCAACCTGCTCTCTATTACTGCTTTTCGACTGTAACACCAGTGTTACACTAGTCTATACACGCTGATGTTATAAATTGTGTTTCCATAGCTATGACTGACAGTGGGGCCTTGTGATGAGAGAATCAACAATCTCTGCATAATCAAAACAGTTGCTTTGTGAGACGGTGTTAACCTTAAAATGTGTACTGTAAACCCATGTTCATAGTTAGCCATTGTTTTGTTAATGTCTTCCGGAAAACCCCGGCGGCCTTGCCTTGGCCCCAAGTTAAAGCAGGTCCGCTGGAGTCATGGCCCAGTGAGACACAGGTGCTGGCCCGCGTAGATGGTAACACTACAGTCTGAGCCTTTTGGGTTAAACACTGGGGTAAAGCCTCATTGTACATGCACAGTGTGTTGAATAGTTTCCAAGATCCAGACATGAGTAAGGCTTGTTCTCAACACTGCACGCATATGTGCGCTGATATCTATAGCAAAAGTGTGTCCCATAATTTGATGTGCCTATTGCAACTTCAGAATTAAAATGACAGTTCAAACGGCTGAACTCTAAATGGTATAATACATTAAAAATATTGAATAATTGCTAATAGCGTATAGGCCCGCATGTATAATTTATAAACTACAAACACTTTCCTGGAAACTAGTTTAGAGTAGGCCTATGTCAATTGAAAGTCCATTTCCCTTTTAGGACCTTACCAAAACGGGCATTCAATCACATGACGTAAAAGGGCCGTGCGCATTCACTTCTCCTGGCAACACATCAACAAAGTTATAGTAGGCAAAAGGCTAGGCATATTAGGACAATTTCACTGAAAAATAAATGGCATTATCAAGCTATATACGTTTCGTTTTAAATAAACACATGACACATAACGTGAATGCTTTACAAATATCCCATTAATGCATCAGAAGAGGAAATTAGACACATTTGTAAAATACCAAACCATACTAGCTACATTCTCCACTCTGTTCCGTTTATGATTATTGAACCTTATGGTTCATTTGCAACTTTGTAACAACTAACAAGTTAAATTGCAACATTGTCAAACTTGTGTCAATCGAATGTAACAATGCAGTCTTCTTACCTGCTTACCTGTTAGATAGATGAGTGCGATAGTTCGAGGATGTTGTTAAACGGAGCTTGGTAGGCTACGGTTCGGGAAAGGTGAAATGAACAAGTGAAATGGTGGCCTGACACCACCTTTCTAAAACATTCTGAAAAACGAAGATAAAATGTTTCTCTCAAGGATCGGGTTCTCTTATCATGCAGTTCTTGTTTAGGAGGACACTCCCAATGTGTTACAAAACCCTTCTATAACCACTAGTATGCTGCTAACAGCACAAACGATGAACTACATTCGTATGGTAATGACCGCATTTAAAAAAAATCCAATGTGGATAATTCATTCAAAATATATTTAATCAATGGCCAACAAGAAAAGGCAATAAGTAATTTATGAAAAAAAAATAATAATAATTCTATGACCAATAATGAAAATGTACAATGTTGACACCGGTATGTTGAGAATATTGGTCTGGAGAGATAACTTGCCTTTCTACATGTCTACGCTAAAGTATGGTGGAAAATTATCCTTAGGGTCTTTACTAACCAAATATGGTTAGGTTTTTGAGGGGGACTATCTCACACAGCCTTCTGCTGGATTTCACTCCGCCCCTCCATAGCCCCCAATGCAATACACTGTAATACTAGACTGTATGTGGGATAGATGTTGGCTTGTAGAGATAACTTTTCTACCTGTCTCAACTAAAGTGGGGTGGAAAATACTCAGTACGGTCTCTGCTAACCAAATATGTGAAGTTTTGGAGGGGGACTGTGTCGTACATATCCAGCAGCACTTTGTTGACCACCCTCTCTACTCTAGCTCATCCCCCCTTTAATCAGACTGATGGTTGGTATTTACAGATGCAGAATACATTTACGAATCCAATGGTACAACCCAGAAGTCTGTAGCTCAAACACACTATTTTAAAGGGGGTTGAAGTCCAAAATGCAACAGCATCACAGTGGGACTCATTGGGCTAAAGTGGGGTGGAAAATACTCAGTAGTCGCTAACCAAATATGTTTCATTTTTGAGGGGGACTGTGTCGCATGGCCTGCTGCTGGCTTTTTACTCCGCCCCTTCATATCCCCAATTGCAATACATTGTAATATTGTAGGCCCTCAATGTAACTAAGAATTTGTTCTTATTAACTGACCTGCCTAGTTAAATAAAGGTTAAATAAATAAAACATGACTGTACATGGGGTACATATTGGGCTGTAGAGTAACAGTTACCCAGGTACTTGGGAAAAACGGCCCTTTTCTAAAAACAACATTTCACTAAATAACAAAAAAGTGTAAACTGTAGCCACTTATTTCCCTTCATAGTTTGTTTGCCTATGTATGTCCATCATCCACATAACATTTTTTTTAAATAAAAAACATTGCTTTTTGTGTCAGCAATTGGACATTGTTCTTAGGGGGGTAGCTACCCCACGTAATCCTACCAGTATTTGTGTAAACTTTCAAAATAGGTCAATTTATCCATTAATTTTTTTCAAAGGTGGTTGCAGTGCTGTAAAAAACAGTTGTACTGCACTATAGTGCTAAAAAGCCCCGGATATATTTGCAGGGGGACTCTTATTTAGAAAATACATTATCGACGATCGTGCTGTAGCATAATATTCTGCTGCTAAGAGAACGGTAATTCAATAACCTCTACCAGTCGTTCTATTGAGTAGAATCAATGCTGCGCAGAAGCTGCGCAAGCTTTCACTTTTTTTAAAGCCATACTCTGGAAGGTGTGGATACCATACCATCATCACAGAGTTGGCCTGGGGCCCATCAACAAAAACACTAACAATGAAGTAAATACGTATATGTAAGCTATTTGTTACGTGTGAATTGTGCTGTTTTGTGTTTTTTTATTTAATCCAAATGCCACATGGTCTATCTAGGGGAGATAGTCATTCTATTCTATTCTACTTATATTCTATTACATTCTATTATATTTCATACATCACACCCAGGTACAGTTGAAGTTGGAAGTTTACCTACACTTAGGTTGGAGTCGTTAAAACTCGTTTTTCAACCACTCCCCAAATTTCTTGTCAACAACAAATAGTTTTGGCAAGTTGGTTAGGACATCTACTTTGTGCATGACACAATACATGTTTCCAACAATTGTCTATAGACAGATTATTTCACTTATAATTCACTGTATCACAATTCCAGTGGGTCTGAAGTTTACATACACTAAGTTGACTGTGCCTTTAAACAGCTTGGAAGATTCCAGAAAATGATGTCATGGCTTTAGAAGTTTCTGATAGGCTAATTGACAACATTTGAGTCAATTGGAGGGGTACCTGTGGATGTATTTCAAGGCCTACCTTAAAACTCAGTGCCTCTTTGCTTGTAATCATGGGAAAATCCAAATAAATCAGCCAAGACCTCAGAAGAAAATTGTGGACCTCCACAAGTCTGGTTCATCATTGGGAGCAATTTCCAAACACCTGAAGGTACCACGTTTATCTGTACAAACAATAGTACGCAAGTATAAACACCATAGGACCATGTAGCCGCTCAGGAAGGAGACACATTCTGTCTCCTAGAGATGAACATACTTTGGTGCGAAAAGTGCAAATCAATCCCAGAACATCAGCAAAGGACCTTGTGAAGATGCTGGAGGAAACAGGTACAAAAGTATCTATATCCACAGTAAAGGAGTCCTATATCGACATAACCTGAAAGGCCGCTCAGCAAGGAAGAAGCCACTGCTCCAAAACTGCCATAAAAAAGCCAGACTATGGTTTACAACTGCACATGGGGACAAAGATTGAACTTTTTGGAGAAATATCCTCTGGTCTGATGAAACAAAAATAGAACTGTTTGGTAATAATGACCATTGTTATGTTTGGAGGAAAAGGGGGATGCTTGCAAGCTGAAGAACACCATCCAAACCATGAAGCACAGGGGTGGCAGCATCATGTTGTGGGGGTGCTTTGCTGCAGGAGGCACTGGTGCACTTCACAAAATAGATGGCATCATGAGGGAGGAAAATTATGTGGATATATTGAAGCAACATCTCAAGACATCATTCAGGAAGTTAAGGCTTGGTCGCAAATGGGTTTTCCAAATGGACAATGACCCCGAGCATACTTCCAAAGTTGTGGCAAAATGGCTTAACGACAACAAAGTCAAGTTATTGGAGTGGCCATCACAAAGCTCTGACCTCAACACAATTGAAGATTTGTTGGCAGAACTGAAAAAGCGTGTGCGAGCAAGGAGGCCTAGAAACCTGATTCGGTTACACCAGCTATGTCAGGAGGAATGGGCAAAATTCACCCAACTTATTTTGGGAAGCTTGTGGAAGGCTACCCGAAACGTTTGGCCCAAGTTAAACAATTTAAAAGCAATGCTACCAAATACTAATTGAGTGTATGTAAACTCGGCCCCAGTGATGTGCTGGGCAGTACGCACTACCCTCTGTAGCGCCTTGCAGTCGGATGCCGAGCAGTTGCCATACCAAGAGGTGATGCAATCAGTCCGGATGATCTCGATGGTGCAGCTGTAGAACAGATGTGAGTGCTACGGGGAAGTAGTCATTGAGGCAGGTTACCTTGGCGTTCTTGGGCACAGGGACTATGGTGGTCTGCTTGAAACATTTAGGTATTACAAACTGAGTAAGGGAGAGGTTGGAAGCGTCAGTGAAGACACATGCCAGCTGGTCAGCGCATGTTCTGAGTACACGTCCTGGTAATCCGTCTGGCCCTGCAGCCTTTTGAATGTTAACCTGTTTTAAGGTTGTGCTACCGAGAGCATGATCACACAGTCGTCCGGGAACTCCTGGTGCTCTCATGCTTGCCTCAATGCGAGCATTGAAGGCATATAACTCGTCTGGTAGGCTTGTGTCACTGGGTAGCTCGTGGCTGGGTTTCCTTTTATGATCCATGATAGTTTGCAAGCCCTGCCACATCTGACGAGCGCCAGAGCCGGTGTAGTAGGATTCGATCTTAGTCTTGTATTGACGCTTTTCCTGTTTGAAGGTTCATCAGAGGGCGTAGCAGGATTTCCTATAAGCATCCAAATTAGTGTCCCGCTCCTTGAAAGTGGCAGCTCTAGCCTTCAGCTCAGTGCAGATGTTGCCTGTAATCCATGGCTTCTGGTTCGTATATGTCCAGTACAAGTCAAAAGTTTGGACGCACCTACTCATTCAAGGGTTTTTCTTAATGTTTTACTATTTTCTACATTGTAGGATAATAGTGAAGACATCAAAACTATGAAATAACACATATGGAATCATGTAGTGACCAAAAAAGTGTTAAACTAATCAAAATATATTTTATACTTGAGATTCTTCAAAGGAGCCACCCTTTGCCTTAATGATAGCTTTGCACACTCTTGGCATTCTCTCAACTAGCTTCACCTGGAATGCTTTTCCAACAGTCTTCAAGGAGTTCCCACATATGCTTAGCACTTTTGCCTGATTTTCCTTCACTCTGTGGTCCAACTCATCCCAAACCATCTCAATTGGTTAGAGGTTGGGTGATTGTGGAGGCCTGGTCATCTGATGCAGCACTCCATCACTCTCCTTCTTTGTCAAATAGCCATTACACAGCCTGGAGGTGCGTTGGGTCATTGCCCTGTTGAAAAACAAATTATAGTCCCACTAAGCGCCAACCAGATGGGTAGGATATTGCTGCAGAATGCAGTGGTAGCCATGCTGATTAAGTGTACTTTGAATTCTGAAAAAATCACCGACAGTGTCGGCAGCAAAGCACCCCCACACGATCACACCTCCTCCTCCATGCTTCACGGTGGGAACTACACATGCGGAGATCATCCATTCACCTCTCAAATTTGGACTCATCAGACCAAAGGACAGATTTCCAACGTACTAATTTCCATTGCACATGTTTCTTGGTCCAAGTAAGTCTCTTCTTCTTGTTAGTATCCTTTAGTAGTGGTTTCTTTGCAGCAATTTGACCATGAATGCCTGATTCATGCAGTTTCCGCTGAACAGTTGATGTTGAACAGTTGTGTCTGTTACTTGAACTCTGTGAAGCATTTATTTGGGCTAAAATCTCTGATGCTCTGATGCCTCTAACAAGGCACAACTGTTGATTGAAATTAATTTCAGGTGACTACCCCATGAAGCTGTTTGAGAGAATGACAAAAGTGTGCAAAGCTGTCAAGGCAAAAGGTGGCTACTTTGAAGAATCTCAAATATAAAATATATTTTGATTTGTTTAACACTTTTTTGGTTACTACATGATTACATATGTGCAATAACAGAGTTCCTCTGTGCAGTGTCTGTGTTCTTTTGCCCATTTTAATCCTTTATTTTTATTGGCCAGTCTGAGATATGGCTTTTCTTTACAACTCTGCCTAGAAGGCCAGCATCCCGGAGTCGCCTCTTCACTGTTGACGTTGAGACTGGTGTTTTGTGGGTACTATTTAATGATGCTGGCAGTTGAGGACTTGTGAGGTCTGTTTCTCAAACTAGACACTCTAATGTACTTCTCTTGCTCAGTTGTGCACCGGGGCCTCCCACTCCTATTTCTATTCTGGTTAGAGCCCGTTTTCACTGTTCTGTGAAGGGAGTAGTACACAGCATTGTAAGAGATCTTCAGTTTCTCAATGCCATCATTTCTCAGAACAAGAATAGACTGACGAGTTTCAGAAGAAAGCTCTTTGTTTCTGGCCATGTTGGGCCTGTAATCGAACCCACAAATGCTGATTCTCCAGAAACTTAACTAGTCTAAAGAAGGACAGTTTTTTTGCTTCTTTAATCAGAACAACAGTTTTCAGCTGTGCTAACATAATTGCAAAAGGGATTTCTAATGATCCATTAGCCTTTTAAAATGCTGAACTTGGATAAGCTAACACAACGTGCCATTGGAACACAGGAGTGATGGTTGCTGATAATGGGCCTCTTTACGCCTATGAGGCTATTCCATAAAAAAATCTGCCGTTTCCAGCTACAATAGTCATTTACAACATTAACCATGTATACACTGTATTTCTGATCAATTTGATGTTATTTTAATTGATTAAAAAAAAAAATCTTTAAAAAACAAGGACATTTCTAAATGGCCCCAAACTTTTGAATGGTGGTGTATATTTAAAAGATATAAAGATATTATATTTTATTATATTCCATTTAATGTACTTGGATATCACATAGAATATCACAGAATAGGAATAGAATAGAACATAATAAAATATAAGGTTGAAGGGCAGTGATATTAGTCCCTTTAGGCCTATAAAAACCAGCATGGTCCAGTAGCGTACACCTGGTGATGAATTAGGTAAAAGTAAATTACCTTCAAACTATGAAGCATGTTTTTTTTCTCATTATTCTTCTCATGGAAGATTGGAATGGTTCGTGACTCAGTGCTCACAAGAGCATTAGGATATGGATGGAAAGCCCTCTTCTGATCATACTGGGATGATTTGCTCCACCTACAGTAACTCATCGTCCTATAGAAAACCATATTTATACCTTCAGCATCACATTCAGTCCTCCAGCGTTCTATACCTTCTTGTCGCTCCACAAAACCTCGTTGTCTGATTGTGAACTCTCAACCCGGTGGTCGGGAAATGTCAAAGAGAGGCCCGTGCTGCAGCAGGGGGCGTAAAGGGGAAAAAACAACAACAGTTTATTGCTTTAATTTCACGTAATTGATTTTCCTTTCTTATTAAGCAAGTGTCATATCCAATAGCATCAGAAACCGAATCCTAGCGGACCAACTCTCGCAGCCGCCGATGACAACAATTTGCAGCCTTGATCGTTCCCGATTCGTATAGCCAGCCTAACAATCCTTGTCAAACATGTGAGTCGCAACCGCTGCTATATGTTTCCTTTAGCTAGTAAACCTGTTATATCTGCGATATGGCTTTCTCATATGTTTCCCCTCCCATTTTCACAGACAAACAATGTCAGTGCAGTGTTTCATACACAAAAAAAACTGTTATGTTACAATCAAACCTGTTCGTCTGTTGCGCTGTAAATTGATGAATGCAGTCGGTGTCATCGTGCGTTTGTATGGCGAAGTCTCGATTCATTGTATTTTTTAAAAAATTTATCCCCATGCGTTGTGTTTTCTTAGTGTCTGGATGCCGAAATGAAATCAATAATATTAAGTGGCATATTGATTATGGCTATAAGCATCTCTTTTGAAAAGGAATGACGTTTTCCTCCCGCTTAATAATACAGGGTAGAACCTATATCACATCAGGACAGGATCGCGTATGTCAGCACCGTGATAGAGGCTACTTATGTTATTAATAAACACCACAAATGATTACAGTAGTCTATATTTTGTGTACATGTTGTATGTAAGCCCTAACAGAAATCACGTGTGTGAACGATCAAAGCATTTGTCTCATATTAGGGGCAGGTAAGACATATTGACAGCTTCTGAAGTTATAACATGGTAGGCCTAATAAACATGTTAATGTAGCAAATGCAACATGACCATCAATTAAAATACATGATGCATCATAGTAGTGGAAATACCCATATCTGGGCCAGCTGACATGCTATTATTTATCTCTGTTCCCAAGGGTGACACCAGACTACTCTAAAGGCTTTGGATTTATGACCAACATGTCTGGTTTTATCTTGGATAATTTTGTCCTCATTTATTTATGGTATACAGGTGATGAATTAGGCCTAGTCGACTTCATACTCATAGTTTGGGTGATAGACTTGTTGTTTTACTCAAACTTCACTTTGGTAATGAAAAAAATATATATACAGTACCAGTCAAAAGTTTGGACACACCTACTCATTCAAGGGTTTTTCTTTATTTGACTATTTTCTACATTGTAGAATAATAATGAAGACATCAAAACTATGAAATAACACATATGGAATCATGTAGTAATCAAAAAAATGTGAAATAAATCTGAATATATTTTATATTTGAGTTTCTTCAAAGTAGCTTCATTTTGCCTTGATGACAGCTTTGCACACTCTTGGCATTCTCTCAACCAGCTTCACCTGGAATGCTTTTCCAACAGTCTTGAAGGAGTTCGCACATATGCTGAGCACTCGTTGGCTGCTTTTCCTTCACTCTGTAGTCCAACTCATCCCAAACCATTTCAATTGGGTTGAGGTCAGGTAATTGTGGAGGCCAGGACATCTGATGCAGCACTCCATCACTCTCCTTCTTGGTCAAATAGCCATTACACAGCCTGGAGGTGTGTTGGGTCATTGTCCTTTTGAAAAACAAATTATAGTCTGGTTCACTAAGCATAAACCAGATGGGATGGCGTATCACTGCAGAATGCTGTGGTAGCCATGCTGGTTAAGGGTGCCTTGAATTCTAAATAAATCACTGACAGTGTCACCAGCAAAGCACCCCACACCATCACACCATTAACTCCATGCTTCACGGTGGGAAACACACATGTAGAGATCATCTGTTCACCTACTCTGCGTCACACAGAGAGAAAGGTGGTTGGAACCAAAAGTCTCAAATGTTGGACTCAGCAGACCATTTATTTATTTATTTTATTTTACCTTTATTTAACCAGGTAGGCAAGTTGAGAACAAGTTCTCATTTACAATTGCGACCTGGCCAAGATAAAGCAAAGCAGTTCGACAGATACAACAACACAGAGTTACACATGGAGTAAAACAAACATACAGTCAATAATACAGTATAAACAAGTCTATATACAATGTGAGCAAATGAGGTGAGAAGGGAGGTAAAGGCAAAAAAGGCCATGGTGGCAAAGTAAATACAATATAGCAAGTAAAACACTGGAATGGTAGTTTTGCAATGGAAGAATGTGCAAAGTAGAAATAAAAATAATGGGGTGCAAAGGAGCAAAATAAATAAATAAATTAAAATTAAATACAGTTGGGAAAGAGGTAGTTGTTTGGGCTAAATTATAGGTGGGCTATGTACAGGTGCAGTAATCTGTGAGCTGCTCTGACAGTTGGTGCTTAAAGCTAGTGAGGGAGATAAGTGTTTCCAGTTTCAGAGATTTTTGTAGTTCGTTCCAGTCATTGGCAGCAGAGAACTGGAAGGAGAGGCAGCCAAAGAAAGAATTGGTTTTGGGGGTGACTAGAGAGATATACCTGCTGGAGTGTGTGCTACAGGTGGGAGATGCTATGGTGACCAGCGAGCTGAGATAAGGGGGGACTTTACCTAGCAGGGTCTTGTAGATGACATGGAGCCAGTGGGTTTGGCGACGAGTATGAAGCGAGGGCCAGCCAACGAGAGCGTACAGGTCGCAATGGTGGGTAGTATATGGGGCTTTGGTGACAAAACGGATTGCACTGTGATAGACTGCATCCAATTTGTTGAGTAGGGTATTGGAGGCTATTTTGTAAATGACATCGCCAAAGTCGAGGATTGGTAGGATGGTCAGTTTTACAAGGGTATGTTTGGCAGCATGAGTGAAGGATGCTTTGTTGCGAAATAGGAAGCCAATTCTAGATTTAACTTTGGATTGGAGATGTTTGATATGGGTCTGGAAGGAGAGTTTACAGTCTAACCAGACACCTAAGTATTTGTAGTTGTCCACGTATTCTAAGTCAGAGCCGTCCAGAGTAGTGATGTTGGACAGGCGGGTAGGTGCAGGTAGCGATTGGTTGAAGAGCATGCATTTAGTTTTACTTGTATTTAAGAGCAATTGGAGGCCACGGAAGGAGAGTTGTATGGCATTGAAGCTTGCCTGGAGGGTTGTTAACACAGTGTCCAAAGAAGGGCCGGAAGTATACAGAATGGTGTCGTCTGCGTAGAGGTGGATCAGAGACTCACCAGCAGCAAGAGCGACCTCATTGATGTATACAGAGAAGAGAGTCGGTCCAAGAATTGAACCCTGTGGCACCCCCATAGAGACTGCCAGAGGTCCGGACAGCAGACCCTCCGATTTGACACACTGAACTCTATCAGAGAAGTAGTTGGTGAACCAGGCGAGGCAATCATTTGAGAAACCAAGGCTGCCGAGTCTGCCGATGAGGATGTGGTGATTGACAGAGTCGAAAGCCTTGGCCAGATCAATGAATACGGCTGCACAGTAATGTTTCTTATCGATGGCGGTTAAGATATCGTTTAGGACCTTGAGCGTGGCTGAGGTGCACCCATGACCAGCTCTGAAACCAGATTGCATAGCAGAGAAGGTATGGTGAGATTCGAAATGGTCGGTAATCTGTTTGTTGACTTGGCTTTCGAAGACCTTAGAAAGGCACGGTAGGATAGATATAGGTCTGTAGCAGTTTGGGTCAAGAGTGTCCCCCTTTGAAGAGGGGGATGACCGCAGCTGCTTTCCAATCTTTGGGAATCTCAGACGACACGAAAGAGAGGTTGAACAGGCTAGTAATAGGGGTGGCAACAATTTCGGCAGATCATTTTAGAAAGAAAGGGTCCAGATTGTCTAGCCCGGCTGATTTGTAGGGGTCCAGATTTTGCAGCTCTTTCAGAACATCAGCTGAATGGATTTGGGAGAAGGAGAAATGGGGAAGGCTTGGGCGAGTTGCTGTTGGGGGTGCAGTGCTGTTGACCGGGGTAGGAGTAGCCAGGTGGAAAGCATGGCCAGCCGTAGAAAAATGCTTATTGAAATTCTCAATTATGGTGGATTTATCAGTGGTGACAGTGTTTCCTATCTTCAGTGCAGTGGGCAGCTGGGAGGAGGTGTTCTTATTCTCCATGGACTTTACCATGAAGACTGCGTGACTCAACCATGAAGGCCTGATTCACGCAGTCTCCTCTGAACAGTTGATGTTGGCATGTGTCTGTTACTTGAACTCTGTGAAACATTTATTTGGGCTGTAATATGAAGTGCACTTATTCTAATGAATTTATCCTCTGCAGCAGAGGTAACTCTGGGTCTTCCTTTCCTGTGGCGGTCCTCATGAGAGCCAGTTTCAACATAGTGCTTGAAGGTTTTTGCGACTGCACTTGTAGAAACTTTATAAGTTCTTAAAATGTTCCCGGATTGACTGACCTTTATGTCTCAAAGTAATGTTGGACTTTCATTTCTCTTTGCTTATTTGAGCGGTTATTGCCATAATATAGACTTGGTCTTTTGCCAAATACGGCTAACTTCTGTATACCACCCCTACCTTGTCACAACACAACTGATTGGCTCAAATACATTAAGAAGGAAAGAAATTCCACAAACTAACAAGGCACACCTGTTAATTGAGATGCATTCCAGGTGACTACCTCATGAAGCTGGTTGAGAGAATGCCAAGAGTGCAAAACTATCGAGGCAAAAAGTGGCTACTTTTGAAGAATCTCAAATATTAAACACTTCTTTTGGTTGCTACATGATTCCAGATGTGTTATTAAATCTTTTTGATGTCTTCACTATTTGTTCTTCAATGTAGAAATTAGTAAAAAATATAGAAAAACACTTGAATGAGTAGGTGTGTCCAAACTTTTCACTGGTACTGTATATTGTAAACCTGGGCACATATTCATAAGGTGTCTAAGAGTAGGAGCTCTGATCTAGGATCAGTTTAGCTTTTTAGATCATTATTGATTAGAGGGGTGCATGATCCTAGATGAGCACTCCTACTCTGAGACACTTTATGAATACACGCCCAGTAGTAAACCTTCTTTGCATTCTTTAACCATGTTACTCTCCTCTCTTGCAGGAGGGAGAAAATACTGCTCCTGTTGAAGATTTCCATCAAACCTACTAGCTCTCTCTCAACCATGACACCCAGCAGAGGACTCTGGGATTGATGCTGGGATCACTCCCACTGATGGCCTGGACTGGGTAGGAATACTGTGTGTGTGTGTGTCTGTGTGTGTGTGTGTGTGTGTGTGTGTGTGTTCATGGGGTAATGTCTATCTACTGTATCTTTCCCTCTGTACTGTAGGTTTCAGCTGTCCTGCTGAAGCTATGGGGAGCTGTTGGAGCTGTCTATACAGAGACCCCATCCAAGACAACCATCTCACCAAATTCAAGGTTAATCTCTAAACCCTCATCTGTTGGCTACCTAGTGTGTGGTGTATCAGCTACCTACGCTCTTAGAAAAAAGGGTGCCAAAAGGGTTCTTTGGCTGTCCCCATAGGAGAACCTTTTTTGCTTCCAGGTAAAACCACTTTTGGTTGCAGGTAGAACCATATTTGGTTCCATGTAGGACCCTCTGTGGAAAGGGTTCTACATGGAACCCGAAACGGTTCTAATTTGAACCAAAAGAGTTATACCTGGAATAGAGGTCGACCGATTATGATTTTTCAACACCGATACCGATTATTGGAGGACCAAAAAAAGCCAATACCAATTAATCTGACAATTTAATTTAAAAAATTTGTAATAATGACAATTACAACAATACTGAATGAACACTTATTTTAACTTAATATAATACATCAATAAAAATCCATTTAGCCTCAAATAAATAATGAAACAGGTTCAATTTTGTTTAAATAATGCAAAAACGAAGTATTGGAGAAGTAGAAGTGCAATATGTGCCATGTAAAAAAGCTAACGTGTGAGTTCCTTGCTCAGAACATGAGAACATATGAAAGTTGGTGGTACCTTTTAACATGATACTTCAATATTCCAAGGTAAGAGGTTTTAGGTTGCAGTTAATATAGTATTTATAGGACTATTTCTCTCTATACCATTTGTATTTCATATACCATTGACTATTGGATGTTCTTATAGGCACTTTAGTGTTGCCAGTGTAACAGTATAGCTTCCGTCCCTCTCCTCACCCCTACCTGGGCTCGAACCAGGAACACATCGACAACAGCCACACTCAAAGCAGCGTTACCCATCGCTCCACAAAAGCCGCGGCCCTTGCAGAGCAATGGGAATAACTACTCCAAGTCTCAGAGCGAGTGATGTTTGAAACGCTATTAGCGCACACCCAGCTAACTAGCTAGCCATTTCACATCGGTTACACCAGCCATTAATTAGGCTGATAGGCTTGAAGTCATAAACAGCGCTGTGCTTGCGAAGAGCTGCTGGCAAAACGCACGAAAGTGTTGTTTGAATGAATGCTTTCGAGCCTGCTGCTGCCTACCATCGCTCAGTCAGACTGCTCTATCAAATCATAGACTTAATTATAACATAATAAGACACGGAAATACGAGCCTTTGGTCATTAATATGGTAGAATCCGGAAACTATCATTTCGAAAACAAAACGTTTATTATTTCAGTGAAATACGGAACCGTTCGGTATTTTATCTAATGGGTGACATCCCTAAGTCTAAATATTCTTGTTACATTGCACAACCTTCAATGTTATGTCATAATTACGTAAAATTCTGGCAAATTAGTTCTCAATGAGCCAGGCTGCCCAAACTGTTGCACATACCCTGACTCTGCGTGCAATGAACGCAAGAGAAATGACACAATTTCACCTGGTTAATATTGCCTGCTAACCTGGATTTCTTTTAGCTAAATATGCAGGTTTAAAAATATATACTTCTGTGTATTGATTTTAAGAAAGGCATTGGTGTTTATGGTTTTTATAAGATAAGTTTAAAGCTGGCTAGCAACTTACCTTGGCTTCTACTGCATTCGCATAACAGGCAGTCTCCTCGAGGAGTGCAATGAGAGGCAGGTGGTTGGAGCGTTGGACTAGTTAACTGTAAGGTTGCAATTGGGTCCCCTGAGCTGACAAGGTGAAAATCTGTCGTTCTGCCCCTGAACAAGGCAGTTAACCCACCGTTCCTAGGCCGTCATTGAAAATAAGAATGTGTTCTTAACTGACTTGCCTAGTTAAATAAAGGTATTAAAAATCAAAAATCTGCAAAATCGGCACCCCAAAAGACCGATTTCCAATTGTTATGAAAACTTAAAATCGGCCCTAATTAATCGGCCATTAATCGATCGACCTGGAACCAACAAGGGTTCTTCAAAGGGTTCTCCTATGGGGATAGCCAAATAACCTTTTAGGTTCTAGACTGCAGCTTTTTTTCTAAGAGTGTCGCCCATGGTATATTATTGTTATGAGGAACTGTTCTTTCCTGTTTTTTTATCCTGTACCCCAGGCTATTATGGCTCACATAGAGCAATGGATAGTCAGCTATCCAGCTATCTAACGATGCTTAATATCTGTACTGTGCTCTGTTAACCTTTTGTATACATACAGTTCATGTCTGCATTATAGACAATGTACCTCCAAATACAAATTAGCCACATATTTATGCTCTGCATCTATGTCGTGCTTACAAAGACTATATGTATACTAAATAAAGCCTTTATAAGTTGTAAAGTGGGACCACAAACCTGATTGGGATAACTTGATTGTACTTTTTGGTATTTTCCAGGTAACCAATGTGGATGACGAGGGGAATGAGTTGGGCTCTGGGACCATGGAGCTCACCGAGACCGAGCTCATCCTGCACACGCGCAAGAGGGATGCCATCCGGTGGCCCTACCTGTGTCTGCGGCGCTACGGCTACGACTCCAACCTCTTCTCATTCGAGAGTGGCCGGCGCTGCCAGACTGGACAGGGTGAGTCCGAACCACCTGGCCTAGCTAACACTACATAGACAAAATGTTGCCCTATGAAATGTGTGTACGTACGTGTGTATATGCAGTGCTCTACTTGTTCTACTTTTGTATGAAAATGAACCACAATTGTAATGGGAGAATTGTACTTAACTGATTAGATAGCTGCTGTTATATTAGAAGCCTAAAGTTGGTTGTTGTTAATGAGTGAATTGTTTCAGATAACTTCTACATTTGCTTCTGGGTTTTCTTTTTTGGTCAGGAACAGTTTTAGATTAATTTAAGGTAACTTAAACATGTATGTGTGTGTTTTCTCTGTGGTCGTGCAGGAATCTTTGCGTTTAAATGTACTCGTGCGGAGGAGATCTTTAACCTCCTCCAGGAGCTGATGCAGTGCAACAGTATCAATGTGGTGGAGGAGCCTATGATCATGACCGGCAGCGGACACACACGAGAGATAGACATGCCTCGCACCCCACAGACACCCAACAGTAAGCACAAACACAAATATAAACACACACACACACACACACACACAAACATCCAGTACACACATGTGCGCGTCATCAATACAGTACATGATTGCTTCTTTGCTTTTGTTGAATGCTGTGAAGGTGTTTGTGTAGCAATTTCACTGCAATGCAGGACAGATGTGACGCTAAAGCTGAGAATATGTGTTTGATGTTTTGAAAATAGTTTGGGGGGAAAAACTCCGTAATAATTCCGGAGATCAGGGATCTGGTGTCGAAATGTCTTACAGTAAATTATTGCGTCAAACCCAGTTTCCATGCTCCAACCTGTTCAGAGGCAGGGAGGGAGGTGGATAGAGCAGACAAGGAGGTGGAAGGGTAGAAAGTACAATGACTTGTGGGTAAAACAAAGGTTACATTACAAATCAGTCTGTGCAATACACCACAAACATAGACACACACCAGGGTTTCCTTTAGGAAAATGTGGCACCGGACAATTGACCGGTAGCATTTTAATTGACCAGACATTTGCGAAATTCACATTTGCGAAATTGGCTGCATAACCTGATTAGGTGCTTAGGATTACCGAAATCACATTTAGATTATGGTCGTTCATCTTAACAGAACATGCAACTCGAGGATGCAATGGCGTGTGTCCTTCCTACCTAATTCTGATGCGCACTTTGAAGATGTTAGAATAACTGTCCACATTTCCTCAGCCAACAAGACAAGTAACGAACAGCAAAATCACTAGCCTATGTCAATCTACTATCCCCCTTGGTAGAAAAGTTTACCTCTTCTATTTGTCAGCTTGTCGTTCTGTGCAAGAAAGAAATAGCCTATTCCAAACAGACTCTGGGACAGTTGTGGGACAATAGATCCCAAATTTATACAACCAGGCTACATAAAAATAAATGTAAAAAATAATTGAGGCTGATGCAACAGACCAGAACGTTTAGCTTAAAATGTTGCTAAAATATAATTTCTTCACATTATAAGCGCAGCAATGCGCACATGGCAGTAGGCTACACGCGAATGTTTGTCACATAATGCCAAAGAAAGACATTTGCAGGAAAACACTGTGCCGCACATGCGAGCGATTTCATGTGAAACTTAGAATGCGAAACTGTACGTTTAAATTTAGATAGAGGGGAGATCTAAAGATTTAACAAATAACATGGGTTGCTAATATGACTAGGATTGTTCCTTTGGCTACTGGACAATTAATGAAAGTTGATTTGAAAACCAATAGAACATGAGAGAAATATGTTACTGGTTGTAATGTGGAAGTCTTTTTGTAAAATAATTGCCTCCACGAAATGGTCAGATTTTGGCTAGGCTACTTTGAAGCAAGGTAAGACATGCCTCATAATATGACGTAAAACATTCAGGTTTCAAACAAATAAGTGTATGGTTTCAAAATGCTTACTGCCTCCAGCTTGTTGCAAAGGGGTGTGTGACACACTGAAGCCTGCGTAACGTTGCATATACAGTGGGGCAAAAAAGTATTTAGTCAGCCACCAATTGTGCAAGTTCTCCCACTTAAAAAGATGAGAGAGGCCTGTAATTTTCATCATAGGTACACTTCAACTATGACAGACAAAATGAGGGGGAAAAAATCCAGAAAATCACATTGTAGGATTTTTTATGAATTTATTTGCAAATTATGGTGGAAAATAAGTATTTGGTCACCTACAAACAAGCAAGATTTCTGGCTTGTTTGAACTTGTTATCAGTATAAAAGACACCTGTCCACAACCTCAAACAGTCACACTCCAAACTCCACTATGGCCAAGACCAAAGAGCTGTCAAAGGACACCAGAAACAAAATTGTAGACCTGCACCAGGCTGGGAAGACTGAATCTGCAATAGGTAAGCATCTTGGTTTGAAGAAATCAACTGTGGGAGCATTTATTAGGAAATGGAAGACATATAAGACCACTGATAATCTTCCTCGATCTTGGGCTCCACGCAAGATCTCACCCCGTGGGGTCAAAATGATCACAAGAACAGTGAGCAAAAATCCCAGAACCACACGGGGGGACCTAGTGAATGACCTGCAGAGAGCTGGGACCAAAGTAACAAAGCCTACCATCAGTAACACACTACGCCGCCAGGGACTCAAATCCTGCAGTGCCAGACGTGTCCCCCTGCTTAAGCCAGTACATGTCCAGTTTGCTAGAGAGAATTTGGATGAGCCAGAAGAAGATTGGGAGAATGTCATATGGTCAGATGAAACCAAAATATAACTTTTTGGTAAAAACTCAACTCGTCGTGTTTGGAGGACAAAGAATGCTGAGTTGCATCCAAAGAACACCATACCTACTGTGAAGCATGGGGGTGGAAACATCATGCTTTGAGGCTGTTTCTCTGCAAAGGGACCAGGACGACTGATCCGTGTAAAGGAAAAAATGAATGGGGCCATATATCGTGAGATTTTGAGTGAAAACCTCCTTCCATCAGCAAGGGAATTGAAGATGCAACGTGGCTGGGTCTTTCAGCATGACAATGATCCCAAACACACCTCCCGGGCAACGAAGGAGTTGCTTTGTAAGAATCATTTCAAGGTCCTGGAGTGGCCTAGCCAGTCTCCAGATCTCAACCCCATAGAAAATCTTTGGAGGGAGTTGAAAGTCCGTGTTGCCCAGCAACATCCCCAAAACATCACTGCTCTAGAGGAGATCTGCATGGAGGAATGGGCCAAAATACCAGCAACAGTGTGTGAAAACCTTGTGAAGACTTACAGAAAACATTTGACCTGTCATTGCCAACAAAGGGTATATAACAAAGTATTGAGATAAACTTTTGTTATTGACCAAATACTTATTTTCCACCATAATTTGCAAATAAATTCATAAAAAATCCTACAATGTGATTTTCTGGATTTGTTTACCTCATTTTGTCTGTCATAGTTGAAGTGTACCTATGATGAAAATTACAGGCAACTCTCATCTTTTTAAGTGGGAGAACTTGCACAATTGGTGGCTGACTAAATACTTTTTTGCCCCACTGTAGATGCACTTAATTGGCAAATGGGGAGCACACTTCAATTAGGCTACCAGTTGAGAAATAAAAATAGTAGCTCTTTTTAATCGTGGCCATTAAAACTGTTTTTAACATGCGATTGTATTTAGAATTGTTGCGCAATGATTGGGCTTATTAAAGCACGTTTCACTACAGCAGCAACAAACAATCTGTTTGAGGAGCTGTAGCAGAAGCTCTCCTGCTGTCTGACAGATTTCCCACTGAAACTAGGCTCTATATCTGCATGCTGTGTGCATTTGATAAATAAGATACTTAAGAACTAACGAAAACACGTATGTACCAATTTAATTCCACAAAATTATGAAAATTAACATATAGACCGATAAGCATGACCAGTCAAATGAATTTACATAGCCTGGTATTTCTGTCAATTAATAGGCTTAAAAGTCTTATTTTGCAAGGAGATTTTTCTTCTTCTCCCAAACAATTGGCCGGCAGCAATTTTATTTAGCGGCTTTTCATACTTTTTCCCCCGCCAAAAGCCAGCTATTACCGATTAACGGTGACCCTGAAACACACACACACCATTAGACATAAAAACATCTAACCTCATTCACCCAGACTCCCATTCAACACTGTGTATTGTTCTCTGTCTTCAGCTCCAGCATTCCCTGTCCAGGGTTTTCCCAACGGGTACCCGGGGTATCCCATGAGGGCTGAATCCTCCCAGCCCTCTCTAACTGACGACCCCCACGGCCACAGCCACATGGGCCTGGAGGACCAGGTAAGACTGACCCCTAACCATCTATAGTATGATTTTCTGATTATAGTGCCGAACCAAGCCGCACTGTAACCACTGCTGACTCTTCACCTCGCATTATGTCGGTAATATCCTAGGGAAGGGTGATCTCTGAGTCCTTGCTAATATCTCTTTTCTCTCTCTCTCGCTCTCTCCTTCTCCCTCTCCTTCTGCAGGCTCACACCTATGTGAATACCGTTACTGTGGATGGGGAACTCTCCAGTCGACACTGTGTACACTCCCTACCCGAGGTGCGGCCCACTTCCTTCCCCGAGTCAACCCGGGGAGCCATGCCTGTCGTGGTCCCAGGGGGTGGGCAGACCAGCATGCACTGTTGTCCCCTTGAGGAACAACGCAAGGAACCCCAGGTATTCCTTCAGCCTTCCTCTCAGGAGGTCAAATTCATGCTGGGACCCACCCCTGCACAGCGCCACCTGCTGGAGAGAGAGAGAGAGAGGCACGGGGGCCACAATCCACACGCCATGCGGCCTGTAGAGGGCGCCACAGGTTCAGAGACAGAGGGGGACGAGCCTCCTCTGCACGTGTACAACTCCCACTCCTATCACCACCCTCACTACCACCATGTGATGCACCGGCACCCTGGCCACGAACACCAGGAGGGCTGCCAGCTCACCTACGAGAATATCAACGGCCTGAGGGGGGGCCGCAGGCTGAGACTTAGCCCCAGCAGCATGTCCCAGTCTGTGGGCTCCAGCAGCAGCAGCAGCACCACCGGAGACAGTCACTCTCACCCACAATCACATCCCCTCAACCCGCACCCCCATGGCCCATCTTCTCTGCTCCCCCAGGGGTACCCCTGTGAGCGGGGCGCGGGGATGGGCGGTGGTCACCGGCGGACAGCTCTGCTCAACTACGAGAACCTGCCGTCACTGCCCCCGGTATGGGAGTACCGTGCCCTGCAGAGAGACGAGGAGCAGGACGAGGATGACGAGGAGCAGGATGAGGAGGAGTATGAGGAAGAGGAGGAGGACTTTGAGGAGTACGAGTTTTCGGAGGGTCCGGGGACACCCAACGGGTACCACCAGGAAGGGCTGGGGAGGGGGGGGATCCACCGTGACGCCCTGCAGAACTATGTCAACACAGAGCAGGTCCAGGTACAGGTCCAGCCCAGCCGGCTGCGACATGCCTGCCCCCCTCAACCCCAGCACCTCCAGCCCTGCCACCGCCAGCCGGACCGGGGCGGCCGAATATTCAGCTTTGATTTCCGTAGGCGGCCTGGAGGAGGGTTTGGTCGGGGGGAGGGCTGCGAGCACGGTCACATGCCCCCGTCGAGGCAGCTCAACTATATCCAGGTGGACCTCGATGCGGAGCCGCCGTGCCAGACCCTCGGGGGGGGTGGAGGAGGGGGAGCCCAGTCTCAGCCCCAGCCACAGCACCAGCGCCTACCACCCCTCAAATGTGGCCCCCAGCAGGCCCCACGGCGCAGTGAGTTCTACGCTGTGATTGACCTGAAGAAGACAGCAGCCATGTCCAACCTGCAGAAAGCCCTCCCCCGGGACGATGGGACATCGAGAAAGACTCGCCACAACAGCACAGACCTGCCTCTGTAGATGCAGTGAGGAGGAGGAGAGACGGAGAAAGATGAAGGGAGGGAGTAGAGAGAAACAGGTTTGGGTGGAGCGCTTGGCTGGACAGACAGGTATAGGCAACTCAGCAGCACACTGGACCCCTCACTCTCATCCAGCCACCTGCCTGTTCTGTCCTGTCCTGTCTTGGCCAGCTGGATCATATACAGGTACCTAATTAGAAAACAAACTAAAACTTATCTGTGCATATTCCACTTTATGGAGCAAGATTGGTTTGAAGTTGCCATATTATTGTGGGTCACCTTCTGACTGTGGTGAGATGCTATCTGAGTTAGCAGCAGAAACCTTGGTCGTGGTTGGCTGGGTTTATGGTTAAACCCTTAAGCTACCGTTGTTTTTGGTTATACCTTTTGGCAATGTTCTTTTTTTTTTAAAGCTTTGTGGTGGTTGCGTTGAGTGCCAAGGCCCCGGGTTTGGTTCAGGGTGGGAGCAGGAATGGACGAGTCAGGTCTCCAAATTTGTGTTTGACCAGTGATGGTTGATTTTTAGATGTAAGAGTATTGCCCATCAAAAAGTAGCTAGGTTCCTCATTCCGTTATCATTCAGTGTTGTTTGATTGATTTTACGTCCCCGTTTACGAACATGGGCTCCTATTGAGTTCAGGTTTACTGGTCTACATTGTAAAATTGACTGAACATTTTCTGACATGAAAACAGTTTGTTATTCCCTCAATTGAATTATAATAATGTGCATTCTTCACCTCACAAGCACTTTTTTGACCCCGTGACTGATAGAAAGGACAGTTGATGATATTTATTTATAACTATCTGCCCTCAGGAATTAGTACAGATCAGTACAGTTTGCACATTATCCTTTGGAATTGTAATCTTACATCCTATCCAGTATTATATTTTTAGTCCCCCCCCCAAAAAAACCCCAAAGCAGAAAAAAATGTTGAATAGATTTTCTCTCTTAATCCAATATTAAATATCATACATTTTTCATGTTGAAATTGAATCTAAAATGGAAATAACAGTAACCTTGATAGCATGAAACAGTCAGTGTGTTGATAGATTTCCAACATCCGCGCGCACACACACACACACACACACACACACGCACGACATAACTATTGAGACAATTGAATTCATCTCTGACTGCATATCATTCCACTTGAATAAGAATCCATATCTAATTCCTAAACTATGGTTACCTTTGCACTTTTTACCTTTGAAGTCCCCACAGTTCCGAATCCCTCATCTGGAGCAACAGAAAGGTTGTGATCTGACAAACTCCTTTGAGATGGTGATGTCATCACACAGACCCAAATATTGTATGGATGTAGTTTTTTTTTTTAACATTATAGAGACCTATAGCAACTTACATTTTTTTTTAGAGAAGAAGTTGATAACCTGTGATAATGGCTTAAAGATATTAATAATAACCTCATAAAAATGACCGGTTGACTATTTTAGTAAGTATCAGATTGATAACTGAGGGTTGTCAACTGAGGGTCTGTTTTAAAGGGGAATATATCAGTATGTTTAATGTTAACTGTTTATGGAAAGTCTTATATCATTGAGCGTTTGGCTGAGGATATTTATTTATTTATTTATTCATTGAGATGTCTATATGGTGATTGTTTTGCATAAAAATGTGACAAAACAGTTTTTCGTAATCTAGCCAGTTGGTGATTTGGAGACCAAAGTATCACCAGTCATCGTCACACTGTCTGGGACACCATTGTAATACCATTGTTATGCCTGTAATTAATAACCTTACATTCTGAAGAAGAAAGACTGTATTAATATATTAAAGTGCCAAATCTTTACTGTTACCTGTATGAACGTAATGAATCAAATCAATGTGCCATTAGGATGTGTAATAGAAAACCTGAGGGCTAAGAGGCAAGGAGTTAGCCTACATGTCGAAAAACAAAGGGAAGAGCTTGGAGGTCTAGGGCCGTATGTATCAAGAGTAGTAGTGCTGATCTCGGATCAGGTCTCCCCTGTCCATGTGATCGTATTCATTATGATCGAAAAAAGGCAAGAACCTTCCCACTCTGAGACTCTTGATACATACTGAACAGGGTCAGGGTTTATATATTGTTAACCCTTTGTACTCCTCCTCATGAATCTGTCTAGCTGATCCAGGTCAACTGGACAAGGAAGGGCAAGAAAGACACATTTCACCTCATAGGCTAGGCTATACATTGACAGCCATATCGGAGTGAGACAACGGATTCGTTATATCTATCTAGTCTTCACAACTCCAGTGGTTTTATGCTGCTATAAGGTAGAAGTTCAGACAGTAAGAGGAGGTAGGGATGGTAGTGGCTATGCAGGATTGTTTACCATATTGTTTAGTAAATGGAACTACCATTTTCGTATTCACTCAAGATCACTGCATCAGGGCTACCAGTATGAAAATGTGTTTTAATTCAAATAAGTTTTCATTTTTCATTTCTATTTCTTATTTCTCTTGGATTGGTGTGATCAATCCACATACCAAAACCTTGTTTTCATTACAATCTGGCTGTCTAATCTGAAGTAATGTGGCTGAAGGTGCAGCACAGGCCTAGCAACTGTAATCCTCATAACTGCTTATTTAATCTGATGGAAAGATATACGTAGGTCTACTCACTGTTTGTGGACATTTTTCAGACAGGGATATATCCGTTTGCACACATATTTTCGTGATACATTTAAAGGGTGTTTACATTTCGCAATAATGGTTTAATAGAGATGTATTGTTGGAGATGAGGTTTATTCAGACCAATGTGTGTGAGGTTCGAGGTGCGTTGTTAATGGTTCCACAGGTCTGTTGTATTTGATCCCCTGTTTTTATGTGAATCAGCATTGGAACTAAGACCTCTCTCAGGCCCCCTGTTGACAATATTAGAACTTTGTTATTGTATACATGCTTAGATTAGAACGTGAAAAAAAATGTATGTTTCTGTTTTCTTGATTGTCTTATACAGCAAATTTGCGCTTACTCAACACCTGACTTAATTGTGCCATAAGTGACTGTTGCCAAGCTTTCTGGACAGCGTGTGGCTTTCGAATGTCGAAGCCTTTTAAAGGGCCAGGTTAGGTGTCAGAAGGCATACGGCAAACATCTCTGTGTACTGTGTTTGCACTGATACAGTGGTTCGGACTGTTTCTAATGGTTTGACAGTCTGTATATTCATTAGTCAGTCATTGTTATCAATTTGGTGACACTTAATTGTAAAGGTACACAGGAATAGTACCTTAAAATGTGTTCCTTATACTAAAGTGTTACCAGAAATATTGTCCAGAAATGACTTTTTGGGAACCGTATCTTGTCATATCAATGTTGTCATTTGGATTTTCCTTGAAAAGCGAGAAAATATTAACAATGAAGGATTGTCCGGTAACACATGACTTATGTTTAAATAATAAACCACTTAATTGAGGCCTAATGTATAGCTAATAAGACACAATAAAGGCCTTATGAGCTACGTATATACACACTTATAAACTACAAATTAGTGGCTAATATGTGTATCTTAAAATAAAGTTTGACCAGAATTGAATTCAAACAAACAGTTTTTTACTCTTTTATGTAATTTCATCACAACTGCCTGACCACCACAAGGTGGCGTTGCTTGCTACAATGCTCGGGATGATGAGAAAATAAGTAATTTTCCTTCCACAGCCCCTCAAAATGCCACTCTAGGTCCAAAATGCACTTAGTTCCATAATATTACCAAGGTACAAACAAAGTAGCTCAAAATCTAAGGAATGTTACAGTGATTTGGTACTGTATTTCAAAATGTTTTTGTTTGTCCATTTGTTTATTTATTTACCATTGAATGCATGTGTAATATCCACTGGTGGTTGACGATGATGCAGACAGGGGTCCATTATTTTCATTCAATCACATGCTGAGCTAACGCTCTTCTAGTCCAATAAGACCAGAGCAATTGAAACCTGTTGAACCTGTATGTTAATGGTGATAATAATATGTGTTGATTGGTTGATATAAAGGTTGGGTAGGCCAAAGTAAATGACTGTGATGTACACTAATATTTGACTGAGTGCCAAATGTGGTTTAGTACTATGACTTTGACGACAGGCCAGGGACACACCTGGCTGAGATTCACTAGGAACTCTATAGGACTCTCCCTGAGAGATGCCAATGACTCTCTCACCCTCTGGTCTTGGTTTAACCTGCGGTATGAATGTAATAAGCAAAGAGAGACTATATAGACGAAGGGCAACTATGCTTAATGTTTCTATCCTTGCTGGGGGGAAAAAGGTGAGTGGTCAGAAGTTTTGTCTAAATTTAAAAATTTGCGATCTGAGTTTCTTCTACGTATATTTGTATTTCTTGTAAGTATATATCTCTCTGTATGTATGTATGTGTGTGTGTGTGTGTGTGTGTATATGTGTATATATATATATATATATATATATAGTACCAGTAAAAGGTTTGGACACACCTACTCATTCAAGGGTTTTCCTTTTTTTGTTTTATTTTCTACATTGTAGAGTAATAGTGAAGACATCAAAACTTTGAAATTGTATCCCCCCAAAAAAGTGTTAAACAAATCAAAATATCTTCTTCAAAGTAGACACTTTTTGCCTTGATGATAGCTTTGCACACTCTTGGCATTCTCTCAGCTTCATGAGGTAGTCACCTGGAATTAATTTCAATTAACAGATGTGTCTTGTTAAAAGTTCATTTGTGGAATTTCTTTCCTTCTTGATGTGTTTGAGCCAGTCAGTTGTGTTGTGACAAGGTAGGGTGATATACAGAAGATAGCAATATTTGGTAAAAGACCCAGTCCATATTATGGTAAGAACAACTCTAAAAAACAAAGAGAAATGACAGTCCATCATTACTTTAAGACATGAAGGTCAGTCCACACCTGGAGGTGTGTTGGGTCATTGTCCTGTTGAAGTGATACACAATTCCATCTAGTTTGCTCTTAGTGGGACTATAATTTGTTTTTCAACAGGACAATGACCCAACACACCTCCAGGCTGTATAATGGCTATTTGACAAAGGAGGAGAGTGATGGAGTGCTGCATCAGATGACCAGGCCTCCACAATCACCCAACCTCAACCCAATTGAGATGTTTTGGGATGAGTTAGACCGCAGAGTGAAGGAAAAGCAGCCAACAAGTGCTGAGCATATGTGGGAACTCCTTCAAGACTATTGGAAAAGCATTCTAGGTGAAGCTGGTTGAGAGCTTGCCAAGAGTGTGCAAAGCTATCATCAAGGCAAATGGTGGCCACTTTGAAGTATATAAAATATATACATATATATTGATTTGTTTAACACTGTTTTTGTTACTACATGATTCCATATGTGTTATTTCATAGTTTTGATTTCTTCACTATTATTCTAAAATGTAGAAAATAATAATAAAGAAAAACCCTTGAATGCATAGGTGTGTCCACACTTTTGACGTGTACTGTGTGTGTGTGTGTGTGTGTGTGTGTGTGTGTGTGTATGACACAGTGAAGGTCTTCTCTTATCTTCATTGGAGTTACTGTAACTAAGCTATTTTTGCTACATCTATTGAAATGTGGAAAGATGAAGCTCATAGCGTCTCATTATATTTGTGGGATAAAAAACATTCTATATACCACCATGCTGAAACATGATGTCCAGCATAATACAGGATGTTGTCTGCACCCCTCGCTGTCCCTGTCCCACCCATGTCCCAATACAAAACTAAACAGGAATGCCATTTGGTGAATGCTATAATGGTGAATGTATGCCATTTGGCGAGAGTTATGGTATAAAACCATTGAAGAGCAGGACTTGTATGAAAATATGTATGTGACTAAATGTAATGTCAACATTAAAATTCTACTGTAAAGAAATGTATTTAAATTTTTTGTATTTTATCCCCTTTTTTGATCTTGTATCATCGCTGCAACTCCCCAACGTGCTCGGTAGGCGAAGGTCGAGTCATGCGTCCTTCGAAACATGACCCTGACAAACCGCGCTTCTAAACATCCGCCCTTCTAAACACCCGCCCGCTTAACCTGGAAGCCAGCCGCACCAATGTGTCGGAGGAAACACTGTTCAACTGATGACCAAGGTCAGCTTGCAGGCGTCCGGCCCACCACAAGGAGTCGCTAGAGCACGATGAGCCAAGTAAAGCCCCCCTGGCCAAACCCTCCCCTAACCTGGATGACGCTGGGCTAATTGACACAGCCCGAGAACGAACCAGGGTCTGTAGTGACGCCTCTATCTATGTGATGCAGTGCCTTTGACCGCTGCGCCACTCGGGAGGCCCAAGAACATTTTATTTTGATGACCATTTTAATTCAATTTTACACTGAATCTTTCCATTGGACAAAATTATCAACAGCTGCCTGTACATGTTCAAATTGACCTCAAAGTCATTCCACCTCAAAAAGCACAAAAAATAGGAATAGGACACCCACATCAAATATTGGTCTGAAATGTTGTTTCTGTAGTTAGAAACAGATTAGATTAGCAGTCTTGCAACATTATTTTGTTGAAAGATCATTTGAGCTGATTGATTGCGCCCAAATTGGCAATTTTAATTTGTTGGATTGGTATATTATTCAGTTAATATAGTACCCAACATCTTCTTAACCATGATTAAGACATGAGGATTTCAAACCTCACACCAAGCCCACCCCAACGGCCAGTATACCGTATCAGTTCTCTATGTAGTATGAAGCTGTGGCATGCAGTATTGTTTATTCATACTATGTAATGTATTCATGATAAATTTGGTGATTGTTTATTTCCCTGTTTAGAGAAATTAGCCATTGAAGTTGCTTGTGGTCCCCCCCATAAATTAGTGTGAAAGTACCAGGTTTTGCCCACTAGAGGCCACTGCTCCTGCTATTGCCACACCCTTTTATAAATTTTTCTGCATTTATTAATTGGATCACAATGTGTCCTTTTCAGCTTTGGGTGGAAAACCAATAGCTTTTGCTCATGGTGAATTTTTTTTTTCTCAAAATTCAAGACAGTCCTCCATGAAAGCAATTCAGTTTGTACTTCTCTTAGACTTGATATGTGTCAAGGAAATGGCCCCTGTGTATGTGTGGTTTATTTCCTTCAAAAAAGGTCTGGATTAGTTAGTGGTGAACAAGTAAACCATTAGGCTACAACAGATCTAGTTTCAATGTTATGTTCTCTAACTGATCCAGACAAAAAATAGAGATGTTTTCTAATAATTTTATTGAAACATAACCATGCAATGGTTTATAATTTTATAATTGTATTAGGGTTGTCACATTTTAGTCATTAGCCCATTTATCTATCAAATTGCTGGGCTTCATATGATAATTGCACCATAGGGATAGCCCTCTTAGTGAGCTGGCAGTTGTTGGACTGTTCAAAGAGTGTTGGGCTGATGCAATAGGTTGCTAAGAGAAGTAAACATTTCATTTATTTTATGGTAGACTAGCTGGACTCTGAACAGGGTGGAAAATACACAAAATTCGCTGAGAATACATTACATAGTATGAATAAACATGACTTAATGTTGCAGCTTCATACTACTTGTCAAACATAGAGAACTGATACTGTATACTGGCCATTGGGTGGGCTTGGTGTGGGGTTTGGTGGGTCCGTGGGTGGCTTTTGACCGTTTATTTGGATCCCTCGTCTTAATCATTGTTAAGAATATATTTGGTACACATCTGATGTTGGGTACTATATTTATTGAATGTTATATGAATCCTATATATTTAAAATTGCCAATTTGGGTTAAATAAATTAGCTTAATTTCTCAGTTTAAATTGTCTTTGAAAAAAATGATGTTGCAGGAATGCTTATCTACTCTGTTTCTAACTACAGGAACCATTTCAGAACAATCTGAGATGGTGGGTGTCATGGCATGCTGAAATGAAATGACTCTCAGTACGAGTAGAGAATTTACATTTTAATAGGTTATTACTTAGTTATCCTGTTTTACCTTTGTTTTACGAAGAACCTGAAATTCTACATGATATTCATTTTGAGACTGCTTTAGGCAAGTGAAATATTGTTTACCTCTTTACTTTGAGCATGCACTTGGTGTCTGCCTGTGTAACACGTTTTGTGATGTTCTGTACAGAGAGCATGGTTTTGTAGTAAGTACTAGAGATTTTGATCCAGCTGTAAATATATATGACTTATATAGTTGTCATGTTGTCTGTCTTGTTTCATGGCTAATGAACCATTGTGTCAAAAATAAAGCAGAGCTTTTATTGTTTTTACTCCGTTTGGTGTCGGTAATATAAGACGGTCGAGGAAAGATCCCAACCAATATTAATTTGAGATCAATAATTCATGTTCATATTGTTAACAGCAGAACCCATGCAGTGTAACAGATCACGTTGTGAATGTTATGCTTTTGAGCATTGACATCCTATAGGCCAATGTTTCTCAACCTCTGGTTCCTGACAATGAGCGGCACCTGAAATGGTTACCTGACAATAGTTTGGTCACTTCTACAGTGCTAGTTTGAAAGTACAGTAATCAGTCCCCCGAAGAAGGAAAGATTGTAGAAGATCAAACACTAGCTTGCCATTCCCTGATACAAAACAGGTTGAGAAACACTCCTGTAGATATTGGTACCTTAACAGAACTAGAATGAGTTCTCATTGCATTTCTATGGGTATCAAATCAAATTTATTTATATAGCCCTTTGTACATCAGCTGATATCTCAAAGTGCTGTACAGAAACCCAGCCTAAAACCCCAAACAGCAAGCAATGCAGGTGTAGAAGCACGGTGGCTAGGAAAAACTCCCTAGAAAGGCCAAAACCTAGGAAGAAACCTAGAGAGGAACCAGGCTATGTGGGGTGGCCAGTCCTCTTCTGGCTGTGCCGGGTGGAGATTATAACAGAACATGGCCAAGATGTTCAAATGTTCATAAATTACCAGCATGGTCGAATAATAATAAGGCAGAACAGTTGAAACTGGAGCAGCAGCACGGTCAGGTGGACTGGGGACAGCAAGGAGTCATCATGTCAGGTTGTCCTGGGGCATGGTCCTAGGGCTCAGGTCCTCCGAGAGAGAGAAAGAAAGAGAGAAGGAGAGAATTAGAGAACGCACACTTAGATTCACACAGGACACCGAATAGGACAGGAGAAGTACTCCAGATATAACAAACTGACCCTAGCCCCCCGACACATAAACTACTGCAGCATAAATACTGGAGGCTGAGACAGGAGGGGTCAGGAGACACTGTGGCCCCATCCGAGGACACCCCGGACAGGGCCAAACAGGAAGGATATAACCCCACCCACTTTGCCAAAGCACAGCCCCCACACCACTAGAGGGATATCCTCAACCACCAACTTACCATCCTGAGACAAGGCTGAGTATAGCACACAAAGATCTCCGCCATGGCACAACCCAAGGGGGGCGCCAACCCAGACAGGATGAGCGTATCTTTGAACTACATTATCTATGATAAATGTTTACCTTTAATGGTTCTCTGTTAATCCCAGAGTAGGATATCATCTTAGAAACCCAAACAGTTTGTTTCCAAACCAGTGGGTTAAATGTTAATGACACAGGCTGGTAAACATATTCACACTATAGGGCTGTCCCGAACAATACTACGCTGGCTTGTACAGTGCCTTGCGAAAGTATTCGGCCCCCTTGAACTTTGCGACCTTTTGCCACATTTCAGGCTTCAAACATAAAGATATAAAACTTTTTTTTTTGTGAAGAATCAACAACAAGTGGGACACAATCATGAAGTGGAACGACATTTATTGGATATTTCAAACTTTTTTAACAAATCAAAAACTGAAAAATTGGGCGTGCAAAATTCTATTGTAGATTTTGCTTTATGTTTTGGATCATTGTCTTGTGGGAAGACAAATCTCCGTCCCAGTCTCAGGTCTTTTGCAGACTCCATCAGGTTTTCTTCCAGAATGGTCCTGTATTTGGCTCCATCCATCTTCCCATCAATTTTAACCATCTTCCCTGTCCCTGCTGAAGAAAAGCAGGCTCAAACCATGATGCTGCCACCACCATGTTTGACAGTGGGGATGGTATGTTCAGGGTGATGAGCTGTGTTGCTTTTACGCCAAACATAACCTTTTGCATTGTTGCCAAAAAGTTAAATTTTGGTTTCATCTGACCAGAGCACCTTCTTCCACATGTTTGGTGTGTCTCCCAGGTGGCTTGTGGCAAACTTTAAACAACACTTTTTATGGATATCTTTAAGAAATGGCTTTCTTCTTGCCACTCTTCCATAAAGGCCAGATTTGTGCAATATACGACTGATTGTTGTCCTATGGACAGAGTCTCCCACCTCAGCTGTAGATCTCTGCAGTTCATCCAGAGTGATCATGGGCCTCTTGGCTGCATCTCTGATCAGTCTTCTCCTTGTATGAGCTGAAAGTTTAGAGGGACGGCCAGGTCTTGGTAGATTTGCAGTGGTCTGATACTCCTTCCATTTCAATATTATCGCTTGCACAGTGCTCCTTGGGATGTTTAAAGCTTGGGAAATCTTTTTGTATCCAAATCCGGCTTTAAACTTCTTCACAACAGTATCTCGGACCTGCCTGGTGTGTTCCTTGTTCTTCATGATGCTCTCTGCGCTTTTAACGGACCTCTGAGACTATCACAGTGCAGGTGCATTTATACGGAGACTTGATTACACACAGGTGGATTGTATTTATCATCATTAGTCATTTAGGTCAACATTGGATCATTCAGAGGTCCTCACTGAACTTCTGGAGAGAGTTTGCTGCACTGAAAGTAAAGGGGCTGAATAATTTTGCACGCCCAATTTTTCAGTTTTTGATCTGTTAAAAAAGTTTGAAATATCCAATAAATGTCGTTCCACTTCATGATTGTGTCCCACTTGTTGTTGATTCTTCACAAAAAAATACAGTTTTATATCTTTATGTTTGAAGCCTGAAATGTGGCAAAAGGTCGCAAAGTTCAAGGGGGCCGAATACTTTCGCAAGGCACTGTATATTTTCTTTTCACAGTGTCCTTTTCTGCACGGTTCCTGCTACTATGGTGGATATGTAACCCGGCCCAGTAACCTAGTGAAAAGTTTACACCTGCACCTTAACATTCTCTGAATGAAGGACATTTCAGAAGATTTTAGGCAAAAATAAGTACTGCATGACAACATTACACCTGGACACTTCAACTGCAGTCATTTTTTATTTAAAATGTCTTTAATATTTTATTTTACACTGCACATCTCAGAAATTCACCCTAAAATTGAAGTTTCTGTGTTATTTTAAAAATGACATTCATAACTTGTCATGAAAATGGTTCTGTTATACATTCAAAGTGTTTTCTCTTATACTAAGAGACTGAGAAATTGCCGATTTGGGTCATTCTACAAAAATGGTGGCTTTCTAACCCGGCCTTATTCATCAGGAAAAACACCAGAAAATGTGAGATAATGACACAAAAAATATTTAGTTTTCTTGTAATTGAAGTATTTTATTATTAATAAAACAGATGTAAGACAAACATTGGTAATGGAATGGCACGTACTGAAGAGCTCAGTGACTTTCAACGTGGCACCGTCATAGGATGACACTTTTCCAACAAGTCAGTTCGTAAAATTTTTGCCCTGCTAGAGCTGCCCCGGTCAGCTGTTATTGTGAAGTGGAAACGTCTAGGAACAACAACGGCTCAGCCACAAAGTGGTAGGCCACACAAGCTCACAGAACAGGACCGCCGAGTGCTGAAGCACGTAGCGGGTAAAAATCATCTGTCCTCGGTTGCAACACTCACTACCCAGTTCCAAACTGTCTCTGAAAGCAACGTCAGCACAAGAACTGTTCGTCGGGAGCTTCATGAAATGGGTTTCCATGCCCGAGCAACTGCCACAAGCCTAAGATCATGCGCAATGCCAAGCATCGGCTGGAGTGGTGTAAAGCTTGCCGCCATTGGACTCTGGAGCAGTGGAAACACATTCTCTGAAATTATGAATCGTGCATCACCATCTGGCAGTCTGACGGACAAATCTTGGTTTGGCGGATGCCAGGAGAATGCTACCTGCCCGAATGCATAGTGCTAACTGTAAAGTTTGGTGGAGGAGGAATAATGGTCTGGGGCTGTTTTTCATGGTTTGGACTAGGCCACTTAGTTCCAGTGAAGGGAAGTCTTAATGCTACAGCATAAAATTATATTATAGATGATTCTGTTCTTCCAACTTTGTGGCAACAGTTTGGGGAAGGCCCTTTCCTGTTTCAGCATGAGAATGCCCTCGTGCACAAAGCGAGGTCCATACAGAAATGGTTTGCCGAGATCGGTGTAGAAGAACATGACTGGCCTGCACAGAGCTCTAACCTCAACCCCATTGAACACCTTTGGGATGAATTGGAACACCGACTGCGAGCCAAGCCTAATATCCCAACATCAGTGCTCAACCTCACTAATGCTCTTGTGGCTGAATGGAAGCAAGTCCCTGCAGCAATGTTCCAACATCTAGTGGAAAGCTTTCCCAGAAGAGTGGAGGCTGTTATAGCAGCAAAGGGGGGACCAACTCCATATGAATGCCCATGATTTTGGAATGAGATGTTCGACGTGCAGGTGTCCACATACTTTTGTACTAGTGTACATCTACCTCTATGCCAAATTTTCAGCATAGTACTATACAAAAGGGAGATTGTTTTTACATTCCTCCATATTAACACAGAAATTATAGCAAATTGTTTTTGTTGGTAAGTTGTTTGATTACAAAGTCCTAAAAAAGGATTTAAAAAATGCTTTCAAAATGGTCCATTTTGGCAGCGGCCCGTAGGGTAAAAATGTACCCCCAGTTGACACTTTTAGAGTTAATAATATATGAATAACAGTTAATAACAGGTTATAACAGTTAACACGGATAATACAAGTTAATAACACATGTAATAAAAGGTAGTTATAGTTAATAACACTGTAGTGGAGTAATATTTGATGAATAACTATATAATATATATTACACAATCGACCCATAATAATACTTTGCAATTTAATATGACAAAGTCTATTAAAATGTTTATCGGACTCCATAAAGCTGATTTAGCAAGAAAGGTCTGAGAATTGTCTATATCAAAGGCAAATAGATTTAATATAATTGTAAAATGAACTAAACATTATACAAGGCATGAAGCTTAAGTTACAAGGTAATACTGACATTAACAAAACATGAAGTATCTAAGCATGATCAGAGAGGGAGAGAGAGAAATGGCCCATAGCGCATGGGAGAGGGCGAGAGAAAAACAGTGTCTCTCACCACAGCAGGTCTGGAACAGAGAAGAGACAGACAATGAAAGTGAGACCCCTTTATAACATCTGAGTTGTTGACCAATAGCATTACTGTAAAGTTAACCTCCAATCAGATATCATACCTACAGGACGTAAAGACAACAGCACCTACTGCCAAGCATGTAGGCCTATCTACTTGTAATAGGCTTATCCTGATGTTGTGGGTAGAGTGCACTTTTTGAATTATTATATATTTTTTTTGTCTCACAGCCATTCTACATGAACAGTAAGCAAATGTCTATTCAGATCTCAGTGTATTTATCAGGGGCATGAACAATTCATTTGAATATGATTTGAATATGAAAAATATACTAGAGATGTGGTTGTTGCACTTCCTTATTTTACAGTCCTCTTTCAGTTGTTGAACTAATGTTTACTAGGGTATTATTTGGTTACAATACATTATTTCCGGTACTTACTTCCAAATACACAAATAGCAATTATCTAGTGCTTGTTTTAATTGATGCCCAGAAAACATTATGTTTTGATCATATAATTATTAGGTTAGTATCATTATTAGTTTACCATTTAATTTATAAGTAATTAGTAAGTATCAGGTAAAATAAAAGGGTGGGGGAGGAGGTTTGTAGTTTAGCATGTCTTTTGGTTACGCTGACCCGCTGAGTCCACTAGATGACAGTACAGGACGTGTCTTACAGGACATGTGTGATAATATAGGCTATGTCTGTACAAGTCAGACAGAAATGTACAACAGCCGTGTTGTAAGCTTCTGTATGTAAACACACTCTCAATGCTATTGGATACCTGAATGATAAGGAGCAATTCAACCATTCACAGACATGGGACAGACAGATGCACAATTATTGTTGTTATGTGTGGTGTGCAGTGGTGATTTTAACATGTAAATCTTGGTGGGGTAAACACAAATCCATCTGGTTTGCGCTTAGTGGGACTATCATTTGTTTTTTAACAGGACAATAACCCAGCACACACCTTCAGGCTGTGTAAGGGCTATTTGGCCAAGAAGGAGAGTGATGGAGTGCTGCATCAGATGACCAGGCCTCCACAATCACCCGACCTCAACCCAATTGAGATGTTTTGGAATGAGTTGGAGTCAAGGAAAAGCAGCCCACAAGTGCCCAGCATATGTGGGAACTCCTTCAAGACTGTTGGAAAAGCATTCCTCATGAAGCTGGTTGAGAGAATGCCAAGAGTGTGCAAAGCTGTCATCAAGGCAAAGGGTGGCTGCTTTTAAGAATCTAAAATAAAAAATATATTTTGATTTGTTTAACAGTTTTTTGGTCACTACATGATTCCATATGTGTTATTTCATAGTTTTGATGTCTTCACTATTATTCTACAATGTAGAAAATAATAAAAATAAAGAAAAACCCTTGAATGTGTAGGGGTGTCCAAACTTTTGACTGGTACTGTATCTATATATTTAACTTTTTCTATTTAGCCTTTATTTAACTAGGCAAGTCAGTTAAGAACAAATTATTATTCACAATTATGGCCTGCCAAGAGGCAAAAGGCCTCCTGCAGCGACAGGGGCTGGGATTAAGAATAAAAATGTAGGTGAAAACATACATCATGACAAGAGAGATATCACAACGCTACATAATGAGAGACCTAAGACAACAACACAGCATGGCAGCAACACATGACAACACAGCATGGTAGCAACACAACATGACCAACACGGTAGCAACACAACATGGCAGCAGCATAACATGGTAGCAGCACAAACATGGTACAAACATTAATGGGCACAGACAACAGCACAAAGGGAAAAAAGGTAGAGACAACAATACATCACACAAAGCAGCCACAAGTGTCAGTAAGAGTGTCCATGATTGAGTCTTAGAATGTAGTTAGAGTTTTTTTGCAGCTCATTTCAGTCGCTAGCTGCAGTGAACTGAAAAGAGGAGAGACCCAGGTATGTGTGTGCTTTGGGGAGCTTTAACAGAGTATGCAATGTTTCAGCAAGATAGTGGCCGTATCTGTTGCGCAGAAACTCACTGCGCAGCAACTCACTGCCTTCCTGAAGACAAACAATGTATACAAAATGCTTCAGTCTGGTTTTAGACCCCACCATAGCACTGAGACTGCACTTGTGAAGGTGGTAAATTACCTTTTAATGGCATCAGACCGAGGCTCTGCATCTGTCCTCGTGCTCCTAGACCTTAGTGCTGCTTTTGATACCATCGATCACCACATTCTTTTGGAGAGATTGGAAACCCAAATTGGTCTACACGGACAAGTTCTGGCGTGGTTTAGATCTTATCTGTCGGAAAGATATCAGTTTGTCTCTGTGAATGGTTTGTCCTCTGACAAATCAACTGTAAATTTTGGTGTTCCTCAAGGTTCCGTTTTAGGACCACTATTGTTTTCACTATATATTTTACCTCTTGGTAGAAGCATGTGTTTCAGATATAAGGAGGTGGATGGCTGCAAACTTTCTACTTTTAAACTCGGACAAAACAGAGATGCTTGTTCTAGGTCCCAAGAAACAAAGAGATTGTCTGTTGAATCTGACAATTAATCTTAATGGTTGTACAGTCGTCTCAAATAAAACTGTGAAGGACCTCGGCATTACACTGGACCCTGATCTCTCTTTTGAAGAACATATCAAGACTGTTTCAAGGACAGCTTTTTTTCCATCTACGTAACATTGCAAAAATCAGAAACTTTCTGTCCAAAAATGATGCAGAAAAATTAATCCATGCTTTTGTCACTTCTAGGTTAGACTACTGCAATGCTCTACTTTCCGGCTACCCGGATAACCGGAGAGCAAGAGGTTCCGGGCAGGCACTGTGTTATGCTGTGGAGCGCACGGTGCCTCCAGTGCGGGTGCATAGCCCGGTGCGGTACATTCCAGCTCCTCGTATCGGCCGGGCTAGAGTGGGCATCGAACCAGGTAAGGTTGGGCAGGCTCGGTGCTCAAGAGCTCCAGTGCACCTGCACGGTCCGGTCTATCCAGTGCCACCTCCACACACCAGCCCTCCGGTGGCAGCCCCCCGCACCAGGCTGTCTCTCTGTCCTTTGTCTACAGGTGCTCCCGCCTGTCCAGCGCTGCTAGAGCCTCCCTCCTCTCCAGCGCCGCTAGATTCTCCCGTCTCTCCAGAGCTGCTAGAGTCTCCCGCCTGTCCAGAGCTGCTAGAGTTTCCCGCCTGTCCAGAGCTGCTAGAGTCTCCCGCCTTTCCAGAGCTGCTAGAGTCTCCAGTCTGCAAGGAGCCGCCAGAGCCGCCAGTCTGCAAGAAGCCGCCAGGGCCGCCAGTCTGCCAGGATCCTCCAGAGCCGCCAGTCAGCCAGGATCTTCCAGAGCCGCCATTCAGCCAGGATCTGCCAGAGCCGCCATTCAGCCAGGATCTGCCAGAGCCGCCATTCAGCCAGGATCTGCCAGAGCCGCCATTCAGCCAGGATCTGCCAGAGCCGCCATTCAGCCAGGATCTGCCAGAGCCGCCATTCAGCCAGGATCTGCCAGAGCCGCCATTCAGCCAGGTGCTGCCAGAGCCGCACTTGAGCCAGGATCTGCCAGAGCCGCCCTTCAGCCAGGAGCTGCCAGAGCCGCCATTCAGCCAGGAGCTGCCAGAGCCGCCATTCAGCCAGGAGCTGTCAGAGCCGTCAGTCAGCCAGAAGCTGCCAGAGCCGTCAACAAGCCTGAGCTATCTCTCGGTCCTGAGCTACCTCTCGGTCCTGAGCTACCTCTCGGTCCTGAGCTACCTCTCGGTCCTGAGCTACCCCTCGGTCCTGAGCTACCCCTCAGTCCGGAGCTGCCCCTCAGTCCGGAGGAGTTTGTTTAGTCCAGTGGGGCCCTTTTGTAGGGTTGCCAATCCAAGGTCGGCGGCGAGGGTCGCTGTTCCTAGGAGGAGACTAAAGCGGACAAAGACTATGGTGGAGTGGGGTCCACGTCCTGCGCCAGAGCCGCCACAGCGGGCAGATGCCCACCCAGGCCCTCCCCTATAGGTTTAGATTTTGCGGCCGTTCTGACCATAATTCTTTTGTGTTTTCTTTGTTTTAGTGTTGGTCAGGACGTGAGCTGAATGGGCATTCTATGTTGTGTGTCTAGTTTTCCCATTTCTATGTTTGGCCTGATATGGTTCTCAATCAGAGGCAGGTGTTAGTCATTGTCTCTGATTGGGAACCATATTTAGGTAGCCTGTTTTGTGTTGGGGTTTGTGGGTGGTTGTTTCCTGTGTCTGTGTTTGTGCCACACGGGACTGTTTCGTTGCCAGTTCACTTTGTTATTTTGTATTTGTGTTCATGTTCAGTTTTCCCTATTAAAACATGGACACCTACCACGCCGCATATTGGTCCGATCCTTGTTTCACCTCTTCAGAGGAAGAGGAGGAAATCTGACGTGACAGTATTTGGCTAAGGTGTATGTAAACGACTTCAACTGTAGGCCTAATCTTAAATATTTTCCCAATTTATCTAAGTGCGCAGTATTTTGTTGTCATGTATTTTCAAGCCAAGTTTGAACTCCGATGTCCAAACTAAGGTTTTCATTTCCAGCGTATATTATGTTTAGATTGCACCCCTGTAGTGCTGTGGTGCTTGAGGCACCCAGTTTAGCTGCTGGGAATTGACACAGAGGTATAGCTTACTTATTCAACTGTCATTCAAAAGTAACATGATAGATTTTAGCTGCTAGTTTTGGAAGTCATTTTGTATGACCATTTAGTATGGCTGGTTTAAAACCATGGGGTGTCTATTGACAAAACACACTATGGCTCCGGTCTTTGCAAGAACAATAAACATCCTGTATGTACATTACTTGTCTTGAAATATTAAACTTGTCTTCAGGATTTTTTATTAAATGTAGGCAATTTCTCCCACGGCATATTTTGTAGAATTTGACAAGAGGAATCTGACAGCTAATTGGATAGTCCCTGTGAATGCAACTTCATCTGAGATGGAATTCTGGGAGTAAAAGGTGCTGAATGGTCAATCTGGTGTCTGCATTTGCTGAGCAGCATTTGCGTTGATATGGCTTTCACAGACGTTGTATCAATCACTCTACTTGCGATTCATTCTTCCTGCGTTGCAGGAAAGTTCTCATGCAACAGAGTGATCAAATTAAGACCCTACATCTGTACAGTTACTATTGCTCTCCTTTTGCCAACTAGTATGTCAACACACATCCTTCTAAACGAATTCAACCTAATAGCACACAAGTCTCATAGCAGTTCAACATATGTGTTCAACATAATACTTCATCATCATCAGGGCAAATCAATTGGACTCAATCCTAACAGCTGTATTCATTTTAATTTGGGAGTTTTTGCAGCTGCTAATTGAAGATAAGAGTCTTGAGTGCAGAAGTTATCATACAGTTAGTGTCTGACAGAAAAGGTCTAGGAATTGGACCACTGGCGTTAGGGACCCACGCAGAACCCGGAGGTTGGGCCCACCAGATAGTAAATGAGCATGTCATTAGCCAGGAAATGTGTGTTAAAACTGCAACATTTTCTCTCTGACTCATGGCAAAACATGTAGAATAGCAGAAAATTAGCTCAGGTTTTCTCGAAAATCGGGCACAATCCTTGTCCTGCAGGGAATGTTTTTTGTTCTCGAACTTGAACAAATTCACTCTAGACAGAAACTGCTACAGACCTATATCTATCTTGCCCTGCATCTCTAAGGTCTTCGAAAGCCAAGTTAACAAACAGATTACTGACTATTTTGAATCACATCGTACCTTCTCCGCTATGCTATCTGGTTTCCGAGCTGGTCATGGGTGCACCTCAGCCACGCTCAAGGTCCTTAACGGTATCATAACTGCCATCGATAAGAGACATTACTGTGCAGCCGTATTCATCGACCTGGCCAAGGCTTTCGACTCTGTCAATCACCACATTCTTATTGGCAGACTCAACAGCCTTGGTTTCTCAAATGATTGCCTCGCCTGGTTCACCAACTACTTCTCTGATGGAGTTCAGTGTGTCAAATCGGAGGGCCTGTTGTCCGGGCCTCTGGCAGTCTCTATGGGGGTGCCACAGGGTTCAATTCTCGGGCCGACTCTCTTCTCTGTAAACATCAATGATGTCACTCTTGCTGCTGGTGATTCTCTGATCCACCTCTACGCAGACGACACCATTCGGTATACTTCTGGCCCTTCTTTGGACACTGTGTTAACTAACCTCCAGACGAGCTTCAATTCCACACAACTCTCCTCCCGTGGCCTCCAACTGCTCTTAAACGCAAATAAAACTAAATGCATGCTATTCAACCGATCATTGCCCGCACCTGCCCGCCCATCCAGCATCACTACTCTGGACGGCTCTGACTTAGAATACGTGGATAACTACAAATATCTAGGTGTCTGGCTAGACTGTAGACTCTCATTCCAAACTCACATTAAGCATCTCCAATCAAAAATTTCACAACAAAGCTTCCTTCACTCATCCTGCAAAACATACCCTCGTAAAACTGACAATCCTACCGTTCCTTGACTTCGGCGATGTGTTCCATCCTGGTGACCGCGTCTGGTTCTCTACCAGGAACCTCCCGCTCAGCCTGCCCTGTAAGAAGCTGAGTCCCCAGTTTGTGGTCCACCGTTCAAGGTCCTCCGAAGGGTCAACAAAGTAACTTACAGATTACAACTCCCCACTAACTACCGGATCTCTCATGTTTCTCTCCTCAGGCCGGTGGTTCCTGGTCCTTTGGCTGATGCCGTCCCCCACGACACCCCTCCACCTCACGATCCGGCTGCTCTTTCTGACCGCGCGCTGGAGTTTCACAGAGGCATCGTTCCATACCGTGCCTGAACCACTAGTCCACCGCAGGAGCTTTGGTCTGTCTCGGAGTCCACGGATCAAGGGCTGGCTGATAACCCAGAACACACGGGAAGGGAGTCAGCCCGGTGGGGGAGTGTCGCAATGAATTCTGGGCGTATTCAGCCCAAGGAAAGAATCGGGCCCACTCCCCTTGCTGGTCCTGGCAACATTTTAACCTAGCCTCACGGCAAAAAAGGTAAAATAGCATTAGCTTATCTATAAAACCGCACATTTTTCTCTCTGCCCCCTTGCTTGGACCATGCGGGGCCCCGTGGAACTGCATTTAACCACCGAACTGGACAACTACAGCATTCTTGCTTTATAATATGATATCTAAAACATCTCAATATGTCTGTCTGTAAAACAGCGTTGAGGAAGGCAGGTTGTCCAACCCAACCCTAGTCCTGAAGGCTGTTCTCAGGGATTAGTGTTTGATTCCGACCATCTTGGAGAGTTACAGTTAAGTCAATATCCAAAGGATTTATTTAATTAAAGATGTGTTATTTAATCAATCAAGTAGAGATAAGAATGTTTGATTAATCCAGAACAAGACACACATTGGTCTAAGGCTTATACCAACACATTTTGAAGGTGAAGCCTCTGGAGCCAATTATACATTAGTCATGATCAGGGCCAGCGTTATGGACAGGCCTGAAGTGTAAACCAGAGTCAACGGATGCTGTTGACGTAGCTATGCGGCTCTGAGACCACAATCTGCGGGTGACACACAGCCCAAATTCCCAACAAACGCGGCTCTGGTACTCATCCTCTAGTCATTTGAATGTGTTGACAGTTGGAGAAATTGCTTGAGCTGCGCTGAGAATTCAAAATGTATGAAAGCCAACTGTCCAATATTCTAGAACACAGCTGTGCATACACTTACATGCACACCACTGGCACGCGCTGTTGAGTTTTGGCCCATTCAATTTATTTTGACTATTTAGCTAACCATCCTATACATCTCATGAGAAATTAGGTGGCGTTTTAGTGTAACAACAGTGAAGTTATACTATGCTATTATATTTTATTATGCTATGTAGAATACAAATGAATCATTATGTGATCTTCCAAGACATGGATTCCGCTTTGATGTAACTTTAGGCCTACTTTGTGAGGAATGGGTGGCTCTGGCAGCAATACACCGCTGTTGTCCATTGCACTGAACAAGCATTTGAAGTGCACCTATAGCCTACTCTTTTTCCCTTGTGCAAAATTTGGGGATGTAGAAATGAGAGACCACATGTGTGGCCTTATGAAAATATTTGGCCAATGAATCATTTCTGGTTGGTCTCAGGGAATGTAAAACAGTTAGGGAGACTTTTAAAATGGGATTCAATGAGGTAGCAGCAAATACTGTATGTTGAATGAGCAACTAATAAGCATGGAAAGCCTCACATTTGATGAAATGACATTACAGGCTCTCCTTCAGTATAATACACCAATTTACTTTTGTAGCTCTTCATCAGAAGCGCGCTTTTTGTAAGTAGTTAGGCCTACTGCCCTTTTCAAGTTTAGCTGGAATTTAGCCATAAATTATTTGAGAAATAGGATTGCCTATGAAATTGGTCTTTCTCTGCTCTGCGCAGATTATCAGATCTCAACAACAATTGGAGAAGTGTTTAATATGACCAGTAGGCTTAGCTACCACATCCTTATAATATATATTTTATCATAAGCGCAACCTGACTGCAAGAGACAGGTTGGAATGTCTGGCTGAAATACAGGACACATCAATATTTTTTTGTGTTTGAATTTGTTGAGGTACATGATTGTTTGGTTGTGGGGAAAAGGGACAAAATGCGGGACTGTCCCACACAATCAGGGACATGTGGTCACCCCTAGACCTGGCATGCCCTACCGTACCTCCTTGCCCATTGATCATTTATTTAACCGAGATGCGCACAGAATAAAATAAAGCTTCCCAGCGAGTGAAACAGTGGCCCTTTGTCTCAGTATGTGTAGTCCATGTATCTGATGCTGTCTGGCCAAAAAGATTAAGGCATGTCATACATAAAGTAAGACAGAGGGGTGCTGTTTTGCTCACTCGGATGCTCTCTCCGAGATAGTTTCAGCCCATTCCAAATTGAAGGACAGTTGGTATCATAGCCGCAGGAAGTAGGGGTTCTCAGGGTGCTGCAGCAACACCAGAAAAAACGTAATTAAAACAAAATTTAAATGGTTGGTGGGTTCACACTGTTCGACTGCTGGAATTATTTTGTACGATTGTTTGAAGGTAACCGACTTTTTAAAGTGATTCGCTTGACAATCAGATGAAAACATCATTACTGGCTGTAACTTCAGGAAAATGTTATGTTTGTGCTTTTCTAATAATCAATTTGACTGGGTTCATGCAAGTGACTGATTGATCGTGCCTGGGAGGAATCCTCGTTATCAGTGTCTGCAATTTGGCAGTACGCCCAGAACATTGTTTTGAGAATGGAAAGGGATATCTGTCACATTGTATAAATGATTGGAGACAGGCGCAGGAATTTGTAAATGGGGGGGTTTAATACTCCACCCAAAATATACAACATGCCATGAAAAAGCACGGGGACGAAGCCCAAAACAAACACATATACAAAAACACGGGGATGTAACCCGAACAAAAGAGCGAGGTAAAACCTCGAATAAATACACAGGATGAGACCCGCAATACACTACACAGGGCGAGACCTATAATAACAAATGCACAACAATTCACGGGATGAGACCCGTAATAACACCATACACGCAGCACAAAAGCAGAAATAACAAAGCACAGATACTCACAGAGCTAAACGGACATGGGAACAATAACCAACAAAACAATGGTGCAGAGGGCACATATATACAATTACTAATCAAGGGAAAGGGAATCAGGTGTGCGTAATGAGACAGTTAAGTGACGCCTAGAGGCCGGTGACGTAGACCTCCGGAGCTGGTGCACTGATTGAGCAGGGGTACCAGGGGAATCTGTGACAATACCCCAAACTATAGTTTTGGCAAGTTGGTTAGGACATTTACTTTGTGCATGACACAAGTAATTTTTCCAACAATTGTTTACAGACAGATTATTTCACTTATAATTGTAACGTGCAATGAGTCGAGAGGTGTGGAGTCAGGCGCAGAGAGCAAAAGGATGTGGGGAAAAACACGCTTTAATGTCCAGGAAAAATAACATGAACAAAAGTGGGAAAACAAATGAACAGAAATAATAACGGACAGCGCGAAACCCAAAATGCAAACAAAATACACTCTAACACAAAACAGACGAACAAGCCCGCACGAAACAGAAGCGGGCTGAACAAACTTAAATAACCCCACCCTAACAACCAAACAAGAAAGAGGTGATACCAATTAGACAAATCCAAACGAACACAGAACAAAGGATCGGTGATAGCTAGAAGACCGGTGACGACGACCGCCGAGCGCCACCCGAACAAGAAGGGGAGTCACCTTTGGTAATATTTGTGACAGTACCACCCCCTGACGCGCAGCTCCCGCAGCGCGCCGACGCCGGCCTCGGGGACGACCTGGGGGCCGAGGCGCCGGGCGTTCCGGACGAAGGCGATGGAACTCTCTCAACATAGATGGATCTAGAATGTCCCCCACCGGAACCCAGCACCTCTCCTCCGGACCGTACCCCTCCCAGTCAACGAGGTACTGCAAGCCCCTCACCCGGCATCTCGAGTCCAGAATAGCTCGTATAGTGTACGCCGGGGACCCCTCGATGTCCAGAGAGGGCGGAGGGACCTCCGGAACCTCACCTTCCTGCATGGGACCAGCTACCACCGGCCTGAGAAGAGACACATGAAACGAGGGGTTAATACGATAATACGAAGGAAGTAATAATCGATAACAAACCTCATTTATTCTCCTCAGGACTTTAAATGGCCCTATACACTGCGGACCCAGCTTCCGGCAGGGCAAGCGGAGGGGCAGGTTTCCGGTCGAGAGCCAGACCCTGTCCCCAGGTGCAAACACGGGGGCCTCACTGCGGTGACAGTCAGCGCTCTTCTTCTGCCTTACACTCGCTTGGCGTAATGACTCTTGGACAGCCCTCCAGGTCTCCTTAGAGCGCTGCACCCACTCCTCCACCGCAGGAGCCTCAGTCTGGCTCTGATGCCAAGGTGCCAGAACCGGCTGGTACCCCAACACGCACTCAAATGGTGACATGTTGGTAGAGGAGTGGCTTAGTGAGTTCTGGGCCATTTCTGCCCAGGGAATGTATCTCGCCCACTCCCCTGGCCGGTCCTGGCAATACGACCGCAGAAACCTACCCACCTCCTGGTTCACTCTCTCCACCTGCCCATTACTTTCCGGGTGATACCCTGAGGTCAGGCTGACCGAGACCCCCAGACGTTCCATAAATGCCCTCCATACACGGGAGGTAAACTGGGGGCCCCGATCAGAAACTATATCCTCGGGCACCCCGTAGTGCCGGAAGACATGGGTGAAAAGAGCTTCCGCAGTCTGTAGGGCCGTAGGGAGACCGGGCAATGGGATAAGACGGCAGGACTTAGAGAACCGATCCACAACGACCAGGATCGTTGTGTTACCCTGAGAGGGGGGAAGGTCAGTAAGAAAATCCACCGATAGATGGGTCCACGGCCGTTGTGGAACGGGGAGAGGTTGTAATTTACCTCGTGGCAGGTGCCTAGGAGCCTTACTCTGGGCGCACACCGAACAGGAGGAGACATAGAATCGCACATCCCTCACCAAAGTGGGCCACCAGTACTTCCTCCGAAGACCTCGCACTGTCCTAGAAATACCTGGGTGACCCGACGAGGGTAGACTATGAGCCCATCGAATCAATTGATCACGAACAGCGAGCGGCACGTACCTACGACCCTCCGGACACTGTGGAGGCGCAGGTTCCTCCCTTAGCGCCCGCTCGATGTCCAGGTCCACCTCCCATACTACTGGTGCCACCAGCTTAGCTGCCGGAATCAGAATGATGGGAGTAGGATCGATGGACCTGTCCTCAGTGTCATAGAGTCGTGACAGCGCGTCGGCCTTAGTGTTGAGGGAACCTGGTCGATACGAGATAGTAAAACGAAATCTGGTGAAATACATGGCCCACCTCGCCTGACGAGGATTCAGTCTCCTAGCTGATCGGATATACTCCAGGTTATGGTGGTCAGTCCAGATAAGGAAAGGGTGCTTAGCCCCCTCAAGCCAGTGTCTCCACACCTTCAGGGCCTCAACCATAGCCAACAACTCCCTGTCCCCCACATCATAATTCCGCTCCGCTGGCCCGAGCTTCTTCGAAAAAAAAAAGGCACAGGGGCGGAGCTTCGGTGGCGCACCCGAATGCTGTGAGAGCACCGCTCCAACCCCAGCCTCGGATGCGTCCACCTCTATTATAAATGCCAAAGAAGGGTCCGGATGCGCCAACACCGGCGCCTCAGTAAACATCGCCTTCAACCTACGAAAAGCTCCGTCCGCCTCTGCTGACCACTGCAAACGCACCGGCCCCCCCTTCAGCAGTGAGGTAATAGGAGCTGCTACCTGACCAAAACCCCGGATAAACCTCCGGTAGTAATTGGCAAACCCTAAGAACCGCTGTACCTCCTTTACCGTGGTCGGAGTCGGCCAATTACGCACGGCCTTTACGCGGTCACCCTCCATTACCAACCCAGAGCTGGAAATGCGATAACCCAGGAAGGAAACTGATCGTTTAGAAAACTCACATTTCTCTGCCTTCACGTACAGGTCATGCTCCAGCAGTCGTCTAAGAACTTTGCGCACCAGAGACACATGCACAGTGCGTGTAGTGGAGTAGATCAAAATATCGTCAATATACACCACTACACCCTGTCCGTGCAGGTCTCTGAGAATCTCATCCACGAAGGATTGAAATATAGCTGGAGCATTCTTTAACCCGTATGGCATGACGAGGTACTCATAATGGCCAGATGTAGTGCTAAATGCAGTTTTCCATTCATCTCCCTCCCGAATACGCACCAGATTATACGCACTCCTGAGATCCAGTTTCGTGAAGAACTGCGCTCCGTGAAATGATTCCACTGCCGTAGCAATGAGAGGTAGTGGGTAACTAAAACCCACCGTGATGGAATTTAGACCTCTATAATCAATACACGGACGCAAACCACCATCCTTTTTCTTCACAAAAAAGAAACTCGAGGAGACAGGTGACATGGAGGGCCGAATGTACCCCTGTCCCAGAGCCTCGGTGATATATGTTTCCATAGCCACCTTCTCCTCCTGGGATAAAGGATACACATGACTCCTGGGGAGTGCAGCGTTTACCTGGAGGTTTATCACGCAATCCCCCTGACGATGGGGTGGTAATTGGGTCGCCTTCTTTTTACTGAAAGCGATAGCCAAATCGTCATACTCAGCTGGAATGCGCACGGTGGAAACCTGGTCTGGACTCTCCACCGTTGTCGCACCGATGGAAACCCCTACACACCTGCCTGAACACTCATCAGACCACCCCTGGAGAGTTCCCTGTTTCCACGAAATTGTAGGATTGTGAATAGCTAGCCAGGGAATCCCCAGCACCACCGGAAACGCAGGTGAATCGATAAGGAACAGACTAATTTGCTCCTTGTGATTCCCCTGCGTAATCATCTCCAACGGAATTGTGGCTTTCCTCACCAGCCATGACCCTAATGGTCGACTATCTAAAGAGTGCACGGGAAAAGGGGGGTCTACCTTTACTAACGGAATCCTCAACCTCTGAGCGAGTCCGCAATCTATAAAGTTCCCAGCTGCACCTGAATCTACCAGTGCCTTATGCTTGAGAGAGGGAGAATAATTAAGGAAACAAATTAATAAGAACATGTGACCAACAGGAAACTCTGGGAGAGTGTGGTGCTTACTCACCTGGGGTGACCGAGGAGTGTTCTGCCTGCCTTCTCGACTCCCAGATGAATTCCTCCAGCACCGACCAGACGTGTGCCCTCTCCAGCCACAACTGGTACAGGAGGAGCCTCCTCCTCCGATCTCCCTAGACGCGGTCCCTCCTAGCTCCATCGGGATAGGAGCAGGAGGGTCAGGAGGTAGAACTGACAGGACCCTTTCAGAACGTCCGCGAGCAGCTAGCAGATGGTCCAACCGGATCGACAGGTCTATCAGTCCATCCAGGCTAAGTGTAGTGTCCCGACAAGCCAGCTCCCTGCGAACGTCCTCTCTCAGGCTACACCGGTAATGGTCTATCAGGGCCCTGTCATTCCACCCTGCTCCAGCGGCCAAGGTCCGGAATTCCAGCGCGAAGTCCTGCACGCTCCTCGTCCCCTGTCTGAGATGGAACAACCTCTCACCCGCCGCTCGACCCTCTGGAGGGTGATCGAACACGGCCCGGAAACAGCGGGTGAACTCCGGGTAATTGCCCTTCGCTGAGTCGGGCCCGTTCCAGACCGCATTGGCCCACTCAAGGGCTCTACCCGTAAGGCATGTGATGAGGACACACGCTCTCCTCGTCCGAGGGAGCCAGCCGAACGGTGGCCAGGTAGAGTTCTAGTTGAAGCAGGAATCCCTGGCACCCCGTCGCTGCTCCATCGTACCCCCTCGGAGGCGTAATGCGCAGAGCGCTGGAACCGGATCCTGATGGGGGAGATGGTAGAGTTGCTGGTGGGAGGGTCGGTGGGGTAGTAGGGAGACCATTCCTCTCCCAACGATCCATCCTCTCCATCATTTGATCCATTGCTGATCCAAGGTGATGGAGGATGGACGTGTGATGAAGGACTCTCTCCTCCATCGTGGGAAGAGGAGTGGTCACTGCTCCTGCTGACTCCAAAATTTGGTGCGGGCTTCTGTAACGTGCAATGAGTGAAGAGGTGTGGAGTCAGGCGCAGAGAGCAAAAGGATGTGGGGAAAAACACGCTTTAATGTCCAGGAAAAATAACATGAACAAAAGTGGGAAAACAAATGAACAGAAATAATAACGGACAGCGCGAAACCCAAAATGCAAACAAAATACACTCTAACACAAAACAGACGAACAAGCCCGCACGAAACAGAAGCGGGCTGAACAAACTTAAATAACCCCACCCTAACAACCAAACAAGAAACAGGTGATACCAATTAGACAAAACCAAACGAACACAGAACAAAGGATCGGTGATAGCTAGTAGACCGGTGACGACGACCGCCGAGCGCCACCCGAACAAGAAGGGGAGTCACCTTCGGTAATATTCGTGACAATAATTAACTGTATCACAATTCCAGTGGGTCAGAAGTTTACACACAGTAAGTTGACTGTGCCTTTAAACAGCTTGGAAAATTCCAGAAAATTATGTCATGGCTTTAGAAGCTTCTGATTGGCTAATTGACATAATTTGAGTCAATTGAAGGTGTACCTGTGGATGTATTTCAAGCACTACCTTCAAACTCAGTGCCTCTTTGCTTGACATCATGGGACAATCAACAGAAATCAGCAAAGACCTCAGAAAATAATTGTAGAACTCCACAAGTCTGGTTCATCCTTGGGAGCAATTTCCAAACACCTGAAGGTACCACGTTCATCTGTACAATCAATAGTATGCAAGTATAAACACCATGGGACAACGCAAACGTCATACCGCTCAGGAAGGAGACGTGTTCTGTCTGCTAGAGAAGAACAACAGCAAAGGACCTTGTGAAGATGCTGGAAGAAACAGGTACAAAAGTATCTATATCCACAGTAAAACGAGTCCTATATCGACATAACCTGAAAGGCCTCTCAGCAAGGAAGAAGCCACTCCAAAACGGCCATAAAAAAGCCGGACTACGGTTTGCAACTGCACATGGGGACAAAGATCGTCGTCTTCTGGTCTGATGAAACAAAAATAGAACTGTTTGGCCATAATGACCATTGTTATGTTTGGAGGAAAAAAGAGGGAGGCTTGCAAGCCGGTGAACACCATCCCAACCGTGAAGCACAGGGGTGGCAGCATCATGTTGTGGGGGTGCTTTGCTGCAGGAGGGACTGGTGCACTTCACAAAATAGATGGCTTCATGAGGACGGGGGAATCCGCGACAATATTTCGGGGGAATCCGCGACAATATTTCAGTTTCAAGGTCTCAGCTTGGAGAGAAGAAGCCTTGTGCAGTTTTGATCAATCACATACACGAAACAAACGTTAATGATGAATTAATTATGAATAATGAATAAGCTAAGTCATGCAAATATAACTTGTCAGTGTAGGCAGTATATAAGAGAACTAACAGGACTGCCCCGGTGGAGCTCACTTCAGACTGGTATTTTATGCATCTGTTTGACTGTGACCTCTCTAGCTTGCTGTTAATAAACAATGATTCATTTAGTATTGACTTCAGGTGTCCCTGGTGGTAATTTCTACAACATTTTTACAGTTAAATTACGTCTTTATTTTAAAACCCATGAAAAAATTGTGTAGCAGGTCCCATGGAAAAAACGTGCCCCCTATGGAAATCAAATGCCTGTCCAATTGATTTGTTTTGGCGCTCCGTCCCTTGGTCAGGGTTACAATTCTGATACATAGTATCTTGCTTGAGAAAGTTTGTCTCGGCTGTCTGAAGTCCATGTCACTGTGTCCTGTTGAGATATCACTGAAGCCAGATATAAAACCAAATCCTTTGGGTGTCTCTACCCAGAGCAGCAATCAGAAATGTGTGTTTAAGGTTATCTTCACTCACACCAATTGTTATATCATTAGAATAATATTTGCCTCTTGGCAGATGCTTTTATCTAAACTTTAAACTTTAGCTTTAGTGAAAGACCATTTATTTAACTTATGTATTGCTGTTTTATTACATCATTAAGCCAAACATAATAACCAAGCTTATCTGGTATGCCTAGGCAAGAAAAAAAAACGTATAATATTGGGTGACAGCGTTTACATTGATCCAGGCCAACCCAGGTGTGAAATTGATCATTTAAGTATTTTCCTCTCTTCATGTCCTGCTGAGTCAATCGGTAAGTCTAAGGAGAGGTAATGAGGTGTGTCTGGTATGTGGTGATAAAACAGCAGATGTCCTTTGGCAGGATGAGACAGATATAACCCAGCTAGCGCATAACATTCTGAGACCCATATGTTCCTCAGAACGTTCTACGGTGGGAATTTCAGTACTTCAGCATAACGTTTCTTACAGGTTTTCTCATGGTTATATTTAAATTAATGTTCGCATATGTGTGTGTTGTATGTCAGGTTGGACACCGTGACAGGATTTCTGTGCAAATTACCAATAAAGCAAGTATGGTAAAATGAAGGCCAGATTATCTATGGTAGCTGTGCATGTAATGTACCTAGTCCCAAAGTGGCTGCATGGTTCTAAGAGGCTCTGGTGAAGTTAAGTGTAAATGAGGACTTGGTGGACTGTATATTCTTTAGGTTAGGTTTTACTTTGTGCTCGCTCCTATGTGCTGGTTAGGGCACAGATGACAGACAGGTAGGATTCCAGTTGAGGTGGCTTAATAATGCTGAAGATGCACAGGCACGGAACAGCACCACAGAGAGTAGGTGGTATAGATGGGCTAAGACACTTGGTCGTCTGGCAACTTGCTTCAACCAAAGTGTGTGTGTGGTCTGCAAGTAAGGAGATAAATAAGATACAATAGATAAAGATACAATGATTGAATACAATCTCCAATTCACATCACATATAAACAATATGCATGGCTATAACATGACTATGGTTACTTAATGCTATGCAGGATCATACAGAGCAATAAAACGTGACCGTGGCTGCACTCATTTGAGATCATAGGGGTGCCGCCGCAGGTGTACTACAAAGCATAGCACTATCATTTTCAGTACAGGGCTACAATTGCACAATGAACTTGAATACCTCTAAACACTGAAATACAATGTAATACCATACACGTATACAATTACAGAGCATATAAACAATGCACTGGGGGATATTATCCTATACAAATACAGGGTTACATGTCCGAAGTGATATGACAACCAAAACAGAGCTAGCCAGCATACAATAGTAAGCTCACAGAATAACCTATTAATTAGCATAACCATAAATATGACATTACTGTCGCAGAGTGCATGTTAAGACATAAACTACCTGAAAGATATGAAATACAGTACCAGTGAAAAGTTTGGACACACCTACTCATTCAAGGGTTTTTCTTTATTTTTTAAACTATTTTCTACATTGTAGATTAATAGTGAAGACATCCAAACTATGAAATAACACATATGGAATCAGTAACCAAAAAAAGTGTTAAACTAAGAAAAATATATTTTAGATTTTAGATTCTTCAAGGTAGCCACAGCTTTGCAAACTCTTAGCATTCTCTCAACCAGCTTCATGATGTAGTCACCTGGAATGCATTTCAATTAACAGGTGTGCCAAACTTTTTTGCTAAAAGTTTGTTTGTGGAATTTCTTTCCTTCTTAATACGTTTGAGCCAATCAGTTGTGTTGTGACAAGGTAGGGGTAGTATACAGAAGATAGCCCTATTTGGTAAAAGACCAAGTCCATATTATGGCAAGAGCAGATCAAATAAGCAAAGAGAAATGACAGTCCATCATTACTTTAAGACATGAAAGTCAGTCAATGCGGAACATGTCAAGATCTTTCAAAGTTTCTTCAAGTGCAGTCGCAACAACAATCAAGCGCTATGATGAAACTGGCTCTCACGAGGACCACCACAGGAAAGGAAGAACCAGAGTTACCTCTGCTGCAAAGGATGAGTTCCTTAGAGTTACCAGCCTCAGAAATTCCTCAGAAATCCACTTGCAACAACAAGTGGGACACAATCATGAAGTGGAACGACATTTATTGAATATTTCAAACTTTTTTAACAAATCAAAAACTGAAAAATTGGGCGTGCAAAACAACAAGTCCCACTTGTTGTTGATTCTTCACAAAAAAAATACAGTTTTATATCTTTATGTTTGAAGCCTGAAATGTGGCAAAAGGTCGCAAAGTTCAAGGGGGCCGAATACTTTCGCAAGGCACTGTATGTGTGGCTGTGGGTGTTTGAGTGAGAAAAACACAGAGGAGCACCAACCTGTAAAAGTACAGCCCCCTTCATTATCAACGCATTGTGTAGACAACCTCAAAGAGCCATTCCAGACTATGAAGTCAGGAGTTTTGGGAACATGTGGATCTGAGCAACTGTGATGCCATTACTGTTTGTAGATATGTATATGTTATCTGTTGTAAAATATATTTTAAATTAATTGTCTGCTTTTTTAAACTTCCGGCGCCGACAGAGATGGCCGCCTCGCTTCGCGTTCCTAGGAAACTATGCAGTTTTTTGTTTTTTTACGTGTTATTTCTTACATTAGTACCCCAGGTCATCTTAGGTTTCATTACATACAGTCGAGAAGAACTACTGAATATAAGATCAGCGTCAACTCACCATCAGTACGACCAATAATATGTTTTTCGCGACGCGGATCCTGTGTTCTGCCTTACAAACAGGACAACGGAGTGGATTCCATGCAGTGACCCAAAAAAACGACTCCGAAAGAGAGGGAAACGAGGCGGTCTTCTGGTCAGACTCCGGAGACGGGCACACCGTGCACCACTCCCTAGCATTCTTCTTGCCAATGTCCAGTCTCTTGACAACAAGGTTGATGAAATCCGAGCAAGGGTAGCATTCCAGAGGGACATCAGAGACTGTAACGTTCTTTGCTTCACGGAAACATGGCTCACTGGAGAGACGCTATCCGAAGCGGTGCAGCCAACGGGTTTCTCCACGCATCGCGCCGACAGAAACAAACATCTTTCTGGTAAGAAGAGGGGTGGGGGCGTATGCCTTATGGCCAACGTGACATGGTGTGATGAGAGAAACATACAGGAACTCAAATCCTTCTGTTCACCTGATTTAGAATTCCTCACAATCAAATGTAGACCGCATTATCTACCAAGAGAATTCTCTTCGATTATAATCACAGCCGTATATATCCCCCCCCAAGCAGACACATCGATGGCTCTGAACGAACTTTATTTAACTCTCTGCAAACTGGAAACGATTTATCCGGAGGCTGCATTCATTGTAGCTGGGGATTTTAACAAGGCTAATCTGAAAGCAAGACTCCCTAAATTTTATCAGCATATCGATTGCGCAACCAGGGGTGGAAAGACCTTGGATCATTGTTACTCTAACTTCCGCGACGCATATAAGGCCCTGCCCCGCCCCCCTTTCGGAAAAGCTGACCACGACTCCATTTTGTTGATCCCCGCCTACAGACAGAAACTAAAACAAGAGGCTCCCACGCTGAGGTCTGTCCAACGCTGGTCCGACCAAGCTGACTCCACACTCCAAGACTGCTTCCATCACGTGGACTGGGAGATGTTTCGTATTGCGTCAGACAACAACATTGACGAATAAGCTGATTCGGTGTGCGAGTTCATTAGAACGTGCGTTGAAGATGTCGTTCCCATAGCAACGATTAAAACATTCCCTAACCAGAAACCGTGGATTGATGGCAGCATTCGTGTGAAACTGAATGCGCGAACCACTGCTTTTAATCAGGGCAAGGTGTCTGGTAACATGACCGAATACAAACAGTGCAGCTATTCCCTCCGCAAGGCTATCAAACAAGCTAAGCGTCAGTACAGAGACAAAGTAGAATCTCAATTCAACGGCTCAGACACATGAGGCATGTGGCAGGGTCTACAGTCAATCACGGACTACAGGAAGAAATCCAGCCCAGTCACGGACCAGGATGTCTTGCTCCCAGGCAGACTAAATAACTTTTTGCCCGCTTTGAGGACAATACAGTGCCACTGACACGGCCTGCAACGAAAACATGCGGTCTCTCCTTCACTGCAGCCGAGGTGAGTAAGACATTTAAACGTGTTAACCCTCGCAAGGCTGCAGGCCCAGACGGCATCCCCAGCCGCGCCCTCAGAGCATGTGCAGACCAGCTGGCCGGTGTGTTTACGGACATATTCAATCAATCCCTATACCAGTCTGCTGTTCCCACATGCTTCAAGAGGGCCACCATTGTTCCTGTTCCCAAGAAAGCTAAGGTAACTGAGCTAAACGACTACCGCCCGTAGCACTCACATCCGTCATCATGAAGTGCTTTGAGAGACTAGTCAAGGACCATATCACCTCCACCCTACCTGACATCCTAGACCCACTCCAATTTGCTTACCGCCCAAATAGGTCCACAGACGATGCAATCTCAACCACACTGCACACTGCCCTAACCCATCTGGACAAGAGGAATACCTATGTGAGAATGCTGTTCATCGACTACAGCTCGGCATTCAACACCATAGTACCCTCCAAGCTCGTCATCAAGCTCGAGACCCTGGGTCTCGACCCCGCCCTGTGCAACTGGGTACTGGACTTCCTGACGGGCCGCCCCAGGTGGTGAGGGTAGGCAACAACATCTCCTCCCCGCTGATCCTCAACACTGGGGCCCCACAAGGGTGCGTTCTGAGCCCTCTCCTGTACTCCCTGTTCACCCACGACTGCGTGGCCACGCACGCCTCCAACTCAATCATCAAGTTTGCGGACGACACAACAGTGGTAGGCTTGATTACCAACAACGACGAGACGGCCTACAGGGAGGAGGTGAGGGCCCTCGGAGTGTGGTGTCAGGAAAATAACCTCACACTCAACGTCAACAAAACTAAGGAGATGATTGTGGACTTCAGGAAACAGCAGAGGGAACACCCCCCTATCCACATCGATGGAACAGTAGTGGAGAGGGTAGCAAGTTTTAAGTTCCTCGGCATACACATCACAGACAAACTGAATTGGTCCACTCACACAGACCGCCTCGTGAAGAAGGCGCAGCAGCGCCTCTTCAACCTCAGGAGGCTGAAGAAATTCGGCTTGTCACCAAAAGCACTCACAAACTTCTACAGATGCACAATCGAGAGCATCCCTAGCGGGCTGTATCACCGCCTGGTACGGCAACTGCACCGCCCTCAACCGTAAGGCTCTCCAGAGGGTAGTGAGGTCTGCACAACGCATCACCGGGGGCAAACTACCTGCCCTCCAGGACACCTACACCACCCGATGCTACAGGAAGGCCATAAAGATCATCAAGGACATCAACCACCCGAGCCACTGCCTGTTCACCCCGCTGTCATCCAGAAGGCGAGGTCAGTACAGGTGCATCAAAGCTGGGACCGAGAGACTGAAAAACAGCTTCTATCTCAAGGCCATCAGACTGTTAAACAGCCACCACTAACATTGAGTGGCTGCTGCCAACACACTGTCAATGACACTGACTCAACTCCAGCCACTTTAATAATGGGAATTGATGGGAAATGATGTAAATATATCACTAGCCACTTTAAACAATGCTACCTTATATAATGTTACTTACCCTACATTATTCATCTCATATGCATACGTATATACTGTACTCTATATCATCGACTGCATCCTTATGTAATACATGTATCACTTAGCCACTTTAACTATGCCACTTTGTTTACATACTCATCTCATATGTATATACTGTACTCGATACCATCTACTGCATCTTGCCCATGCTGCTCTGTACCATCACTCATTCATATATCCTTATGTACATATTCTTTATCCCCTTACACTGTGTATAAGACAGTAGTTTTTTTGGAATTGTTAGTTAGATTACTTGTTCGTTATTACTGCATTGTCGGAACTAGAAGCACAAGCATTTCGCTACACTCGCATTAACATCTGCTAACCATGTGTATGTGACAAATAAAATTTGATTTTGAGTTGATTTGATTTACTACAGATTGCTCAGGACTTCTACATTTTAAACCCAGACTTCTCGGGGAAACTCACTGGATCGGTCTTCAAGGACAAAAATCGTAGCTTTGCCAGCCCAGAGAGAAGCAGGCACAAGAAGTGCAGGTATATTTCGAAATGATCCTGCTGGTGGTGCCTCAGAGGCTCATTCATTTTTAGTCTGAAACAATCAAGTTATTCACAAAACATTCTTCTCTCCAGATACACAAGCTGACATCGCTTTAAGACTTCAGCCAGTGGTCATCCCAACACCAGTCTACAAGAGGAAGACATTCCGACCCAGCTTCAATGAGACCAGAAAGTCCTTCATTAACTTGCAGCCCTTAAGTTTAAATAGTGGATGGTCATAGTGAGATTGATGTGGAAATTAGAATGTCATTTTGTAAACCTTGAATAAACCACTATTCCAAAATATGTTATGCATATCTGCACACTCCAAGACATTAGGAACATTTCCATTCAATTTGCGACATTCATGCAAATATTCTAAAATCTGCATAAAACCATAAGCACATTTTCCCACCGGAGATGATTCCATGATTTTTGCAGAGAAAAGGCTGTGCGTGATGACGTTAAAAAATACAAGTTAAATGGGTTTCCATTGCATTTTCAGCTCTACTGTTTTGTTATATAGCAAATGTACCCACTCTGGTCTTGGCACATGCACTCTAGCCAACAGATCACACATACTGTATAGTGGGGGTATAGTCCCTCTTGAGTCATTTGTGTCTGGCATAGAAAATGTGCTCACTCATCAGTACACTGTTTTTCAGAGGAGGTAGCCAACAACACAGCTAACACAATAACTGAAGCTGGAAAGACTGCAAACTAGCCGCACTTCGTTTCATTTGACCTTTTTTCTATTGACATTTCTTTTTTATACATACATACAAGTTATGCCAGCTGATTCATGATTGCCTGTCTGTCTCGTCCCAACTCGTTCATTACTACCGGACAGCAGGAGATCGAATTTAAATATTGAAACAATGTTGCAAATGCCGGAGAGACAGACTGCAAGGTTTATACAAAGGTTTATCCACTGTTGAAAACGAAATCTTATTCTAAAAGAAATGTGAGATAATGTCTAGATGCTTTTTATAGTAGAGATCAAGTTCATAAATTGACTGGCTGGGCTGATGAGACAGTGGATTGCGCAGTAAAATGGAACAGAGTAAATAGGCATTTTTTTTAAATCTGATTTTAGCCTGTGGTAACTTGTGGAAGAGACACCAGCTGGAATGTGGTTTTAACCCATCAGCATTCAGGATTAGACCCACCCTTTGTATCATGAATAGAGTGACAGGTAAATGGGTGGACTGGCTATAGCGTTGGGCTGCGGTACGCCATTTTCCTGTGACCATATTCATGATACAGCACTGCCTTGCATGTCTTATTGCTTAATTCATATTTTATATTCTGACAACATGGCATTTCACTGTTTGTCCACAACTACAATTTGATTTGAACCATGTTCTGTGTATTTTTGGTGTGAAGTTGATGGAATATTCTCCAAACCCTCAGAAAACTGGACACATGAATGTTCTTGCAAAGTTCCCATGAAAAATGCCTAGAACATTATTATGTTGTAAATAGGTTCTCAGGTGGTTTTTGCTAACATACATAGAATGTTCTCCTAACTAACGGGAAACTGGACACTCACAAACATCTGGGGAACATTCTCCCTTGAATTGTTAGCTGGGATTTCTTCCTTCATTCCTGCTGTGTTGGTAGTCTACAGTAGTCAAGCACTGGAACAAAGTTATGTCCTGACCTAGCCAATGTCTCAACACTCTCTCAGTACACTAGTCTAGTGAGACCGCTGATGGGGCCTCCCCTCTACCAGAGGTTGAAACGGGTTTAGCTGCTTTCTGGGGGCATACAGTATGAGTCTTGTATCCTTTCACATAAATTAGCTAACACCCATGTCCTCCTTTAAGGTACTACACATACTATTGGCTACTAGTTACCTAAAAAAAAATCACATTCTTATCATACTAATCTATCATCCTAGTTTAACATTTTATTAAAATGTTGTGATCATAAGATACCAGTGTATTTGTATACAGAATTATTCATAGTTTCACAATGTATGATAATGCCTGTTTTCTGCTGTACAGAGTGGCAACAATCTCCTCCTGTTCTCTGTCTGTCAGTTTCTAGCAGTCTGTTGGATTTATGATAAATCCTCCAGATTCTCTGGTGATAACAAATGCAGGACAATTAGGTAATGTGTCTCTTCAGGAGTAAGTTATTTGCCCCAAGCGACAGTTCAGTTCATGTTTTGAGTTGTGATATATCCTGAGTGAGAAATTACTATGTTGAAATATTTAGACCTTCTTAGATGGGTCTGAATCCTTTGGGATGAATGCGGTTGTGGATACATCCACCTAAATGTGTGCCACACCTAAACATGTGCCTTTTTTTGTCTTTTGCATTTTTTGTCACATTCTAAAATGGATTAAATTGTTATTTTTCCTCATCAATCTGAACACAATATCCCATCATGACAAAGCAAAAACAGGTTTACACATTTTTGCAAATGTATAAAAAAAATTGAAATATCACATTTAAATAAGTATTCAGACCCTCTCCGCTGCTGTCTCTCTCCCTTTTCCTCCACTGAGACTGACGATCAAATGCAGGTGCCATCAGTACAGAAAAAAAACTGCTAATGATTTAAATGTGTGGTTCACAAGTAATACCACTAATTATACATTACCAGTGTGATCATATACCTCACGTTTTGAGGTATAATTTTTAAATGGTCTGAGAAGAACAACATTGGCAGGGCAATTCAAGAATAGCCAATATACAGTGTTAATGTAATGAGCCTATAGCCTCTGCACAAACCTCATTGCTACAGAACAGTTTTTTAGGTTAATGTTGCATAAGTCATGTTGAATAAAAACATTTTACTCTGAATTTGATCTCGGCTCAGAAAAGGTTGGTGACCAATGCCCAAGGGCTATGAGAGTGTGTGTCATGAAATGATTTTCATGTCAGATGTACTGAAATCCTGTCAAAAGGTGTTATCACCCTCTGGGTGCTGTCTAGTTTAAATTCTTTCTTCTCAGGGATCTTTGATTTATGATGGGAATATAATTGACTTGCGCCACCCGTTCTTGCAGACGGTAAATCATTGGAAATTATTCTTTTGATTTAATGCAATTCCTCCCTCCTGCAAATATATAATATATATATTTTATTATCCGTTCAGCTTTTTGGTAACTGGATATATATACCAATATTCTCGACTCCGGAGCATTTAAAGCTCCAATATGTAACTTTAATGGCAACCTGACCAAATTCACATAGAAAAGTGAGTTATAGATCTGTGATTTTAATTGAAAGTGAGTCTAAGAAGTAAGTGGTAAATATGTTCTATGCACCTTATTTCTAAGCTTCCCTTTCCTAAGTTTCGTGTTTGAGTCTTTTACTTTCGGTTTTGTACACCAGCTTCAAACAACTGAAAATACAATCATTTTTCATATTATCATTTAAAATGTATTTCACAGCAGTTTAGAATGATCCTCTAGTGCTTGTTTTGTCACATAAACTGAAATTGGGCAAATTATTTTAATTTTAGCAACCAGGAAATGGCAGAGTGATTTCAGCATATTGCACCTTTAAAATCATTGACTCTATTGACACACCCCTGCCTCACATATAACATATATATATAGGAACAGTGGGTTAACTGCCTTGTTAAGGGGCTGAACAACAGATTTTTACCTTGTCAGCTCGGGAATTTGATCTAGTAACCTTTCAGTTACTGGCTATAACAGCCTCCACTCTTCTGGGAAGACTTTCCACTAGATGTTAAAATATTGCAATGCTTCCATTCAGCCACAAGAGCATTAGTGAGGTCGGGCACTGAAGTTGGGTGATTAGTCCTGGCTTGCATTCCGCGTTCTAATTCATCCCAAAGGTGTTCGACGCTCTATGCAGGCCAGTCAAGTTTTCCACAACAATCTCAACAAACCATTTCTGTATGGAACTCGCTTTATGTACGGGGGCATTGTCATGCTGAAACAGGAAAGGGCCTTCCCCAAACTGTTGCCGCAATGTTGGAAGCACAGAATCGTCTAGAATGTCATTGTATGCTGAATCGTTAAGATTTCCCTTCACTGGAACTAAGGGGCCTAGCCCAAACCAAGAAAAACAGCCACAGACCATTATTCCTCCACAAAACTTTACAGTTGGCACTATGCATTCGGGCAAGTAGCGTGATCCTGGCATCTGCCAAACCCAGATTCATCTGTTGGACTGCCAGGTGGTGAAGTGTGATTGTGGCGAGCTTTACACCACTACAGCCGATGCTTGGCATTGCGCATGGTGATCTTAGGCTTGTGTGCAGCTGATTCATGAAGCTCCCAACAAACATTTATTGTGCTGATGTTGCTTCCAGAGGCAGTTTGGAACTCAGTAGTGAGTTTTGCAACCGAGGACAGATGATTTTTACGCGCTATGTGCTTCAGGACTTGCCAGTCCCATTCTGTGAGCTTGTGTGGCCTACCACTTCATGGCTGAGCCGTTGTTGCTCCTAGACGTTTCCACTTCACAATAACAGCACTTAAAGTTGACTGGCGCAGTTCTATCAGGGCAGAAATTTGACAAACTGACTTGTTAGAAAAACGTCATCCTATGACATGCCACAGCAGGGTAGCCTAATGGTTAAAGCATTAGACTAGTAACCGGAAGGTTGCAAGTTCAAATTTAAAATTAACTTGTGAAGTTACTGAGCTCTTCAATAAGGCCACTCTACTGCCAATGTTTGTTTATGTAGATTGCATGGCTGTGTGCTCAATTTTATACATCTGTCAGCAACGGGTGTGGCTGAAATAGCCAAATCCACAAATTTTAAGGGGTGTCCACATACTTTTGTATATATAGTGTTTCTCCTCTGGATCTGCCCCTCTTGGTCTTTACTCTGTAAAATAGACAATCTCTCCTGTGAGGTTTCATCTTTTTGTGCTATTTGGCTAGATATATCTTTGTTCTCTTCATCACTGTTGTCAGCTGTGTATGATAGTATATTTGACTTTCCCATTGAGGATATAAGCTTGATGGATGTCAGGATCCCCGAAATGGACAAAAATGAATGGGAAGTCATTGGCACTGGACAAACCATATACACGGTGTCCAATACCACTCAATTCGGCGTCGTTTCGTTCAAAGTTGATTGCAAATGCCATATGGCAAATGCCAGGTGTAACACTTTAAAAATCCAACAGGTGGCGAGCGTGCTCCACCGTGGTTTTTCATATTGCAAATGCAACACAAGTCAACATCCAAAAGCAACATTTTGAAAAAGTAAAAAAAAATTCAAAAACTTATCACCCCCTTACAAAAGTGCTTTCTGGACTGTTTTTCGAAATTCTTTAGATATTTTTTGTCAATTACACATGTGTAAGAACTGTATGAATATACTTTTGTCCAATTTTATTATCCTAATTTTTTTTTTTTTTTATTGCGCATAAGGCATATGTTTTGTCCATTTGCAATATGATTTCATAGGAAGTCAAAAGTCAAAGTCAAAAGTCACTTTTTCTTTGGCCAAATGCCATAAGAAATTTGACGTGCTCAAAATCCTGCAATGCAACATTGACTGGCCTGATGAACACAGGATGGCCGGGCATTGATAGTGGTTCTTCTCCATCACTCGTTGTGTTGATTTCATTATGTCCATTTGTTTATGTTTTCTCACTTTTGCAAATTCACTGTGCATTTGCAATATGGTTCAATGGGCATTTACCATCACGAATTTGTCATGCTCAAAAATCCTGCAGGAATGCGAAATTGACTGGCCCGATGAACTCAGGATGGCTGGGCAGTGATTCTGGTTCCTCTCCATCGCTCGTTGGGGTTGATTTCAGAAGTGTCACTTTGGTGATGGTACCTCACTGTTTAAACATATTGCAAATGGACAAAAGTCACCAGCAAGTCACCGTCCATCAGTCAATTAGATATCATTCTGACACTAAACTGATACAAACTGACACCAAACCCACTTTTTCCAACTTGTTTAGTAGCCAACTATCACATACTACAGAGCTGGCCCAAAATTCACAACGCCTTCTATTCAAACCATAATAAAAACGTAAACCACGTAGTTCCACCTGCAGGTCCAGTTCTGATGTTATGTGTAGGCCTAGCTGAGGCGACCCCGGCTCGATAGGTCATTTGGTGCCCGAGCAAAACCCTAATTGGTGCTGAAAATCCACTTTTTTCCATGACTTGCTACGAGGTCCTTGAATGAGCTATCGGACAGAAATGTTGGGGTCTGTCTATATGGGCCGAGGCAGTCGCAATGCACCTAGTCTTGCGACTCTGGGACATTTCTAAATGTCGTCATTTTCGTGATGCAAAAATGAATTGAAGTCATTGCAAATGTACGAGGCTGTTTCTCGGTCCGAGAACCTTCTAGAGCCACGTGACTCACCACGCACTATCGACCTGTGGTCTGGAACAGGTTTTTAAAGTTTTGGATCTCTAGGTCGGACGGTTCTTTAATAGTTCCAACAAGGTTAACTCATGCACGCAGTGTATGTCTCTACACCCCAATATGTCCCTCCTTCCAAGCTGTGTGTGTGTGTGATTTAGTTTTTCTTTGAAATTTTATGGGAAAAATGACTGATTTACAGTTCATGGGGGTTGCCTAATCGCACATATGAAGTTTTGGAAAGATCTGACTTTTTTAACCCTTCGAAACAGCCCCTGAGACACCAATTATGGCACTTCCGTTTGGCACAGGAAGCTATAGGTAAACACATATCCTCAGTGGGGTATGCTTTTACAGAATCCTGAGTTTTAAGTCTTTACGTTAAGAACTGACCGATTTACACAGGGTTTAATGCACTATTTCTATCAAACTGCAGGTTGGGTATGGATATACACTTTTAGGGTGATTTTAACCGCCGGTTGGTCCGGGAAGCTTAGAATCACAGGTAGACCTCATAGTGGCCTGATGGACTGTCATCGAAGACAGGTTCATACGGCATTCATAACCCACATAGGCTTCAGGTTGAATTTAGGAGTGTAGGCAATGTATTCCTATGGGGAGAGAAGTCATTGTAATCTGTGAGATAAAAAAAAACTGATTTACTGTTATGGGTTAATGCCACACGGTCAAGGTTAGGCTTGCACGGATCGGGAGGACCTCATGAACGTACCTGAGGTCGAATTGTGCTTCTCACCCTAACGGTTCTCTCACTGTCACCCAAAAGCAAATGACGTTGGGGGGCAGGCTTCATTTTGGGCCTACTTTTCTCATGGTCGCTGCGCTTAGACCGAGCGAGCTACAGTCAAGCGGGATATCTCGTTGAACTCGGCACGGCCTAGAGATTATGGTAATGCCATTGCCTGCTCTCTGTGTCTTTAAACACCGCACGTTGTCACTCCATCCTTGCTGTGTGTGTGTGTGAGAGCTTTTCTTTGACATCTGTTGGGAGAAATGACTGATTTACAGTTCAGGAGGGTTACCTAGGCACACATATGAAGTTTTGGAAAGATGTGACTTTTTTAACCCTTCAAAACAGACACTGTGACCCAATTAAAGGCACTTCCGGTTGGCACAGGAAGCTATATGTAAACACATGTCTTGATTGAGGTAGCCTCTTACAGAATCCTAAGTTTTAAGTCTTTAAGTTAAGAATTGACTGATCTACACAGCGTTGAATGCAGTGATTTTCATAATGACAGGTTATGTGTTTCAAAACACTTTTAGGGTGAATTTAACCACTTCCGGTTGCTCCAGGAAGCTTAGAATCAACACACATAGACCTCATAGTAGCTTGATGGATTGTCATCGAAGACAGGTTCATACGGCCTTCATAACCCACATAGGCTTCAGGTTGAATTTAGGGGTGCAGGCAATGTATTCCTATGGTGAGAGAAGTCAATGCAAACTGTTTGATGTAAACCCCTTCTTTTAACTGGTTAATGCCACACGGTCAAGGTTAGGCTTGCACAGATCGGGAGGACCTCAGGAACGTACCTGAGGTCGAATTGTGCTTCTCACCCTAACGGTTCTCTCACTGTCACCCAAAAGCAAATGACATTGAGGGCCAGGCTTCATTTTTGGGCCTTCTTTTTTTCAAGGTCTCTGCACTCAGAGCGAGCTACGGTCAAGCGGGGCGTCTCGTTGAACTCGGCACAGTCTGGAGACTATGGAGATGACATTTTTAGTGTTGATTTCAGAATGCCATTTTGGTGATGGTCCCTCTCCGTTTAAACATATTGCAAATGTACAAAAGTCAACGAGCAAGTCAGTGTCTATCAGTCAATTAGATGTCATTCTGACACCAAGCTGATACCAATTGACACCAAACCCACTTTTTCCAACTCATTTAGAAGCCAACTATCACATATTTCAGAGCAGGCCCATAATTCACAGCACCTTCAGTGTAAAACATAATAAAAACGTAAAACGCATAGTTACATTCTAGCTGTGGGCCAGTTCTGACATTATGTGTAGGCCTATGTGAGGCGACCCCAAATCCCGAGTTTCGGCTCGATAGGTCATTCGGTGCCCGAGCAAGACCCTAATTGGTGCTGAAAATCCACTTTTTTCCATGCCTTGCTACGGGTGCTTGAATGAGCTATCGGACAGAAATATTGGGGTCCGTCTCTATGGCCCGAGCCAGTTTCAATGCACCTAGTCTTGCGTCTCTGAGACTTTTCTAAATGTCATCATTTTCATAATGGTCAAAATGAATTGAAGTCATTGCAAATGTACGAGGCTGTTTCGAGGCTGCCTTTACAGAATCCTGAGTTTTAAGTGTTTACGTTAAGAACTGACCGATTTACACAGGATTGAATGCACTATTTATCACAAACTGATGGTTGGGTATGGAAAAACACGTTTAGGGTGATTTTAACCACTTCTGGTTGCTTCAGGAAGCTTAGAATACGACACAGGTAGACCTCATAGTGTCCTGATGGACTGTCATCGAAGACAGGTTCATAAGGCATTCATAACCCACATAGGCTTCAGGTTGACTTTAGAGGAGCAGGCAATGTATTCCTATGGGGAGAGATGTCATTGTAATCTGTGAGATCAAAAACCCTGTTTTACTGTTAAGGGTTAATTCCACACGGTCAAGGTTAGGCTTGCACAGATCGGGAGGACCTCAGGATCGTACCTGAGGTCGAATTGTGCTTCTCACCCTAACGGTTCTCTCACTGTCACCCAAAAGCAAATGACATTTAGGGCCAGGCTTCATTTTGGGCCTACTTTTTTTTCACGGTCGCTGCCGCGACACCATTTTAAGGCACTTCCGGTTTACACAGGAAGCTGAAAGTGAACACATATCCTCCTTAGGGTAGGCAATTACAGAATCCTGAGTTTTAAGTCTTTACGTTAAGACCTGAGTTATTTACGGAGGGTTTAGTGAGTGTGTGTTATTTCAGAAAATCACAGAAAATCACAGAAATTTCGCAGAGCTCCGCAGCACACTTTAAAAAGATTTGTATGAACACCCTGCAACTGGATCTGTAGCTGTTTAAAAAAACAAACACCTATTTTTGAACATCACCAATTTGACATTGTACGATTTCTCTTAAACGACGATAGATAAATGTCTGGTTCTTTTTTTATTGACACCGTAGGTTTGTCTACTTTGACGTGAAGCAGAAAAATTATTGCTCTATTTTCATTTTGGACCTTTAATCCCAGAAAAATGTCCATAACTCAAAAAACGTTGAGGCCTAGACGCCATCTTGTTCGGGGCCAACTGCCCATTATGCCAAACCTACGCTCACCAAGTTTCGTCTTCGAAGTCTTTTCCATTTTGGAGATAAGGCCACGTCGTGATTCGTGATGTTTTGTACATTTGCAATATGATTCCATTCGCCCTCTTGTGGGATTTATCGGGACAGAGGAAAAATGACCAAAATTTGGTTATTTTATAAAACGGAAACCAAATGTCCGAGAGAGTTCGTTTGATGACTTCCCGGTAGATCCGGCCCTGCCGCACGGCCCGACGCCGTCCGCAAATTTTACAACCGTTTTCGGACGTCTGGTAAGGGACCGTACATTTGCAATATGGACTTTCTCACTAACCATATGGCGAATGTCAAAATGTTCCCTTAATATATGGAAGTCTGCCGTCACAGCCACTTCGGCTTTAATTGCAAACCAGAAAGGCTGTTCCCATTGACAGACCAAGGGCAAGTGCATGTGAAAACTTTAGATCCACATGGGTTTACCATAAGGTTTCATAATGTTTTCATAAGGATCCATTTTCACTCATGTGCAGAGTGATGCTGTTTTACTATGTCTTGAACACTTTCATAAGGTAATATGTTTAAGATAAACCTGGCATGTTTTTGGAAATGGTGGCTGTTTGACTACCTTTGCAAATGTTTATTGTTTTATGGAAATAAACTGTCATCCGTTGTAAAACATAGATAGCCACTCTCCCTAGGGCAGTGGTCACCAACCTGTCAATCACGATCCAAGGCTTTCCTCCTCGATCACCAAACATTTATGTGAAAAGCCCAACGATAAAGCCTTGCATTCCGATTTTTAACATTTGTTTCACGCTGCATGCGGTAGGTGCACTTGATTCAGCTGCCCTACGTTCTGTGTAGTCGAAGTGTTCCGATTTTAACCATTTCATGTGTCTGAAGGTGCAAACTTTGCCTATTTGGGCCCGGAGACCACATTAAGTTCACCTGTAGGCCAACCGCTGGCCAATCAGATAGCGCAGATCACTGTGTCTGAAGTAACCAAGGTGCCAGGGTCCTAAAACTCCTACAGTTTTGCTTTGGTACTGCCGTTTAACTGACGTCCGGCACAGAAAGACAATTTCCATAGAGGGCCACATAGAGAAGTCAAATTTGAAAAGTCAGAATAAGACACTTTAGTCATCACCTTTTTGCACCAAACATCCACTGAATTATTCAAATAATTGTTGCTGACGCCAAACTTTTTTCCATCACTCACAGCTGAAGATAATAATAATATTTCATAATCATCTTATGTCTGCCATGTTTTTGGAGCAGGTGATGATGTCGTCGCTGCTCTCGCTGCTCCCTGTGCGCATAATGTTGCTAGTGTGCATGTGATGTTGGATAAACACTGAGTGTACAAAACTTTAAATCAAATCAAATAAAATGTTATTTGTCACATACACATGGTTAGCAGATGTTAATGCGAGTGTAGCGAAATGCTTGTGCTTCTAGTTCCGACAATGCAGTAATAACCAACAAGTAATCTAACCTAACAATTCCACAACTACTCCCTTATACACACAAGTGTAAAGGGATAAAGAATATGTACATAAAGGGCCTCCCGGGTGGCGCAGTGGTTAAGGGCTGACTCTGGGTTCGCGCCCAGGCTCTGTCGTAACCGGCCGCGACCGGGAGGTCCGTGGGGCGACGCACAATTTGCCTAGCGTCGTCCGGGTTAGGGAGGGTTTGGCCGGTAGGGAAATCCTTGTCTCATCGCGCACCAGCGACTCCTGTGGCAGGCCGGGGCAGTGCTTGCCAGGTGCACAGTGTTTCCTCCGACACATTGGTGCGGCTGGCTTCCGGGTTGGATGCGCGCTGTGTTAAGAAGCAGTGCGGCTTGGTTGGGTTGTGTATCGGAGGACGCATGACTTTCAACCTTCGTCTCTCTCGAGCCCGTACGGGAGTTGTAGCGATGAGACAAGATAGTAGCTACTAAAACCAATTGGATACCACGAAATTGGGGAGAAAAAGGGGTAAAAAAAAGAATATGTACATAAAGATATATGAATGAGTGATGGTACAGAACGGAGTAGGCAAGATGCAGTAGATGGTATAGAGTACAGTATATACATATGAGATGAGTGATGTAGGGTATATAAACATAAAGTTACATAGTTTAAAGTGGCTAGTGAAACATGTATTACATAAAGATGGCAAGATGCAGTAGATGATATAGAGTACAGTATATACATATACATATGAGATGAGTAATGTAGGGTATGTAAACATTATATTAAGTGGCATTGTTTAAAGTGGAAAGTGATACATTTTTACATCAAATCCCATCAATTTCCATTATTAAAGTGGCTGGAGTTGAGTCAGTATGTTGGCAGCAGCCACTCAATGTTAGTGGTGGCTGTTTAACAGTATGATGACCGTGAGATAGAAGCTGTTTTTCAGTCTCTCGGTCCTTGCTTTGATGCACCTGTACTGACCTCACCTTCTGGATGATAGCGGGGTGAACAGGCAGTGGCTCGGGTGGTTGTTGTCCTTGATGATCTTTATGGCTTTCCTGGGACATCGGGTGGTGTAGGTGTCCTGGAGGGCACGTAGTCTGCCCCCGGTGATGCGTTGTGCAGTCCTCACTACCCTCTGGAGAGCCTTACGGTTGTGGGCGGAGCAGTTGCCGTACCAGACGGTGATACAGCCCGACAGGATGCTCTCAATCGTGCATCTGTAGAAGTTTGTGTGCTTTTGGGTGACTAGCCGAATTTCTTCAGCCTCCTGAGGTTGAAGAGGCGCTGCTGCGCCTTCTTCACAACGCTGTCTGTGAGGGTGGACCAATTCAGTTTGTCCATGATGTGTATGCCGAGGAACTTAAAACTTACTACCCTCTCCACTACTGTCCCGTCGATGTGGATAGGGGGGTGCTCCCTCTGCTGTTTCCTGAAGTCCACAATCCTCTCCTTTGTTTTGTTGACGTTGAGTGTGAGGTTATTTTCCTGACACCACACTCCGAGGGCCCTCACCTCCTCCTTGTAGGCCGTCTCGTCGTTGTTGGTAATCAAGCCTACCACTGTTGTGTCGTCTGCAAACTTGATGATTGAGTTGGATGCGTGCATGGCCACGCAGTCATGGGTGAACAGGGAGTACAGGATAGGGATAGGATAGGGCCCTTGTGGGGCCCCAGTGTTGAGGATCAGCGGGGTGGAGATGTTGTTACCTACCCTCACCACCTGGGGGCGACCCGTCAGAAAGTCCAGTACCCAGTTGCACAGTGCGGGGTCGAGCTCACTCGAGCTTGATGACGAGTTTGGAGGGTACTATGGTGTTAAATGCTGAGCTGTAGTCGATGAACAGCATTCTCACATAGGTATTCCTCTTGTCCAAATGGGTTAGGGCAGTGTGCAGTGTGGTTGCGATTGCGTCATCTGGGGATCTATTGGGGCGGTAAGCAAATTGGAGTAGGTCTAGGGTGTCAGGTAGGGTGGAGGTGATATGGTCCTTGACAAGTCTCTCAAAGCACTTCATGATGACGGAAGTGAGTGCTACGGGGCGGTAATCATTTAGCTCAGTTACCTTAGCTTTCTTGGGAACAGGAACAATGGTGGTCCTCTTGAAGCATGTGGGAACAGCACACTGGGATAAGGATTGATTGAATATGTCCGTAAACACACCAGCCAGCTGGTCTGCGCATGCTCTGAGGACGCGGCTGGGGATGCCAAGAGGGGATGCCATTGTGGAGCCAAGAGATAATTGGTTCCCCATCAATCATCCCTTCATATGGTTTAAAATATACGTTTACACATGACGACAAGCTTGATCTCTCCACTCTCTGCGGCCCAAGTAACTGAACCCTGACAGAGAACAGATAAATGCAAATGGCCACCACTATAGAACAAAAAGATATATTCTGATGAGAAGTAACTCACAAGCATTGGGGCGGCAGGGTAGCCTAGTGGTTAGAGCATTGGACTAGTAACCGGAAGGTTGCAAGTTCAAACCCCCGAGCTGACAAGGTACAAATCTGTCGTTCTGCCCCTGAACAGGCAGTTAACCCACTGTTCCTAGGCCGTCATTGAAAATAAGAATTTGTTCTTAACCGACTTGCCTAGTTAAATAAAGGTAAAAATAAAATATAATGAAAAGAAAACATCTTATCTATGTTACCCAACTAATTCTGATTTATCCCCAACACGGAACAAACAAAACAGTCCTGTTTGGTACAGAGACAGAAAACAACTACCCACAACTCAAGGGCAAGAACAGGCTGCCTAAGTATGGTTCTCAATCAGAGACAACGATTGACAGCTGCCTCTGATTGGGAACCATACCAGGCCAAACACCTAGAAATACAAACATAGAACAAAACATAGAATGCCCACCCCAACTCACGCCCTGACCAACCTAAAATAGAGACATAAAAAAAAGGAACTAAGGTCAGGACTTGACAATTTGCATCTTCTGCCTTATTATGGATTGATTGGATTGATGGATTGATTCATGCAAATTCAGTTGAGTGTGGTGTACTGCAAGGCAGCCGGCTAGGGCCATTATTGTTTTCTGTTTTTACAGAAACCCAGCCTAAAACCCCAAACAGCAAGCAATTCAGGTGTAGAAGCACGGTGGCTAGGAAAAACTCCCTAGAAAGGCCTAAACCTAGGAAGAAACCTAGAGGAACCAGACTATGTGGGGTGGCCAGTCCTCTTCTGGCTGTGCCGGGTGGAGATTATAACAGAACATGGCCAAGATGTTCAAATGTTCATAAATGACCAGCATGGTCAAATAATAATAATCACAGGCAGAACAGTTGAAACTGGAGCAGCAGCACGGTCAGGTGGACTGGGGACAGCAAGGAGTCATCATGTCAGGTAGTCCTGAGGCATGGTCCTAGGGCTCAGGTCCTCCGAGAGAGAGAAAAAAAGAGACAAAGAGAGAATTAGAGAGAGCATACTTAAATTCACACAGGACACCGGATAGGACAGGAGAAGTACTCCAGATATAACAAACTGACCCCCGACCCCCGACACATAAACTACTGCAGCATAAATACTGGAGGCTGAGACAGGAGGGGTCAGGAGACACTGTGGCCCCATCCGATGACACCCCCGAACAGGGCCAAACAGGAAGGATATAACCCCACCCACTTTGCCAAAGCACAGCCCCCACACCACTAGAGGGATTTCTTCAACCACCAACTTTACCATCCTGAGACAAGGCCGGGTATAGCCCACAAAGACCTCCGCCACGACACAACCCAAGGGGGGGCGCCAACCCAGACAGGAAGATCACATCAGTGACTCAACCCACTCAAGTGACGCACCCCTCCTAGGGACGGTATGAAAGAGCCCTAGTAAGCCAGTGACTCAGCCCCTGTAATAGGGTTTGAGGCAGAGAATCCCAGTGGAAAGAGGGGAACCGGCCAGGCAGAGACAGCAAGGGCGGTTCGTTGCTCCAGAGCCTCTCCGTTCACCTTCACACTCCTGGGCCAGACTACACTCAATCGTATGACCCACTGAAGAGATGAGTCTTCAGTAAAGACTTAAAGGTTGAGACCGAGTTTGCGTCTCTCACATGGGTAGGCAGACCATTCCATAAAAATGGAGCTCTATAGGAGAAAGCCCTGCCTCTGGCTATTTGCTTAGAAATTCTAGGGACAATTAGGAGGCCTGCGTCTTGTGACCGTATCGTACGTGTAGGTATGTACGGCAGGACCAAATCAGAGAGATAGGTAGGAGCAAGCCCATGTAATGCTTTGTAGGTTAGCAGTAAAACCTTGAAATCAGCCCTTGCCTTGACAGGAAGCCAGTGTAGGGCGGCTAGCACTGGAGTAATATGATCACATTTTTTGGTTCTAGTCAGGATTCTAGCAGCCGTATTTAGCACTAACTGAAGTTTATTTAGTGCTTTATCCGGGTAGCCGGAAAGTAGAGCATTGCAGTAGTCTAACCTAGAAGTGACAAAAGCATGGATTCATTTTTCTGCATAATTTTTGGACAGAAAGTTTCTGATTTTTGCAATGTTACTAGATGGAAAAAAGCTGTCCTTGAAACAGTCTTCATATCTTCTTCAAAAGAGAGATCAGGGTCCAGTGTAACGCCGAGGACCTTCACAGTTTCATTTGAGACGACTGTACAACCATTAAGATTAATTGTCAGATTCAACAGAAAATCTCTTTGTTTCTTGGGACCTAGAACAAGCATCTCTGTTTTGTCCGAGTTTAAAAGTAGAAAGTTTGCAGCCATCCACCACCTTATGTCTGAAACACATGCTTCTACCGAGGGCAATTTTGGGGCTTCACCATGTTTCATTGAAATGTGTGTCATCCGCATAGCAGTGAAAGTTAACATTATGTTTTCGAATTACATCCCCAAGAGGTAAAATATATAGTGAAAACAATAGTGGTCCTAAAATGGAACCAGGAGGAACACCGAAATTTACAGTTGATTTGTCAGGGGACAAACCATTCATAGAGACAAACTGATATCTTTCCGACAGATAATATCTAAACCAGGCCAGAACTTGTCCGTGTAGACCAATTTGGGTTTCCAATCTCTCCAAAAGAATGTGGTGATCGATGGTATCAAAAGCAGCACTAAGGTCTAGGAGCACGAGGACAGATGCAGAGTCTCAGTCTGATGCCATTAAAAGGCAAATGATCTTCCACTGACCTTGAATAAAGCCTGTGTGTCTATGTATGATTACGACTCAACAGTATACACTTCGGCGGCAACAGTAAAATAAATAACTGAGAAACTTAACATAGAGCTCCAGTCAGTTTTAGAATGGGTAACTAGCAAAAGGCTGGTTCTAAATTTCAAATAAACTAAAAGGATAATTTTTGGGACAAATCACTCGCTCAACACTAAACCTTGTTTAGATCTATTACTGAAAAATGTGGCTTTTGATCAAGTTGAGGAGACTTAACTTCTGGATGTAACTCTAATTAACAAGTTGTCAGGGTCCAAACATATAGACTCAATAGTTTCTAAAAATGGGACGAGATCTGTCCATGCTAGGGCGTTGCTCTGCCTCTTTGACATCTCAGTCGACCAGACAGGTCCTAAAGGCCCTAGTTTTGTCGCACCTAGAATACTTACCAGCTGTGTGTTATTTTTTTTTACATTCATATTTTCATCATTTAGCAGATGCTCCTATCCAGAGTGACTTACAGTAGTGAGTGCATACATTTTCATACTGAATTTGTCCCAGTACTTATAATCCCCTAAAATGGGAGGACTATGTACAAAATGTGCTGTAATTTCTAAACATTCACCCGATGTGGATGAAAATACCCTCAACTTAAAGCTGACAGTCTACACTTTAACTTCAAAGTCATTGTTTGATTTCAAAAGCAAACTTTTGGGGTAAAGAGCCAAAAGAAGAAAATATGCTTCACTGTCCCAATAATTACAGAGGACACTGTAATTCAACCCTATATGTTCTTTTTTATTTATTTTAATTTTACCTTTATTTAACCAGGTAGGCAAGTTGAGAACAAGTTCTCATTTACAATTGCGACCTGGCCAAGATAAAGCAAAGCAGTTCGACAGATACAACGACACAGAGTTACACATGGAGTAAAACAAACATACAGTCAATAATACAGTATAAACAAGTCTATATACAATGTGAGCAAATGAGGTGAGAAGGGAGGTAAAGGCAAAAAAGGCCATGGTGGCAAAGTAAATACAATATAGCAAGTAAAACACTGGAATGGTAGTTTTGCAATGGAAGAATGTGCAAAGTAGAAATAAAAATAATGGGGTGCAAAGGAGCAAAATAAATAAATAAATAAAATACAGTTGGGAAAGAGGTAGTTGAGGTAGTTGAGGTTGAGAGGTAGTTGTTTGGGCTAAATTATAGGTGGGCTATGTACAGGTGTAGTAATCTGTGAGCTGCTCTGACAGTTGGTGCTTAAAGCTAGTGAGCGAGATAAGTGTTTCCAGTTTCAGAGATTTTTGTAGTTCGTTCCAGTCATTGGCAGCAGAGAACTGGAAGGAGAGGCGGCCAAAGAAAGAATTGGTTTTGGGGGTGACTAGAGAGATATACCTGCTGGAGCGTGTGCTACAGGTGGGAGATGCTATGGTGACCAGCGAGCTGAGATAAGGGGGACTTTACCTAGCAGGGTCTTGTAGATGACATGGAGCCAGTGGGTTTGGCGACGAGTATGAAGCGAGGGCCAGCCAACGAGAGCGTACAGGTCGCAATGGTGGGTAGTATATGGGGCTTTGGTGACAAAACGGATTGCACTGTGATAGACTGCATCCAATTTGTTGAGTAGGGTATTGGAGGCTATTTTGTAAATGACATCGCCAAAGTCGAGGATTGGTAGGATGGTCAGTTTTACAAGGGTATGTTTGGCAGCATGAGTGAAGGATGCTTTGTTGCGAAATAGGAAGCCAATTCTAGATTTAACTTTGGATTGGAGATGTTTGATATGGGTCTGGAAGGAGAGTTTACAGTCTAACCAGACACCTAAGTATTTGTAGTTGTCCACGTATTCTAAGTCAGAGCCGTCCAGAGTAGTGATGTTGGACAGGCGGGTAGGTGCAGGTAGCGATCGGTTGAAGAGCATGCATTTAGTTTTACTTGTATTTAAGAGCAATTGGAGGCCACAGAAGGAGAGTTGTATGGCATTGAAGCTTGCCTGGAGGGTTGTTAACACAGTGTCCAAAGAAGTATCCAGAATGGTGTCGTCTGCGTAGAGGTGGATCAGAGACTCACCAGCAGCAAGAGCGACCTCATTGATGTATACAGAGAAGAGAGTCGGTCCAAGAATTGAACCCTGTGGCACCCCCATAGAGACTGCCAGAGGTCCGGACAGCAGACCCTCCGATTTGACACACTGAACTCTATCAGAGAAGTAGTTGGTGAACCAGGCGAGGCAATCATTTGAGAAACCAAGGCTGTTGAGTCTGCCGATGAGGATGTGGTGATTGACAGAGTCGAAAGCCTTGGCCAGATCAATGAATACGGCTGCACAGTAATGTTTCTTATCGATGGCGGTTAAGATATCGTTTAGGACCTTGAGTATGGCTGAGGTGCACCCATGACCAGCTCTGAAACCAGATTGCATAGCAGAGAAGGTATGGTGAGATTCGAAATGGTCGGTAATCTGTTTGTTGACTTGGCTTTCGAAGACCTTAGAAAGGCATGGTAGGATAGATATAGGTCTGTAGCAGTTTGGGTCAAGAGTGTCCCCCCTTTTGAAGAGGGGGATGACCGCAGCTGCTTTCCAATCTTTGGAAATCTCAGACGACACGAAAGAGAGGTTGAACAGGCTAGTAATAGGGGTGGCAACAATTTCGGCAGATCATTTTAGAAAGAAAGGGTCCAGATTGTCTAGCCCGGCTGATTTGTAGGGGTCCAGATTTTGCAGCTCTTTCAGAACATCAGCTGAATGGATTTGGGAGAAGGAGAAATGGGGAAGGCTTGGGCGAGTTGCTGTTGGGGGTGCAGTGTGTTGACCAGGTTAGGAGTAGCCAGGTGGAAAGCATGGCCAGCCGTAGAAAAATGCTTATTGAAATTCTCAATTATGGTGGATTTATCAGTGGTGACAGTGTTTCCTATCTTCAGTGCAGTGGGCAGCTGGGAGGAGGTGTTCTTATTCTCCATGGACTTTACAGTGTCCCAGAACTTTTTTGAGTTAGTGTTGCAGGAAGCAAATTTCTGCTTGAAAAAGCTAGCCTTGGCTTTTCTAACTGCCTGTGTATAATGGTTTCTAGCTTCCCTGAACAGCTGCATATCACGGGGGCTGTTCGATGCTAATGCAGAACGCCATAGGATGTTTTTGTGTTGGGTAAGGGCAGTCAGGTCTGGGGAGAACCAAGGGCTATATCTGTTCCTCGTTCTAAATTTCTTGAATGGGGCATGTTTATTTAAGATGGTTAGGAAGGCATTTAAAAAAAATATCCAGGCATCCTCTACTGACGAGATGAGATCAATATCCTTCCAGGATACCCCGGCCGGGTCGATTAGAAAGGCCGGCTCGCTGAAGTGTTTCAGGGAGCGTTTTACAGTGATGAGTGGAGGTCGTTTGACCGCTGACCCATTACGGATGCAGTCAATGAGGCAGTGATCACTGAGATCTTGGTTGAAGACAGCAGAGGTGTATTTAGAGGGGAAGTTGGTTAGGATGATATCTATGAGGGTGCCTGTGTTTAAGGCTTTGGGGAGGTACCTGGTAGGTTCATTGATCATTTCTGTGAGATTGAGGGCATCAAGTTTAGATTGTAGGATGGCTGGGGTGTTAAGCATGTTCCAGTTTAGGTCGCCTAGCAGCACGAGCTCTGAAGATAGATGGGGGGCAATCAGTTCACATATGGTGTCCGGAGCACAGCTGGGGGCAGAGGGTGGTCTATAGCAGGCGGCAACGGTGAGAGACTTGTTTTTAGAGAGGTGGATTTTTAAAAGTAGAAGTTCAAATTGTTTGGGTACAGACCTGGATAGTAGGACAGAACTCTGCAGGCTATCTTTGCAGTAGATTGCAACACTGTCCCCTTTGGCAGTTCTATCTTGTCTGAAAATGTTGTAGTTTGGAATTAAATTTTCTGAATTTTTGGTGGTCTTCCTAAGCCAGGATTCAGACACAGCTAGAACATCCGGGTTGGCAGAGTGTGCTAAAGCAGTGAATAGAACAAACTTAGGGAGGAGGCTTCTAATGTTAACATGCATGAAACCAAGGCTATTACGGTTACAGAAGTTGTCAAAAGAGAGCGCCTGGGGAATAGGAGTGGAGCTAGGCACTGCAGGGCCTGGATTCACCTCTACATTGCCAGAGGAACATAGGAGGAGTAGAATAAGGGTGCGGCTAAAAGCAATAAGAATTGGTTGTCTAGAAGTCTGGAACGGAGAGTAAAAGGAGGTTTCTGGGGGCGATAAAATAGCATCAAGGTATAATGTACAGACAAAGGTATGGTAGGATGTGAATACAGTGGAGGTAAACCTAGGTATTGAGTGATGAAGAGAGAGATATTGTCTCTAGAAACATCATTGAAACCAGGAGATGTCATTGCATGTGTGGGTGGTGGAACTAATAGGTTGGATAAGGTATAGTGAGCAGGACTAGAGGCTCTACAGTGAAATAAGCCAATAAACACTAACCAGAACAGCAATGGACAAGACATATTGACATTAAGGAGAGGCATGCTTAGTCGAGTGATCAAAAGGGTCCAGTGAGTGGAGAGGTTAGTTGGGGGTCACGGCGATTTAGACAGCTTGCCATGCCATCGGTAGCAAGCTAGCATAGGATGGAGGTCTGTTGTTAGCCACCTCTTGCGTTCCGTCAGTAGATTAGTGGGGTTCCGTGTGGTGTGATTTGGATTAATCCCCTCTACAACAACAACAAAAATAAAAACAATAGATATAGTTATAGAGGCCCAAGAAGAAAACATCATAATAATAAAAATAAATAAATTGTCCGATTGTCTATTCAGATAGCAGCCGGTAAGACAGCTAACGGTTAGCAGGCCGCAGATGGGCGTTCAGGTAACGTCGCGACGGAGGAGCCAGCCGGATCTCCTTCGGGTAGATAACGTCGGCAGTCCAGTTGTGAAGGCCCGGTGGGGCTCCGCGTAGGCAGTAAAACGGGTCCGGATAGGTGACTGCAGCCCAGGAGTGATTGATGGAACTCAGGAGTGATTGACGGAGCTGGCCAGCTCCGGAATAATTGATGCTTGCTCCGGAATCGACGAAAGCCGATAGTCACACGGATAGCAGCTAGCTAGCTGTGAGATCCGGGTATGAATGTCCAGAGAGCAGTTGAAATCCAGGGACATGGAGAGAAAAATTGGTCCGGTATGTTCCGTTCCGAGCCGCGCTGCGCCGTACAAAACTGGCGATAGATTTTCGAGCTAAAGGATAGCTGATGACCACAAACCGTGGTTAGCTGAATACTAACGATTTGCCAGTAAAGAAGCTAACTAGCTTCTGAACTAGCTTCTGAACTAGCTTCTGGATTAGCTTCTGGGCTAGCTTCTGGCTAGCTCCTGGCTAGCTTCTGGCTAGTTTCAGGCTAGCTTCTTGGAGTTTCTGGCTAGCTTTTTGGAGGATTACAGATTTGAGGTAAATAATACTTTTTTATAAATATAAATTGGTGAGTCGGGTTGCATGAGAGTGTTTTGAAGATGAGTTGATGGAAAATAAAAATAAAATGTATGTGAAAAAAGTTGTAAATATATATATATACAGGACACGACAAGACGAGGACAAAAGACGTCTGAACTTCTATGCCATCTTGGTTGTCATCTTGGTTGTCAGTCTTACTCAACCTAGCTGAACCTTTTGGTTGAACATTTTGGGGGTCATAAAATACTTTGTTTTTAAACCTTTAAAAGCATCCCTCTGAGTAAATTCAGTGCAAGAATGTAATAATTCACAGACCGAAAATCATAGAAATTAATTTCCTGAATTTGCTGGTGTAAAGTTAGTAGACCCAGACTCTGTATTATACTGTTTACTTACAGGAGCAGATCGTCTCTATGGCAACATAGAAGATATGACTGGGTATCGTCCCTGGCCGGTGATGAAGTACTGTTGGCTTTACATCTCCCTACAGCCTGTTTGGTGAGTGGTTCTCTGCTTTTTCTAAATCTTTCTTTAATTAAAATATCTGTGGTGTAAAATACTTAAGTAAAAATTACTTTAAAGTGCTACTTAATTGGGCTATCTGTACCAATTCACCCGACCTAGAATACCTCACAATCAAATGCCAACCGTATTACCTCCCAAGATAATTATTTTCGGTTATAGTCACAGCCGTGTATTTACCCCTCAAGCCGATACCACTACAGCCCTCAAAGAACTGCACTGGACTTTATGCGAACTGGAAACCACATATCCAGAGGCAACATTTATTGTAGCTGGGGATTTTAACAAAGCAAATTTGAGGAAAACGCTACCGAAGTGATAACAACACATTGACTGTAGTACTCACTCTGGAAAAACTTTGAACCACTACTACTCAACTTTTTCGAAATGCCTACAAATGCCCACCCTTCAGCAAATCTAATCACAACTCCATTTTGCTACTCCCTTCCTAAAGGCAGAAACTCAAAAAGGAAGTACACGTTATAAGGTCTACTCAACGCTGGTCTGACTAATCAGGATCCATGCTTCAAGATTGTTTTGATCACTCGGACTGAGATATGTTCCGGGTAGCCTCTGAGAATAACATCGACGAAGACACGGATACAGTGACGGAGTTCATCAGGAAGTGTTTCGGAGATGTTATACACACTGTGACTATTAAAACCTACCCAAACCAGAAACCAGAAGCATTCACACAAAACTGAAAGCGCGAACCACCACATTTTACCATGGCAAGGTGACAAGGAATATGGATGAATACAAAGAGTGTAGTTATTCCCTCCGTCAGACAATCAAACAGGCAAAATGTCAGTGCAGAGACAAAGTGGAGTTGCAATTCAACAGCTCAGACACAAGACGTATGTTTTTTACATTTTATTTATTTAACTAGGCAAGTAATTTAAGAACAAATTCTTATTTACAATGATAGTCTACATCGGCCAAATGCTGGGCCAATTAAGCACTGCCCTATTGGACTCTCAATCATGGCCGGTTGTGATACAGCCTGGATTCAAACCAGGGTGTCTGTAGTGACGCCTCAAGCACTGAGATGCAGTGCCTTAGACCACTGTGCCACTCGGGAGCCCCATGTGCCAGGGTCTACAGATAATCGACGCATTCATTGTAGCTGGGGATTTTAACAAGGCTAATCTGAAAACAAGACTCCCTAAATTTTATCAGCATATCGATTGCGCAACCAGGGGTGGAAAGACCTTGGATCATTGTTACTCTAACTTCCGCGACGCATATAAGGCCCTGCCCCGCCCCCCTTTCGGAAAAGCTGACCACGACTCCATTTTGTTGATCCCTGTCTACAGACAGAAACTAAAACAAGAGGCTCCCACGCTGAGGTCTGTCCAACGGTGGTCCGACCAAGCTGACTCCACACTCCAAGACTGCTTCCATCACGTGGACTGGGAGATGTTTCGTATTGCGTCAGATAACAATATTGACGAATACGCTGATTCGGTGTGCGAGTTAATTAGAACGTGCGTTGAAGATGTCGTTCCCATAGCAACGATTAAAACATTCCCTAACCAGAAACCGTGGATTGATGGCAGCATTCGCGTGAAACTGAAAGCGCGAACCACTGCTTTTAATCAGGGCAAGGTGTCTGGTAACATGACCGAATAGAAACAGTGCAGCTATTCCCTCCGCAAGGCTATCAAACAAGCTAAGCGTCAGTACAGAGACAAAGTAGAATCTCAATTCAACGGCTCAGACACAAGAGGCATGTGGCAGGGTCTACAGTCAATCACGGACTACAGGAAGAAATCCAGCCCAGTCACGGACCAGGATGTCTTGCTCCCAGGCAGACTAAATAACTTTTTGCCCGCTTTGAGGACAATACAGTGCCACTGACACGGCCTGCAACGAAAACATGCGGTCTCTCCTTCACTGCAGCCGAGGTGAGTAAGACATTTAAACGTGTTAACCCTCGCAAGGCTGCAGGCCCAGACGGCATCCCCAGCCGCGCCCTCAGAGCATGCGCAGACCAGCTGGCCGGTGTGTTTACGGACATATTCAATCAATCCCTATACCAGTCTGCTGTTCCCACATGCTTCAAGAGGGCCACCATTGTTCCTGTTCCCAAGAAAGCTAAGGTAACTGAGCTAAACGACTACCGCCCCGTAGCACTCACTTCCGTCATCATGAAGTGCTTTGAGAGACTAGTCAAGGACCATATCACCTCCACCCTACCTGACACCCTAGACCCACTCCAATTTGCTTACCGCCCAAATAGGTCCACAGACGATGCAATCTCAACCACACTGCACACTGCCCTAACCCATCTGGACAAGAGGAATACCTATGTGAGAATGCTGTTCATCGACTACAGCTCGGCATTCAACACCATAGTACCCTCCAAGCTCGTCATCAAGCTCGAGACCCTGGGTCTCGACCCCGCCCTGTGCAACTGGGTACTGGACTTCCTGACGGGCCGCCCCCAGGTGGTGAGGGTAGGCAACAACATCTCCTCCCCGCTGATCCTCAACACTGGGGCCCCACAAAGGTGCGTTCTGAGCCCTCTCCTGTACTCCCTGTTCACCCACGACTGCGTGGCCACGCACGCCTCCAACTCAATCATCAAGTTTGCGGACGACACAACAGTGGTAGGCTTGATTACCAATAACGACGAGACGGCCTACAGGGAGGAGGTGAGGGCCCTCGGAGTGTGGTGTCAGGAAAATAACCTCACACTCAACGTCAACAAAACTAAAGAGATGATTGTGGACTTCAGGAAACAGCAGAGGGAACACCCCCCTATCCACATCGATGGAACAGTAGTGGAGAGGGTAGCAAGTTTTAAGTTCCTCGGTATACACATCACAGACAAACTGAATTGGTCCACTCACACAGACAGCATCGTAAAGAAGGCGCAGCAGCGCCTCTTCAACCTCAGGAGGCTGAAGAAATTCGGCTTGTCACCAAAAGCACTCACAAACTTCTACAGATGCACAATCGAGAGCATCCTGGCGGGCTGTATCACCGCCTGGTACGGCAACTGCTCCGCCCTCAACCGTAAGGCTCTCCAGGGGGTAGTAAGGTCTGCACAACGCATCACCGGGGGCAAACTACCTGCCCTCCAGGACACCTACACCACCCGATGTTACAGGAAGGCCATAAAGATCATCAAGGACATCAACCACCCGAGCCACTGCCTGTTCACCCCGCTATCATCCAGAAGGCGAGGTCAGTACAGGTGCATCAAAGCTGGGACCGAGAGACTGAAAAACAGCTTCTATCTCAAGGCCATCAGACTGTTAAACAGCCACCACTAACATTGAGTGGCTGCTGCCAACACACTGACACTGACACTGACTCAACTCCAGCCACTTTAATAATGGGAATTGATGGGAAATGATGTAAATATATCACTAGCCACTTTAAACAATGCTACCTTATATAATGTTACTTACCCTACATTATTCATCTCATATGCATACGTATATACTGTACTCTATATCATCGACTGCATCCTTATGTAATACATGTATCGCTAGCCACTTTAACTATGCCACTTTGTTTACATACTCATCTCATATGTATATACTGTACTCGATACCATCTACTGTATCTTGCCTATGCTGCTCTGTACCATCACTCATTCATATATCCTTATGTACATGTTCTTTATCCCCTTACACTGTGTATAAGACAGTAGTTTTGGAATTGTTAGTTAGATTACTTGTTGGTTATTACTACATTGTCGGAACTAGAAGCACAAGCATTTCGCTACACTCGCATTAACATCTGCTAACCATGTGTATGTGACAAATAAAATTTGATTTGATTTGATTTTTAATCACGGACTACAAAGGGAAAACCAGTCACGTCACGGACACCGACATCTTGCTTCCGAACAAGCTAAACACCTTCTTCGCCCACTTTGAGGATAACACAGTGCCACCAACGCAGCCCGCTGCCAAGGACTGTGGGCTCTCCTTCTCCGTGGCCGACGTGAGTAAGACATTTAAACCCTCGCAGGGCTGCTGGCCCAGATGGCAACCCTAGGCGCGTCCTCAGAGCATGCGCAGACCAGCTGGCTGGAGTATTTACAGACATATTCAATTTCTCCCTATCTCAGTCTGCTGTCAGTACTTGCTTCAAGATGTCCACCATTGTTCTTGTACCCAAGAAAGCAAAGCTAACTGAACTAAATTACTATCATGCTGTAGCACTCACTTCTGTCATCATTAAGTGCTTTGAGAGGCTTGTTAAGGATCATATCACCTCTACCTTACCTGACACCCTAGACCCACTTCAATATGCTTACCACCCCAATAGATCCACAGACGATGCAATCACCATCGCACTGCACACTGCCCTATCCCATCTGGACAAGAGGAATACCTATGTTAGAATGCTGTTCATTGACTATAGCTCAGCATTCAACACCATAGTACCCTCCAAGCTCATCATCAAGCACATCATTAAGCATGGGCCCTGGGTCTGACCCAGGTGGTGAAGGTAGGAAACAACACCTCCAATTCGCTGATCCTCAACACAGGGGTCCCACAAAGATGCGTGCTCAGCCCCCTCCTGTACTCCCTGTTCACCCATGACTGCGTAGCCACGCACACCTTCAACTCAATCATCACGTTTGCAGACAACACAACAGTACTAGACCTGATTACCAATAATTACGCAACAGCCTACAGGGAGGAGGTGAGGGCCTTGGGAGAGTGGTGCCAGGAAAATAACCTCTCACTCAATGTCAACAAAACAAAGGAGCTGATCGTGGACTTCAGGAAACAGCAGAGGGAGCACGCCCCTATCCATATCGACAGGACCGCAGCGGAGAAGGTGGAAAGCTTCAAGTTCCTCTGCATACACATCACTGATGATCTGAAATGGTCCACCCACACAGACAGTGTGGTGAAGAAGGCTCAACAGTGCCTCTTCAAACATAGGAGGCTGAAGAAATGTTGCTTGTCCACCCAAATCCTCACAAACTTTTACAGATGCACAATTGAGAGCATCCTGTCGGGCTGTAACACTGCATTGTACGAAAACTGCACCGCCCGCAACCACAGGAATCTCCTGAGGATGGTGCGGTCTGCCCAATGCATCACCGGAGGCACACAACCTGCCCTCCACGACACCTACAGGAAGGCCAAAAAGATCATCAAGGATGTCAACCATCTGAACCCAGGCCTGTTCACTCCGCTATCATCCAGAAGGCGAGGTCAGTACATGTGCATCAAAGCTGGGACCGAGAGACTGAAAAACTGCTTCTATCTCAAGACTGTTAAATAGCCATCACTAGCTGGCTTCCACCCGGTTACGCAACCCTGCACCTTAGAGGCTGCTGCCCTATATAGTACATAGACTTGGACTCACTGGTGACTTTGATAATGGAAGACTAGTGATTTTTGCTTTACTCATCTCATATCTATATACTGTATTCTATTATACTGTTTTAGTCAATGCTACTCTGACATTGCTCTATCTAATATTTATATATTTCTTTATTCCATTCTTTTACTTTTAGATTTGTTTGCATTGTTGTGAATTGTTAGATACTACTGCACTGTTGGAGCAAGGAACATAAGCATCTCGCTACACCCACAATAACTTCTGCTAAATATGTGTATGTGACCAATAACATTTGATTTGATTTGTACTTTACTATACTATTTATATTTTTGACAACTTTTACTTTTAATTCACTACGTTCCTAAAGAAAATAATGTACTTTTTACTCCATACATTTTCAATGCTTAGCGGGACATTAAAATGGTCCAATTCACACACTTTTCAAGAGAATATCCCAAGTCATCCCTACTGCCTCTGATTTGGTGGACTCACTAAACACAAATGCTTCGCTTGCAAATGATGTGGAGTGTGCCCATGGCTATCCATAAATTAATAAAAAACAAGAAAATGGGTCTGTCTGGTTTGCTTAATATAAGGAATTTGAAAGGATTTATACTTTAAATTAAATTTTTGATACTTAAGTATATTTGATCAATTACATTTACTTTGATACCAAATACTTTTAGACTTTTACTCAAGTAGTATGTTACTGGGTGACTCACTTTTACTTGGGTCATTTACTATTAAGATATCGTTACTTATACTCAAGTACGACAATTAGGTACTTTTTCCAACACAGGAAAATATACATAAAAAACATCAACTGTAATATTATTACATTTTTAATATGAATGATTTCTCATGCAACATGCCTGCAAAAAAACTCTGACTACTATTTATGATGACATGGTATGCCTATAACCATAATATTTTGATATTAATATTGAATAATATTATCTCATGCATCATGCCTACAAAATCAATAAAAATCCTCAACAATTTATGATATAATGACATGCCTATGTTATTGTGTGTTTCTCTTCAGGGTGGGTACTTTGGTACAGTACAAGACCCTAAAGTTAAACAAAATATGTGTACCCTGACTGGGTGTATGACTGGCGCCTCTGTGGATTATCTGGAAGGTTTATCGGTTCAAATTGACAGTCTGGCAGGTAAGACTACTGTTGTTGATTGTGCCAAAGGCCCATAAAAAGCTTTCCATTTCTCTGCCCCATCCGCTTGGTACAAGCTTCAAAAGGATCCTGAAATTACAGGAGTTCATCACTTTAAATAAGTTTAAAGCTATGTTAAACACTATGATGGAAAATGAAGTGGGGGCTGTAAATGTTCTGATCCATCTTACCATCTTGCTTTGATCCCCAAACCATCTTGCTGTTCAATATGTAAATTGTAGTGATTTGTGTTTTGTTGTAGATGTGTCTGCAACTTTGTGTGATGCTATTTTGGCCTGGTCTCTCTTGTAAGAGAGTGTTAATGTCAATGAGACTAACCTGGTAAAATAAAGGTAAATGTATTTATTTTTATAATTTAATGACGAGATGACATTTTCAAGAGAATACAAAAGTGGTGAGGAGATGCCATCTTCCTGGGCCCATGGCATACATTGCTTGGTAAATTACACTACACAAAAATCTAAACTCAACATGGTCCCATGTTTCTTTAGCTGAAATAAAAGATCCCAGAAATGTTCCATATGCAGAGCAAGCTTATTTCTCTCAAATGTTTGTGCACAAATGTGTTTATATCCCTGTTTGTGAGCATTTCTCCTTTGCCAAGATTAACCATCCACCTGACAGGCGTGGCATATCACGAAGCTGATTAAACAGCAATGTCATTAGACAGATGCACCTTGTGCTGGGGAAAATAAAAGGCCTCTCTAAAATGTGCAATTTTGTCACATAACACAATGCCACAGATGTCTCAAGTATTGAGAGAGCGTGCAATTGGCATGCTGACTGCAGGAATGTACACCAGAGTTGTTGCCAGATACTTAAATGTTAATTTCTCTACCATAAGCCGCCTCCAACGTTGTTTTAGAGAATTTGGCCTAACAACCACATGTAACCAGACCACGTGTAACCAGACCAACCCAGGACCTCCACATCCATCACCTGCAGGATTGTCTGAGACCAGCCACCCAGACAGCTGATGAAGCTGAAGAATTTTGCCTTTAAACCAACAACGCCTTTAACCAGGAGCAGCACACTCCTGAACAGTGTCCTCAGAACCCAGATTCCACTCTTAATCCAACCGCAAATCAAGAGTACAAGGGAAGTGGCATAGTTGAGATAGAGATGCACACATGACATCTTGCTCATTTCAAAACATAGCATAGTATTTTGATACAATATTTTCAGTGCCTAATGAAACAGTCCGTACATATGTAATATTTTAGGAATATATGCAAATATTAAAATGTATTCATGATTTATTTTCTTTCATCACATCTCATATTTTGTGTTGAGGTAGTTTATTTCTTACCTCAGAGATACTACCTATAATGTATATAGGACCCACTTTAGGAGTGGATGGCAGACATTTTTGTGATGGGGCTTTTATAAAGGTTACTGGGAGTTTTCTGCTACTTCTATCTTTTCAGATAATTTTAAGATGTTAATTTACTACTCTGTACTGTAGATGGTGATGCTATAATGAAGGGGTTTCAATAGACTTGGTGGAACACTAACTTTTTCAAATCAAATCAAAGTTTATTTGTTGAGTACAGTTTAGCAGATGTTGTTGCGGGTGCAGTTGTTATGTATCTAGCCCCTGACCAATGTAGTAAAATGTCAAACAAGTACACAAATCAAATGAATATATCTAAAAAAATATAAATGAAAAACACTACATCTTGAAATGTCGGAACGAATCCATTTAACAAACCAAATAGCACTGTAACAGTAATCCAAATGCAATATGTACATATTTAAACCGGGTGAATTTACACAACATATATTAAGAATGATATGTACAGCAGTAGATATATTAGAGTGAGCTATGCCAAGAATCCAGTATATCAATAAACATGATGTGTGTATAAACAGTGTAACTAAAATGCAATGTACAGTAGTAGAAATAATAGAATGAAATACGGTGCCTTGCGAAAGTATTCGGCCCCCTTGAACTTTGCGACCTTTTTCCACATTTCAGGCTTCAAACATAAAGATATAAAACTGTATTTTTTTGTGAAGAATCATGGATGGATGATTCAGAGATCCTCACTGAACTTCTGGAGAGAGTTTGCTGCACTGAAAGTAAAGGGGCTGAATAATTTTGCACGCCCAATTTTTCATTTTTTGATTTGTTAAAAAAGTTTGAAATATCCAATAAATGTCGTTCCACTTCATGATTGTGTCCCACTTGTTGTTGATTCTTCACAAAAAAATACAGTTTTATATCTTTATGTTTGAAGCCTGAAATGTGGCAAAAGGTCGCAAAGTTCAAGGGGGCCGAATACTTTCGCAAGGCACTGTATGTCAAGAATACAGTATTTAAATACACAGTACAAAACCCCATGGCAAAATGGATAGAATTGCAGGAATTTAGCATATAAATATATATGTATGTGAATGGTGTGTATAGACAGTATGGACAGTATGTAAATAGAAAAGGTGGGTACAGCAGTAGTTATTTAGGGTGAGCCATGACTAGAATACAGTATACACAGTGCATTCAGAAAGTTTTCAGACCCCTTGACTCTTTGCACATTTCGATACGTTACAGCTTTATTAATTCTTAAGGCCAGGATATTTTCACATCAGGATGAAAAGTGTGCCCAAAGTAAACTGCCTGCTACTCAGGCCCAGAAGCTAGGATGTGCATATAATTGATAGATTTGGATGGAAAACACTCTTAACTTTCTGAAACTGTTAACATTATGTCTGTGAGTATAACATAACTTATTTGGCAGACAAACCATCCAGGAATTTTGTTTTTGAGGTCACTCTCTTTTCAATGTGTTTTCTACGTGGATCTAGATTTCTAAGGTACTTGCTTGCATTTCCTATCGCTTCCACTAGATGTCAACAGTCTTTAGAAATTGGTTGATGTTTTTCCTTTGAGTAATGAAGAAGTATGGCTGTTCAGAACAAGGGTCGAGTCTAGTGTACTCTTGTGGCTCGCTCCACTTTGTTTTTGTCCTGTATTGAACACAGTTTAATCCGTCTTAAATGTTATCGATTATTTACGTTTAAAAATACCTAAAGTTGGATTAGGAAAGTTGTTTGAAATGTTTGGATAAAGCTTACAGGTAACTATATTAGATACTTTGTAGTCATGTTGAGCGAGTTGGAACCTGTGTATTTTCTGAATCAAACGTGCCAAATAAATTGACATTTTGGAGATATAACGATGGAATTTATTGAACAAAAGGACCATTTGTGATGTTTCATGGACATACTGGAGTGCCAACAGAAGAACATCTTCAAAGGTAAGGCATGAATTATATCGTTATTTCTGACTATTGTGTCGCGCCTGGCGGGTTGAAATGTGATTTTCATGTGTTTGTTTGATGGGGTGCTGTCCTCAGATAATAGCATGGTTTGCTTTCGCCGTAAAGCCTTTTTGAAATCTGACTGTGGCTGGATTAACAAGATTAAACCGATGTATAACACTTGTATGATTCATTAATTATTATTATAAGTATTTCGGTTTTTAATTTGGATCGCTGCTATTTCACTGGGTGTTGTCAAATCAATCCCGTTAACGGGATTGGCGTGCGAAGGGATCACTAAGAAGTTTTTTTTTTAAAGTTTCCTCATCAATCTACACACAATACCCAATAATGACAAAGCAAAAACTGTTTTTCAGAAATTTTTGCAAATGTATTAAAATAAAAATAAATGGGACTATCAAATGTACATAAGTATTCAGACCCTTTACTCAGTACTTTGTTGAAGCCACTTTTGCAGCAATTACAGCCTTGAGTCTGACACTATAAGCTTGGCACAACCATATTTGTCGAGTTTCTCCCATTCTTCTCTGCATATCCTCTCAAGCTCTGTCATGTTAGATGGGCGTCGCTGCACAGCTATTTTCAGGTCTCTCCAGAGACGTTAGATCGGGTTGAAGTCTGGGCTCTGGCTGGGCCGTAGGGATGGTGCCAGGTTTCTTCCAGATGTGACACTTGGCATTCAGGCTAGAGTTCAATCTTGGTTTCATCAGACCAGATAATCTTGTTTCTCATGTTCTGAGACTCTTTAGGTGCCTTTTGGCAAACTCCAAGTGGGCATTCATGTGCCTTTTACTGAGGAGTGGCTTCCGTCTGGCCACTCTACTAAAAAGGCCTGATTGGTGGAGTGCTGCAGAGATGGTTCTCCTCCTGTAAAGATTCTCCTATCTCCACAGAGGAACTCTGGAGCTCTGTCATCAGGTTCTTGGTCACCTCCCTGACTAAGGCCCTTCTCCCCCGATTGCTCAGTTTGGCAGGGTGGCCAGCTCGAGGAATAATCTTGGTGGTTCCAACTTCTTCCATTTAGGAATGATAGAGGCCACTGTGTTATTGGGGACATTCAATGCTGCAGACATTTTTTGGTACCCTTCCCCAGATCTGTGCATTGACACAATCTTGTCTCGTAGCTCTACGGACAACTCCTTCGACCTCAAGGCTTGGTTTTTGCTCTGATGTGCACTGTCAACTGTGGGACCTTATATAGACAGGTGTGTGCCTTTCCAAATAATTTCCAATCAATTGAATTTACCACAGGTGGACTCCAATCAAGTTGTAGAAACATCTCAAGCATGATCAAGGGAAACAGATTCACCTGTGCTCAATTTTAAGTCTAATTGCAAAGGGTCTGAATACTTATGTAAATAAGGTATTTCTGTTTTTTATTTTTAATACATTTGTAAAATTGTCTAAAAACCTGTTTTCACTTCCTCATTTTGGGGTATTGTGTGTAAATTGAAGTGGATGTTTTATTTACTTAATCCATTAGAGAATACGTCTGTAATGTAACAGAATGTGGAAAAATGGAAGGGGTCTGAATACTTTCCGAATGCACTGTACACTACCGGTCAAATGTTTTACAACACCTACTCATTCAAAGGTTTTTCTTTATTTTTATTCTTTTCTACATTGTAGAATAATAGTGAAGACATCAAAACTCTGAAATAACACATATGGAATCATGTAGGTAACAAAAAAGTGTAAACAAATCTAAATATTTGAGATTCATCAAATAGCCACCCTTTGCCTTGATGACAGCTTTGCACACTCATTCTCTCAACAAGCTTCACCTGGAATGCTTTTCCAACAGTCTTGAAGGAGTTCCCACGTATGCTGAGCACTTGTGTGCTGCTTTTCTTTCACTCTGTGGTCCAACTCACCCCAAACCATCTCAATTGTGTAGAGGTTGGGTGATTGTGGAGGCCAGGTCATCTGATGAATCATTCCATTATTCTCCTTTTTGGTAAAATAGCCCTTACACAGCCTGGAGGTTTGTTGGGTCATTGTCCTGTTGAAAAACAAATGATTGCCCCACTAAGCCCAAACCAGATGGGATGGTGTATCGCTGTGATAGCCATGCTGGTTAAGTGTGCCTTGAATTCTAAATAAATAACTGACAGTGTCACCAGCAAAACACCCCCACACAATCACACCTCCTCCTCCATGCTTTATGGTGGGAAATACACATGCAGAAATCATCCGTTCACCCACACGGAATCTCACAAAGACACAGCGATTGGAACCAAAAATTTGGACTCCAGACCAAATGACAGATTTCCACTGGTCTAATGTCCATTGCCGTGTTTCTTTGCCCAAACAAGTCTCTTCTTATTATTGGTGTACTTTAGTAGTGGTTTATTTGCAACAATTCCACCATGAAGGCCTGAAACACAGTCTCCTCTGAACAGTTTATGTTGAGATGTGTTTGTTACTTGAACTCTGTGAAGCATTTACTTGGGCTGCAATTCCAGAGGCTGGTAACTTATCCTCTGCAGCAGAGGTAACTCTGGGTCTTCCATTCCTCTGGCGGTCCTCATGAGAGCCAGTTTCATCATAGCTTGATGGTTTTTGCAACTGCACTTGAAGAAACTTTGAAAGTTCTTGAAATGTTCCGCAATGACTGACCTTCATGTCTTAAAGTAATGATGGACTGTCGTTCCTCTTTGCTTATTTGAGCTGTTCTTGCCATAATATGAACTTGGTATTTTACCAAATAGCGCTATCTTCAGTATACCCCCATACCTTGTCACAACACAACTAATTGGCTCAAACGCATTAAGGAAAGAAATTCCTCAAATTAACTTTGAACCTTTTCACACGTACCAACAGATGGATGTGATCATTCTACAGTGGTCCCTGTAGCGTACGATCAAACCGGTGTGATTAGAATGTTTATTTAGAACGGCCAGTTTCGAATGAAGCTACAACAAGCATTTTAGCTGGCCACACTGTTTTGTCTGAAACATTTTGCACAAACACAGTCCTTACAAAGTTATGTCCAGAATGTGAGCAGTTTATTTTTGGATGCAATGTTCAGACATTCACAGAAGTATCTACAGCATAATATAATCATCCAAACCGGAAAAATTTAGGCTACATTTGTCCTAGCGCTAACTGAGGAAAGATTGACTTAACACAAGCGGTTATATTTTTATAACTCTCGGCTGACATAATCTACAATATGAATTAGCTAATAGCAATTACTATTATAATTACTCACATCATGGGTGAGCTCAACAATGATCAAAATAATTGAGTAAAACACTCTCTAGAAATCGAAAGTAATGGGTAGTTTCTGTGCACTGTCACAATTTTTTCTCCTCACAGAAACCAAAGATAATAAGAGAAGACAAGATGAGTTTGGTCTGTTTATAGTATGCATGTTGAAGGGTGTGTGTCGTTTACCATTGTTCACATCCCACCATTCAATTCCGGAAGTTCTCAAAAAATTAGTGAACCCTTACTCACCTCATTTTGTTATAACATGTTTGGTCCGACAGACAATTACGTGAAACCCAGAATGCATTGTATGTCAAAAAACATGGCTCCACACACAGATGGAATTAGCTTAGCTCATTATAATCAGTACAACCTTCAAAAAAGTATTTTACATTAAAAAAATTATTTTACACACATAATATGTGCCCATTACAATCTATGCAAGAATCGGAATGCATGATTTGTCATCAGAACTTGAAAACATATGAACATATGAATAAAACAGTAAATATATCAATATCGTGATTTATTGATACAAGTGGCGTGTGCTGGCAGTCAATCACGTAACCTCTCACTCATGTTAACATTAGAAGCCTCCTCCCTAAGTTTGTTTCATTCACTGCTTTAGCACACTCTGCCAACCCAGATGTTCTAGCCGTGTCTGTATCCTGGTTTAGGAAGACCACCAAAAATTCAGAAATCTCCATCCCTAACTACAACATCTTCAGACAAGATAGAAAGGCCAAAGGGGGCGGTGTTGCAATCTACTGCAGAGATAGCCTGCAGAGTTCTGTCCTACTATCCAGGTCTGTACCCAAACAATTTGACCTTCTACTTTTAAAAATCCACCTCTCTAAAAACAAGTCTCTCACCGTTGCTGCCTGCTATAGACCACCCTCTGCCCCCAGCTGTGCTCTAGACACCATATGTGAACTGATTGCCCCGCATTTATCTTCTAGGTGACCTAAACTGGAACATGCATAACACCCCAGCCATCCTACAATCAAAGCTTGATGCCCTCAATCTCACACAAATGATCAATGAACCTACCAGGTACCACCCCAAAGCCGTAAACACGGGCACCCACATAGATATCATCCTAACCAACTTGCCCTCTAAATACACCTCTGCTGTTTTCAACCAAGATCTCAGCGATCACTGCCTCATTGCCTGCATCTGTAATGGGTCAGCGGTCAAACAACCTCCACTCATCACTGTCAAATGCTCCCTGAAACACTTCAGCGAGCAGGCCTTTCTAATCGACCTGGCCGGGGAATCCTGGAAGGATATTGACCTTATCCCGTCAGTAGAGGATGCCTGGTTATTTTTTTTATATGCATTCCCCATTCAAGAAATGTAGAACCAGGAACATATATAGCCCTTGGTTCTCTCTAAACCTGACTGCCCTTAACCAACACAAAAACATCATATGGCGTTCTACATTAGCATCGAACAGCCCCCGTGATATTCAACTTTTCAGGGAAGCTAGAAACCAATATACACAGGCAGTTAGAAAAGCCAAGGCTAGCTTTTTCAAGCAGAAATTTGCTTCCTACAACACAAACTCAAAAAAGTTCTGGGACACTGTAAAGTCCATGGAGAATAAGAACACCTCCTCCCAGCTGCCCACTGCACTGAGGATAGGAAACACTGTCACCACCGATAAATCCACTATAATTGAGAATTTCAATAAGCATTTTTTTTACGACTGGCCATGCTTTCCACCTGGCTACTCCTACCCCGGTCAACAGCACTGCACCCCCCAAGGCAACTCGCCCAAGCCTTCTCCATTTCTCCTTCTCCCAAATCCAGTAAGCTGATGTTCTGAAAGAGCTACAATATCTGGACCACTTCAAATCAGCCCGGGCTAGACAATCTGGACACTTTCTTTCTAAAATAATCTGCCGAAATTGTTGCAACCCCTATTACTAGCCTGTTCAACCTCTCTTTCGTGTCGTCTAAGATTCCCAAAGATTGGAAAGCAGCTGCGGTCATCCCCCTCTTCAAAGGGGAACACTATTGACCCAAACTGCTACAGACCTATATCTATCCTACCCTGCCTAACTAAGGTCTTCGAAAGCCAAGTCAATGAACAGATTTTCGACCATTTTGAATCCCACCGCACCTTCTCCGCTATGCAATCTGGTTTCAGAACTGGTCATGGGTTCATCTCAGCCACGCTCAAGGTCCTAAATTATATCTTTACCGCCATCCCTAAGAAACAATACTGTGCAGCCATATCAATTGACCTGGCCAAGGCTTTTGACTCTGTCAATCACCACATCCTCATCGGCAGACTCGATAGCCTTGGTTTTTCAAATGATTGCCTCCCTGGTTCACCAACTACTGCTCTGATAGAGTTCAGTGTGTCAAATCGGAGGTCCTGTTGTCTGGGCCTCTGGCAGTCTCTATGGGGGTGCCACAGGGTTCAATTCTTGGACTGACTCGCTTCTCTGTACACATCAATGATGTCGCTCTTGCTGCTGGTGAGTCTCTGATCCACCTCTACGCAGACGACACCATTCTGTATACCTCTGGCCCTTCTTTGTACACTGTGTTAACAACCCTCCAGACGAGCTTCAATTCCATACAACTCTCCTTCCGTGGCCTCCAATTGCTCTTAAATACAAGTAAAACTAAATGCATGCTCTTCAACCGATCGCTGCCTGCACCTGCCTGCCCGTCCAACATCACCTTTCTGAGCGGTTCTGACGTAGAATATGTGGACAACTACAAATACCTAGGTGTCTGGTTAGACTGTAAACTCTCCTTCCAGCCTCACATCAAACATCTCCAATCCAAAGTTAAATCTAGAATTGGCTTCCTATTTTGCAACAAAGCATCCTTCACTCATGCTGCCAAACATACCCTTGTAAAACTGACCATCCTACCGATCCTCGACTTTGGCGATGTCATTTACAAAATAGCCTCCAATAGCCTACTCAATAAACTGGATGCAGTCTATCACAGTGCCATCTGTTTTGTCACCAAAACCCCATATACTGCCCACCACTGCGACCTGTACGCTCTTGTTGGCTGGCCCTAGCGTCATACTCGTCGCCAAACCCACTGGCTCCAGGTCATCTACAAGACCCTGCTAGGTAAAGTCCCCCCTTAACTCAGCTCGCTGGTCACCGTAGCAGCACCCACCTGTAGCACGCGCTCCAGCAGGTATATCTCTCTGGTCACCCCCAAAACCAATTCTTCCTTTGGCTGCCTCTCCTTCCAGTTCTCTGCTGCCAATGACTGGAACAAACTACAAAAATCTCTGAAACTGGAAACACTTATCTCGCTCACTAGCTTTAAGCACCAGCTGCCCGAGCAACCCACAGATTACTGCACCTATACATAGCCCATCCATAATTTATCCCAAAAAGCTACCTCTTCCCCTACTGTATTTATTTATTTTGCTCCTTTGCACCCCATTATTTCTATCTCTACTTCTATACATTCTTCCACTGTAAATCTACCATTCCAGTGTTTTACTTGCTATATTGTATTTACTTCACCACCATGGCCTTTCGTTTACCTTTACCTCCCTTATCTCACCTCATTTGCTCACATTGTATATAGACTTATTTTTGTACTGTATGTATGTTTTACTCCATGTGTAATTCTGTGTTGTTGTACGTGTCGAACTGCTTTGCTTTATCTTGGCCAGGTCGCAATTGCAAATGGGAACTTGTTCTCAACTTGCCTACCTGGTTAAATAAAGGTGAAATAAAAATAAATAAAACTCCCACTCTGAGCCATTCAGTGTTGTTGTTTACAGTTGAAGTCGGAAGTTTACATACACCTTAGCCAAATACATTTAAACTCAGTTTGAAGTGAGCTCCACCGGGGCAGTCCTGTTAGTTCTCGTATATATACTGCTTACAAATTATATTTGCATGATTTATATTATTCATTAATCATAATAAATTCATCATTAACATTTGTTTCATGTAAGTTATTGATCAATACCGCACGAGGCTTCTTCTCTCCAAGCTGAGACCTTGAAACTGAGATATTGTCACGGATTCTCCCGGTACTGCTGCCCATGCACCAATGTTTGATGGGATTGAGGTCAGGGCTTTGTGATGGCCACTCCAATACCATGACTTTGTTGTCCTTAAGCCATATTTCCAAACTTTGGAAGTACGCTTGGGGTCATTGTCCATTTGAAAGAACCATTTGCGACCAAGATTTAACTTCCTGACTGATGTCTTGAGATGTTGCTTCAATATATCCACATCATTTTCCTCCCCATGATGCCATCTATTTTGTGAAGTGCACCAGTCCCTCCTGCAGCAAAGCACCACCACAACATGATGCTGCCACACCTGTGCTTCAAGGTTGGGATGGTGTTCTCCGGCATGCAAGCCTCCTCCTTTTTTCCTCCAAACATAATGATGGTCATTACGGCCAAAAAGTTATATTTTTGTTTCATCAGAGCAGAGGCCATTTCTCGAAAAAGTACGATCTTTGTCCCTATGTGCAGTTGCAAAACATAGTCTGGCTTTTTTACGGCAGTTTTGGAGCAGTGGCTTCTTCCTTGCTGAGCGGCCTTTCAGGTATGTCGATATAGGATTCGTTTTGCTGTGAATATAGATACTTTTGTATTTGTTTCGTTCAGAATCTTCACAAGGTCCTTTGCTGTTGTTCTGGGATTGATATGCACTTTTCGCACCAAAGTACATTCATCTCTAGGACAGAGGACAGAACACGTCTCCTTCCTGACTGGCATGACGGCAGCGTGGTCCTGCTGCGATGCCTGCATTTCGTCAACAATGCTACTGCCATACTAAATGGCCCATTATACAAAATAAGAAATGTTCCTACCAGCCTGACGTCAGCATTCGGTCATGCCATACAAGGACCTATGCATTGATGAGTCCCCAAAAGGCACAGGTTTGGGGTCATGTTCTTTATCACGTGCGACGTGAAGACAGGATTTGTCCAGGACATTATAGTTTACACAGGATCCACCACTGACATCCAACATTATGAGGGGCTTGGGGTGTCCAGTCCGTGGTGATGACCATGCTGGCTCCTCATCTCGGCAAGGGACACACTTTGCATGTGGACAATTGGTACAGCAGTCCCACACTCTTCCAGCATCTGCTCTCAAACATCACAGGGGCCTGTGGCAGAGTCAGGTCAAACAGGAAGGGGATACCGGCTTTCGGATGCAGGAAGATGCAGAGGGGAGGTGGAGTTCAAGGAGAACGGTCAACAGCTGGCAGTAAAGTGGCATGACAAATAATACGTACATGTCCTCTCCACTGTCCATACAGCAACCATGTTGCCCACAGCGAAGGTGGACCAGCTGACGGGAGAAAGAAACATCAAACCAGACTGGGTGCTTGACTATAACCTCAAAACGGGGGCAGTGGATAATTTGGACATGATAAACAGCTTTGTGGAATGCACTTGGAAAACGACCTCATGAGCGAGCTGCTGGAGGAGGACCACGCCCCTCAGGCGCCCATCCTGCTGCGGAGAGGGGGGGGGGGCAGTTATTGTTCAGTCACAGCATGCATATGGAATATGGGTTATGCATATGTAACAGTATAACTTTAGTCCGTCCCCTCGCCGGGCTCAAACCAGGGACCCTCTGCACACATCAACAACTGACACCCACAAAGCATCGTTACCCACCGCTCCACAAAAGCCGCAGTCCTTGCAGAGCAAGGGGAACCACTACTTCAAGGTCACCGATTGAAACGCTATTAGCGCGCACCACCGCTAACTAGCTAGCCATTTCACATCGGTTACACATATTCCGTTTTTTTCCTCTAGTCAAACAAGTTTTTGTTGTTGTTCAACCAACCACCGCCAATACTACAATAAAATAGACGACTATTACATATTGGCATACGGTATGTGTTTTCTTTCTGTGTTTTCATCCAGGTAAACTGTTCAGGAGTGTACACTAGCATACAAAAGCTGGCCTCAATCTTCAGTTTGAAAGATGTCCAGCTGCAGCTCCAGTTATGATATTGGCAAATACTGTCTGTGGTTTCTGAAAGTACAGAATAAAGAGGAATTATTCACTAGAATACAATATAAGGATATAGCAATAAAACAATATTACAAGAAAGTAGCATAATGAACACTGCTATAAAAATTGTATATTGCATTGACAAAATCCCTAATTTGAGGTACAACAGTAAGAAAGAGCAACTTTTGAGCTACACAAGGGGGCAAGGCAGGGCATGGAAGGGCAGCGCTGTGCTAACTAGGCCAAATGAAAACAAACCATGGTCATTTATTTAACTAGGCAAGTCACTTAAGATCAAGTTATTATTTACAATTACGCTAGGCCAATTGTGCACCGCCCTATGGGACTCCCAGTCGCAGCCAGTTGTGATAAAGCCTGGATTTGAACCAGGGTGTCTGTAGTGACGCCTCTAGCAATGCCATGCAGTGCCGTAGACCGCTGGGCCACTTGGGAGTCGCAAGGCCAGGGTAACTTCAAAATACAACACAAGCTAATACTTCTCTGACGCAATTAGCATTGTTTTACAGAGCTAATAGAAGAATGTAGCTAGCTAACGTTTCATAAGCACGATTGAATATAACACCATAAAGGTTATGAAATGAGTAACGTTGCCTTGCGTGTATAAGGAATATATATATACACAAATATATTATGCTCCATACATACAGTGAGCTACAGTAGAAACAACATACAGAAACTATTATAACGTAATAAGACACTTACTTTGATAGTAATGCACACATTTCCAAAGTTATTAGTAATGAAAACAACAATGACCGCGATGCGGGCAACAGACGGCAAATGTGAACACGTGTGTGCAGATCCTGCTCTAACGCGAGATACGCAAACGTCTACAGACTTAAAATGCACAAACAATTGGGAAGTGCTTGGGGAATTTTGCTGGTCAGAAATGTCAAAAAAATGAATCGTCCACAAACGTAGAAAGGAATATTGTTATGTGAATGAATGAAGAGGCAGAACACACCTCAATTCAAACTGTTCTTAGAAAATAAAAACGTATTAGAAAATAATTTGGAATTGACAAGTTGAAACAACCGATAAATAAAAACAGGCTGCGTGCATTGGTTTGTGGTGGCAGCGCAGGTTAAAGGGGTGGCAGGTAGCCTAGTGAGCGTTGGGCCAGCAACCGAAAGGTTGCCAGATCGAGCCCTGGGCAGACAAGGTAAACATCTGATGTTATGCCTCTCAACAGGGCAGTTAAGCCTTAGGCTGTCATTGTAAAGAAGAATTTGTTCTTAATAGCCTAGATAAATAAATACAAATGTACTGTTGTGTAACAATCACATTCTGGAATGGAGAGGACATTCTAACATCACGTGCATGAAAAACTCATGCTGGGGCAACCATTAGAGATATTTGGAAGGTTAAAAAGGCACACCTGTTAATTTAAATGCATTTCAGGTGACTACCTCATGAAGCTGGTTGAGAGAATGAGGCAAAGGGTGGCTGGGTGGCAAAGGGTGGCTGTTTGAAGAATCTCAAATATACTTAGATTTGTTGAACACGTTTTTGATTACTACATACATACACATATACATATGTGCTATTTCACAGTTTTGATGTCTTCACTATTATTCTACAATGTAGAAAATAGTTAAAAAATATATATAAAAAAAACCTGAATTAGAAGGTGTTTTAAAACTTTTGACGGGTAGTGTACATATAAAGTGGTCAGAACAGTATCTAACATTATTAAAGTGACCCGTGTTCAATGACTCTATGTGCATAGGTCTTCAATCTCTAAGATGCAGAGTAGTGGTAGCTGGCTAGTTCATTCTAAATTGTTTTCAAGGTACTTACAGCAAGAGTAATTACTTGTCGGCTGACTCTTCTTATCTTCCTTCCTCAAATTGATGAGCAATTTACATAAGCTAAGCAGGAAAGAAAATAGAAGGAATTCAGCAAATGAGCTGAAATTGATGAGCGAACGTATACTCGCAAGAAAAATAGACAAGCAGCAGGAATTGAGCAACCAATGCAGTAGACTGTTTCTGGGAATCTGAAGGAAACGGTGACAGGGTTTTTCTCAGAGGTGTCAAGCCAGTAATTAACAGGACAGTCATTCTGGGGGTAATTCTTCAGGAATTCACCAAAAGCGCAAAAGCAGTATATCATCCCTTAAAGACAAGGTAAGAGTGATTACTTATCGGCTGACTCTTCTTATCTTCCTCAGCTCAAATTGATATGCAATTTATATAAGCTAAACAGAAAGAAAATAGCAGGAATTGAGCAACCGAGCTGAAATTGGTGAGAGAACGTCGACACACAAGAAAAACAAGCAGCCGGAATTGAGCAGACTGTTTCTGGACATCTAAAGGAAATATTGGCAGGATTGGCAGGTGTCAAGACCTTGCTTAACAGGACAGTCATTCTGGAGCTAATTCTTCAGGAATTCACCAAAGGCGCAAAAGATGTTCCACTTCTTATGGAACTTCATGTATGGAACTCCACGTCTCTTATTGAACTCCAGAAGCACATCAAGTTCATTTCAATTCCCTGTAGGACACATAAATTATCCAACCATTAACACCTTGGATTCAACTGATAAAGATAATTATCCAAATAACGCCCTATTCATTCACTTACTGTATTAAATGACAGACTTGATATGATAAGTGGAAAGGTGTGAAATTATCTTGTTAAACTGTCATTTACAGTTATCTTGAAACTGATCTGTTCAAGCTCTTTAGTAATACTCTTTTGTAACGCTGCTATGATACATAACAACATGTTTTTTTTAAACAAGTTTTATAACACCAGCCTATGAATCAGTTCTTTCCATTCTAAATATCGTTGATGATATTAAAATCACCAAAAGTTGTTCATCATTGGCCAACTTTAAAACGTTTACAATTGTATAGTTCAGTAATAATTAGCCTTCTCCATGCTTTATGGCCGCACTCATCCTGACAATGTGTCACAACTTATATGTCCACACGAGTCCACATTTCTTACAGAAAGCCTTTGTTGAACTGAACTGAACTGAACTGAAAGGGGAACTTAATGCAGGTAAATAAAGTATATGTTATTTTCAAAGTCACGTAAAAATGTATCTGATTGATTGTGTCCCTACTCATAAATATCAAGGCATCTGGATTGATGACAGCTTGACTTCAAAAAGCATGTTGATGAGTTAGTTAAGGGGGTCATAGGGGTCCCAAGGGAACGTTTTTTTTAAATACCTTTAAATAAAATGTTCAGATGTTAAATGAATTACTCAACTTAATTTGTAAGCCTACGTTATATCAGAATTATTTATAAAAAGATCTTTCAGCTGTATTTTACGAAGGGGGCACACTGACTGGACCAGGCAAATAGTGCCCCTCCTTATTCTCCCTAGTAAGTGGTTCCTTCCTAGGTGCACCACATAGCAAAGATATGTTTGTCAGGATGCTAGAAACTTTAGTGTACATGCAGATCGTATCGTCAATGGAGGAGGAGAGAGAGTGTCAAGTGACGCACACAGCATTTGATTTGATTTTAACTGCCAGTGATGGGCAGGAGTCGCAGGAAGTATGTTTGTTCATGAATTTGATCAAGCTATGTGGCATATTGATTCCATCTTGACAGATAAATACAACTGACATGTTTTGTTGTTTCTCTGTAACCTAGCAATATTATGAAGTTGGCATTAGCTAGCCAGCTAGATATGTTCCCAATTTCCATTCAGGTGTTTAAAAATGCAAAATTCTCTATATTCCAGCCACCCCTACACATCCTTATGTACTTTGTGCCCCCTTTAAAATAATGGGTGCATGACGGCCCCTGACTCTCAAACACATTTCTTCCTTAATTGTTTTTTAACTATTTCGTGTTTTTATTCTTTTATTTTCAATTGAATGTACATTTGAAATGTATGTAGAATTAAAATGTATGTTTATTATGACATGAACAATTATGGTTCAAGTAGGATTAGGGTAAGAGTTAAGGTTAGGGAGAGGGAGAGGGTCAGTGGATAGTTAGTTGAAATGTTGTTGACAGTTAGTTGAACATCTACAAACCATCTATTTGGGACTATCCAAATAAAGTGCTAGCATTTAATCTATACAGTCTCTATGGTATAACCATATTGTAGTTCAAGGTCTAATTAGACAAGGCAAGCCACTCTCTTCAATCACACTGGTAACATGACATGATGCCTTCAGCTATTGAGGAAGACAGACATGATGCAAGAAAAACATTCTATGAATAAGGCCACCCAGGAACATTCAATGTCGTCTTGGTAAGCAATTCCAGTGTATATTTGGCCTTGTGTTTTAGGTTATTGTCTTGCTGAAAGGTGAATTTGTCTCCTAGTGTCTGTTGGAAAGCAGACTGAACCAGGATTTTTGTCTGTGCTTAGCTCTATTCCGTTTCTAATTATCAACAAAAAAAACTCCCTAGTCCTTGCCGATGACAAGCATAGCCACCACCATGCTTGAAAATATGAAGAGTGGCACTCAGTGATGTGCTGTGTTGGATTTGCCCTAAACATAACGCTTGGTATTCAGGACATGAAGTTAATTTCTTAGCAAATTTTTTTCTTTTTTTTCTTTTTTACCTTTAGTGCCTTATTGCAAATAGGATGCTTTTTCTGTTTCTTTTTTTTTTCCTGTACAGTCTTCCTTCTTTTCACTCTGTCATTTTGGTTAGTATTGTGGAGTAACTACAATATTGTTGATCCAACCTCAGTTTTCTCCTATCACAGCCAACTCTGTAACTGTTTTAAAGTCACCTTTGGCCTCGTGGTGAAATCCCTGAGTGGTTTCCTTTCTGTCCGGCAACTGAGTTAGGAAGGACGCCTGTATCTTTGTAGAAACTGGGTGTATTGACACATCATCCAAAGTGTAATTAATAACGTCACCATGCTCAAAGAGATATTAAATGTCTGCAATAGGTGCTCCGGGTCTTTGTGGTCGAATCTGTGTTGGAAACCCACTGCTCGACTGAGGAACCTTACAGATAATTGTATGTGTGTGGTACAGAGATGAGGTAGTCATTAAAAAATCATGTTAAACACTGTAATTACACACAGAGCGAGTCCATGGAACGTATTATGTGACTTAAGCTAATTTTTACTCCTGAACTTATTTAGGCTTGCCATAACAAAGGGATGGAATACTTATTGACAGTTCAGCTTTTCATTTTTGTATTAATATGCAATAATACAAAGTTTATTCCACTTTGACATTATGGGGTATTGTTCGTAGGCCAGTGACACAAAATCGCGAAAAATCTATTCTAAATTCAGGTTGTAACACAACAAGATGTGGAAAAAGTCAAAGGGTGTGAATACTTTCTGAAGGCACTGTACGTATCATCTCCATCTTTTCATTCAGATTTCATGTCTCATAATAATAATAATCATTATCGTCATCGTCACATTGAAGCTTACTCAAACCCTGAATCATTTGAAACAAATTCAAAACCTTCTGTAGTCTAGCCTGTCAAGTTCCTTTTGCCGTTGTTCACCTGTTTGAAAGAACTCATGTAGGCCTACACTAAAATGAAAAGGAGACGTCCTTCATAGCATGAAAGGACAAATACTTTTGACTGTGTGCTCATTCGCTCTCCTCAGCTGTCTTCAGGCTCATTATTTACGAATGGGACACTAGCTTAGGTGTGCCAAGTTTAAAGGTGATCGGTCAGTGATCGGGGCCCACACTTGACCCGTCAGTGCACTTACAGTACCATCACTAATACTGTACACAACCAAAGCACATGAGACAGACACGGAACACGAGACACACGATAAAAACCATTTTTCATCTATTGTAAAAGAGTATCACTCTATTTCCAAGAATACTGTACTGTATGTAATACAGGAAATCCAAAGGCTCCTGGTTAGCCTTAAGCCTCGTGCCCTAACCCCTATCCTCTCTGTCTGCACTTCTAGGAGTCACCATATGCTGCCTGTCACTCACAGAGCTACGAAGTCAGCAGCCCTATATACATAAATACCAACCATATTTCAGGTTGGCCTCCCCATTGCGCTGGTATCTGGGACCTCAAGATGTGGGTTTGATGAACTCAAACCCAGAAGTATAATGATGGACTTAAGGCCCAACCAAAGTCAAGGCTTCAGGAATGATGTGTTTTCAGTTTGATGTTCCATATTTTTCCATAGTAGGACTGACATACAGAGGCGGACTTAGTTCTATGTTTTTCCAGTTTCTAATGTAATGGGCCCCGACTGATTCTGAATGCAAATCTGATGATTAAACAGTTTTATAGGGCGTATACACTGTGTAATTGCCTAAAATGAAACACTTATATATAATATGTATTTTTTAATTGTGGGATAATAATAATCATAGCAGTTCATTTACAAGGGGAAAAGGCCCTTATGAGGGTCCTCATCTGTTGAAATGTGTTAAATGGATCTGTGAGATCCATGTAAAGGTTGGGCCCCCCAGATAGAATATGAAGACTTCAAGAAATTAGCTTTAAAACAGCAACATTTTCTCTCAGCCTCATGGCAAAATGTGTAGAATAGCATGAGATTAGCTTTAAAACTGCAAATTCTTCTCTTTGCCCAATGGCAAAAATAAATACCCCCCCACCCCCCACCACCACAAAAAAAAGTACTTGTCATTCTGTGTAGCTCTGCTGAAACATCAATCTCTTCCATTCCTGCTAAAAGAATCACAGTCCTGCAGGCATTATTTTGGACCGTGTCAAATGACAAGTTAGTCACACTAAAGGTGCAGCTCTCATTCAACTATCTAGTCCACATGTCTTTGGGTCCCCCCTCGGGCAGAAGCAGCTGGCATCTTGACAGTGCTGTTATCCATAAAAGCTCCAGCAGCAGCAGACAATTGCACCAACCATTGACTCCACCAGCAGAACTTGCCTCCCAAACCCTTTCTCTCTCACTCGCAGGATGGCTGCTTCTCTCTCTGCAGGCAAGCATGAGACTCTCCCAGGGCCGGTGCAGGACACCCAACAAAGTGTGAAGGAGCGCGGCCAGTGGGATAGCAAAATGGAGTTTATTCTAACTGTGGCTGGCGCTATTATTGGACTTGGAAATATATGGAGATTTCCCTATCTTTGTTACAAGAACGGTGGGGGTGAGTCAACAAAGTCTTATTGGTTAACATACAAATCATTCAAACCCAGACAGAAAACATTTACACAAGAAGCAATCTAATATCACACAGTCACACAGTCAACAGTGGCTTGTTGGTTAAACATGTGCATACATTTCTACGTACTTTTAGTGGGGTCGGTGGGGGGTAAGGAGGTCAGTCCCTTGAAAAATGTTCTTTAGAACTTCCAAAATCTTCTTTAGAACTTCCAAAAGACTTACCATATTTATGGGTCAGTTTAGTGAAAATAAGAAATAGGTGTGTGAGGTATGTTGCAGCTGATCTAGTCTTTCATAACAGCTATTCTTACATTGGACCAGTCTGCTAGCTCAAGAGTTGGTTATAGCTCATGAAAATACTGTAAATATAGTCATCAGTTCTGTCCTTGTTTTTTTATTTAACAGTTACAGTTGTATACTTTGTGACTCACAGGCAAGTCCTAAATGTATCGTCGTGTTGTACCTAAATATCTTTCAGTGTCACATCAGAGAACATGAAAATTAACCCAAAATATTTTTGATCTTATTTTATATTTCTCCCTGTGGGGGTGTGGTATATGGTCAATATACCACAGCTAAGGGCTGTTCTTAGGCACAACCCAAACCACAAACCACCAAAGTGCCTTATCGCTATTAGAAACTGGTTACCAATGTAATTAGAACAGTAAAAATAAATGTTTTTTTCAAACCCGTGGTATACGGTCTGATATACCACGGCTGTTAGCCAATCAGCATTCAGGGCTCAAAACACCCAGTTTATAATACAGTTTATAATACAGTGTATTCTACAGGCTTAACTTGTGTGTCATTATACAATAGATACTAGAAAATATAATGTTGTATAACACATATACCATTCCTAATAACATTACATCCAAGTTTTTTATAAAAAGTTTGGTTGTGAGAGCATAATTATAATAATATGATGATGCAATTATCATATCCTATTCCACATTCTCTCATTCTTGTTTACAAATGTGTTGTTGATTTGTTCCCTGGTCAGATTTTATATCAGGCAAAAAGAGGAAAGAGGAGGATTGTTTTTTGTTTAGCTGATATAAAGCTCATTGAAATGACACAAAAAAACATATCTGCATCCAAATACTTTAGTGAAACCCCCTGAGAACTGTGTGAACCCAGATGACCCCATGGTCATAGTGCTGGTTTCTCATTCCCATCACTATGTGATAACTAAGTACACATTCCTTCACCTTGCATGGTCACAATTTAAAATAATATTGATGATTGTTGAATGATACAGATGATTTATTTATCCATCATTTTCCACACTGCACTTTCAGTAGTTTTCTTGGTTTGCTTGGTGTCTCTCAGATGGAGGGAGTTAGTTGACACTAGACTTAGATATCAGTGGCGTGACCTGTATCGATATTGACGGAGGTTGAACCCGTCTGAGAGGACATCTGTCGCAGGCAACGGGAATGTGATTACTAAAACCGCGTATATTCCGAGAGCCACATTGAGGGTGTGATCCACGAGAGCCAGATCAAAATGGGATTGTTCAGATGTGTAATGGTGAAAGATACAGAGAACTATGTATGCTGTCAGTGTCAACTAATCTCAGCACGCATAACCAAGTCAGCTATATTAAGGCTGTCACACAAAAAAAAGATTTGTGTCAACTAAAGTTTAACATTTGAAAGTAGATTAACATTAGGCATTGTATGGAGGCCTAATATATATGACTCCTTCCTGTACTATAGGGGCGTTCTTCATCCCGTACATTCTGTACCTGGTGACCTGTGGCATCCCCCTGTTCATCCTGGAAACGGCTCTGGGCCAGTACACTAGCCAGGGTGGCATCACCTGCTGGAGAAAGATCTGCCCGGTGTTTGAAGGTGAGTTTCTCTGTCCAGTCCTGTACACTTAAGTTAAAAGTTACTTTTTCAATTGCCTTTGCCGCAGCACAGGTAAGTTACATTGTTATCATTGTGACAAACACTGGTAGGATGAGCCTTTATTATCTGCTTCACAGATAACGTCATAATGTAGATGTGCGTAGCATGGTCTTGTTACATCACAGTGAAGTTAAAAGATGATGCTACATCTATGTATAATTGAAATGTTATTTAAGTTAAATAAGGCACACAGCAATGAAGAGTAGAGTGAGACTTACAGTAGAGTGAGTAGGCTCTATGATAGGGTGTGCGTTCGTTATTTGCGGTGAGACACAAAGCAAAAAATTGGTTTGTGATCTTCATTCATTAAGATGTCTGTGCAGTTATATAGGGCCTCTCCCATTCTGAGAATATGTTTAAAACACTAACTCATATATCTAACTCATATTACAACAGTGTCCCTTTCTGAAGACCCAGTCTGCATTACATTTTCATAAAAAATGTTGAATTAAAAATAATATATGCCATTTAGCAGACACTTGGAATTGAACCCATGACCCTGGCGTTGCTAGAGTCACACTATTACCAACTGAGTCTGAGTCACAGCTGAAGCAAGCACACTAACTTTCAAGGAATAAAAAAAGTTATTTCCAAAAATGCAAATCAAACAGCATTCAGAAACGGTACTTGTAACACAAATTGATTTGGATTTTAGACATTTTTTCAGAATGAATGGGGCCCTGTGGTAAATCTGACTCATGGGGAATCAAATAGAAGCATTACGATTTTTATCAGCATGTTGATATGTTTCTCTTGTCTTCATCAGGAATGGGCTATGCCGCCCAAGTGATTACCATATATGGATGTATGACCTACATTGTGATTCTGGCGTGGGCTTTCCTCTACCTGTTCTCATCCTTCAGTGTTGACCTGCCATGGGCCAACTGCAACAATGCCTGGAACACAGGTATTTACAGTACTGGTGACTCTACTGAAACTTGATGCAGAGGCGGACTGCTATGTTTCATAGGTTTCGATTGAAACGGGCCCCAGCTGCCCACTGATAAAATCCTTTAAAAAACATTATATTGTCTACGTAATAAAAAATATATTGAAATTAAAAAATATTTTCAGTTGTGAGATAATAATAATTGTTGCAGGTAAGCAAGTGTCCCTTTTGGGGGAAATCAAACAGTGCATTCGATAATCATTGCAGAAGCAACTACCTTCGTAGCTTAGTTGTAAAACACAGAGTGCCGCAAACAAGTAACATCCATCACAAAAGTTCAACCAGTCCTAACCACCCACAATTCTAAATTGCTTGCAGGCACAATAGTTCAGTGGAGATCATGAACAGTCAGTGTGTTCAGGTGAACACCTTCTGACAGTTTAAGAGAAGACAGTGAAGACAGACAAAACAGTGAGAATAGTGGGGGAGGGGTGCTTTCTGCTGTAGGCTGTCTTCTACCTCTCACTACCACTCCCCCCTCCCACATCAACGTTTGTACCTTGTCATCAGACCTCTTTGCTCAGATTGAATTAAGTACATTCAAATGTACTCTGGGCATTCCACCAATTCGGTGCTTTTTGAGAAGTGTAACTTGGTCAAAAAAACGTTTGATTTCCCAAAATTTTGGCATTCTGTCATAAAGAGCACATGTTCAACTTCATAAACCTCGCATCTCAAGAGGTTACATACAAAAACAAATGTTTATAGTACGTTCATATTAAGTGCCAAATAAATTAACAGGGTAAATGATTTAATCTTAAATCAGTCATAAATCCCATTGTGACAGGGAGAATGGAAGCTTGTGTGCAACAGGGAGTGGCATTTTATTGATGTTTTGTTTTTTTACATTTCTAGCCTGTCTATCTATGGGTAACCTAACATAGCAGCTGTAAAAGAAATGCCTGAAACTAAATCCCATACATACTGGTCTTGACAAGAAGAAAAACAACTGTTGGGGGAGGTTCACTTCTGCACTGTTCAACTAAACCAGCAAATTTGATGGAGGAGTTAAGATGGAGTGTTGCCTTGTTATTCTCCAAAAGCTCTTGTTAATGTACACAGGCACTCTTTTCATTTCCCCTGAAAACCGGAACATCCAGTTGTTGTGGACTCAGCAGAGGCTAATCTATGGGCAACAGGGTTGACACGTTGTGCTCAGTTTTCCACCACTAAACACTAGAAAATTGTCAAAAAGAGTAGAACCAGCTCACCTGCTTTTACGCTATGATCTGACTATTAGATGTTGAATGTTACTTTTCAAAAAAATCTTTTGAAAGGAGTAGTTTCACGATATTAAATTGAGAAATCAGTTCACGTAATGGGGTTGACCTTAAAATGAGGGACAGATGCAAATTAATCACTAATCACATTAAATAAATAATAATCTTCATAAATTACTTTGTAAACACAACAAAGTAACTAGAGCATTGCAATGATGGTGAAAACTTGGAGAAATGTTGGGATTAAAACTTCTTATGGCTGCAGGGGCAATATTGAGTAGCGTGGATGAAAGGTGCCCAGATGTGCCCAGAGTAAACGGCCTGCTCCTCAGTCTCAGTTGCTAATAAATGCATATTATTAGTAGTATTGGATAGAAAACACTCTGACGTTTCTAAAACTGTTTGAATTATGTATGTGAGTATAACAGAACTCATATGGCAGGCAAAAACCTGAGAAGAAATCCAAACAGGAAGTGAGAAATCTGAGATTGGTATATTTTCAACCCATGCCCAATTGAAATCAGAATTGGGATATGAATAAAGTTGCACTTCCTAGGGCTTCCACTAGATGTCAACCGTCTTTATAAACTTGAATGATGCTTCTGCTGTGTTGTGGGACTGGATAAGAGCTGAATGAGTCAGCTTACTGGCAGAGAGCCATTTCCTGGTCACACGCATTCCACATGATATCGACGTGCTTCTGTAGACACAAACGAATTCTCCGGTTGGAACTTTATTGAAGATTTAAGATAAAAACATCCTAATGATTGATTTTATACTTAGTTTGAAATGTTTCTTCGACCTGTAATATAACTTTTTGAAGTTTTTGTCCGAAGTTTTTGTCCAAACGCACAAGCGTTTGGATATGTGTACCTAACGCTAACAAAAGAAGCTACTTGGACATAAATAACGGACATTATCGAACAAATCAAGCATTTATTGTGGAACTGCGATTCCTGGGAGTGCATTCTGATGAAGATCATCAAAGGTAATGGAATATTTATCATGTAATTTCTGGTTTCTGTTGATTCCAACATGGCGGCTAATTTGATTGATTTTCTGAGCGCCGTCTCAGATTATTGCATGGTTTGCTTTTTCCGTAAAGTTCTTTTGAAATCTGACACAGTGGTTGCATTAAGGAGAAGTATATCTATAATTACATGTGTATATTATTATCATATTATATTATCATAGTATTATCATCTACATTTATCATGAGTATTTCTGTTGAATCGATGTGGCTATGCAAAATCATTGGATGTTTTTGGAACTAGTGAATGTAACGCTCCAATGTAAAGTCAGATTTTTGGATATAAATATGAACTTTATCAAACAGAACATACATGTATTGTGTAACATGAAGTCCCATGAGTGTCATCTGATTAAGATCATCAAAGGTTAATGATTAATTTTATCTCTATTTGTGCTTTTTGTGACTCCTGTGGCTTGGTGGTGACCTAACATAATCGTTTGTGGTGCTTTCGCCGTAAAGCCTATTTGAAATCGGACACTGTGGTGGGATTAACTTCTTATGGCTGGGGGGCAGTATTGAGTAGCTTGGATGAATAACTTGCCCAAACTAAAAGGCTTGCTCCTCAGTCTCAGTTGCGAATATATGCATAGTATTATTAGTATTGGATAGAAAACACTCTAAAGTTTCCAAAACTGTCAAAATATTGTCTGTGAGTATAACAGTAACTGATATTGCATGCGAAACCCTGAGGAAAATCAAACCAGGAAGTGGCTTCTATTTTGAAAACTCCATATTCCATAGCCTGCCTTTGCTCCATTTAAAGGGATATCAACCAGATGCCATTTCCTATCGCTTCCTCAAGGTGTCAACAGTCTTTAGACATAGTTTCAGACTATTATTTTGAAAAATTAGCGAGAAAGATAGCAACGTGTCATTGTATGGCCGGGTGCTAGCAGCGTTTTGTATGCGTAACAGAGTTTGGGCAGCCATTGCCTTTCCCTCTCCGACTGAAAAAGACAGTTGCGGTTGATATATTATCGATTATATATTTTAAAAACAACCTGAGGATTGATTATAAAAAACGTTTGACATGTTTCTGTGGACATTATGGATACTATTTGGAATTTGTCTGCGTTGTCATGACCGCTCTTTCCTGTGGATTTCTGAACATTACGCACCAAACAAACAGAGGTATTTTGGATATAAATATAATCTTTATGGAACAAAAGGAACATTTATTGTGTAACTGGGAGTCTCGTGAGTGAAAACATCCGAAGATCATCAAAGGTAAACAATTAATTTTTTTGCTTTTCTGATTTTCGTGACCAAGCTACTTGATGCTAGGTGTACATAATGTGATAAACTTACACAAACGCTTGGAAAAGCATATTTTCAAAATCTGACACGACAGGTGGATTAACAAAAGGCTAAACTGTGTTTTGCTATATTGCACTTGTGATTTCATGAATATAAATATTTTTAGTAATATTATTTGAATGTGGTGCTATGCAATTCAGCGGTTGTTGATGACAATTATCCCAATAATGGGATGGCAGCCATAAGAAGTTAACAAAAAGATGACCTTTAAAACGGTATAATATACATGTATGTTTGAGGAATTTTAATTATGAGATTTCTGTTGTTTTGAATTTGGCGCCCTGCACTTTCACTGGCTGTTGTCATATCATCCCGTTAACGGGATTGCAGCCCTAAGAAGTGGGTTAAAATCTTCCTAGAAGTCACAGAGGGTGAAATGTGACACTTTTAATTCTCCATGTGGTCTATATTAAAATGCAATATTGGTGCACTCTTCTCGTGGAAATACCCACTCTCTTTTTAAAAAAGTAAACAGACTCTAAAACTGTCCTATTCAAACCAGGTTTGATACTTCTGCCCCATAGCGTTTAGCATACACAAGTCGCTTTTGAGTCAATCACGTTAAGAGGATCTGGATATTAGCTAGCATATCCACTTAAAGCTGTCAAGTTTATAACATGTTACAACTAGACTTCAATGTATTTCAGATGCTTGTGTGACATTTGGCACCAAGAATGCCAGCAGCAATTGGACTGGTTCTCTCCTGAATTCGTCATCTTCCGTTGTGGAGTTTTGGCAGTAAGTCTATAATTAATGCTGTGTTTTTTCACCACTGCATCTTTCATGATTAGATGCTTGACTACTTACATGAGAAATTAATAAGGTACCATAGTTTTAAAAAATATTAAAGAGAGTTGTATCATAATGTTTAAATTATTGTTATAAGAATACAATAAACTACAATAGGCTGCAACACATTTACATACAATACATTTTCTTTTGGGGATCAAATGTATTGCAGTGTCAACCATTTCTCCTTACAGGCGGCGAGTGCTGCGGATATCAGATGGGATTGAGTCCTTGGGAGGTATTAGATGGGAGCTGGCTCTGTGTCTTCTACTGTCATGGATTGTCTGTTACTTCTGTATCTGGAAAGGAGTGAAGTCTACTGGGAAGGTGAGGGTTATAAGATATTGTAGTCAGATAGTAGTTTCATAATTATGCATCATTCCAATCTCAATCAAATTTAAAATCAGAGGTAAAAAATAACAACAAAAAAACAGAAAAAAAACAGTTATTTTCTGTAGCTGTAAAGTTACTTGGTGAGACAATGGGTCCGTCGTTAGTGTGGTAATACCGGTATGTGTGGCTATGTTGTGTTTTCTGTATTGTACTAACCCTGTACTACTAATTCATAGGCAGCGTACGTCACGGCTACCTTCCCCTATGTCATGCTAGTGGTGTTATTTGTCAGAGGAGTGACCCTTCCAGGAGCTAAAGATGGCATCTTCTACTACTTGTATCCCAATACAACACGGCTAGCTGATCCACAGGTATTATCTGTAGGATATACTGTAGTATAAATCTATGGGCCAGTTTCCCAGACAGATTAAGCCTAGTCTTGGACTAAAAAGATCATAGGAACAGGAGCCTACTGTATCTCCTGTCACATGAGGCAGCTTGATGTACGAGTAGACCCCCTAAACAGGATGTTAGTCTATCACAGGGCCTTAGCCCCAATCTATCTCCTCAAAGCTGAGTAGCAAGCAGAAAAACATCAAGTCCCATTTTTACACAGGCAGGGATTGAACTCCCAACCTTCCAATCTTAGCGAGGACTGTCTAACCACAAGGCCATTGAGTCTTAGTCCAGGAGTATGCTTGATCAGTGTCCAAGAAACCAGCCCTCTAAGTCTGTCTCTATTCTCACCACATCTTACTGGTATACATTTCCGTTGTGACATGTTCAGTTCATAACTTTAGTTTAAGTCTTCTTTGTCTGTTTGTTCATCAATAAGGTTTGGATGGATGCAGGAACGCAGATATTCTATTCTTACGCCATAGGCCTGGGCTACCTGACTTCTCTTGGAAGCTACAACAAATACAACAACAACTGTTACAAGTGAGTTTTCAACTAGGCTGTGGGTTTAATAAAACATGTGACAAGATCTCGCATAGTTGGCTTATTTAGCAGTGCCATGAGGATCTATAGCCACAAGATTTCTCCAGCCAGTCTGGAGACGGTAAAAAGGCACATCTGGGTAGGTGAGGTTCTGGCTGGAGGAGTAGAACACTTAGATAAGAAAAGCTACACAATCTCATGGCTCTGATGCATTCATTCTAGTCACTGAATAATGTTTCGACAGCAAGCTGCGTACATTAGGGTTTCATCTGGTAAACACTGTAGGTCAAGATCTCTTCAGAGCATATAATAAAAGTTGTCTCCATCAAATACAGTACGCCAGGAGGATTCATGGCACAACATGTCATGTCACAACACTACCTCAATTTCCATTAATGTTAATCACCTGTATTTACATCTTATTAGACCCTTGCCAATGACAACACTGCATGTTAAAGAGGGTGACTATATCATGTGTTGAAAACGGTTTCGTGCCTTGCAGAGACTCCTTCTACCTGTGCTTGTTGAACAGTGGGACCAGCTTCGTGTCTGGTTTTGCCATCTTCTCCATACTGGGTCATATGGCTCGAGAACAGGGTGTGGACATCTCTGTGGTTGCTGAGTCAGGTGAGGCTCTAAAGGATATTAATCTACAAGGGTGTGACTCCTTATTGTTCTCCTGATCAACCTAATATTACTGTCTGACAACATAACTGCACACTTTCCTCATCTGAACTTAATTTTTGTCTACCTCTTCTGGTAAAAGCACTGGCTGTGTCCGAAGTACTGTACATCTTGCCTACTACTTACTAAAACAACATACTGTGTACTAATCGTACTGCATACTATTTAGAACATACTGTTTAGTAAAAACGAATGCAGTAAGCAACAAATATCAACATACTAGGCTCATCCTACTGAGAATGTTGCATTTAATGCTCAATTACGTTGATTCCTGACATTCCTTTCATTTTGGTACAGCGTGTCCACTCAGCTGATTGTCAGCTCTTGTCAAACACACGTAGGTCTCGAAAGACGATTCTCTTCCTCAATAGTGTGCAGCAAATTCTACAACATGAAAAGCCCAAATGTGTATGACATCCTGGCATTTAAAGCATACTTTTTTGAAAAACGTCACATATATGAAAAGTTCTATTTTCTATTTCATTCAATTAATTCAATCAAATTATGTTTGGGTACATATATTCTACAACGTTTTCCTTGTTGCCCTGCTGCAGGTCCTGGCCTGGTGTTCATAGTGTACCCCCAGGCAGTGTCCCTGCTCCCCTGCCCTCAGTTCTGGGCTGTCTGTTTCTTCTCCATGATCATCCTATTGGGAGTGGACAGCCAGGTTAGAGCTCACCACGCCCTCCACCAACACCTCCACCTGGATCTCTTGTCCCTGCTGTTCTTTCCTCTACTTTCCTTTCCCATGTACAGTACATTGCCCTCTCTCATGTTCCCCAGTTTGTCGGCCTTGAGAGCCTAATGACCTCGGTAACGGACGTCTACCCAAACCTCATCAGAAAAGGCTACCGGAGGGAGATGCTGCTGCTGCTCATCTGCTGCTGCTGCTACCTGGTCGGACTCATCATGGTCACAGAGGTGAGAGGTCACAGACGCAGGTCTCCAATGCACACCAGCTCGAAGACTGTTGTTGTTGTTGTTGTGTGACTACAGAGGTGGTTCTCTGATATCTGAACATATAATATCAGGAACATAAATTGAAGCACCTTAGTGAGGTAAGTTAAATAACTTCAAAATAATGGCAATAAAAGGGTGGATCTGGGTAGCACTTTTTGATCCAAGTCCTTTATGGTTGTGTATTACAATAACTATAGTGGACAAAAATATAAATGCAAAATGCAACCATTTCAAGGATTTTACTGAGTTGCAGTTTATATAAAGAAATCAATCAATTGAAATAAATTCATTAGTCCCTAAAGTATGGATTTCACAAGACTGGGCCGTGGTGCAGCCATGGGTTGGTCAGGGAGGGCATGGGCCCACCCAATGGGGAGCCAGGCCCAGCCAATCACAATGAGTTTCTCCCCACAAAAGGTCTTTATTACAAACATAAATACTCCTCAGTTTCATCAGCTGTCCAGGTGGCTGGTCTCAGACGATACCGCAGGTGAAGAAGTCATATGTGGACGTTACACGTGGTCTGCGGTTGTGACGCTGGTTGGACGTACTGCCAAATTCTCTAAAACGACATTGGATGCGGCTTATGGTAGAGAAATGAACATTCAATTCTCGGGCAACAGCTCTGGTGGACATTGCTGCTCTCAACTTTGCTCCGTTCATCATTGCCTTGATCCTGACTAGTTTCCCAGTCCCTGCCGCTGAAAAACATCCCCACAGCATGATGCTGCCACCACCATTCTTCACCTTAGGGATGGTGCCAGATTTCCTCCAGACGTGACACTTGGCATTCAGGCCAAAGAGTTCAGTCTTGGTTTCATCAGACCACAGAATCTTGTTTCTCATGGTCTGAGAGTCATTTAGGTGCCTTTTGGCAAACTCCAAGCGGGCTGTCATGTGCCTTTTACTGAGGAGTTCATTCCGTCTGGCCACTCTACCATAAAGGCCTGATTGGTGGAGTGCTGCAGAGATGGTTGTCCTTTTGGAAGGTTCTCCCATCTCCATAGAGGAACTAAGGGAGCTCTGTCAGAATGACTATCGGGTTCTTGGTCACCTCCTTGACCAAGGCCCTTCTCTCCCGATTGCTCAGCCAGCTCCAGGAAGAGTCTTGGTGGTTCCAAACCTCTTCCATTTAAGAATGATGGAGGTCACTGTGTTCTTGGGGACCTTCAATGCTGCAGAAATGTTTTGGTACCCTTCCCCAGATGTGTGCCTCAATGTGTGCCTCTACGGACAATTCCTTCAACCTTATGGCTGTCAACTGTGGGACCTTATATAGACAGGTGTGTGAATTTACCACAAGTGGACTCCAATCAAGTTGTAGAAACATCTCAAGGATGATCAAATTAAACAGGATGCACCTGAGCTCAATTTAGATTAATTTCATATATTTTAGAATAAGGCTGTAACATTAAAAAAATGTCAATGGGTCTGAATACTTTCTGAACGCACTGTGATCTGTAAACATTGATTGTACTCTATATTGAAGCTTCATTTTTTTCACAGGGTGGCCTCTACATCATCCAGCTGTTTGACCATTATGTGTGCAGTGGTGCCACTCTGCTGCTCCTCTCCATATGCCAGTCACTCAGCATTGGATGGATATATGGTAAGAATAGAGAAATGACACTATGTAATCATGGGCAAACACATACATATGCAAATCTAGCTTCCTCGCCAGATTTTCTCTCACTATAAAAAATCATAATAATTGAAAGTCCTGAAAGGGTCATGAGTACGCACTGGGCACACACTGATTGAATCAACGTTGTTTCAACGTCATTTGTTAACATATTGTGACATGGAATCAACTTGGAAAATACATTGGATTTTTTAAAAGTCATCAACCAGTACTGTTTTCATCTCATTTCAACCAGTGTTGTAAACATTTAAAGTATGGTAGAATGTCAACTTAAATACATAGAAATAACCTAACTAACAGGTTCTTACATCAATCTAATTTCAACATAATCAACAGAACTATCTATATGTTGAAATTGCATAGAAAATTCCACAAAGACACCAAAGTATTTTTCATCCTACATTCAATATACTGTATGTGCAATGTTCCCTCTAATTGAATATTGTGAGAATTCTGTGCAACTTCCGGCTTGTGTTTCCATGGAAAACTGAGGCTGTACCCACTTTAAGTTACAGTTTTAGACTGTAGCCAATTGGCTATTGTAGCTATTTGAGCATAATGTAGGTCTATCAGAGTGGCAAATCCTATAGCATTTTCACATGAAATAGCTTTTGATTTCTATGATATAGCCTACAGCAGCCTATGTGGTGCTCAAAACAGCCTACATTCCATCATGAGACCTTTAAAAACTGTTTTAGATTATGCAGGGCTTGACATCAATTAATGTTTTTTTTACTTGGTCTGTAACACCATGGGCCAAATAGGTGACTGTAAATAGGTGACTGTAAATAGGTGACTGTAATTATGTGACTGTAATTGTATTTGTTGCTTGATGCAAGAAACCACTTAAAATTAAGAATTAATTATTATTACCATACAGAGACCAAGACAATGTAGGCTACCCTCTGCCTATTGGCTTATTTGCATAATCAAGCCTATCTCAAAATACAACATTCTCCCTTTAATACAAATAAACAAGCTTTTTTCTCCTGACTCGCTTTTCAAAGACAGTTTGAAATGTACATGTGTTGTGATCTTGTAAGAAGAAGTCATTCCTGGGCTAATAACTCGCTAACTAGCAAAGAACATCAACAAATGTGCACACACGTGGCTCTGTGCCCTGATCTGAAAAGGGGCATCCACTTGGCATGTGATTGAAAGGTTGCTCGTGGGCTAGGGTCAATAGATGCACTCTGGCTCTGACTACAACAAAATCACAGGCTCAATCTGGCAAAGTTCAATTTGGTTTGGTTTGTTGCATTGAAAAGAAGCTGATATTATGTCGATTAGATCACATCAGAGAAAACTGTGAAGTTCAATCTCCTGCGTCTTTGCAAGGGCTGGCATTTCTTCTGCGCGGCAGTCCCGGAGGAGGTGTGTGGCCGCTTAGAGGGAACATTGACTGCGTGGCTGAAATACCACTGTTGTTGGTTACCCAAAGAATGTGGACACCTGCATGCTGAACATCTCATTCCAAAATCATGGGCATTCATATGGAGTTGATCCACCCTTTGCTGCTATAACAGCCCCCACTCTTCTGGGAAGGCTTTCCACTAGATGTTGGAAAATTGCTGCAGGGACTTGCTTCCATTCAGCCACAAGAGTATTAGTGAGGTTTGGCACTGATGTTGGGCGATTAGGCCTGGCTCGAGGTCGGTGTTCCAATTCATCGCAAAGGTGTTCGATGGGGTTGAGGTCAGGGCTCTGTGAAGGCCAGTCAAGTTCTTCCACACCAAACTCGCCAAACCATTTCTCTATGGATCTTGCTTTGTACATGGGGGCATTGTCATGCTGAAACAGGAAAGGGCCTTCCCCAAACTGTTGCCACAAAGTTGGAAGCAAATCATTGTCTAGAATGTCACTGTGTGCTGTAGTGTTAAGATTTCTCTTCACTGGAACTAAGGTTGCCTATGCCGAACCATGAAAAACAGCCCCAGATCATTATTTCTCCACCAAACTTTACAGTTGTCACTATGCATTTGGGCAGGTAGCGTTCTCCTGGCATTGCCAAAACCAGATTTGTCATTTTCGACTGCCAGATGGTGAAGTGTGATTCATCACTCCAGAGAAATGGAAACCCATTTCATGAAGCTCCCGGCCAACAGTTCTCGTACTGACGTTGCTTCCAGAGGCAGTTTGGAACTCAGTAGTGAATGTTGCAACCGAGGACAGACTGTTTTTTACGTGCTACACACTTCAGCACTCAGCGGTCCCATTCTGTGAGCTTGTGTGGCCTACCACTTCGCGGCTGAGCCACTGTTGCTCCAAAACGTTTCCACTTCACAATAACATCACTTACAGTTGACCGTGGCAGCTCTAGCAGGGCAGGCATTTTATGAACTGACTTGTTGACCACCATTTTCGGCATGCAGCACGACACGTCTCCTTTGCATAGAGTTGATCAGGCTGTTGATTGTGGCTTGTGGAATGTTGTCCCACTCCTCTTCAATGGCTGTGCGAATTTGCTGGATATTGGAGAGAATTGGAACCCACTGTCGTATAAGTCGATCCACAGCATCCCAAACATGCTCAATGGGTGACGTGTCTGGTGAGTCTGCAGGCCATGGAAGAACTGGGAAATGTTCAGCTTCCAGGAATTGTGTACCAATCCTTGCAAGATGGGGCCATGCATTGTCATGCTGAAAAATGAGATGAAGGCGACGGATAAATGGAACAATAATGGGCCTCAGGATCTCATCACGGTATCTCTGGGCATTCAAATAGCTTTTTATAAAATTAAATTGTCTTTGTTGTCTGTAGCATATGCCTGCCCATACCATAACCCCACTGCTACCATGGGGCACGTCAGTACGAGAACTCGTTGACATCAGCAAATTGCTCGCCCACACAATGCAATACACACTGTCTACCATCTGCCTGGTACAGTTGAAACCGGGATTCATACGTGAAGAGCACACTTCTCCAGTGTGCCAGGGGCCATCGAATGTGAGTATTTGCCCACTGTAGTCGGTCACAACGCCAAACTGCAGTCAGGTCAAGGCCCTGGTGAGGACGACGAGCATGCAGACGAGCTTCCCTGAGACGGTTTCCAACAGTTTGTGCAGAAATTCTTTGGTTGTGCAAACCCACAATTTCATCAGCTGTCTGTGTGGCTGGTAACAGCTCTGGTGGAAATCTGGCAACAGCTCTGGTGGAAATTCCTGCACTCAGCATGCCAAATGCACACTCCCACAAAACTTGAGACAGCTGTGGCATTGTGTTGTTTAACAAAACTGCACATTTTAGAGTGGCCTTTTATTGTCCCCAGCACCTGTGTAATGATCATGCTGTTTCTTGATATGCTACACATGTCAGGTGGATGGATTATCTTGGCAAAGGAGAAATTCTCACAAACAGGGATGTAAAAAAAAAAGAATTCAGCTCATGAAACATGGGACCAACACTTTACGTGTTGCGTATTTTTTTTTCCGTGTATGTTGAATTTGAGATTTAACTAGACGTATTTTATTTGACCTCATTTCAATGTTGATAGTAAAATGGTTTGTTTGAACCAACGTCATTGTTTCAACGCCATGCAACACCGGGCTACCCAGGAGTGTGTGCTTAGCCCCTCCTGTACTCCCCGTTCACCCACGACTGTGTGGCCATGCACAACTCCAACTCCATCATCAAGTTTTTCTTTTTCTTTTCTTTTTCTTTAATTAACTAGGCAAGTCAGTTAAAAACAAATTCAAGTTTGCTACGACGGTGGGAGACCTGATCACCAATGACGATGAGACAGCCTACAGGTAGGAGGTCAGAGACCTGGCAGTGTGGTGCCAGGACAACAACCTCTCCCTCAACGTCAGCAAGAACAAGGAGCTGTTGTGTATTACAGGAAACAGGGGCATGTGCACACCCCCATCCATATCAACGGGGCCGCAGTGGAGAGGGTTAAGAGCTTCAAGTTCCTCAGTGTACACATCAATGTCCTCTAACTCCAGCACAGTTGTGAAGAAGGCACGGAGGTCCCTCTTCTCCCTCAGGAGGCTGAAACGATTTGGCATGGCCCCTCAGATCCTTAGGAACTTTATAGCTGCACCAGTTGTGTCACCGTCTGGTATGGCAACTGCACATTAAAACTGAAAGTGGATCTACCTAAACCAGTACAAACTATTGGAACTTTGAGAGTTAACATCCCTGTGAACAGGTTTGGTGTCTCATATTATTTATTTTTTACAGAAACTGCAATGTGTACGCTAAGAATTGGGAAGCAACTACAGGGAGTGCACATTTAATAATAAATTGAACATAGTACAAAATAAGAAACATGAAAAGTGTACAGACATGAAACAGAAACAGAGTCAATAACACCTGGGGAAAGAACCAAAGGGAGTGACAGATATAGGGGAGGTAATCAGGAAGGTGATGGAGTCCAGGTGAATCTCATGAAGCGCAGGTGTGCGTAACGATGGTGGCAGGTGTGCGTAATGATGAGTAAACTGGCGACAACGAGCGCCAGAGAGGAGGAGCTGGAGTAGACGTGACAGTACCCCTTCCCTGACGCTTGGCTTCAGCCTCGGGACGCAGACCAGAGGGACGGCCTCAAGGACCAGGAGTGGGCCGATTGCTTCTGCTGAGGGGCAGGAACCTGTAGAGCTGGGCTGAGGCTATAAGAGATAAAATAAGAATAAGAGATAAAAGCAACAAGTAATTAAAGAGGAGCAGTAAAAATAACAATATATACATGGGGGTGCCGGTACAGGGTCAATGTGTGGGGGCACCGGTTAGTTGTAGGTTACATGTAGGTTAATGAATTAAAGTGACTATGCATTGATGACAACAGAGTGGCAGTGGTGTGGAGAGGGAGGGGCAATGTGAATAGTCTGGGTAGCCATTTGACTAGATGTTCAGGAGTCTTATGGCTTGGGGGTAGAAGCTGTTTAGAAGCCTCATGGACCTAGACTTGGCGCTCGGTACCGCTTGCCGTGTGGTAGCAGAGACAACAGTCTATGACTAGGGTGGCTGGAGTCTTTGACAATTTTCAGGACCTTCCTCTGACAATGCCTGGTATAGAGGTCCTGGATGGCAGGAAGCTTGGCCCCAGTGATGTACTGTGCCATTCGCACTACTCTCTGTAGTGCCTTGCGGTTGGAGGTTGAGCAGTTGCCATACCAGGCAGCGATGGTGCAGCTGTAGAACCTTTTGAGGATCTAAGGACCAAATCTTTTCAGTCTCCTGAGGCAGAATAGGCTTTGTCGTGCCCGCTTCACGGCTGTCGTGGTGTGCTCGGACCATGTTAGTTTGTTGGTGATGTGGACACCAAGGAACTTGAAGCTCTCAACCTGCTCCACTGCAGCTCCGTCGATGAGAATGGGGGCGTGCTCGGTCCTCTTTTTCATAGTCCACAATCATCTCCTTTGTCTTGATCACGTTGAGGGAGAGGTTGTTGTCCTGGCACCACCCGGCCAGGTCTCTGACCTCCTCCCTATAGGCTGTCTCGTTGTTGCCAGTGATCAGGCCTACCACTGTTGTGTCATCGGCAAATGTAATGATGGTGTTGGAGTCGTGCCTGGCCGTGCAGGAGGGGAGGGGGCTGAGCACGCACCCCTGAGGGGCCCCTGTGTTGAGGATCAGTGTGGCGGATGTGTTGTTATCAACCCTTACCACTTGGGGGGCAGCCCGTCAGGAAGTCCAGGATCTAGTTGCAGAGGGAGGTGTTTAGTCCCAGGGTCCTTAGCTTATTGATGAGCTTTGAGGGCACTATGGTATTGAACGCTGAGCTGTAGTCAATGAATAGCATTCTCACATAGGTGTTCCTTTTGTCCAGGTGGGAAAGGGCAGTGTGGAGTGCAATAGAGACTGCATCACCTGTGGATCTGTTGGGGCGGTATGCAAATTGGAGTGGGTCTAGGGTTTCTGGGATGATGGTGTTGATGTGAGCCCAGACCAGCCTTTCAAAGCACTTCATGGCTACAGACGCGAGTGCTACGGGTTGGTAGTCATTTAGGCAGGTTACCTTAGTGTTCTTGGGCACAGGCACTATGGTGGTCTGCTTAAAAGATGTTGTTATTACAGACTCGGACAAGGAGAGGTTGAAAATGTCAGTGAAGACACTTGCTAGTTGGTCAGCACATGCTCGCAGTACACGTCCTGGTAATCCATCTGGCCCAGCGGCCATGTGAATGTTGACCTGTCTAAAGATCTTACTCACATCGGCTGTGGAGAGAGTGATCTCAGCGCACAGTCTTCCGGTACAGCGGGTGCTCTACACATATTTCAGTGTTATTTGCCTCGAAGTGAGCATAGAAGTAGTTTAGCTCGTTCGATAGGCTTGTGTCACTGGGCAGCTCTCGGCTGTGCTTCCCTTTGTAGTCTGTGATGCTTTGCAGGCCCCGCCACATCAGACGAGCGTCATAGCCAGTTTAGTACGACTCGATCTTAGTCCTGTATTGATGCTTTGCCTGTTTGATGGTTCGTCGAAGGGCATAGCAGGATTTCTTTTAAGCTTCCGGGTTAGAGTCCAGGTCCTTGAAAGAGGCAGCGCTAACCTTTAACTCAGTTCGGATGCTGCCTGTAATCCATGTTTTCTGGTTGGGGTATGTACGTACGGTCACTGTGGGGACGACATCATCGATGCACTTATTGATGAAGGCAATGACAGATGTGGTGTACTCCTCAATGCCATTGGCGGAATCCCGGAACATATTCCAGTCTGTGCTAGCAAAACAGTCCTGTAGCTTAGCATCTGCTTCATCTGACCACTTTTGATCTAGTGACTGGTGCTTCCTGCTTAAATTTTTGCTTGTAAGCAGGAATCAGGAGAAAATAATTATGGTGCGGGAGCCTGTAGAGCCTGCTGAGGTGCGGAAACTTGTAGAGACGGGTGAGGCGCGGGAACCTGTCGAGCCGGCTGAGGCACGGGAGCCTGATGAACCGGCTCAGGCATAGGATCCCGTCGAACCGGCTGAGGCATGGAAGCCTGACGAGCCAAACGAGACTTGAGAAACTGTCGAGCCAGCTGAGGCATCCCCGGTAGCGTCGGCAATGACAGCCTGACGAGTCAACCGAGGCTTGAAAACCTGTTGAGCCAGCTGAGGCATGAAAGCCTGATGAGCTAGCTGAGGCATCCCTGGTTGCTTCGGCAATGGAAGCCTGACAAGCCAACCAAGGCTTGTGAACCTGTCAAGCCAGCTGAGGCATGGAAGCCTGACGAGCCAGCTGGGGCATCCCCGGTTGCTTTGGCAGCTGCCCTTGGACCTGACGTCACCAGTAAAAAAAGCAAAAGAAAATCACTGTTATTCTGTAAGGCGTTATATTGTAACGTGCACGCTAAGAATCGGGAAGCAAGTACAGGGAGTGTATTTAATAAATAACGGTATATGGAACAAACAAAGAACCACGACTAGCATACAGACATGAAACATATAAACAGAAACAATAACGCCTGAAAAACCAAAGGGAGTGACAGATATAGGGAAGGTAATCAGGAAGGTGATGGAGTCTAATGAGGCGCAGGTGCACGTAACGATGGTGACAGGTGGGCGTAATAATTAGTAAACTGGCGACAACGAATGCCAGAGAGGAGGAGCTGGAGTAGACGTGACACAGGATACCCACTGAGCAGACACTGGTTGAATCAACGTTGTTTCAAAGTAATTGGTCAATGTATTGTGATGTGGAATCAACATGGAAAATACATCAGATTTTAGTCATCAACCAGTACTGTTTTCATCTCATTTCAACAAGCATTGTAAACATTTAAATAAGGGTAAAACTTAAACTTTTTTATTTTTTTATTTCACCTTTATTTAACCAGGTAGGCTAGTTGAGAACAAGTTCTCATTTGCAACTGCGACCTGGCCAAGATAAAGCATAGTCTGTGTGAACAGACATGGAGTAAACAATTAACAAGTCAATAACACAGTAGAAAAAAAAGAGAGTCTATATACATTGTGTGCAAAAGGCATGAGGAGGTAGGCGAATAATTACAATTTTGCAGATTAACACTGGAGTGATAGATGATCAGATGGTCATGTACAGGTAGAGATATTGGTGTGCAAAAGAGCAGAAAAGTAAATAAATATAAACAGTATGGGGATGAGGTAGGTAAAATTGGGTGGGCTATTTACCGATAGACTATGTACAGCTGCAGCAATCGGTTAGCTGCTCAGATAGCAGATGTTTGAAGTTGGTGAGGGAGATAAAAGTCTCCAACTTCAGCGATTTTTGCAATTCATTCCAGTCACAGGCAGCAGAGAACTGGAACGAAAGGCGGCCTAATGAGGTGTTGGCTTTAGGGATGATCAGTGAGATACACCTGCTGGAGCGCGTGCTACGGGTGGGTGTTGCCATCGTGACCAGTGAACTGAGATAAGGCGGAGCTTTACCTAGCATGGACTTGTAGATGACCTGGAGCCAGTGGGTCTGGCGACGAATATGTAGCGAGGGCCAGCCGACTAGAGCATACAGGTCGCAGTGGTGGGTGGTATAAGGTGCTTTAGTAACAAAACGGATGGCACTGTGATAAACTGCATCCAGTTTGCTGAGTAGAGTGTTGGAAGCAATTTTGTAGATGACATCGCCGAAGTCGAGGATCGGTAGGATAGTCAGTTTTACTAGGGTAAGTTTGGCGGCGTGAGTGAAGGAGGCTTTGTTGCGGAATAGAAAGCAGACTAGATGTGATTTTAGATTGGAGATGTTTGATATGAGTTGAATACATTGACTTAACCTGACTAACAGGTTGTTACATCAATTTAATTACAACATAATCATCAGAACTATATATACGCTAAAAGTGTGTGGAAGATTCCACGTAGGAATGTAATCAAATCTTTTCCATCCCATATTCAATTGTACACGGAGCGTACTAACCCTTTCTCCTAACCCTAACCTTAACCCTTTAACTTCTTGCGTCGAGCCATCCCGGATCCGGGATCGTGAATACAGCCTCAAGCTCATTACCATAACGCAACGTTAACTATTCATGAAAATCGCAAATGAAATGAAATTAATATGCTAGCTCTCAAGCTTAGCCTTTTGTTAACAACACTGTCATCTCAGATTTTCAAAATATGCTTCTCAACCATAGCAAAACAAGCATTTGTGTAACAGCTAGCGCAGCTAGCATAGCATTTAGAGTAGCATTTAGCGTTTGCATCAGCAGGCAACATTTTCACAAAAACCAGAAAATCATTCAAATAAAATCATTTACCTTTGAAGAACTTCAGATGTTTTCAATGAGGAGACTCTCAGTTAGATAGCAAATGCTCAGTTTTTCCTGAAAGATGATTTGTTTTGGAGAAATCGCTCCGTTTGGTGCGTCACGTTTAGCTACGAAAAAAACCTGTATCCAGGAGTGTAATTATCCCCGCAGCTCATTACCATAACGCAACGTTAACTATTCATGAAAATCGCAAATGAAATGAAATTAATATGCTAGCTCTCAAGCTTAGCCTTTTGTTAACAACACTGTCATCTCAGATTTTCAAAATATGCTTCTCAACCATAGCAAAACAAGCATTTGTGTAACAGCTAGTGCAGCTAGCATAGCATTTAGAGCAGCATTTAGCGTTAGCATCAGCAGGCAACATTTTCACAAAAAACAGAAAATCATTCAAATAAAATCATTTACCTTTGAAGAACTTCAGATGTTTTCAATGAGGAGACTCTCAGTTAGATAGCAAATGCTCAGTTTTTCCTGAAAGATGATTTGTTTTGGAGAAATCGCTCCGTTTGGTGCGTCACGTTTAGCTACGAAAAAAACCTGTATCCAGGAGTGTAATTATCCCCGCAGCTCATTAGCATAACACAACGTTAACTATTCATGAAAATCGCAAATGAAATGAAATTAATATGCTAGCTCTCAAGCTTAGCCTTTTGTTAACAACACTGTCATCTTAGATTTTCAAAATATGCTTCTCAACCATAGCAAAACAAGCATTTGTGTAACAGCTAGCGCAGCTAGCGTAGCATTTAGCGTAGCATTTAGCGTTAGCATCAGCAGGCAACATTTTCACAAAAACCAGAATCATTCAAATAAAATCATTACCTTTGAAGAACTTCAGATGCTTTCAATGAGGAGACTCTCAGTTAGATAGCAAATGCTCAGTTTTTCCTGAAAGATTATTTGTTTAGGAGAAATTGCTCTGTTTGGTGCGTCACGTTTGGCTACCAAAAAAAAAACGAAAATTCAGTCTTCAAAACGCCAAACTTTTTTCCAAATTAACTCCATAATATCGACTGAAACATGGTAAACGTTGTTTAGAATCAATCCTCAAGGTGTTTTTCACATATCTCTTCATGATATATCGTTCGTTGAAAGCCTCCTCTCTCCTCTCAATCACTGGATGACTGCGTGCAGCTTGTAGATTACGCACCAATTTAGACAAAGGACACCGGGCGGACCCCTGGTAAATGTAGTCTCTTATGGCCAATCTTGCTGCAGACACCTTTGAGAAACGATAGAAAGGGCAGGCTCATTCCCGGCGCATTCACAGCCATATAAGGAGACAATGGGAAACAGAGCTTCAAAAATTCTGCCCATTTCCTGGTTGAAGTTTCATCTTGGTTTCGCCTGTAGCATGAGTTCTGTGGCACTCACAGATAATATCTTTGCAGTTTTGGAAACCTTAGTGTTTTCTTTCCAAAGCTGCCAATTATATGCATTAGTTGAGCATCTTTTCATGACAAAATATTGCACTTAAAACGGGCACGTTTTTTTATCCATAAATTAAAAGAGCGCCCCCTATATCCAAGAAGTTAACCTAACTCCTATACTAGCTAAAGTTAGCCACATAGCTAGAATTCATAACATACCATACGTTTTGCAAATACGTAACATGTTGTACGTTTAGAAAATTCGTAACATATAACACAAATTGTAATTCGTAGCATGTTTTTTTCATTGCACTGTTCCCGAACAGCAAAATAAAGTTCTGAAATGGTTCGAACCAAAAAAAGGTACTGCTTTTAATCGTTCTTTTCTGTTCCTTTTGAAACCTCTGACATTGATTTTTTTAAACATTTAGCTCAACATTAAATTACTTCACCAATCAGTGCGGATCGAGCAGCTTGCTATGGAGTGGGTAAGCGATTTAATCTTCATAGGGAAGTCGTTAAGAGCAAATAGTCTTTTGCCGTAACAGCATGGTTTAATTTAATCATAATGACAAACAAACACACACACTGCACTGTGCTGTCAGTCACTATGGACAGACAAGTGTAGGGTGCGAGATGCGACTGAAATTTTGCGGGTGGGGAGAGAGGGTGGAGGAGGAGGCTTGGCTTGAAGTGCTGGGCATCTTGTTATGACATGATTTACTGGAATTAGGCTTCTATGAAGGAATTTTGAATGTCTTTGAACTTGAGAGATTTGGCTTGACGTTGGATCAGAGCTAACAATCTTGTGTGTGCAGAGCAGCACTAGAATAAAAACACAACTTACCTTACCTTTCTTACCAACTTACAACTTACCTTTCTGTAAATCTGTAAATCCAATGTGGAACATGATAATTATAGAATCCTTAACTAGCATTGAAAATGTTAATCCATTCTTCTCTATTTAAACATCTCTCTTCCTAATTTTTGAATCACACTTGTAATGTCGTCAGTTGGCTATAGTAAGTGATGCTTCAGAGAGGGAGGGCCAGGTAGTTTACACACACACACACTGGCAAAGATTTCCAGCTGGCAGGCAGACACTAGAAGACGTTTGAGTGACAGAGTGAGGGCTTGCATAGGCGTTTGTTGCAATTTTTGTGGGACTGGAAAAAAAGGCTTGTAACGTAAAAGAACGTTGTTAACCAGTTCCCATGCTTTTAAAATAACGGTTCTGTTCCATAAATATATAGATCACTTTCGTTCCCGGTTCTAACTCTGTTCCTCAAATATTATTTTCTGTTTTTTAATTCTGTTCCCTGAACTGGTTCCAACACCTGATTACAAGGGATTGGAGCAAGTAGGTTGGCTTCTAGGCATTTGTATATTACAGCATAATAATACTAGGTGTTTTATATAACTTGCGCTTCTAGAGGCCTAAACAAAGGCTTCCAAACTGTCCGTGATTACAGGGTAAAACAGATCAAATGGACGTGATTGAATATTCAACCATTATTGGTTTAATAAATCCTCTTAAGGATCGGACCCTTTTTTAAAATTTTCACCTTAAATGACATACCCAAATCTAACTGCCTGTAGCTCAGGACCTGAAGCAAGGATATGCATATTTTTGATACCATTTGAAAGGAAACACTTAGCAGTTTGTGGAAATGTTAAATTAACGTAGAAGAATATAACACATTAGATCTGGTAAATAATAATACAAAAAAAATCATGTATTTTTTGTATTTTTTTTGTACCATCATCTTTGAAATGCAAGAGAAAGACCAAAATGTATTATTCCAGCCAAGGCACAATTTTGATTTTTGGCCACTAGATGGCAGCAGTGTATGTGCAAAGTTTTAGACTGATCACATTATCCTACGTTAGCTCAACCGTCCCGTGGGGGACCCACCGATCCTGTAGAGGTTTTAAGACCCACTGCCAGTCTGATCTGGCCCCTATATACATTCTTAATTGTTAGGGAACTACTAACACATATCACTTAAATTGATATAGGACTCTCACTAACCGGGTGGAACAAATATAGCCACTTTCAAGGCACGCCTTAAAATATGTTAATGAGCCAGCGATTCTTTCCCCTCCCACAATACTTTTCTACAATGCACCATCATTTATAGTATGCAGCATTAAATATACAGCAAAACAATAATACAGTACGTTCTTGTTGAATTAAATTGAAAAAATATTAAGGAGTTGCTAATAGTGAGTATGTAACTATATATTACAGCATACCAACTGATATTTGGTGTTTTATATCACTTGCAGGCCTTAACAAAGGCTTCTAAACTGACAGTGACTAGAGGGACAAACAGATCAAAAGGACAAGGCCAGCCACTCAACCATTACAGATTTGCGACTTGCTGCCACTCTGATCTGTCCCCTATATCAGGTATTCCCAAACTGGGGTACGCACAATGCCACCGGGGTACGCCAAATAAAAATATGAATCGCATTTTCAAACAGTACATTTATATTTTCCAGTGGGGCTATACATTTGGGTGAGGTTTTTTTCTTGCCTGAGTAGCCTCATTTCACTGACAGAAATAAAATTAAACCATCTAGTGTTCAGCGAAATAACAACACAATGTCAAATACAGGTAGCCTAGTCAAATAATTAACATCCAATCACATTAACCTTTACTCTCTCACGGGAAACCTTCACTCTTGCACAGACATTTAGAAACGAAACATGAGAATGTAAAAAACAAGCCACAGGAGTTTTTTGAGCGAGAATAAAGATGACATTCGAGTAGTAAGACATGTATAAAAGCAACAGATACCATTAATAAGAAGGGGCTAGAAGTGTCTTATATGGTGAGCTACCCCATACTATTGTGGAGGACTTAATTCTTCCTGCTGCTGTGGATATGGTTGGGACAATGCCGGGGGAAAAGGCCCAAAAAACTATACAGACAATTTCTTCATCAAACAACATTGTTTCAAGACGCATCAGTGATATGGCAGGAGATGTTTTGAAACAATTACTGCTTCGCATACAAGCCAGTGAATTATATGCATTACAGCTGAGTCAACAGACCATGGTGGGCCTGGCACAGCTTTTGGTATATGTCCTTTACGTTTATGGGGGATCAATTAAGGATGACATCCTCTTCTGCAAACCATTGGAAACCAGGAAAACGTGAGAGGATATTTTTAAAGTATTGGACAGCTTTGTGACATCAAATGGACTTTGGTGGTCAAGATGTGTTGGTATCTGTACTGATGGCCCAAAAGCCATGTCAGGGAGACACAGTGGAATGGTAATGCGCGTGCAAGCAGTTGCTCCCGACGCCACTTGGGTACACTGCAGCATCCACCGAGAGGCTCTTGCTGCCAAGGGAATGCCTGACAGCTTGAAAGACATTTTGGGCACTACAGTGAAAATGGTTAACTTTGTTAAAACAAGGCCCCTGAACTCCCTTGCATTTTCTGCATTATGCAATGATCAAATCAAAGTTGATTTGTCACGTGCGCCGAGTACAAGTGTAGACCTTACAGTGAAGTGCTTACTTACAGGCTCTAACCAATAGTGCAAAAAAGATATTAGATGAACAATAGGTAAGTAAAGAAATAAAAATAACAGTAAAAAGATGGTGAAAAATAACAGTAGCGAGGCTATATACAGTAGCAAGGCTATAAAAGTAGCGAGGCTACAAACAGATACCGGTTAGTCGGGTTTATTGAGGTAGTATGTACATGTAGATATTGTTAAAGGGACTATGCATATATGATGAACAAAGAGTAGCAGTAGCATAAAAGAGGGGTTGGGGGGGGGGTACACAATGCAAATAGTCCGTGTAGCCATCTGATTACCTGTTCAGGAGTCTTATGGCTTGGGGGTAGAAGCTGTTAAGAAGCCTTTTGGACCTAGACTTGGCGCTCCCCGTGCGGTAGCAGAGAGAACAGTCTATGACTAGGGTGGCTGGGGTCTTTGACAATTCTTCGGACACCAAGGAACTTGAAGTTCTCAACCTGCCTAGTCAAGCTATTAGAATCCCTGACCAGCTCACAGCTAACTTTTTAAACTTCTCACTTTATTCTGAATGTTAACCAGTCTGGTTTAGATTTGGACATAGCACTCTTTCAAGTCTATGCTTGTTCTACATGTTGTGTTAAATTGCCTAGATCATAAAATCATTGTGCTGCCTTATTTACAGACCTTTCCAAAGCCTTCAACACTGTTGGCCATTCCCTACTCATTAAAATACTGTCTGAAATGGGACTGGATCAGGAGTCTAGCAAATACTTTAAGACTTATAATACAGACAGGACACAATGTGTGCTTAACTGATGGTGTCAAGTCTAGTTTCCTCAATATTATCAAATGTGTACCACAAGGATTGGTTTTGGGACTATCTATTAAATCCTGTAATATTGTATGCAGACGATATGGTTATGTATGCCATTGCACCAACTGTTGATCAAGCTATGTTAGAGCTGCAATCTTATTTTGTTACATTACAGAAAGGCCTGTGTACTTAATGCAGGCAAAATGAAATATACACTACCAGTCAAAAGTTTTAAATCACCTACTCATTCAAGGGTTTTTCTTTATTTGTACTATTTTATGCATTGTAGAATAATAGTGAAGACATCAAAACTATGAAATAACACATGGAATCATGTAGTAAACTAAAAAGTGTTAAACAAATCAAAATATATTTTTTATTTGAGATTCTTCAAATAGCCACTCTTTGCCTCGATGACAGCTTTGCACACTCTTGACATTCTCTCAACCTGCTTCACCTGGAATGCTTTTCCAACAGTCTTGAAGGAGTTCCCACGTATGCTGAGCACTTGTTGGCTGCTTTTCCTTCACTCTGCTGTCCGAATCATCCCAAAACATTTCAATTTGGTTGAGGTCGGGGGATTGTGGAGGCCGGGTCAACTAATGCAGCACTCCATCACTCTCCTTCTTGGTAAAATAGCCCTTACACAGTCTGGAGGTTTGTTTGGTCATTGTCAAGTTGAAAAACAAATGATAGTCCCACTAAGCCCAAAACAGATGGGATGGCATATTGCTGCAGAATGTTGTGGTAGCCATGATTGTTAAGTGTGCCTTGAATTCTAAATAAATCACAGACAACATTACCAGCAAAGCACTTCCACACCTCCTCCATGCTTTACGGTGGCAAATACACAAATAAAATAAAAATCTATGTAATCCGTTCACCTACACCGCGTCTCACAAAGATACAGCGGTTGGAACCAAAAATCTCCAATTTGGACTCATTAGACCAAAGTACAAATTTCCACTGGTCTAATGTCCATCATTCAAATGTATTTATAAAGCCCTTCTTACATCAGCTGATGTCACAAAGTGCTGTACAGAAACTCAGCCTAAAACCCCAAACAGCAAGCAATGCAGGTGTAGAAGCATGTGTTTCTTAGCCCAAGCAAGTCTCTTATTATTGGTGTCCTTTAGTAGTGTCTTCTTTGCAGCAATTCACACAGTCTCCTCTGAACAGTTGATGTTGAGATGTGTCTGTTACCTGAACTCTGTGAAGCATTTATTTTGGCTGCAATTTCTGAGATTGGTAACTCTAATAAACGTATCCTTTGCAGCAGAGTTAACTCTGGGTCTTCCATTCCTGTGGCGGTCCTCATGAGAGCCAGTTTCATCATCATAGCGCTTGATGGTTTCAAAGTTCTTAAAATGTTCCGTATTGACTGACCTTCATGTCTTAACCTTTTGTGACTAGGGGGCAGTATTTTCATTTTTGGAAAAATAACGTTCCGTAGTAAACAGGATATTTTGTCAGGACAAGATGCTAGAATATGAATATAATTGACAGCTTAGGATAGAAAACACTCTAAAGTTTCCAAAACTGTAAAAAATATTGTCTGTGAGTATAACAGAACTGATATTGCAGGCGAAAGCCTGAGAAAAATCCAATCCGGAAGTGCCTCATGTTTTGAAAGCGCTGCGTTCCAATGCGTCCCTATTGAGCAGTGAATGGGCTATCAACCAGATTACTTTTTCTCCGTATTCCCCAAGGTGTCTACAGCATTGTGACGTAGTTTTACGCATTTATATTGAAGAATACCTGTAAGCGGCTACATTGCGCAAGTGGTCACCTGATGCTCTCAGAGTGATTCTCGCGTAAAATACAGAGGTAGCCATTATTCCAATCGGACCTACTGTAAAACCAATTGTCCCGGTGGATATATTATCGAATAGATATTTGAAAAACACCTTGAGGATTGATTATAAACAACGTTTGCCATGTTTCTGTCGATATTATGGAGCTAATTTTGAATATTTTTCGGCGTTTTCGTGACTGCAATTTCCGGGCGATTTCTCAGCCAAACGTGAAGAACAAACGGAGCTATTTCGCCTACAAAAATAATATTTTTGGAAAAAAGGAACATTGGCTATCTAACTGGGAGTCTCGTGAGTGAAAACATCCGAAGCTCATCAAAGGTAAACGATTTAATTTGATTGCTTTTCTGATTTCCGTGACCAAGTTACCTGCTGCTAGCTGGACAAAATGCTATGCTAGGCTATCGATAAACTTACACAAATGCTTGTCTAGCTTTGGCTGTAAAGCATATTTTGAAAATCTGAGATGACAGGGTGATTAACAAAGGGCTAAGCTGTGTCTCAATATATTTCACTTGTGATTTTCATGAATAGGAATATTTTCTAGGAATATTTATGTCCGTTGCGTTATGCTAATTAGTGTCAGTCGATGATTACACTCCCTCATGCGGGATGATGGACTGTTGTTTCTCTTTTCTTATTTGAGCTGTTCTTGCATTAACATGGACTTGTTCTTTTACCAAATAGGGCTATCTTCTGTTTACCCCCCTACCTTGTCACAACACAACTGATTGGCTCAAACGCATTAAGAAGGAAAGACATTCCACAAATTAACAAGGCTCACCTGTTAATTGAAATGCATTCCAGGTGGCTACCTCATGAAGCTGGTTGAGAGAATGCCAAGAGTGTGCAAAGCTGTCATCAAGGCAAAGGGTAGCAATTTGAAGAATCTCAGATATAAAATATATTTTGATTTGCTTGTTCTATAATTCACGGATGCACTACACATTTACTAATTTGAATCGTTCTCTCATCGAGTGGGTTCCCGCCTATAAATATCTGGGCATTTGGATTGATAAAGATCTAACGTTTAAAAAACATACGGAAGAGCTAGTTAAAAAGATACAATTTAAAATGGGCTTCTGTCACGTCTACTCCCGCTCCTCCTCTCTGGTGCTCGTTGTCGCCAGTTTACTCATCATTACTCACACCTGCCACCATTGTTACGCGCACCTGCGCTTCATGAGACTCACCTGGACTCCATCACCTTCCTGATTACCTCCCCTATATCAGTCACTCCCTTTGGTTCATTACCCAGGCATTGCTGACTCGGTTTCATGTCTGTACACTTTTCGTGGTTCTTGTTTTGTACTAGTTTCCATTTATTATCAAATTTGCACTCCCTGTAGTTGCTTCCCGATTCTTAGCATACACGTTGCAGAATAATGCCTCACCAAAGGAAAGCCTCAGCCGGCTCTGCGGGTTCTCGCTCCTCACCCGGCTCTGCGGGTTCACGTACCTCGTGCCGGCTATGCGGGTTCTCGTGCCTCAGCCGGCTCTGCGGGTTCACACGCCTCAGCCGGCTCTGCGGGTACACGCGCCTCATGCCGGCTCGTCGGGTTCCTCAGGGAGGCGGTACTGTCACGTCTACTCCCGCTCCTCTCTGGCGGTCATTGTCACCAGTTTACTCATAATTACACACACCTGTCACCATCTTTACGAGCACCTGTGCCTCATGAGACTCGTCTGGACTCCATCACCTTCCTGATTACCTCGTCTATATATGTCACACCCTTTGGTTCTTTCCTCAGGTGTTAGTGTTTCTGTTTATATGTTTCATGTCTGTACGCTACTCGTGTTTCTTGTTTTGTTCCATGTAACCTTTATTAAATACACTCCCTGTACTTGCTTCCCAATTCTTAGCGTACACGTTACATCCTGTAACATGTCTGTCTCTTTCGAAGGTGCTGAACGCTTCTGTGACAACATTGAGGATATGATTGGCTATAGGCCCTCCTCCCTGGTCAAGTATTGTTGGCTCTACATTACCCCTACTATCTGCACAGTGAGTTTAAACCCAGTCCATTTTTATCATTATTTCATTCTTTTTTTAAATGGATACAACTGAAATGATGCTTACAAAACTTTCTGCTGTCTATCAATGGCAAGGCAAGACATAATCAAAACAACAATGAAACAACATATTTCTGCCATCTTCTTTTCTCTCTTCAAGGGAACCTTTGTATTTTCCCTGCTGAAGTACAGCCCTTTGAAGTTCAACAACACATATTTGTACCCATGGTGGGCCTACTGGCTAGGCTGGTTCCTGGCTATGTCCTCCCTATCTCTCATCCCCATCACCATGGTCTACAAATTGTACTGGGGCAAAGGGAATTTCTGGCAGGTCAGTATGATGGGAAGTTTTCCCTGGAACATTTAAAAGTGTGAATGATTGCATCAAATTCATATTCTTGTTGTTGCACTTTGTCATATTTACAAAGTTAATAATCTAGAAAATTTAAATTAGAAAAGATAAATAAAATTAATCTGATCGGAAAGGCTGGGACCTTTCATCTGGTTCTTTCATCTCTAGCATAGAGTTTATGCACTATTCTGAGATTTGTAAGAATACTTTTGTAGCACATTGATTATACTTACTTTGAGACCACTTTGCTCCCAAGCGCCTCCAGACAATCTGTCGGCCAGCAGATGACCTTCCTATGATGATGAAGGAGGAGATGGTAGGTCTCTATGCTCTGGACCATGTTACTGACGATGAGAAGACATACAGCAATAATCTATAGACTGACTGTTCTACTACTACTTTTGGGGCTGGTTTCCCAGACACAGATTAAGCCTAGTGGGACTGAGACCATGATTTTTCATCCAGGACCAGGCTTAATATGTGTCCGGGAAACCAGCCTTTTTTTGTTGTCTATTTTTGTAACTTAAAAAAAATATATATATATATATAGATACACACACACACAGTGTCAAGAAAACGATCCCTTTGGAAATACCTGGATTTCTGCATAAATTGGTCATCAAATTTGATCTGATCTTCATCTAAGTTACAATAATAGACAAACATAGTGTGCTTAAACTAATAACATTCAAATTATTGTATTTTTTTGTCTATATTGAATGCATCATTTAAACATTCACAGTGTAGGTTGGAAAAAGTATGTGAACCCCTAGGCTAATGACTTCTCCAAAAGCTAATTGGAGTCAGGAGTCAGCTAACCTGGTGGCAGTGTAGCCTAGTGGTTTGAGTGTTTTATTAGTAACCGAAAGGTTGCAAGTTCGAATCCCTGAGCTGACAAGGTACAAATCTCTCGTTCTGCACCTGAACAAAGCAGTTAACCCACTGTTCCTAGGCCGTCATTGAAAATAAGAATTTGTTCTTAACTGTCTTGCCTAGTTAAATAAAGGTAAAATGAAAAAAACCTGGAGTCCAATTAAATAGAGGAGATGAGATGTTGGTTAGAGCTGCTTGCCCTATAAAAAAACACACGTAATTTGAGTTTGCTATTCACAAGAATCATTGCCTGATGTGAACCATGCCTCGAACAAAAGAGATCTCAGTAGACCTAAGAATTGTTGACTTGCATAAAGCCTTGATGTGCAATACAAATTGTATATAAATGGAGAAAGTTCGGCACTGTTGCTACTCTCCCTAGGAGTGGCTGTCCTGCAAAAATGACTGCAAGAGCACAGTGTAGAATGCTCAATGAGGTTAAGAAGAATCCTAGAGTGTCAGCTAAAGACTTACAGAAATCTTTGGAACATGCTAACATCTCTGTTGATGAGTCTTTGATACGTAAAACACTAAACAAGAATGGTGTTCAGGGGAGGACACCACGGAAGAAGCCACTGCTTCTGTGGACAGATGAAACTACAGTTGCGTTGTTTGGAAGGAACACACTGAGGCCCTGAGGCTTTGCTATCATCGCCGGAAAAATAAATTCCCAAGTTTATCAAGACATTTTGCAGGAGAAAGTTAGGTTACCTGTCCGCCAATTTAAGCTCAACAGAAGTTGAGTGATGCAACAGGACAACGACCCAAAACACAGAAGTAAATCAACAACAGAATGGTTTCAACAGAAGAAAATATGCATTCTGGAGTGGCCCAGTCTCAATTGGGTTGAGGTCAGGACTCAACCCGATTGAGATATTGTGGCATGACCTCGAGAGCAGTTCACACCAGACATCCCAAGAATATTGCTGAATTGAAACAGTTTTGTAAAGAGGAATGGTCCAAAATTCCTCCTGACCGTTGTACAGGTCTGATCAGCAGCTACAGAAAACGTTTGGTTGAGGTTATTGCTGCCAAAGGAGGATCAACCAGTTATTAAATCCAAGGGTTCACATACTTTTTCCACCCTGCACTGTGAATGTTTACACGGTGTGTTCAATAAAGACATGAAAACGTATAATTGTCTGTGTTATTAGTTTAAGCAGACTGGGTTTGTCTATTGTTGTTACCTGGATGAAGATCAGATGACATTTTATGACCAATTTATGCAGAAATCCAGGTATTTCCAAATGGTTCACAGACTTTGTCTCGCCACTGTATATATATTAAGAGTTTTTGGGGGCTTTGTGTTTTATATAGTTCATGTAACTGCTCAGAGTTGTGCTTGAGTAATGTGGGGTATTAGGTTTCAACTGCAGTATGATGTATAGTGAGTGTAATATCATAGTTTTATTTTGCTTAATCAACTTAATATCTATAGCATAATGTGTGAAATCATAGAAACATATTTTTCTTAAGATTGAAATGATTAGTGGGTTGAAGACCAATCATAAAATAGCTACACCTAGATCACCTTAACATTTTGGGCCGGTTTCCCACACACAGAGAATCTCCATTGAACATGTGTTTTAGTCCAGGATTGGGCTTAATCTGTGCATACACTCAGTATACAGTAGTTCATCAATCCAAGGCGTTGACGTGTACCTTTTATTTGCCGGGTAAATTGACATGCAATCACCCCATTTGTAATTAACTATTCTTATTTGAACAAACAAAATGAACAACCTCAGGATCTAATTCTAAAGAATAATGTTATAAACCCCTGTGTGTAATTTGGTCACAAAAAGATAATGCATTGTAGTCTACTATTTAACTTCAAATCCATTTCTGATGTCTGTATCATGTTGTATCTTGCTGAAGTGTTGGTCGTGCAATACAAATCTACCACAGCAGGGTTTTTGATGTATTTTTTGAAAGTCAACAAGTAAACCTGGAACATTGTATATACAGGTAACTGCCAAAAGAAAGGAAACACTTGAGGGATAAATGGGGGATACAAGGTCAATTGAAAGCAGTTGCTTTCACACAGGTGTGGTTCCTGAATTAATTAAGCAATTAAAACATCCCGTCATTCTACCATGGCTAGAAGGAGAGATCTCTGACTTGAGGGGTCTCAAAGGAGCAAAGAGGGGTTTAAAGTGTGTTTGTGTGTCTCAGTCACCAGATCTCAACCCAATCGAATACTTATGGGAGATTCTGGACTGGTACCTGAGACAGCGTTTTCCACAACCATCAACAAAATACCAAATTATATAATTTCTTGTGGAAGAATGGTGTTGCATCCCTCTAATAGATTTCCAGACACTTGTAGAATCTATGCTGATGCGAATTGATGTTGTGATGGTGGCTCATGGTGGCCCAACGCCCTATTAAGACACTTTATGTTGGTGTTTCCTTTATTTTAGCAGTTACCTATATCTCATTATATTAACTTATGTAGAAATGTTCTATTTTATCTAATACTGTTTTACAATATGTTTTTGTTAACGTTTCTGTAATAAAATACTTTTAAACAGAACACTGATCCTTCTTACTCCTTATTTGTATTTATTATACCTTTGTTTAACTAGGCAAGTCAGTTAAGAACACATTCTTATAAACAATGATGGCCTACGAAAAGGCCTCCTGCGGGGACAGGGGCTAGGATTAAAAATACAAATACATTTCATTAAAATATAGGACAAAACACACATCACGACAAGAGAGACAACACAACACTACATAAAAAGAGACCTAAGACAACAACATAGTATCCAGGACAAGGCTTATTCTGTGTCCATGAAACCAGACCTTTTTTTGTCTATTCTAGTTTATTTTTGTAACTTAAAGAGAGACCTAAGATAACAACATAGCATGGCACAACACATGACAACACAGCATGGTACCAACACATGACAATACAGCATGGTACCAACACAATGGGACAACAACATGGTAGCGGCACAACATGGCAGCAGCACAAAACAGGGTACAAACATTATTGGGCACAGACAACAGCACAAAGGGCAAGAAGGTAGAGGCAACATATCACGCAAAGCAGCCCCAACTGTCAGTAAGAGTGTCTGGTGGGATGTAGGCCTATGTATCATATAGCCTACAATATGTGATACAGACCAGGGTTGGGGTCAATTCAAATTGAAGTCTTTCAATTGAGGAAGGGATTTGAATTGAAAATGCCAAAATTGAAAAGAGTTTGACATAAATACACTACATGACCAGAAGTATGTGGACACCTGCTCGTCAAACATCTCATTCCAAAATCATGGGCATTAAATTGGAGTTGGTCCCCCCTTTGCTGCTATAACAGCCTCCTCCACTATTCTGGGAAGGCTTTCAACTAGATGTTGGAACATTGCTGTGGGGACTTGCTTCCATTCAGCCACAAGAGTATTAGTGAGGACGGTCACTGATGTTGGGCGATTAGGCCTGGCTCACAGTCGGCATTCCAATTCAAACCCATTAACCCCAACTCTCATCCAGACCTCTGCTTGAAGAGGACAAAGGGGAACGTTTCATAACACATCTGTTTGGTCTGGTGGACTTAACAAAAATGTGCTCGCTCAACTGATTAGAAGAAGATAGCACTTTTCTGAGCTGAGTGAGTTTGGTGTAACAGTGATGCACCGCTTTATCTCCCAGAGAACAGCTAAGGTCAGCGAAAAAAGTGAGGGGCGGCCACAAATCAATTTAGTTAAAATATGGATTTTTTTTTTTCTGGAGACATTTGTGTTCATGGAGGATTTGTGTTTAATGTTGTAGGTGTGTACTTCCCTATGAAACATTTCAGTCTTGCTTCATCTCCTGGCATGATTAAGTCATGTAAAGTCGACGGCAGGCTGTGAAAACCAACTTCTCCTCTCTACTTTGTCAAAAAACCTGTTAACAATTAATTCAGTTATATAAGATTTGCTTGCTCATGGAGAAACTCTACTTCAGATTCATTATGATGAGTTACAGATATGGCAGTGGTCTCCAACTAATGTTGGAATCTTGTCTTCGGTATTACTTCCTTATACCTACTTCCTTATACCTTCCTGTAACCGATCCAAATTTGCTTACACATTGAATGCTAAAAATGATAATTGAAAATGTCATGATTAAAGAAATGTTATCTCTTAGGACACGTTCTGTCTTTGACCCAGTTGTGTACTCGAGACTCAGAACTGTGTTATAATATAGCCTACGGACAAAATCAGGATCCATAAAATCCTCCTAAATTGGCAGATTTCCAAGGTTGTATAAGGGACCTTTTAGATGTTACAAAACGTTTCAGTGAATTTGGTCCTTTGTCAAATTGGCACGCAAGTTTGGCATCTTATGCAATGAACCGTGGGAGCCGGTAAATGAGTAGTCGAAACCCTGCTAAGGGCAGGTGCCAGGTGAACTTGGATAACCCTTAAACCAGGGATCATCAACTAGATTTAGCCGCAGGACAATTTTTTCTTGAGCGGATGGTCGGGGGGTGGAACATAATTACAAATAATTTGTAGACTGCAAATTGACCGCAAGAACCCCAAACAGATATAATATATAATGATATAATATTTGCTCAGAAAACTTGTGGGGCTAAATTTAAAAAAAATGTCACTTGGGGAAACTTGCCTTAAGCTATAGGGAGATTACCAAGCATTATAACCAAAACATCCTATCTGTGTCCACAAGAGTTGGCTATCTCTTATGTCACATAACCGTCTAATGAAATAAAAGGCCTACAGTATGCTTTGTTGTTTGTCTCCCTCCAGAGGTAGTCTGTTCAAGTTATAGGTTGAGAGTTATCTGCAAGCATCAGATAAGAAACAGCAGGCATATTTAGGGGTTCTCAGCTAAGCTGACATGGTCAAATAACTCAAGCCTAGATAACAACCTAGATTGATAACTTTGTTTTCTAGATTTGCACACAGAAACTAGAGGCCATGAGAAAATTGTTCTAAAAGAATGCCACCGATTGGCCTATAGTTGGCACTGAAGCAGTCTCACATCCTCATATCCGCCGCCCCGTTCGACCTAGACTTAAAACTTTGTATGTAGGTGTCTTTCCTCATGTTAAACAAATTTGCCTCAATTTGATTGGTTAAGACATGGCTGAGAAACTGATAAATCAGGAAATCCGATTTGACGTGTCCATTTAAATCCGTTGTAAATGAACTTCACAGTGACCTATCAACTTGAAGACATTACCATGATTACCATGTTAAGTTTGACATTGAGATCTTTAAAAAATTGTTAAATGAACTATTCCCCTTTTTAGAAACTGTAATGGTAATGCTTAAAACAATAATTAAAAAAAAATAGACTAAAAGTCAGATTCACTCCAAATTTGGTCTTTGGACTCATCACAATCGTCCCTAAAGAGTTTGAGAAAATAACTTTGATGCATTCAAAGATGGCCACATAGATGCATATTAGGACATACGCAAAATATATAGAATTCTTCCTCATGAACTATAGGACCAAATGACACCAAATTTGGAATATAGGCTCATTAGTTTGAGAAAATATGGCTTAGTAACAGTGCCTTGCAAAAGTATTCATCCCCCTTGGCGTTTTTCCTATTTCTTTGCATTACAACCTGTAATTAAAATATTTTTTTATTTGCAATGAAGGACGGTGGTGGCAGCATCGTGCTGAGGTGATGTTTTTCCATCGGCAGGGACTGGGAAACTGGTTATTCAGTTTTTTATATCTAAAAAAATAAGGAAACGATTCATGCTAAATAATCTGCAATAACCTTCTCCTCGTGAACCAAACTTCAGATTCACTACATTTTGTTTTTAGACTCATGATCGCACATAAACGAAGATAGTTCCTACATGATAGAGTTCTTACTTTGTTATCCAACTGATCTTGTGTCCTTTCAGTCATACTGTGAACCCCATTCATTGCTGCTCACAGACTTATTTCAAGTTTGTCACTCCGACCATGTCACCCACAGTGGCGTGTATTCAAAATTGACCAATAAAACAATTCAAAAAAATAAAATAATGTATCTTTCGTCTCTGTGCTTCATAATTTTCTTTCAGTTTGCAAGAGACTGAATGTACTATATCACCAGAGAAAGCATCCGAGGGAGCGAAACAGTACCCCTCTATATCTGTATGTGTAGGCCATCTATCTGATGCTGTCTGGTCAAAAGGAATATGACATTGTTGCCGCCAGTAGCATTGTACGCAGGGGAAGCCAGCGAGCATTTGGCCTCCCTTGATAAAAAAGTATAAAATAATAGCCAATCAACCGTTGAGCTAAACTGAGGGAACTCAGCTATGAATGGTCCAGGCGCATCACAAAAAGTGTCAAGGGAAGCTAGTTTGGATTTGGATTCACTAAAGTCACATCGAGAGCAAAACGCATGACAGAAAATAAAACTTGAATTGTAGCCTTGTGTTGTTGTCCTCTGGTTGCTAGTTCACTAAATTAGACATGGATGGAAATAGGGATTTGGACTTGTGGTTTTACTTAATTCTCCCTACTGGCCAATAACGTCAAATCTGATCCAACCATTAATTCATACATTGTGCCCCTGGCTTGAGAGGATGGAAGTTCGATATGTAGCCAGATGTAGTAGGCTAATGTTAACTAGCTGGCCTGGCTCATTGTTGCCAATGAAAAAGTTAGGCTAGCGAGAAAGCATTTTAGCCAGGTAGCCTACGAAAACAAAAAATAAAAGCGTGTACTGTACGAGTCAGACTGCTTCGTCAACATGAGAGGAAGGTGGCATTGGCATTTCTCTACAAATAGGGTGTCAGCATGTTTTTTCTACTTGCACAAACACGTGCACGTACATACGCACAGAGAAGTCAGAATTATGGACAGCTACATCATATTTAGCTTACTTTGATTGCCCTAAATTGTTTTTGGAATCATTTAGTTGTAGACTAAGCATAGGTGATTTGATGATGTTGAAGTGGTTGCTGGAATAGTGGAGGCAGCTCCTGTTTTCTTTGCGGTAACTCTGGTTCTAAATCAAGTTGTTTAGTAGTCCGAAAATGTTGGAAGCATTCACTTGCTTGACCATGCTGTAAGTCATGTAACAGAGGTTGCTCTCCGGATTTATGATGAAACATAGGTGTGGTTGAATTTATTCTGTCAATGCATCTTATTGTCTCGGCCTTAGGCCAATACGTTTGCAAGGCATATGAACCAACGGCTTATAGAGCAAACAAACGCAATTATCACAACATATAGGTTGTAATACGGTAATAATTTTTTTTTTAAAGATGGGGGTGGGCCTTGCCCAGTGATTTTACCCACACACCCTACCCCCACAACAATTTAAGCGATTATGACAATGGTTATATTATTGATTTGAGAATACCAAAATTAATTCAAAGGCATTTATTACAAAAAAAATCATGACAAAATGAATGTACAAATAAATGTAGCCCTTGGTTGTATGAATGCATCTCAGTTGGGTACAGTCGTCCTGAGGATTTTTATGTCATCGGCAGGTCGGTCTTGTGTGTTTGTTTCCACCATGCCGACGCGGTTGACCACTGCCATACCTTGGCATACCCTCCCAAAGATACTGTGCTTCCCATCCAACCACTGAGTAGGCCCCAGGGTCAGGAAGAACTGGCTTCCATTTGTATCTGGTCCTGCATTGGCCATCGCTAGGATCCCTGCACCTAGGGAGAGAGCATCATAAGAGAGCAGTAGAAAGCACCATAAAAATACTACATTTTGGTACTATGATATGTTTTTTTCAATTCATTACTGTGAGACTATTGTTACCTGTGAATTTCAGGTCGGGGTGAAGTTCATCTTCAAACTCTTTGCCAAATATGGAGGCACCGCCACGACCTATAAGCAACACACATTACAGGGAGTAAGAATCTGATGTTGACATCAACAGATTTAGTCATCATTTGAGTTAGTGGCTCTTCTTTTCTGTCTCCCTGGAACATTCTGAATGCATCAAAAAAGAAAGTGAACAGCTGATTCATGCTCAGGAAGACAAAAGTCTGGCAGTGGAACAAGTGGCATTCTGAAGAATTTCTCCAGGCCTCATCTATGTTAGTGTGTATATATCTGTGTGTGTGTGTCTGTCTCACCTGTTCCTGTGGGGTCTCCTCCCTGCACCATGAAGTCCTTGATGATACGATGAAACTTTGTGTTGTTATAGTAACCTCTCCTGGCCAACTCAGAAAAGTTTTTGCAGGTTTTGGGAGCATGTCTCCAGTATAGTTCCACTGCAATTGTACCCATTCTGGAACACAAGACAGGGCATGACATGTTGCTAAGATGGAGCATTCATTTTCCATCGGATATTAAATTAACCAATGGACAGCATTTGGTATTCGAAAAACATGATTTGCGTAACTCCGAACGAGTTAGCTAACTAGCTAACGTTAGCTATTCATTCACTCAAAACATTTAGCTAAGGTTAGTTAGGCTAGCAAGCTATGAGAACTTACGTTGTCTCCAGGCTCACTGTGGGTGGCTGCCAGGTATCTGGTGGTATTCCCGACATGGTGACTAAACAAATCTAGAGTAATTGTATAAATAAATATACTAAAACTGCAAAGTAGCGAATATTGTGCGCTGTATCAATGAAAACTGTCTAACGGCAACTGTGGTAGAAACCGGAAGTAATACCCCCGTATGTGCACTGTGCCGGAAATGCATTTTCTTTATTTCCTGAGTTCAGAATGGAACTTTACCGCCACCTAGTGCACAAAAAGTATAGTACAACGACTGAAGATATAAGCTTTTTTTTAGCGGTAGATATATATTTTAAAAATTGAGACTCCCATCTATGCTTCATGTGTGGCAGCATCAGTCTGTTCTAGGTGGTGTAATCATGCTTAATCAGCAATTATAAACTGGGTGGTTAGAGCCCTGAATGATGATTGGCTGACAGCCGTGGTATATCAGACCTTATACCACAAGGGTATAACAAAACATTTATTTTTACTGCTCCAATTACGTTAGTATCCAGTTTATAATAGCAACAAGGCACCTCAGTGGTTTGTGATATATGGCCAATATACCACGGCTAAGGGCTGTGTCCAGGCACTCTGCGTTGTGTTGTGCATAAGAACAGCCCTTAGCTGTGGTATATTGGCCATATACCACACCCCTTCTGGCATTATTACTTAATAATATGTGTGTGTGTGAGTTGCTCAGTGTGTGCGTGTGTGTATGTGTTTGTGGGTGGGTGGGTGGGTGGGTGGGTGTGAATTCGTGGGGGCTCGCTCATGCTGTTTATAATGATTCATATGATAATGAAAAGCACAAAAGAACGTTGATGACCTTTATTAACATAATCAACTAAATACTGTCAGCAAATATCTGTTCAAGACATTTTACATACAAATACATAATTCCACCAAAAAATGGACCTGCAATTAAACATTCTAAGCCAGTAATTGGAGAAATCATTGAGGGGTGAAAAAACATCACATGACCCGATACCAGTTCATTTGTACAGGATTGTCCAAGAGACTGACAGAGAAAGAGCGATGAGACACCTTGTAATGGACGGCATTACCAGACAGTATTAGACAGAGTAGCTAGATCTAAACTTGTCTGGTAAGACGACAATTACAAGGTTAAGGTAGGAGCATCAGAGGAAAGTAGCCAGGGTCTTTGTAGCTACAGCAGCTTGATGACAGACAAGCTGTGAAGACAGAAGACAGAAATGTTGGAGAATTGGAATAGTTTATAGAAATACATCAAGGTACCAGTGGTGAAAAATGTAAAAATCTATCAGAGTTAATAGTTTATCAGTGGAGCAAAACATGTCAAAAGGCAAGATGACACAATCTTTCAATAATTTGAACTTTAAAAGGACATGCAAATGAATGATGTAATTGGCCTACAATTTCAGAGAACAGAATGAGTACGCAAAGAGGTGATTCGATATCTGTGTGTTAAACCAGAACTCAGAAGTACAGCCCTTGACAAACATCACCTTTGAAACACCTCAATCACCTTCTGCTTTTATCTCTGTTGTCCATTGACTTGTACAGTCAACCTATTGTTTGAGAACACACAGTCTGATAAAATGATTCAAATTATAATATAATAAAATATGCCATTGAGCAGACTCTTTTATCCAAAGCGAATTACAGTCATCTGTGCATACATTTTCAAATCAAAGTTTATTGACTGCATACACAGATTTGCAGAAATTATTGTAGATGGAGCAGAATGCAAAATAATAAAACAATATACACATTATCCAGAAAAATATAAATATCGGAAGTTTCTATGTCAAAGACTGGAATATAAATATATACAGTACCAGTCAAAAGTTTGGACACACCTACTCATTCAAAGGTTTTTCTTTATTTTTATATATCTTCTACATTGTAGAATAATAGTGAAGACATCAAAACTAGGAAATAACAGACATGGAATAATGTAGTAACCAAAAAAGTATTTTAGATTTTAGATTATTCAAAGTAGCCACCCTTTGCCTTGATGACAGCTTTGCACACTCTTGGCATTCTCTCAGCCAGCTTCATGAGGAATGCTTCTCCAACAGCCATGCTGGTTAAGTGTGCCTTGAGTTCTAAATTCATCGCTGACAGTGTCACCAGCAAAGACCCCCACACCTCCTGCTCCATGCTTCACGGTGGGAACCACACATGCAGAGATCATCTGTTCACCTACTCTGCGTCTCACAAAGACACTGTGGTTGGAAACAAAAATCTCATATTTGCACTCATCAGACCAAAGGACAGATTTACACCAGTCTAATGTCCATTGCTCATGTTCCTTTGCCCAAGCAAGTCTCTTCTTATTATTGGTGTCCATTAGTAGTGGTTTCTTTGCAGCAATTCCACCATGAAGACCTGATTCATGCTTTCTCCTCTGAACAGTTGATGTTGAGATGTGTCTGTTACTTGAACTCTGTGAAGTATTTATTTGGGCTGCAATCTGAGGTTGGTAACTCTAATGAACTTATCCTCTGCATCAGAGGAAACTCTGGGTCTTCCTTTCCTGTGGCGGTCCTCATGAGAGCCAGTATCATCATAGCACTTGATGGTGTTTGCGACTGTGCCTGAAGAAACTTTCAAAGTTCTTGAAATGTTCTGCATGGACAGACCTTCATGTCTTAAAGTAACGATGGACTGTCGTTTTACTTTGCTTATTTGAGCTGTTCTTGCCATAATATGGACTTGGTCTTTCACCAAATAGGGCTAGCTTCTGTATACCACCCCTACCTTGTCACAACACAACATTGTCTCAAACGCATTAAGAAGTAAAGAAATTCCACAAATTAACTTTTAACAAGGAACACCTGTTAACTGAAATGCATTCCAGGTGACTACGTCATGAAGCTGGTTGAGAGTATGCCAAGAGTGTGCAAACCTGTGAGTGGCTACATTGAAGAATCTCAAATCTCAAATAACACTTTAACATTTTTTGGGTTACTAAATGATTCTGTATGTGTTATTTCATAGTTTGCATGTCTTAATTATTATTTTACAATGTAGAAAATAGTAAATATAAAGAAAAACCCTTGAATGAGTAGGTGTGTCTAAACTTTTGACTGGTACTGTATACAGTATGCATATAATGTAGTGTGTTAGACAGCATATTAATAGAAAAGATGCGTACAACAGTAGTTATATAGGATGATCCATGACTAAAATACAGTATATACATATAGAGTGGGTAAAACAGTATGTAAACATTAATGTTACCAGTTTTCAATGACTCTATGTACAGCTGTCTCTAAGGGTAGAGTACCAGGTGGGAGCAGCCTAGTTCCTCGTCTCCCTTCACTTTTCCTTGAAAAATAGTGTGTTGAATAGAAAAACAGGCCAATTGGTTGAGAGTTATAAATAGGTTGAGAGTTATAAAAGAGAATAGAGAGAGAGAGAGAGAGAGAGAGAGAGTATGAGAGTAGGAGAGCAATAGAGATCGTTCTGTTTATTTTTCTCACACAGATCTCAGGTGTCAGCTACACAATATGCCACGCAGGTACAGTAGCGCTGGACCAATCACAAGCCAACTAAAGCACAGGCTCAGCTCCGACTGGGGGAGGGGTAGAGGAAGTGGCTCCTACTGCAACAGTAATTTCACTGGTATTCTTTAACTACTGGGTGGGGTGGAAAATCTACACAAAAGGCAGGAGGTAGGAAGGAACTACCTATCACAAAAGGGGGGTTAGGCAGAAGGTGTTCACCACAGACAGCGTCAATCTCTTTTCCTATGGGACTATCTCTGTCAGCCTTCACTGTCTAGTGTGTGTCACCTGTTCTGGTTGTTGTTCCATCATCTTATTATTTACCTATGTAGTCCTTTAAAAATAACTACCCTACTACAGCATCCATATTTTCATGTGCTGTACTGTAAACTGGAGATCACCTGATTTGGAGTCTACAACTGAACTATGACAATGCCATACAAGGGCCTCACTATTGCACATATAGCATTGACCAGAAAATGTACCAAAAACTATTTACAAACAGCAAATGCTTCCTGCTTCAGGTATGCTACAGTGCCGTTGCACCCCTATTGGTTGTTGGGATTATTGATGTGGTTGTTTGAAGGTCTTTCAGGGAACATCATTACCAGACAGTGTTAGAACATCTGTGTACAGCCGAGCACTGTCAGGTAAGATGTGTCCTGGAAGCCAGAGAAAGTGAATATCAAAAGCACATAACTATATCTATCTATATCCAACTCAGAGCATATCTAAGTCTACACAACCCTTAGAATACTACTCAAAGCTACCAGCAACTCATAAGATATTACTACTGGCTCAAGGACTAAGAAAATGCAGTGCTAAACGGGATTGTGTTTGTGTGTTATGTGTTGACTCTATGACGCTTGCAGGGGGTCATCATCATCATTACCAGGCAGTATTAGAGAGAGTTATGACATCCAAAACTGCCTTGTAAGATGGAGATGGCCATCCAAATATCAACATTTCATTTACAAGAGCAACACAGATGCGGACAGTGTCAATAGGGGAGGCTACTGGTCCAGAAAAGCACTTACTGACTGCTGTGTTTACCAACCCTGACGGATTTTTTTGATGGTTTCATTCAATAATTGTGCAACAACATCAGTAGACTAAGTCACTGTTAATAATTATCCAAACGCTACAAAACCGTTCCTTTTTATGATCCAAGAACCTAAACTATCATTTAAGAGGCTGCGGTTTTACAAAAGTTCCTTGACGTTATGCGATCTGCGCTGTTAGTTTTAAAAAGTATGGCACTGGGCCATCGCAAAGTCAAGCTTCAGCTGCATCAAACCGCTAAAGTATGATGTCAATCATTTAGTATTCTAGAGTACCACAGTGACAGGAATATCAGAAAAACTGGACTGACTTCAGAAATCAGACTACTGTCATGTCTAGATTTATCAGAGTATGTCATAGTTAGGGTTGCAAAGCCACCGGTAATTTACTGAAGTTACTGGAATCTTAAGGAATTTTGGTAATGAACAGAAAATCTATGGCAATCTATTGTAACTTTGGTAATTTATACTTGAATAACTTTTTAAAAAATGTATTCATATATAGTATTCATTTTTTTATATATCTGTGGCCACGCTGTCCATGAGTTTCTAGTAAATAGGCCATATGGTTCAAGAGAAAATCGCCCAATTAATAATAAGCATCTGATCAACAATGGCATTATTTTCAATGTTATTATTTTTAATGGAATTCTTCTAACTATTGACTGTCTTCCATATACTAACAACTGCCACCAATTAGAAGATCAAACATTGACAACAAATACATAATGACATAGTCAAATAAATAAAAGTGTGTAAAAAAAAATCTTAAGGATATTTCATGCTGAAACCCTCATATTAAACACCAATGGTGTTCACTAAGTTGATGGTTTATATTTAGGATAGTGTTTTACAGCTTTGTCATTTAATTGTTTATTTTTTAAATCTCTTATTTCATTATTTCATATATTTTACATGTGATAAAGCCACACAGAGGGTCAGAGATTATTACAGACATCTGAAGTACCCAAATGGGCCACTACATGTCTTGCAATAGATTACATAACATCCTTGAAAGAACCCAAAATTCCGGCAGTTTACTGGTAAATGTGAAAGTTTCCAGAAATATACCCTCCCTTTGCAATCCTAGTCATACTAGATTATGACTGTTGAACCATAATAGAGTTAACTATATTATTTCTTTATCATTGCCACATTGGCAAACTGCCAGCAACATTGTAGAATGCCCTCATTGACATTTCATGGCAAACATTATACATTACACAACAGCTACAGTGCCTTCAGAAAGTATTCAAACCCCTTTGCTTTTTACACATTTTGTTGTGTTGTTGTAGCCTGAATTTGATTAAATTGAGGTTTGGTGTCACTGATCTAAACACAATATTGTATAATGTCAAAGTGGAATTAAAAGCTGAAATGTCTTGAGTCAATGACTATTCAACCACTTTGTTATGGCAAGCCTAAATACCTATATGTACAAACTGTATGCACTGTGCACAAATCACACTGTTCCTGCACTGGTAAATACATTATCATAGCATTTAAAAATTGTTATTGTGTTATTTTACCATATACATATTGTCCAATTACATTAGCCCTTTCATGTGAAGTAACATTACTTTCAGTAGTAGATGTTTGACAGTCTACAAGTAAAATATTGTTTGATCTCTTTCTTTTGGGGCGGCAGGTAGCCTAGTGGATAGAGCGTTGAGCCAGTAACCAAAAAGTTGCTGGATCAAATCCCCTGAGCAGACAAGGTAAAAATCTGCCCCTGAACAAGGCAGTTAACCCACTGTTCCCCGGCAGGCCGTCATTGTAAATAATAATTTGTTCTTGACTGACTTGCCTAGTTAAATAAAGGTGAAAAATATATATATTTAAAAATTAATTAATGTTCAAAATACATAGCCTCCATTGCTGTCAGAACAAGCATAAAGAAAAGGTTTTGCTCTGAAACAAGCAAAGCAAACATTACTTGATGCAAATGTTGTGAGAGCAGGAAAGGTTGTATGGCAGTGGGAGCAGGTGAAAATGTTGGACAATACTCTGGGAGAGGGGGACTGAGAAGGAAATCAAACAGAAACACTTGTAATCTTACCGTTGTGAATAGAGCAGTATTATTTTTTTTAAGTCAGGAGTTGTAAAAGGAGAAAGTAGAGGGGGACATATCTCAAATTTCCCCTTGGAGCCCAAGAGAGAGCCACATCCAGTCTCTCTCGGGTCATTCAAGGCCCCATGAAAGGCAAACCCCACAGACATGCCCTGATCCCTCCCAGTCATCAGCCAGGCACCATTTCAGTAGACAGACCAGCACTAGAGGCCCTCAGTGGGAGAAAAGGAGAGAGGGAAAGAAAATAGAGAACAAATATTTTAGGAGGCTGAAAGTACAATTAAACAAGGAAGCAATTTGAAACACAAACAATTTACATATTTGGACTCTATCAAATAATAATCTGATCCTTATCCCTAGTCTTGTCCCTAATCTATCCCCGGGTCTAAGGAGGATGTGATATTATATTCTCCTTGGATTAAATTGTTTTCAATACTCCTGAGTAAAACCTTACTATAGGGTTAACATGACGTTTTAACAATAATAGCTTTGCTCTTGAATAATTTAATAAACCTCTAAATTGTTTGAACAGTATTTTGATACATTTCAACTGATACAAATATAGATATGACTTTACGCAATATGCAAAAATCTATTTTGCTTCAAAGCCATACTGGTAAATCAGCATCTGCATGGTCACCACCTACCCTGAGTGTTTTGCATGCGCGAACAAACAGAAATGAAACAAAGGACCCAACCGGGTGCTTAGTCATTCTGACAAAATGGCTGCACGGTCTTAAAACCACACAAAACCAAGCTATGCACTACTTGACCTCTCACCTGTGAACAACATTATATCCTTATACATTTTTACCACACGTAGTGTATATGAGGCTATGCACATCGCCACATGATGTATCTTATTCTCGCAGGAGGAAATCATAAAAAGCCATATACAATGATATCTTGAGAAAATGACATTATCATTACCTGTAGATGACAGGTGTTGGTTGTGTATACAGTAGCATCAACTACTGCCTAAAACAGACTGTTTTAATGCATTTTCCTATCGCATCTTCCAGTTGAATGAGAAGGGGGAAAGCTCCTATTTAGTCTCTTCTCTAATCATACCAGTAAAAAACAAGTAAGAACAAGCCTGACCAGAGCCTTTTGAAGTTATTCTGTGAGAAGAGCAAGCATGCCAGTTACATCTACTGTACTGAAAATAACTCTCTGCCTTTTCCCCTGTAAATCTGGAGCTGAACAATTGTCTGAGTAGAATTTGTTTTTAAATCACTGAATAGAGAAACTGTCTTTTTACAGCATATCAACCACAGCATCAAGTAAATTCATCCATGAGAGGCCATCATGATTTGCTTATCCTGTACATAGTGGTATTGAGAAACTGTTGACACAACTCATTCTGTTGAGAGGTTTTAGACATATGTGCCGTAACTGGTTTGTCTAGTCAAAGAATAGAGGTTTTCCATTCTCCTCTGTTTAGAGCATAAACTAGGGAGAGAGGCTTCCTCCGTGAAATGACAGGTGTCTCTAATCTGATGCCATCACAGTCAAACACCCTTCAAACTTGACTTGTTTTCCCATAAGAAAAATCTTACTGCAGATAAGTAAAACAGGAAAATATACAAATACAATATACAAATACGGTCCTTAAAATAATATTATTCTGTGGTAGTGATATGATTATTTTCAAAAAGTCCCTTGCATAAAAGTTAAAGTAAAAAATCTGACAACAATTAAGAAAAAAGTATAAAGATATGACTGTTTAAAAACTTTGGTTTTATAATTACGAGGTACTCTATCCTTCCTTGGAGCAGCCAGAGAGCCAGAAGACATAACAAGAGATACCATTGTGTTGCCGGGTCTTGTTGTGTTTTTTCTTCCTCTTCCCTCTTTCCTCTTCTTGCTGAACGATGAATGATTTCTTCCATTAGTGGGTCAGATTCAAAAGGCAGAGGCCTCCGAGATTCAGGAGATCAGTTGATCAGTTGATGTAGAAGGAAGACATCAGAGGTAGAGGTTTCGGGTGATGTCCATCGACAAGGGGCCCCGAAGTGGTTATGATGTTACCTGGTTAAGCTCCTAATGCAAAGAGTCTCAGTTTGTAAAGGGCTTGGTTTACATGTACACCTACCAGCCCTACCTCAGTGTCTCTCCACGATGTAACCAATCACCTTGCACCAAGCACCAAGCAGGTGTGTCTCCTTCACTGTGATTGGTCGGGTCAACCTACTGAGAGTCCACTGGGGTATGTGTGTTCGTGCATGTATGACATCAGCTTTACAGTTGAGAACCACGCCTTATCCGGCATGGCTTCTCTTCCTCGTCTCAAACACGCCTTTTCCCTATGACCTGAGCTCACGTTGAAGATTCAAATGAATTAACAAAGTGCATGGCTATACAGAACAACATCATAATTGAACTACTATTGGAGTGTAACACAGTAAAAGGTACAAGGTATAAGTAATAGTAAAACCTTGAGGTAAAAGTACATTCTTGGTCAGAATACATACATACATCTATCTAATCATATTCTCTAAAGCAGTATCTAAACATATTCTCTAAGGCAGTACTAACATACAGTACCTCACTCAACTGATCAAGGGCTTGATGATTAGTTGATTTGTTAAACTCAGGTGTGCTGGACTAGTACTAAACTGAAATAAAATAAACCGGCGCACTGTTTGGGTCCCTGCAGGTAAAACTGGTGAAAGGCCATGGAGTCATAGACATGGTGGTACTGAAATGAACTGAGAGAAAAGACCACCAGACCAGCTTTACAAACCTGTAACACTGACTGGAGGTCTATACAGCTGAGCTATATAGGGCTGTGTCAATTTAGCTGATAGCCTAGCAACAGTTTTCTTTTTTTGACTGGTTTAACTATACACTCCCCTACTTATTTATTTGGTTTAACTATACACTCCCCTACTTATTTATTTGGTTTAACTATACACTCCCCTACTTATTTATTTGGTTTAACTATTACACTCCCCTTCTTATTTATTTGGTTTAACTATACACTCCCCTACTTATTTATTTGGTTTAACTATACATTCCCCTACTTATTTATTTGGTTTAACTATACACTCCCCTACTTATTTATTTGGTTTAACTATTACACTCCCCTTCTTATTTATTTGGTTTAACTATACACTCCCCTACTTATTTATTTGGTTTAACGATACACTCCCCTACTTATTTATTTGGTTTAACTATACACTTCCCTACTTATTTATTTGGTTTAACTATACACTCCCCTACTTATTTATTTGGTTTAACTATACATTCCCCTACTTATTTATTTGGTTTAACTATACACTCCCCTACTTATTTATTTGGTTTAACTATACACTCCCCTACTTATTTATTTGGTTTAACTATACACTCCCCTACTTATTTATTTGGTTTAACTATACACTCCCCTACTTATTTATTTGGTTTAACTATACACTTCCCTACTTATTTATTTGGTTTAACTATACACTCCCCTACTTATTTATTTGGTTTAACTATACACTCCCCTACTTATTTATTTGGTTTAACTATACACTCCCCTACTTATTTATTTGGACAGTGAAGCTAAAACTTTTCATTTGCTCTATGCTCCGGAATTTTGGATGTGAGATCAAATGTTTCATATAAATTGACAATACAGAACATAACCTTTCATTTGTTTCACCATTTAGAAATGAAAGCACTTTATGCGCTTGTCCCCCCCTCCCCCATTGGAAGGTGTCATAAGTATTTGGACAAATTCACTTATGTGTATTAAAGTAGTCAAAAGTGTCGAATTTGGTCCCATATCCATAGCACACAATGATTACAGCTTGTGGCTATACAAACTTGCTGGGTACATTTGCTGTTTGTTTTGGTTGTGTTTCAGAGCATGTTGTGCCCAATAGAAATGAATGGTACATCATGTATTGTGTAATTTTGGAGTCACTTGTTGATAATAAGAATAGAATATGTTTATAAACACTTCTAGAACCCATTTAATCCCATCGGTGAAAAATGGAGAGATAAAACTTTTTTTTTTTACTTTACAGGCTCTAGAGATTAAAGTTGTACTTATCAACAGTCATGTATTATGCATTACTAAGTTGTGAAGTATGATTCAGAGAAGTTTCATAGGATTTCTCTAAATTGTCACAAGAACAAGCATACTGTAATGATATGCGCTGAGAGTCGGGAAGCAAATTCAGGGAGTGAGTGTTTTAATAAAATAAACATAATCCAAAACGAGAACCACTAACAGCCCACAGACATGAAACAAACTGAAACAATGACACCTGGGGAAGGAACCAAAGGGAGTGGCATATATAGGGAAGGTAATCAGGGAAGTGATGGAGTCCAGGTGAGTCTGACGACGCGCAGGTGCGCATAACAATGTTGGCGGGTGTGCGCCATAACGAGCAGCCTGGTGACCTAGAGGCCGGAGAGGGAGCACACATGACACATACATTTCCAAGGCCTACTTCTAAGGACAAATTTGGCACCAGAAGTCTGTATTCAACAGCTTGAAAAAAAAATACTTCGATATTTTTTTTTGTAACATATATTTTTGTAAATATAATGTTTAAAGGCACTAGCTACTGTAGATAACATATGTGCCTTCATTTTCAATACATTGAATCCATGATGCTCGTGGTATATGAAAATATCTCAGCAGTTACATTTATGACCAATGGGAAAATACAGTGTCTCTAACTTATTATATATATTTAATCATATAAGATTATTTATTTTTTCAGTAGATTGAAGGTGAGTTGGTTATAGATATACTTGATCAAGATGATCTTACAGATTATTTTACCATTATCCATTAGCCTTTACATACAATATATATATACAAAAGTATGTGGACACCCCTTCAAATTTCAGCCACACCCGTTGCTGACAGGTGTATAAAATCGAGCACACAGCCATGCAATCTCCATAGACAAACCTTGGCATGAGAATGGCCTTACTGAAGAGCTCAGTGACTTTCAACGTGGTACCGTCATAGGAAGTGAACTTTCCAACAAGTCCATTTGTAAAATGTCTGCCCTGCTAGAGCTGCCCCGGTCAACTGTAAGTGCTGTTGTTGTGAAGTGGAAATGTCTAGGAGCAACAACGGCTCATCCAAGAAGCGATAGATCACACAAGCTCACAGAACGGGACCGCCAAATGCTGAAACGCGTAGCAACACTCACTACTGCGTTCCACACGGCCTCTAGAAGCAACATACCTTTTTTACTTGTAAAAATATAAATAAATATGGATGACATTTTAGTGTCACTAATGGCATACAAATTTGGGAATAAGTGGGTTAATGTGGATGCTACCATGATAACAGATCATCATATGTGGATTGTGAATAATGATGAGAAAGTTACAGAGGCACAAAGATCATACCCCCAAGATATGCTAACCTCTCATCATGACCAATAACAGGGGAGGGCAGCATTTTTGGGGGGTTATGATCTTTGTGAATTTGTGCAAATACTTATGAAAAAAATAACACATTTCAAATGGGGAGACTAGATACATAAAGTGCTTTCATTTCTAAACAGTAAAACAGATACGTATGTTAGAATATACCCTAATATAAAAGATGTCATTCTGTGCTATCGCCTCATATGAAACATCTTATCTCAAATCCAAAATGCTGGAGGATAGGGCGCAAAAAAATGTTTGCTTCACTTCCAAATAAATACAGAGGGGAGTATATCTCCTCAACAATTCCTTTTTCATTTGTGTTTTTAGATTTCATACATTTTTATGGTTTATTTTTGTTTATGTGTCATTGATCAGGTTGCATGACACACAACTAATCTTACCTCACATAAAACCACGAATAAGCAATACAGAACCAGCCACTAACAACTAGTATCTAATATTTTTGATAAATTATTCAAACAATAAACTCTACATTTAAATATTTCATTAGCTCTAATATTTAACTCTAGTCCACTGTATAATAGCAGACAAAGGCTTTGAGATCTTCCATTTGGTGTGACTGTGAGTTCATCTTTGGGCATGGGGTAATCATCAGAGAACACATGCACCCAAGCAACAAGGCTGTGCTCTGACTTGCACTCCCAGGTAATTGGGCCCAGCAGGATGTTTGTGCACCAGGTGGGGCAGTGCAGGGGATTCAAATGACTACCCCCAGAGCCCCATGGGACCAGGTGAATCTGGGAAGCAAAGCAGTAACCAAACAAGCCAATTAACTGGCTGATTCCACTTCCAACTTAAGACATCTGCCTTCCATTGATTATACAGTGGTTAAACCACAAACAAATTGTCAAACATTGTCAATCCCATGACTTCACTCAGACACTCCAGTACCTCCCTGCCTTTATACATAATACATAAAGAAGATCACCCAGAGACAGATGTCATGTCCCAGCTACAGGTGGATGGGGGTTGTGGGAATGATGTAGCCACTGGTACACAGACAGACAGAGACAGACCCTATGGAGATGGTGAGTTCAGCTCAGGGAGTCCTGTTACGACAGTGTAACCATGGGTACCAAGCCACACAAACACACCGCCCTGAAGGTACTGTACCTTTATCCCTGATGTTGTTTCATCATTCTCATAAAGACGAAGAAAGAATATGTCAGTGCATTTGACCAACAACACATTTTATCTTTGTTATTCTATATGATTTAACCAAATATTGTATACAAGTGGAAGTAGTAGAAAGCCATGTTGACTGCCAAGACCATATAAGACTTCCTGTGCTGTATAGCTCATAAAAGACACCGATTACATACAGTATAGTGTACACAGTGTGCTGTGCCTGCCAGCTGAGAGAAATTGGGGCACAGCCAGGGAGACTGCGTGAAAAAGCAAAAATGTATTCCCAAGTATAGTATACTGTACCAGTCCATAGAGCAAGTTACAGTAGGCCTACATATCACCAAGGGTTACACATAGAGATCCTAGTATTCTAATTCCTAATTCTATGGGGTTACATTGGGGAGGAAAAGCAAAGTGATCTCATTAGGCTTCTGGAGTCGGGTGGGGAATAATATTTCTTTGCGGCATTTTCATTCAGTATTGTATCTATTGTTTTCAACATAGTTTGCCTATAATTATCATATTACTGTATAGGAATGTCTTGAGAATGGAGAGAAGAAGATAGAGGGTATGTGAGTAAAGGCACAAAGGCTGACATAGTGACAACAACAAAAAAGAAAAGGGGAGAGGTGGGTTTCAGGAAGATGGACTGAGTAAGACTTTCAGGGGTTGGGGGAAGATAGAGATGAAGAGATGTAGCCCTAGTTGTCCAGGTGGCCATCTTTGACTTTGACTTTGTGCTCAACGTCATGTAGGAAAAAGCTCAAAGTAAACTGGGGTATAGGCTAAATAACAATCTATCCTGAAGACGACCATTATGTCAGTCCAGATACAGTATTCATTTACTAGTCTATGATTTATGATTTACTCTCAGTGCATCAAAGGCCCACTCAAAGGTACACTCATCCATGACATGCCATTTCCATTGCTATTCACACAGCCGTAACTGGAAACGAGGAACACCTATGTGAGAATGCGGTTCATTGACTACAGTTCAGCATTCAACACTATTGTTCCCTCCAAGCTCGACACCAAGCTCAGAGCCCTGGGTCTGAAAACCACCCTCTGCAACTGGATTCTGGACTTTCTGATAGGCAGTCCACAGGTTGTGAGAATTGGCAACAACACCTCCTCCACACTGACTCTTAAAAGGCTCTGCATAGTCAATCTGGGGTCTGAAGTGGCTGTACAGCATTTACTGCGATGCAGCCTCCGCAGACGTCAGGGCTTTCATACTTCTTGCGCTTAGCGGAGCAGAACAGAGCTGTTGTGAAGGAAGTTGTCAAGGAAGTGAGTTTGTATTTATACAGGACCTACCGCCCCCACCTACCATCAACCAATCATGTCAACGCGGAGCTATACGGAGCGCTCCGCATTGTCACAAAAATTGAGAGGTGCACGGTGATGCGGTACGGAGTTTGATTTGGCTTCTGCATGCCTTCCATCGGGTGGTGAAGATGGCCCAGTACATCACTGGGACCGTGCTCCCACCCATCCAAGACATCTACTCAAAAAAGTGCCTGAGGAAGGCACGCAGCATCATCAAGGAACCCACACCCCAGCCACAAGTTGTTCGCTCCCTTACAGTCAGGCAGATGGTATCGGAGCATGAGATCTGATACCAACAGACTCAGAGACAGTTTCTATCCACAAGCCATTAGACTGCTGAACACTTGAACTGGATTGACCACCTGCTCTGATTCTCTGCACCATAGCACACAAGCACTCACTCATGCACACACACACCCACCCACCCACACAGACATACACACACACACACATACATTCATGCTACACATACATCACAACTGCTGCTACCAGACTCTTATTATACTGCTCAATTTATACACTTGACCCCCATCCCCCCTTCCCCAATACACATGTAACACAGGAGGTTGGTGGCACCTTAATCAGGGGTGTCCGGACCCCTCAACAGCCTCCACTGACTTGTAAATATCGGACTATAAATATAAACATAAATATAAACATAGTTAAAAATCTGTTGTTCTGCCCCTGAACAAAGCAGTTAACCCACTGTTCCTAGGCTGTCATTGAAAATAAGAATTTGTTCTAATTAACTGACATGCCTAGTTAAATAAAGGTCAAATAAAAATCATGTTTAAAAATGGATCCTTCCTGTATTATATGTATGCTAAAATGTTTACTCTATTCTAAGCCATTTACTTTATGTTCCATTCTCGAGAAGGAACCTTCAAGTAAGCATTTCGTTGGACGATGTATGCCATGCTTATCCCATACACACGACTTCAATAAAACTTTACATTTGAAACTGTAGGCCCTACTCCTAAGCCATAGTGGCGGTGTGGAGCTTTGTTGTTGATGATTCCAGAGAAGAAGAGCAAAACACGGAAAGGTTTACAGCCACAAAGTGACTATATCACTCAAATGTGCTATTTGGTCTACATTTAAAGTTATGGTTAGTCATAAGGTTAGCAGTGCAGTTAAGGTTAGGGTTAAGGTTATCTTTAAAATCACATTTTACGAAGCGAAGTTGTAGAAATGGGCGGGGTTTATGACTTTGTGGCTGTGGTAACTAGTGACGTTCCCAGAGAAAAGGAACAAGCGGAAATCTCTTTGCGACGCCTCTCAGAACTTCGCACTGAACTCGCCGGCATCTCGAGAAAGACTGCTCTTCCTGTCACCTTGACCTCTATTTTAATTACAAAGGTAAGTGACTACCCACATTCATCTGTTTGGTGAGAAAACTTAGTGTATTCACAATATTCAAACCGTTTTGAAGGCAGAGCTCTGAGTTGTTCCTATTGTTGGTATAAAATAAGGTTATTCGTTTCCGCTAGCCAGCCCATCCACTATCATGTTGATTCATACTCCGTTTTTTTCAAACAGTGCAATCCGCTCTTTCGCACTATTACTTTTGAGTAACTTTAGTTAGATTCCTAGCTCATTTGGCTACGCAATATTTAGTCCAGTGACTGTGTTAAAAATGATGTAGCCATCTGTAGTGCATTTTCCTGTAATGTGATGATACAATTCATCTTCATCGCTGTGATGTGGCCAGAGATGTATGTATCCTTTTCATTCATAACGTGCATTCTCAACCCACGTACGAGACTTTTTACACACCAACTCCACGTTCAAGGGACGTTCCATTTGGAGGATTTATAGGGGATCTCATGTCAATCGGATCATTTGAGATCCTTGTAGGTATCATCCTAAGAAAAAACGTACACAATGTCATCCACAACGCCGAGAATAGATTGATAAATTATTGGTTTGACTTTCAAGACGTGGTCTATTGACATCCAGTAGTCCTTCTAGCCTTGACCTAAAGTTACCTTACCAATGCTGCAGTCCAGTGTCATGTGATTTATCAGATGGACAGTAGCTAATCGAATTAGGTGGCCAACCTACTGCTAGCACGACTAAGCTTTAAAACCGCCAGGAAGGACACTTTTGTTTGTTTTTTTTGGGGGGGGCTCTTGAGTGAAAGATTTTACGTTTTTAACCACCACTGACAAGTTGTACTGGACTTGATAAGTTATTTGTATTCAGCAGTCAAAAAATGACCTCTGCTATGGAATGGCCATTTGGGGCAGTGTTCACATTCATTGCCTTGGCCTAAGGTCAGGTGGTTTCTGACAAACTTCAGTACCAAAAAATGACTGATAAACTGAAAGAAACATGCTGATTCACATTTTCATGCTCAGTAGATAGTTTGCACAATGGACATAGAGGTATCATGTTTTATAGGACTAAGAACTCGTATCATGGTGAGACTATCTGGTAGTCTTAAAAAAAGTTTTATTACTTTTCTCCTCCAAAGGTCGAGCACCATGTCCATCCTGAAGATTCATGCCCGGGAGATCTTTGATTCCCGTGGCAACCCCACTGTGGAGGTGGACCTCTACACTGACAAAGGTAAACGTTGCTATCGGCCTAACATATTGTTAAGTGGTCCTCTGTGCTCAGTTGGTAGAGCATGGCTCTTGCAATGCCAGTATAAAACATTCAGTGCGTGCATACATTTTAAGTCGCTTTGGATAAGTGTCTGCTAAATGGCATATAAAATCTGAAAATAGCCTAAGCCTAGCTTACCTAGGTAAACACTGGCTTACAAAGAACTCTCAAGTAAAAGCATTTACTTCATGATATTAAATACAGGTTAGGGACTTTTGTTACCTTTTATTGGACAGGACAAACCCGTTTTCACGACTTCTGGTATATCATCAAAATAACTTCATCACAGCATGTTTTTGGACTCATTCAGCAGTACTATTCAGAATACTTTTGGAAATGAATGTTGAAAGTAAAATGTTTGTTCCTTAAACATAAGTTGAAAATGATTCTGTCACTGTTTCCTATTGACAAGAACTTTTCATAAATTACGTGATGTCAAAACATAGTTTCTGAAGTGTCCAAATCAATATGCAAGAACAGTTTGATACACTATATATACAAAAGTATGTGGACACCCCTTCAAATGAGTGGATTCAGCAAATTCAGCCACACCCGTTGCTGACAGGTGTATAAAATTGAGCACACAGCCATGCAATCTCCATAGACAAACATTGGCAGTAAATGGCCTTACTGAAGAGATCAGTGGCCTTCAACATGGCACCATCATAGGATGCCATCTTTTTAACAAGTGAGTTCGTCAAATGTATTACTTTTCTCCTCTTAACCGCCATCGATAAGAAACATTACTGTGCAGCCGTATTCATTGATCTGGCCAAGGCTTTCGACTCTGTCAATCACCACATCCTCATCGGCAGACTCGACAGCCTTGGTTTCTCAAATGATTGCCTCGCCTGGTTCACCAACTACTTCTCTATCAGAGTTCAGTGTGTCAAATCGGAGGGTCTGCTGTCCGGACCTCTGGCAGTCTCTATGGGGGTGCCACAGGGTTCAATTCTTGGACCGACTCTCTTCTCTGTATACATCAATGAGGTCGCTCTTGCTGCTGGTGAGTCTCTGATCCACCTCTACGCAGATGACACCATTCTGTATACTTCTTTGGACACTGTTTTAACAACCCTCCAGGCAAGCTTCAATGCCATACAACTCTCCTTCTGTGGCCTCCAATTGCTCTTAAATACAAGTAAAACTAAATGCATGCTCTTCAACCGATCGCTACCTGCACCTACCCGCCTGTCCAACATCACTACTCTGGACGGCTCTGACTTAGAATACGTGGACAACTACAAATACTTAGGTGTCTGGTTAGACTGTAAATTCTCCTTCCAGACCCATATCAAACATCTCCAATCCAAAGTTAAATCTAGAATTGGCTTCCTATTTCGCAACAAAGCATCCTTCACTCATGCTGCCAAACATACCCTTGTAAAACTGACCATCCTACCAATCCTCGATTTTGGCGATGTCATTTACAAAATAGCCTCCAATACCCTACTCAACAAATTGGATGCAGTCTATCACAGTGCAATCCGTTTTGTCACCAAAGCCCCATATACTACCCACCATTGTGACCTGTACGCTCTCGTTGGCTGGCCCTCGCTTCATACTCGTCGCCAAACCCACTGGCTCCATGTCATCTACAAGACCCTGCTAGGTAAAATCCCCCCTTATCTCAGCTCGCTGGTCACCATAGCATCTCCCACCTGTAGCACACGCTCCAGCAGGTATATCTCTCTAGTCACCCCCAAAACCAAACCGTGGCCGCCTCTCCTTCCAGTTCTCTGCTGCCAATGACTGGAACGAACTACAAAAATCTCAAACTGGAAACACTTATCTCCCTCACTAGCTTTAAGCACCAACTGTCAGAGCAGCTCACAGATTACTGCACCTGTACATAGCCCACCTATAATTTAGCCCAAACTACCTCTTTCCCAACTGTATTTAATTTTAATTAATTTATTTATTTTGCTCCTTTGCACCCCATTATTTTTATTTCTACTTTGCACATTCTTCCACTGCAAATCTACCATTCCAGTGTTTTACTTGCTATATTGTATTTACTTTGCCACCATGGCCTTTTTTGCCTTTACCTCCCTTCTCACCTCATTTGCTCACATTGTATATAGACATGTTTATACTGTATTATTGACTGTATGTTTGTTTTACTCCATGTGTAACTCTGTGTCGTTGTATCTGTCAAACTGCTTTGCTTTATCTTGGCCAGGTCGCAATTGTAAATGAGAACTTGTTCTCAACTTGCCTACCTGGTTAAATAAAGGTAAAATAAAATGTAAAAAAAAAAATTCTGCCCTGCTACAAACTGTAAGTGGAAACGTCTAGGAGCAACAGCTGCTCAGCCACTAAGTGGTAGGCCACACAAGCTCACAGAACGGGACCACTGAGTGCTGAAGCAACACTCACTACCAAGTTCCAAACTGCCTCTAGAAGCAACGTCAGCAAAACAATTGTTCGTCGGGAGCTCCATGAAATGGGTTTCCATGGCTGAGCAGCCGCACAAAAGCCTAAGCTCACCATGCGCAATGCCAAGCGTTGACTGGAGTGGTGTAAAGCTCGCTGTCATTGGACTCTGGAGCAGTGGAAACATGTTCTCTGGAGTGATGAATCACGCTGAACCATCTACTTAAAACGACAGACATCTGATTTTGGAGATGCCAGGAAAACGCTACCTGCCCGACTGCGTAGTGCCAGCTAAGGTTTGGTGGAGGAATAATCTTCTGGGGCTGTTTTTCATGATTTGGGCTAGGCCTCATAGTTCCAGTGAAGGGAAATCTTAACGCTACACCATGCAATGACATTCTAGACGATCCGTGCTTTCAACTTTGACAACAGTGCAGAATGTGAGGTCCATACAGAAATGGTTTGTCAATCGGTGTGGAAGAACTTGACTGGCCTGCACAGAGCCCTGACCTCAACCCCATCGAACACCTTTAGGATGAATTGGAACGCCGACTGCGAGCCAGGCCTAATTGCCCAACATCAGTGCCCGACCTCACTAATGCTCTTGTGGCTGAATGGAAGTCCCCACAGCAATGTTCCAACCTCTAGTAGAAAGTCTTCCCAGAAGTGTGGAGACTGTTATAGCAGCAAATCCATATTAATGCCCATGATTTTGGAATGAGATGTTTGATGAGCAGGTGTCCACATACTGTTGGTCATGTAGATATATTAAAAACATAAAATGTACTACATATGTGCCACAATAGTAATCATATTACTAGTATTTAAAAAAATTAATAATAATGAGCACCTTAAAGTGCATATGCACCCAACCCTTTTTTGACAAATGGTAAATAAATCACTCGTATCGATTAGGTGGGACAACAGGTTTTATGCGCTGGTGAAACTAACCCTATTGAAAAACTTCAGGAATCTGGGAATAATATGTATATCACTGGTTAGAGGACAACTTGGAGAAGACAACCAGCTACGTTTGGATTGTCTTTTTTATTTTTATTTTTTTATTTTTTTTACGTGGGTCGCCAACGCAGAAAGGTAAACGCAATACTATTTTGTTAATCACTCGTTGATATCACATTAATCGTCGGGAAATGTTTTGGTTGTGTACACTGTTTAAACTAACATTATTCAAAGGCCACACTAATTCTGAGTATTTTTATATCTCTGGTTACAAGAGAATTTGCTTAAGACGGTGGTCACTTTTGGAATGTCGGGTGGAGATTCTGGGAGGCTGCCGAACCGGGGATGAAATGAATCAGTTGCTTTGTTATCTAACGCAAACGGATCACGACCCGACATAGGATATCAACACTGACAAGGGTTGGCTGTTTAAGTGATAGTTTGACTTTCAAATCTGAGTTGAGGCCAGTGACCATTTTTTTTAGAAAGAGACCGTCCTGTAATCTCTAAATCCTGTGCCCCCCTCATCCCAGTGCGTATGACAAAATCAATAGACTTTCTTTTATACAAACATCACCAATCTGAGGTAAAAATGATGTGTAATTCCCCCTCCAATTTGATGTGGTCAACATGAATTTATGTAATTTTAGTAAGGCATAATGTTCACATCAAGGAAAGTTGTGTAATATTTAGGATGATAGTAAATGAAGCGAATGCAAAGATTGTAAAAAAAAATCAAATCTTCACATACAATTTTTGCCCTCAACATCCTCAATTCGTCAGGGCATGGACTGTCAAGTGTTCCGCAGGGATATTGGCCAATGTTTACTCCAATGCTTCCCACTTGTGTCAAGTTGGCTGGATGTCCTTTGGGGTGGTGGACACTTTGATACACACTGGAAACTGTTGAGTGTGAAACCCAGCAGCGTTGCAGTTCTGAACCCGCTCAAACCAGTGCGCCTGGCACCTACTACCATACCCCATTCAAAGAAACTTAAATATTTTGTCTTGCCCATTCACCCTCTGAATGGCACACGTTCACATGTCTCATAGGTTAAAGAAGGGTTTTTGCTGTCTCCTCCCCTTTGTCTCCACTGATTTGAAATAGATTTAATAGTTGACATCAATAAGGGATCATAGCTGTCACCTGGATTCACCTTGTCAGTCTGTCATGGAACGAGCATGACACTCACAATATTTTGTACAGTCAGTATGTTTCTCACTAGATTATACATTTAGAGTTTTAAATATGCACTTGTGCACAATTTAACCAGGCGCTCTAGAAATAGCTCCCATAGTGACTGCAGCAGCCTGTTCATTCACCCTCCTTACCTTTTTTATACAAATTTGACAGTGAGTTCAATATTTCCTCCTATAGGCGATTGCCCTACTTTTCATGGGTCAGTATTTTATCTCTGTCACTGTTCTCCATCTCCCAGGTCTGTTCAGAGCAGCTGTACCCAGTGGTGCCTCCACTGGTATTTATGAAGCCCTGGAGCTCAGAGACAACGACAAGTCACGCTACCTTGGGAAAGGTGTGTATCTGGGGTTAATATAGTGTAACTTCATTATACTGTATAATTGTGATGGCAGTCTCCCAGGGAGGTCTCTAACTTGCCAGCTGCCAACTTCAGTCTTCCTTCCTTTTTTATACTCTTCCTCTCTGTCAGGTCTAAAATGGCCTGTTAAATTGGTGAGTTTGCTCCAAATATGTGTGTAAACCCTGGATTATCGATGCTATGTATTGGCCAATGAGTCTTTAAAGCCACAGGCTGCCATATTGGTTCTCCTCAGGAGAATGAGTGGAATTCTACAGTATTTCAATAATGTTTTAATTACAAAATCACATGTATTTGTTGTAGTTGAGACTTTAGGATTTGTAAGAAAAAATGAATAAAATCACTTTCGTTCACATAATATAATTTAAGTATATGTTAATTAAGCCTGCAGTGGTATTCAACATTTTTCAGCCGGGACCCCTTTTCAATTTTTTTTAAATGTATTATTCCATCAGAATTTCTGATGACCCAATCCCAAATATGTCACAATCTTAAAATTGATACTTTTAGATTTTTTTTTCAAAAAACAAGTTGCCTTAAATTAATGACATTTTAATCTCTATCACAAAGAAAAGAAGCCTATACATGTAATTTAAAATGATCTTTCTCATAAACATTTGTATATGGTCCCATAATTGTACAATCTGTACTCTTCATTTTTTGGGCCCCTTTTTTTTTTTTTTTTTTTTTTTTTAGGGCAGTCTAGAAAACGACTTTGAATATCACTGCCTTAAGGTGTCTATCATAAAATATCCTTGGCAAAAACAAATGTCGACATTTTTATTGCTTTTTTACAATTCGAGAGACTACCAAAACAGCACCCTCTGTCAGTCATACAGGGTTTATACACATTGAACATTTGCTAGACAAATCAGCATTCATATGTATCGACATACTGGATAACTACGGAGTAGTACTGCTCACTTTTGCATGATTTTTTTACAAATGAGCTTCATTGTTTATCCAAGGCATCTTTCCTGTCTTGCTGTGTGATGTATGTTCTTGATGACTTTGGAAATGAAAGCAGACTGATTTGTTGTCTCTCTTAATAACTACTGTACTCATCCTTGTGCATGAAGCCAACACTTTGTCACAGTAATGGTTGTATGATTCACCAAGCTTGATAACAAGGAAGCTAAAAAACGTATTGGATTATTAGTGCTCTGACTGTTTTGAGGACCATTTTGTTTGTGTCTGAAAAAGCATACTGAATTGTTGATGTTGCTTGAATTGTTTGTTTCCAAATCCCCCATCTGTCTCCATGTTTCTTAGTCAGTAATGTTTCCTTGGTCTTTCAGGTGTTTCACAAGCAGTGGACCACATTAACTCTACACTTGCACCTGCACTCGTTGGGCAGGTAGGAACATAATACTTTTAAAAAGTTGCTGTTATTCCGGCAATGACATGGAATATTGTCTTGATATTTCCCACCCTGGTAAAGATAAGCAGGTCTAGTGTTCACTCCACTTCCACATACTCCTAGTTAATGCAGGCCTAGTTCCTTAGTGTGGAATGTGCCAAACACTCTTTTTATTTCTTCATCTCAGGAGGTGTCTGTGGTTGAGCAGGAGAAAATCGATCAGATCATGCTTGACATGGATGGCACCGAGAACAAGTGTAAGTTGTTTCAGATTAGAATACATCAGAGGACTATTGTTTATATTGTCTTATGTTTGACCTAGTTTAGTTGAATGCACTGACTGTAAGCCACTCTGAATGAGGGCGTCTGCTGAATTACTAAATATTTGCCCCATATGAAAGTACAGTGCCTTGCGAAAGTATTCGGCCCCCTTGAACTTTGCGACCTTTTGCCACATTTCAGGCTTCAAACATAAAGATATAAAACTGTATTTTTTTGTGAAGAATCAACAACAAGTGGAACGACATTTATTGGATATTTCAAACTTTTTAACAAATCAAAAACTGAAAAATTGGGCGTGCAAAATTATTCAGCCCCTTTACTTTCAGTGCAGCAAACTCTCTCCAGAAGTTCAGTGAGGATCTCTGAATGATCCAATGTTGACCTAAATGACTAATGATAAATACAATCCACCTGTGTGTAATCAAGTCTCTGTATGAATGCACCTGCACTGTGATAGTCTCAGAGGTCTGTTAAAAGTGCAGAGAGCATCATGAAGAACAAGGAACACACCAGGCAGGTCCGAGATACTGTTATGAAGAAGTTTAAAGCCGGATTTGGATACAAAAAGATTTCCCAAGCTTTAAACATCCCAAGGAGCACTGTGCAAGCGATAATATTGAAATGGAAGGAGTATCAGACCACTGCAAATCTACCAAGACCTGGCCGTCCCTCTAAACTTTCAGCTCATACAAGGAGAAGACTGATCAGAGATGCAGCCAAGAGGCCCATGATCACTCTGGATGAACTGCAGAGATCTACAGCTGAGGTGGGAGACTCTGTCCATAGGACAACAATCAGTCGTATATTGCACAAATCTGGCCTTTATGGAAGAGTGGCAAGAAAGCCATTTCTTAAAGATATCCATAAAAAGTGTTTTAAAGTTTGCCACAAGCCACCTGGGAGACACACCAAATGTGGAAGAAGGTGCTCTGGTCAGATGAAACCAAAATTGAACTTTTTGGCAACAATGCAAAACGTTATGTTTGGCGTAAAAGCAACACAGCTCATCACCCTGACCGCACCATCCCCACTGTCAAACATGGTGGTGGCAGCATCATGGTTTGGGCCTGCTTTTCTTCAGCAGGGACAGGGAAGATGGTTAAAATTGATGGGAAGATGGATGGAGCCAAATACAGGACCATTCTGGAAAACCTGATGGAGTCTGCAAAAGACCTGAGACTGGGACGGAGATTTGTCTTCCAACAAGACAATGATCCAAAACATAAAGCAAAATCTACAATGGAATGGTTCAAAAATAAACATATCCAGGTGTTAGAATGGCCAAGTCAAAGTCCAGACCTGAATCCAATCGAGAATCTGTGGAAAGAACTGAAAACTGCTGTTCACAAATGCTCTCCATCCAACCTCACTGAGCTCGAGCTGTTTTGCAAGGAGGAATGGGAAAAAATGTCAGTCTCTCGATGTGCAAAACTGATAGACATACCCCAAGCGACTTACAGCTGTAATCGCAGCAAAAGGTGGCGCTACAAAGTATTAACTTAAGGGGGCTGAATAATTTTGCATGCCCAATTTTTCAGTTTTTGATTTGTTAAGTTTGAAATATCCAATAAATGTCGTTCCACTTCATGATTGTATCCCACTTGTTGTTGATTCTTCACAAAAAAATACAGTTTTATATCTTTATGTTTGAAACCTGAAATGTGGCAAAAGTTCAAGGGGGCCGAATACTTTCGCAAGGCACTGTATATCTTATCTATTTCACTTATAAATTTTTCATGTTTTTGACACATCAGCAAAGTTTGGTGCCAATGCCATCCTGGGTATTTCCCTTGCGGTGTGTAAGGCTGGTGCAGCTGAGAAAGGCGTCCCCCTGTACCGTCACATCGCTGACCTCGCTGGGAACCCAGAGGTCATACTGCCCGTACCGGTGAGCACAGGGCATATTTTACTCTTATTTAATATCAAAGTGCGCTCACACATGCCACCTTGTCTTCAGTGGTGTAACGTACTTAAGTAAAAATACTTTAAAGTACTACTTAGGTAGTTTTTGGGGGAATCCGTGGGGCGGCAGGTAGCCTGGTGGTTAGTGTTGGGCCAGTAACTGAAAGGTTGCTGGATCAAATCCCGAGCTGACAAGGTAAAAAAAATAAACATGTTGCTCTGCCCCTGAACAAGGCAGTTAACCCACTGTTCCCCGGTAGGCTGTCATTGTAAATAAGAATTTGGTCGGAATTCACTTGCCTAGTTAAATAAAGGTTAAAATATGTACTTTATGTTTTTGACAACTTTTACTCCCATTCCCAAAGAAAATGTACTTTTTACTCACATTTTCCCTGACACCCAAAAGTACTCGTTACATTTTGAATGCTTAGCAGGACAGGAAAATCGTCTAATTCATGCACTTATCAAGAGAACGTCCCTGGTCATCCCTACTGCCTCTGATCTAGCAGACTCACTAAACACATGCTTCGTTTGTAAATTATGTGTGAGTGTTGAACTGTGCCCCTGGCTAGTCGGTTAAAATAATAATAATTGAAATCAAGTCGTCTGGTTTGCTTAACATAAGAAATGTTTAATGATTTATAATTCTACTTTTGTTACTTTTCAAACCAAATACTTTTAGACTATTACTCAAGTAGTATTTACTGGGTGACTTACCTTAAAAGAAAATGACTCAAGTATGAAAATTGTGTACTTTTTCCACCACTGCTTGTCTTACAGCTTGTTGTGTAGTTACATTTCTCCACCTACATCTCTTTGTTAAAAGATCTTAAGGGACTGATAATACAATTATTTTATTTAATGAAATGTCATTTTAATAAATTGTGGATTTCTGATTTCCCAGGCCTTCAACGTGATCAACGGTGGATCTCACGCGGGCAACAAGCTGGCCATGCAGGAATTCATGATCCTGCCGGTGGGTGCCAGCACCTTCAAGGAGGCCATGCGTATCGGGGCCGAGGTCTACCACAACCTGAAGAATGTCATCAAGAAGAAGTACGGCCAGGACGCCACCAATGTGGGAGACGAGGGGGGCTTCGCTCCCAACATCCTGGAGAACAAGGAAGGTACAAGAGCGACGGGATCAGTGGGTTTTATTTTCAGCCCAAAACTATATTGTGATACTTGATTGGATTCAGCTCTTTACATTAAGGGAAAAACTCACCTCATCCACCCCTGTGTAGTACCCACATGATCACAAGGTGCTGCCAATATCTAATTAACCATATTTTAACAAATGTTTATCTCTGCTTAATTTTCCATAGCTCTGGAGCTGATCAAAGAGGCTATCAGCAAAGCAGGATACACAGAAGAGGTGGTGATCGGTATGGATGTGGCAGCCTCGGAGTTCTACAGGGATGGGAAATACGACTTAGACTTCAAGTCCCCTGATGACCCAGAGCGTTACATCACTCCTGATGAGCTGGCTGACCTCTACAAGAGCTTCTGCAAGGATTACCCAGGTGTGTGTTCTGTCCTCTCTTGTTGACCTATTAGTCATTCCTTGATAATTGTTTAAAACCTATGTAATGTTGTCTCTGGATGGATCAGCTTTATATGTATTTTAATTCTCACAATTCAATCATTGTACACTATAATGGAGATGGGCACTGTGTTAAATAGTATGGTTCAAATACCTATTGTAGGACTGCTCTGAGTTGGCAATTGAAATTAAAGTTACGCACATAAAATTATCAATTGTCCTTTGCTCTGGTTGTCTACTCTGTAAGGTACAGGACCATGACTTCTCTGTATGTGGTCACTTATGATCAATGTCCCCTCTTTGACAGTGGTATCCATTGAGGATCCCTTTGACCAGGATGACTGGGAGGCGTGGTCCAACTTCACCGGCAGCACAGAGATCCAAGTGGTGGGTGATGACCTCACAGTGACCAACCCCAAACGCATCACCAAGGCCGTGGAGGACAAAGCCTGCAACTGCCTGCTGCTGAAGGTCAATCAGATCGGCTCTGTGACCGAGTCTCTGGCCGCGTAAGTTTAAACCTCCCTTTACTCCATAATGACTTCTACAAGAGGAACTCCAGCCTCTTTTATTTTCTGCCTTTTTCTGAGATTTGAGTTGATGTAATTACACTATAAATATGCATTACAATCATGATCTATTCATGAAACTGTCAACAAACTGAGATGTGTCTCATATGATTCAAGGCAAGTCAAATAGCCTGACAGTTGCAAGTCTAACGTGAGCCTTACATTCATAGATGTTTTCACACAGTTGGAAAATTATATCTAAGACTCCTCTCTTCCCACTGTCCAGGTGCAAGATGGCTCAGTCAAGTGGCTGGGGAGTGATGGTCAGCCATCGCTCTGGGGAGACAGAGGACACCTTCATTGCTGATCTGGTAGTGGGCCTATGCACTGGACAGGTAAGGGGCTTCCCAAAGGAAATACAGTTGAATACCAACAGTATGACAGTTGAAAAACCAATTTGTATTATATAGTCATATTACTGCGTTTTAGTTACGGTCTTCATTATTGCTGTTTAAATAATGTTGCCTCTGTCTGTTCCTCTCCAGATTAAGACCGGGGCTCCTTGCCGCTCTGAGCGTCTGGCCAAGTACAACCAGATTCTCAGGTGAGGGTTCATGTCCTTTACAGCCTAATCAATGTTGTGACGCTTGTAATTTTTGTTCTGCTACAAAGGCTTTCTTGTTGAGCATGGTTTTCAGATATGGCATCATAACAATTGTATTATTGCTTTGTGGTGCTAAACTTTATCCCCCTGTTAATTCTCAGAATTGAAGAGGAATTGGGAGACAAGGCTGTCTTTGCTGGGAAGAACTTCAGGAACCCCCTGGCTTAACTGAGTGCAATGGGAACATACTCATGGGCATATACACACAACGGTTTAGCAAGCATTCTAATGATTACTTACAAATGCTAAAGAAGCTTACTGATAACCAAAATCTGAAAGGGTTACATACACATAACGAGGTAGCTAGAAAGACTCGTTCAAAGTTCGTCCAATACCATAGGTTATTACATACATTCCCTAGTCTACCTACATTCCGCTGCCCTAGATTAACAATTTACCTGTGAGCTGCAATGAATGTCTTCCACTGAATCTATTTCAATATTGAGTAATCAATATAATGGATTGTGAAATTGCAAAAGCTGCAGCCTACCTGTGGCTGCAGATGCTGTGAATAAACCCCTTTTTTGAAACTGAGCCATTTGCAATTCTTTGGTCATTTATTCTCTGCAGATGTGTAAATGTTTGATTGTCAAGTATATTATAATAACAGTGTGATGGGTGAATGGAAATCTTGAATTTAGTTATAGCTAATTGTTTTTGGTAAGGACAGTCATTTAACCTAATCAGTTTTCTCGCTTTCTACAATCTTCCTGGAATTCTGAATTATATTTTATACGTTTGATCTTCTGTATTTTTTTTGCGTCGTTGCTCTAAAAGGGGCACGGCTCTGTGGGCATCAAGTGGATGATCGTATTAGGGACCGCGGCACATGCTCAGTTATGTCTACAGAGAAAGGAACTTTGAAGGCTGCGTGTGGGGGCTGAGGTCATTGCACAGCTTAGTGGTAGGAATAAAATCGACTCCTCGTAGCCTCCATTTTGAGTAGTAGCTATGAAATAGAGGAATTGCATAGTTTGTATCGACCACTACGCTGGCAGTGTCAACATAAAAACGACACAAGCCTCCGACATGGACGACTTGTTCAGTCCGAGAAGGTATTCGAGTTGCCTCGTTAAATGTATATGTTTTTGGACGCGAACATCTTGTATTGTAATGTTTACATTGCCATTTTTATGACATACTTGGGAATTGCAATTGTCGCGATGGAGTTGTTAGCCTAATCTATGTAAAGCTAACAAGCTAGCTACCGTACGGACAAAATATATTATTACGTTAGTGAATTTTGGACTTTAGTGTCATACCGGTATGTGTCAAATCAACTGTGACAGAGTTGCTGTGGTTTCTGTCGATTTTCTGCTCCCTGTAAAGATGGGTGGCTAGCTACACATTGGAAAAGAGTATGTAGCTAGGTTATATCAATACTCCATTTTGCGAGACTTGTCGTGCCACGTAAAAAGACGCGTTGACGACATGAGGTTGATTTATTTCAAATCTAAAATATGCGTTATACGCTCGAAAGCAATAAATGCTTGTTGACAATTTGTAGAAAGATGTCAATGTGTGATTGATATGTTTGCAAGGGCCTCGAGACGAGTCTCGTTTATGTAATGCTTGGAGGCGGGAACGTAATACCCGCACTCAGATTGGCTCTTACGGATGGATGGGCGGGATTAAAGGAAAGCACTGCCCAATTGAAATGCAATTTTAAAACGGTAATATTCTGATATTTAGAATAGGGATTAAAGTATTGCCACTACTCATATAGCATATTTGCCCTGTGATTTGTGTTAAATATGCATAATCACTGTTGCATATAAACAACACATGCATTACTATGTCATAAAAAGGGAGGTATCTAGCAGTAGACCTAGTTCTCTTTCTGTTTTAGAACAGAACATGAATTGAATAGCAATAAACATTAAAATCCAATACAACCTTATTATCCATATGTTACACCAGACAACCGAAATTTGATTGCACACAGTTGAGAAGAGCACAGGATCAAGCTGCAGTGTAGCACCCCTGGATGAAGAGCATGTTGTGGGGTTAAGGGCCCAACCATAGGGGATTGTTGTTAAACTGAACCCAGCAGCTCTCCAGTTGCCAGATCAAATCCGCCCTTAATTTCCAGTGCCCGGCCCGGGCTTCAAACCAGCAACCAGCTAATGCTCCAACTCCTTAGCTGCTGGGCTACCTACTGGCCTTACAGTGTTTACTTGATTAATAATACAGTTGATGAAATTGTGTCAAGTTGACTTGATGCAACAACAAATAAAAAGACTTGTGTTTCTTGCATTGCATTGTCCAAAAAATATTTATCTTGGTTCCTTTCTGTTCATATTATCAGTTGCAAATATTATACAATGAAAGGCTAGTTAATGTAATGAAATCTACAATAACGTAATAATATAAAAATGTAATGCTATATGTAACTTATGTTATAACTGAATTATCCCTATTTCCAGGAGCTTGAACAGCACACAGGGGGAGATCAGAGTGGGATCAAGTCATCAGGTAATAGTCCAACAAACCCCTGTAGGCAGGATGTCACTGTCTAGTCTGTATTGCCCATACGAGACCTTAGCAGTACCGCTATGTCTTTGACCATCTCTGTTGCAAAATCTGTGAGCTACTTGATTCATACAGTGTGTCATCATAAACTATCTCACGGTCATAACCTGTCGTATATTTTCCCGTATTTGTGAATTACATGGTGCAAAAGTCATATCATTGTAATAAACTGTCTGTGACGGTGAGAATAACATGGTACCTGTCTGTATTATTTGTGTGTATGCAGGCCAAGCTCCCTGAGCTGCAACCACGCCCTGTGCTTGGTGTGCAGACCCAGACAGAGAATGAAGAGTTGGTGTGGATGCCAGGGGTCAATGATTGTGACCTCCTCATGTACCTCAGAGCTGCCAGGTTAGTGTCAACTCAGCAGCACTCAATTTAGCCTGGTCCCAGATCTGTTTTTGCTGTATATCCAACTCTTGTTGTTGTTGGCTATACAGCAAAATAGGTCTGGGACCAGGCTACACTCATACTGTATCTCTTGTGTGATGAATGGTGCATACGATTCCTGCCAGATGTAAAGACTGGTGGGATGCATTCAAAACCTTGGTATCTGTCAGCGTTGCATAACACTGGTGGTGAGAGGGATGTGCATTACTATGGTCATGAAGTTGTGTGCAGAAAGAACAATTGTTTCAGATTGGTGAGCATATCAAGAAAGTGTGACTGCTACTGGTTTTTAGTTGTCATTTAGTCCAAAGACTTGTCCTATCAGAGTTCTTCGAGCTAGCCTGTCAGGTCATTATTGTTAAAGATAATGTCATTTAAAAACACTTCTGTAGGGGTCTGTAGTGTACAATGCTTTTCATTCTTGTCATCCTGACTGACTGCACAGCCCTCCTAATTTATTTATATTTCCTGCCTCTTCCTGATTGAAGGAGCATGGCAGCGTTTGCAGGAATGTGTGATGGAGGATCCACAGAGGATGGTTGTTTGGCGGCCTCTCGTGACGATACCACACTCAACGCTTTAAACATGGTCAGCAGGATAACTTTGCTGCATCTAAATGGGAATATGAAATGGAACAATAAGATCACTTAATTTTCACCTGTCTTCATTTTTTCTCCTTTTTCTTTTTAAATGTAATTTGTGGTTTTTCTGAAAAATATGGTAGAGAAAAAAAAATGGAAAAAAAATATCCTGTGTACAATTGTGTGAACAATATATTGCTACGAATAAGATCTGTAACCCTTCTCAGGAGCTCTGTGTTCCTTTGTCTCCCTTTACAGTTACACGCCAGCCGCTATGACGCGGCTAAAGCTCTGCAGCGCCTAGTGAAGAAACCCGTGCCCAAACTTATTGAGAAATGTTGGTCAGAAGATGACGTGGTAAGGCAGCTTGCACCATGCTTACTTCAGGTGCAAAGACAATGTTTAACTTTAGACACTATGGACCCGATTTAGAGTTGAGATGAGCGTTGCAGCTCAGACTTTTGCATAAATCAGTCCTTGATGTCAGCGCAGATATTTGAGTTAAGCGCTCAAATTTCAAGACAGTATATGGCCCTATGTGCTGTTAGGGCTGTTCTGTGGTTGCATCGGGTTACTCCAAGCAACAATGCTATGCATGTTCAATATGAATTATGGCCATTGTATAACATAGACAACAGTGCAACATTACGAAACACGTTTACACTGCATGGTATATTGCACAAGACAAATGTTTGGGAACTATGTTGACTTTGTTTTGCTTCCACAACAATCTTTTTACAATCAACAGAAGCGGTTTATCAAAGGTTTGAGACAGTACGGTAAACATTTCTTCAGGATTCGCAAAGAGCTGCTGCCCAACAAGAAGACGGTAAATGAAAACATCGGGTGTAATATATTTTACTATCATACTGCCTCTCATGTCTGTCTAGACATAACTATACACACAATCAACAGACCTAACTGTTTGAGATGCAAGTCAGTATCTTCATTGGAATCTGCAATCTGTGCCCCTCCTCAAAATCATGTGTGTTGTGTTGTTGGCAGGGTGAGTTGATCACATTCTACTACCACTGGAAAAAAACGCCCGAGGCTGCAGGCACCCGGCCCTACCGTCAGCACCGTAGACAGCCATCCTCACGCAAGGCCAAGACTCGCGCCGCCCTTGCCACTGTGAATACCCCCTCCCGGGCCCAATCATGTGAGTGCCGGGGAGGATCAATTCCCCTAAGATTTAGCTGATTTTATGGCAGGCCGTTAGTCTATCTTCTAGTCCAGTAACTGTAGACAACACAATAAGATCCAAATGAATAGGAGTGGGTATAGTCTTTAATCTGATCTCTTCTCTCTCCTGCAGTGGACGTGAGTTCGGCCAGTGAGGACGATCTGGACAGTGAAGACAGCGAGCAGGGCACCTGTGGACACTGTGCTACTACCAGTGAGTACAACTGAACTCTCTCCATTTCTCTTCAGAGAACACAACAATGTTATTCCCCCATTGATTCTATTAGCTTGCATTGATGTCACGTATCGTACTTGCTCCACCAGCGCTCAGGTCAATGGGTTCTTATGCATTGTGTGTCTGTGTACTATGTAGCTGCCAAATCCAATTTCTCCTTTCGGGATCAATACCGTTGATCAAATTAAATTACATTTTTTAAAGGTCCAATGCAGCTGTTTTGATCTCAGTATGAAATCTTATCATCAGGCAGGCTAAAACTCCATCCCACCAAAACAGGCTAAAATGTGTACGAAAAGGCATTATCATAATTTCCACAATTTCACAGTATTATTCCAACCTCATAGTGTGGAAATATATATACACTGCTCCAAAAAATAAAGGGAACACTAAAATAACACATCCTAGATCTGAATGAATTAAATATTCTTATTAAATACTTTTTTCTTTACATAGTTGAATGTGCTGACAACAAAATCACACAAAAATTATCAATGGAAATCAAATTTATCAACCCATGGAGGTCTGGATTTGGAGTCACACTCAAAATTAAAGTGGAAAACCACACTACAGGCTGATCCAACTTTGATGTAATTTCCTTAAAACAAGTCAAAATGAGGCTCAGTAGTGTGTGTGGCCTCCACGTGCCTGTATGGCCTCCCTACAACGCCTGGGCATGCTCCTGATGAGGTGACGGATGGTCTCCTGAGGGATCTCCTCCCAGACCTGGACTAAAGCATCCGCCAACTCCTGGACAGTCTGTGGTGGATGGAGCGAGACATGATGTCCCAGATGTGCTCAATTGGATTCAGGTCTGGGGAACGGGCGGGCCAGTCCATAGCATCAATGCCTTCCTCTTGCAGGAACTGCTGACACACTCCAGCCACATGAGGTCTAGCATTGTTTTGCATTAGGAGGAACCCAGGGCCAACCGCACCAGCATATGGTCTCACAAGGGGTCTGAGGATCTCATCTCGGTACCTAATGGCAGTCAGGCTACCTATGGCGAGCACATGGAGGGCTGTGCGGCCCCCCAAAGAAATGCCACCCCACACCATGACTGACTCACCGCCAAACCGGTCATGCTGGAGGATGTTGCGTTCTCCACGGCGTCTCCAGACTCTGTCACGTCTGTCACATGTGCTCAGTGTGAACCTGCTTTTATCTGTGAAAAGCACAGGGCGCCAGTGGCGAATTTGCCAATCTTGGTGTTCTCTGGCAAATGCCAAACGTCCTGCACGGTGTTGGGCTGTAAGCACAACCCCCACCTGTGGATGTTGGGCCCTCATACCACCCTCGTGGAGTCTGTTTCTGACCGTTTGAGCAGACACATGCACATTTGTGGCCTGCTGGAGGTCATTTTGCAGGGTTCTGGCAGTGCTCCTCCTTGCACAAAGGCGGAGGTAGCGGTCCTGCTGCTGGGTTGTTGCCCTCCTACGGCCTCCTCCACGTCTCCTGATGTTCTGGCCTGTCTCCTGGTAGCGCATCCATGCTCTGGACACTACGCTGACAGACACAGCAAACCTTCTTGCCACAGCTCGCATTGATGTCCCATCCTGGATGAGCTGCACTACCTGAGCCACTTGTGTGGGTTGTAGACTCCGTCTCATGCTACCACTAGAGTGAAAGCACCGCCAGCATTCAAAAGTGACCAAAACATCAGCCAGGAAGCATAGGAACTGAGAAGTGGTCTGTGGTCACGACCTGCAGAACCACTCCTTTATTGGAGGTGTCTTGCTAATTGCCTATAATTTCCACCTGTTGTCTATTCCATTTGCACAACAGCATGTGAAATGTATTGTCAATCAGTGTTGCTTCCTAAGTGGACAGTCTGATTTCACAGAAGTGTGATTGACTTGGAGTTACATTGTGTTGTTTAAGTGTTCCCTTTATTTTTTTTGAGCAGTGTATATACATACATACAGACACACACACACACACAGGAAATTCCCTTTTTTTGACTGCACTGGGACTTAATTTCAGCCTCTAAGGACTGGCAGCACGGCGGCAGAGATAACATCCTCTTGTGTACCACCTGTCGGACCTTCTACAACAAACATGGCCGCCTGCCGCCCGGCCCCAAGCCTGCTGACCCTCCATTCATGTTCAAACCTGTCAAAGAGGAAGAGGAGGGCAACGGGAAGCACGGCATGAGGACGCGACGCAGCAGAGCACCGGTAAGGCGGAGAGCCTCCCATCTTAGCCCCGTCTAGTGGATATCTCCCCTGCCACCCTCACTAATTTGTCTCAGTCAGTACCGTCCAGATCTTTGTCTGTTGTTGTTACAATCATTCTCTCTTTCAGTACTTACTCCGTTGTATCTCTCTCTAGTTGTCTTCACTAAGAAGTGGCCACAAGAGGCGGACAGGCTCTCCTACCAGTGAAGACCAGCAGTCCAGTAGCCATCCGTCTCCTGCACCCAGTGGAGCTAGCTCCACCTCCAACACATCCAGAAGCTCCGGCTCAGACAAGACTGACTCCACAAAGAAGCCTGGCAAGGTACATGTTTCTTTTTTTAATCTTTTCTTTTTTAAGTCAGGGATATATGTATTCACTGTAATGGCACATTTGTGAATTGAAAGTACACTTCATATCTTAACAAATGTCTAGTTGTATATCTGCTATTCAGACCAGAGCTTCCTCTTCGTCCGAAGACTTTTGACTTTTGACTGTGTTGTACGTACACCGTAGAACTGAATTGAATAAAAGAATTCTATTCCTTCCATCCAACAGAAGATCAAGGAAGAGGTGCCCCTACCAAAGAGTACTAAACGTTCCAGGGAGAGTGCAGCCCAGGACCCAGAGGAGCCTGAGAGAACAGCAACTAAAAGGACGAAAACACAGCAGGTGAGACGGAGACTAAGACGGTAGCGAGGCGATGACCGCGAACAGGTTCAAGATCAGTGAGAAGCAAAAATGTACAAAACCAGCTCTCAGAAATGCTTTTGTTTCCTCATTATTCTTCGGTTAATGTCTTATCTTCCTGCGCTGAGCTACATTGTTGGGTGTGCCTGGAACTATCCACTGCCTCTTTTCATTTAACATTAACTCCCCTCATCGAAAATTCTAACCGTGTGTCATTCCTCTCAGGGTGAACAGGTGGAGTGCCGGTCAGAGGGCGATGGAGAGGCTGAGCCAGAGGGGGTGGAGGAGGAGAGCTGCTCAGACAGCCGCAGTGCCCAAGACGACGGCAGCAGCGACACCAAAGACATCGACCAGGACAACCGCTCCTCCTCCCCCAGCATCCCCAGCCCTCACCAGGGCAACGAGGGCAATGAGAGCGACTCCGACTCCTCTGTCCAGCAGCCCCAGGGTGCCCACCAGGCGGCAGCAGAGACCATCAGTGCCCCTGCTGCTGCTGCCCTGGCTGTAACACAGACCGCACCAACTGTTCCTCCAGTGCAGGCTGCAGTCTCGACCACATTCCTGCCCCCCCGGGGCACCTCTCCCTCTGCAGAGCCTGGCCAGGTACAGGCCCAGGTACCCCACTCCCCAGAGCCCCCCCAGCCTGCTCAGGCTGGTCAGTCAGCTGGCTATGAGTCAGGCCCAACACACAGCCAACCCCCACCCCCCTCCTCACACCCCATCTCTGGCCCATCACCCCTCCCTCCACCACTGGGACAGGCCCTTCATCCTCCATCTCCTGTGTTCCAGGGTCCTCTTCCTCCCACCCTGCCCCTCCATGGTGCTCCCACCCAGGGCCCCCGCCCCCAGCGACCCCCCTCCTCACATACCCAGGGAACCTCCTTTCTCCCAGGCGATCCCCCTTACTTCTGGGCCCCAAATCAAACCACCCCCAACCACACCCATTCCACCATCGCACAAGCAGCAGCCACCGCACCTCTCCTCTGCTCCCCCTTTCCCCCAGATGCCGTCCAACCTGCCCCCACCGCCAGCACTGAAGCCCCTCAACTCCCTGCCCAACCAGCACCCTCCCGGTGCCCCTCCACCCCCCCTCCAGCTCATGCCACAGTCCCTACCCATGCAGCAGGGACTCCCACCCCAACCTCCCGTGCTCACTCAGCTGCAGAACCTCCATGGCAGAGGCAGTCACTCCCACTCCACCCTGCCCTCCTCTGGCCCCTCAGCCTTGCACCCTGTCCCCTCTGCTCCCTCTACCATGGGTCCAGTCCCTGGTCTCCAGCCCTCCTTCTCCTCCATGCCCCTGCGACCCTCACCCGGAAACCCCATTGGCATGGGAGGGTCACATGTCCAGATTAAAGAAGAGCCATTGGATGAGTGTGAGCCTGAGAGCCCGCCCCCTCCACCTAGAAGTCCCTCGCCAGAACCTTCGGTTGTCGACATCGCCAGCCACGCCAGCCAATCAGCACGGTACTTACTGCATGACATCGCTCATGATGGTCTTATAGAATAGGTCTCCTTTACAGATTTAATTGTGGCCATATTGTTGACCATCTTATGGTGTTGTGTTTCTCGATGTATAACAGATGTTGTTCATCTGAGTTTACTACATTCTCAAACGTAATGTTGTGTGATTTCTAAATATGCTGTTTTGATACACGTCCATTGTTTTTCTTTTCAGGTTTATCAAACACCTGGACCGTGGCTACAACTCGTGTTCCAGAACAGACCTGTTCTTCACCCCTCTGGCCTCATCCAAGCTGGCCAAGAAGAGAGAGGAGGCTGTGTTGAGATCCAAGAGAGAGGCTGAACACAACGCCCGAGAGAGGGAGAGGGAGAAGGACAGGGAGAGAGAGCGGGAGAGGGAACGAGAGAGGCAGGAAGAGAAAAATTCTGTGAGTAATATGCTGTGGTCTTCCCTCTATTCCTTGTTTGTTTTCTTTCACATGAATAAATTGTGGCCCGTTCAGAAGGGAAACCCGAGTGTGGTGGCATCAGTGGATATTGCACCAGTTGGATTCGCACTCTTATTTACATGTGGTCTATTTAAGTCGACCAATTCTACGCATGCTTCCTCGATGTCAGGCGCACGCATGCGCTGGTGTCTCTTGCTGCCGCGCTGCTGTTACTCGCTATGCTTGCTGTTTTCTGATCCTCCCCCCAGCCTCTGCCTGTCTGATTTCTGTGTTTCTTCTTCCAAGGGATTTGATAGAGCATATTGTGCTCACTGCTCTGGCACTGAGCTACATGAAGGAGCAGAGCCTATCATTTCCTTTTTGAAACTGACATGCCTTACCATCTATCTCAGCAATGATATCATTACATAGTAAAACAATGTAATCAGTTAATGATGTAGGGCTCTATACATTGTTTTCTCGCAAATTTTAACCACCTTAATGTTCCCTCTTCCAGAGAGCGTCCAGCTCGTCCCACGACAGCCGTATGAGTGATGTCCAGATGATCGGCCAGGTCCACATGCGTTCCTCCTTCGAGCAGCCCCCCACCAGCGTGGCGGCAGTCCCCCCTTACATCGGCCCCGACACCCCGGCCCTGCGCACCCTTAGTGAGTACGCCCGACCCCACGTCATGTCCCCCACCAACCGCAACCACCCCTTCTTCGTGTCCCTGTCCCCCGGGGACCCACTGCTGGCCTACCACATGCCCGGCCTGTACGCCGCCGACCCCAGCATGCGAGAGAGGGAGCTCCGTAACCTCCGAGAGAGGGAGCTCCGCGAGAGGATGAAGCCCGGCTTTGAGGTCAAACCCCCGGAAATGGAGACCATGCATCCATCAGCCAACCCCATGGAGCACTTTGCCCGACATGGAGCCCTGGCCCTGCCCCACATCGCTGGGCCGCCCCACCACCCCTTTGGCCACTTCCACCCGGCCATGCAGAACCACCTGGAGAGGGAGAGACAGGCGCTGGCCCTGGCCGGGCCCCAGATGCGTCCGGAGCTGAGCTACGCTGAGCGGCTGACTGCCGAGAGGCTCCACGCAGAGAGGATGGCGTCTGTGGCGAATGACCCGGCCGCCAGGCTGCAAATGCTGAACGTGACGCCGCATCACCACCAGCACTCCCACATCCACTCACACCTGCACCTGCACCAGCAGGACCCGCTCAACCAAGGTGAGGGTAAGGGCACTTGTATGTTTTTTTTGTTTTTGTTTCATCTTCAGGATATGTGTGTACATATGTGTGCTGCATATTCACAAATTGATTATTGTTTTAGTTCTGTCTTCTAAAACAATAAAATCCGATTTAAATGTTTTTATTAAAAAAATAATTAAGTGGTAATAGTTGTTCCACATCTATGGTGAGTGAAGCTTAAGGACCAATCTCTGCTACAAGGTAGCTATCTTCATTAAAATAAAATAAACATTCTTATTTAATGTTGTTTGGTAGTCTTATTTATTGTTGAGAGAGGATGCTTCTCCTCACTATTACTGTATCTGTCTACCAGTGTAGTTATCAGTTGGTATGCGTGTATTGTTCACCCCCCCCTGCCCTATGTTAACTGATGTATGTGATATGTGTTAATTTATATACTGTTTGTTCTCCTGCTTCATTAGATGATGTGTGTTACTGTCACCCAGGTAATGGCCCCCACCCTCTGGATCCCCTGGCTCCAGGGCCCCGCCTGGCCCGCTTCCCCTTCCCCGGAGGCCCCATCCCCAACCCTCTGCTCAACGACCTGCCCCACGACCATGACATGCTGCGACACCCACTGTTTGGTGAGGAACCTCAACCTTCACTGTTTTATATGGGAACGCACACATTCAGTTCACTGTATTTAGTCTATATTTCTGTGTTATTGTGAATTGGCTGAGACTCACTCTGAGGTTTTGTGTCCCTTGATCAACATCCAAACAGCCTATGCCGCTGTTGCAGGAGCAGGGTACCCCCGTGAGCTTCAGGGCCCCATCCCACAGATGTCTGCAGCCCACCAGCTCCAGGCCATGCACGCCCAGTCAGCAGAGCTGCAGAGGCTGGCCATGGAGCAGCAGTGGCTGCATGGACACCACCACCTACAACATGGGGGGCCTCTGCCCGGGCAGGAGGATTACTACAGGTGAGGTGATTACCACCTCAAAAAACAACCAACAACAACAGTTTAGCTGAACCACAGCGCTTTCATTTATGCATTTATTGAGAAGTCTTCAATCCCTCGACGAAATTAGGATCTTGGTTTATTGATGAGCTATTGCACTGACATTAATATTGTGTTGTTGTTGTTTTCCTCCGCAGCCGCCTGAAGAAAGAAGGTGACAAGCCATCGTGAGACACCTGACGGTGTGAGTCACCATGGAAATACATAGAGATAGCAATGCTGTGTACTTTTGACATTATGCGACAACTAATCTTAGTGTATCCTTTTCTATAAGTCTAAATGTAATTGAGAATGAACTATCTTTGGATCTGTATGCTTGTTTCTTGCTCAGCACTTAAAGGGATAGTTTACCCCCAAATCATCCAAGTTTTTATGAGACTTTTTCATATTTCAATAATGGTCTGGTTATAGAAATTGAAGATTAGTGTAGTCTCTATTCCATACCATTTGTTGTTTCTAGAGTTCTCCTAATGCAATATATATAGCGAGTGCGGAATATGGCTCACCTTTTTTGGAGTTATGAAAACATCTGACAAACTTTGATTTGGGGGGGGTGAACTATCATTTTAATTTCTAAACAATCTGAATGATCTCCTTGTACAGAATGACATTTAATATTAGATGTTTGGATGATTGACTGTAATAACCTTGCATGACTGTTTCCCTTTCGATTTTCATCAGAACTTAGAGTAGCGTTGTTCATTTGTGTTTAGACAACTAAAAAGCATAGTAGATTAATTTTATTCTATATCTGCTAAATATTTGTCTAAACCCTAAAGTTTTATATATTTCAAGATAAGTTTTCACAATTTAACCTAAGCTCTGACACACACAGTACATTTTTGAGATTGTAAATAATATATGTTCAATATTCTATATTAATAACTATGATTATTATTAATATGAGGTGTGAATTCTTGACTTGCAAGCTGGCACAATAAAGTTAAATTATTTAGATATACACACAGTATATATAGCGTTATAAAGTAAAGTGGGTTAGCACAGAAAATTATAAATTGGAGTATCACTATTGTCACCCCTGACAGAAAACAGTGTTTAGAACAGTGGATCAGGAAAGTAATATTGTGTTGGTTAGACGAAACAGAAAAAGCATTATAACCTTGGCATCCCTACCATGGACAAATCCTGTTTTAATATTTATGTGAAATAATAATAATATGGAAAAACAAAAATGTATGCATTGCATATTTATTTGAATAAATAATTCTGCAATAACATGATAACATTTGTTCAAAGTATATCTTCTGTATGTATTGGTTGCTTAGGATAGACCTTTTGGGGGGGAATTGTTCTGGTAACAGCATTTGGCCAATAGGGGGCAATCCTCACCCTTCCTCATTGAAGCGGTGCTGTTTCAGTAGGATCACTGTACACTGTGGCCATTTCAAGTCCCAACACACTGAGTGTATGGTAATGTAGACCCTACATCCAGACTTGTGCATTTATATGGAAATGAAGTAGAGACTGAGAGGAAGAGATGCATAGTGGTACATTTAATTGCTAAACAATGACAAATAGCTTCTTGAAGTTATTCCATCAACTTACACACACACAGTACCATATTATCATAGAGGTTCATTAAACTTTTCTAAGGTGAAAAGTGCTAGTGTTTGATATTCATTTCAAATATTGCAGATGCCATTTGGCCTTTCTACTGCCGAGAAAACAAATCGGAGCCTTGCATAGACCATGTTTAATATTGGCATTTTATAAACATGCAGAATCATGCTGAAGTACATTCAGTTACTTTAATTGATGCACAATGTGATATAATATGTTGTGTACTCAACAGAGCCCTTGGTGGAAATGTAATTGATATCTGAGATGGTAATTTGCAACAACTGAATGATTTGTTTGGACTGACCATCATTGAGATCATTTATTACACAGCAACCAACCACGCGTTATCAAATTGTATCAATTCTTTCATTTAGACATACTTAAAACTCCAATTATTTTTCTTCCCTCAACGTAATGCTTTGGAAGGACATTCTGTCATGACATGTATAATACACTATACGTACGTTGACCATGTACAATAAACTATATGTACGTTGACCCTGTACAATAAACTATACGTACGTTGACCATGTACGATAAACTATACGTACGTTGACCATGTACAATAAACTATATGTACGTTGACCCTGTACAATAAACTATACGTACGTTGACCATGTACAATAAACTATATGTACGTTGACCATGTACGATAAACTATACGTACGTTGACCATGTACAATAAACTATATGTACGTTGACCATGTACATTCACATGAAATGTTGCCCATCTCCCTTTTTGCAAGCACAGAATATTTAGCACGTTTCTCCCGTTTGCATGCATGACAAAGCAAAGACATACTGTAGGCTGTAGCCTCTCTCCGAGCATTAACACAAACCTACCAGGCTGACTGACATCTTTGACTTACATGTAACTCTTGACAAATCCATTTTCTCCACATAGACTTTCTACATACAAATTGCATTTTGCTTTGCACATATGTCAAAAATAGGCACTAATGGTTAGCTTTCAAATTCTCTTGATAAAATGTAGGAACTGACCATGCTGACTGACTTAATCACAACAAATGCTTTTTACAAGACCCGAATACTCTGTTTTATTACATGAAGGCACCACATAGTCATGCTTACCATGTTACTGTAAAGTTACATTGACATACTGCACAGTCTCTATTAGTCTCTATGGTCCACATCAACCTCCGTTCACCCAGAACATTTTTATCCCTGCTATTTAGGTGTGTTTAATCCTGTCTGATAAATATTTGCATACTGAACATCGCAATTTAGGTAATGTCTCACTGACAAAATCGAATATAATTCACCAACTCAAGCTTCCTGTTGAGTAAAACATTAGTGGCCTATGTCCCAGACACAGATTAAACCCAGTACCAGACTAAAAAGCACTTTCGATGGAGATTCTCCATTTAGCCTGCTTTTTTTGTTGTCCCGGACTAGATTTAATCTGTATCCGGAAAACTGCCTCTATCTGGATTAGAATGCTTATTAACTTTACTTCTAATGTCCTGCCAGTAAAGATTATGTAATGCTATGGCAATTACTACTGTGATTGAGATATACAGTTGAAGTCCGAAGTTAACATACACTTGGGTTGGGGTCATTAAAACTCATTTTTCAACCACTCTACACATTTCTTGTTAACAAACTATAGTTTTGGCAAGTCGGTTAGGATATCTACTTTGTGCATGACGCAAGTTATTTTTCCAACAATTGTTTACACACAGATTATTTCACTTATAATTCACTGTATCACAATTCCAGTAGGTCAGAAGTTTACATACAGTAAGTCGACTGTGCCTTCAAACAGCTTGGAAAATTCCAGAAAATGACGTCATGGCTTTAGAAGATTCTGATAGGCTAATTGACATCATTTGAGTCAATTGGAGGTGTACCTGTGGATGTATTTAAATGCCTACCTTCAAACTCGGTGCCTCTTTGCTTGACATCATGGGAAAATCAAAAGAAATCAGCCAAGACCTCAGAAAACAAATTGTAGACCTCCACAAGTCTGGTTCATCCTTGGGAGCAATTTCCAAACGCCTAAAGGTACCACGTTCATCTGTACAATAGTACGCAAGTATAAACACCATGGGACCACGCAGCTGTCATAAGGCTCAGGAAGGAGATGCGTTCTGTCTCCCAGAGTTGAACGTACTGTGGTGCAAATCAATCCCAGAACAACAGCAAAGGACCTTGTGAAGATACTGGAGGAAACAGGACAAAGTATATATATCCACAGTAAAACTAGTCTTATATCGAAAGGCCGCTCAGCAAGGAAGAAGCCACTACTCCAAACCGCCATAAAAAAGCCAGACTACGGTTTGCCATTGCACATGGGGACAAAGATTGTACTTTTTGGAGAAATGTCCTCTGGTCTGATGAAACAAAAATAGAACTGTTTGGCCATAATGACCATCGTTATGTTTGGAGGAAAAAGGGGGAGGCTTGCAAGCCGAAGAATACCATCCCAACCATGAAGCACGGGGGTGGCAGCATCATGTTGTGGTGTGCTTTGCTGCAGGAGGGACTGGTGCACTTCACAAAATAGATGGCATCATGAGGGAGGAATATTATATGGATATATTGAAGCAACATCTCAAGACATCAGTCAGGAAGTTAAAGCTTGGTCGCAAATGGTTCTTTCAAATGGACAATGACCCCAAGCATACTTCCAAAGTTGTGGCAAAATGGCTTAAGGACAACCAAGTCAAGATATTGGAGTGGCCATCACAAAGCCCTGACCTCAATCTTATAGAAAATGTGTTGGCAGAACTGAAAAAGCGTGTGTGAGCAAGGAGGCCCACATACTTGACTCAGTTACACCAGCTCTGTAAGGAGGAATGGGCCAAAATTCACCCAACTTATTGTGGGAAGCTTGTGGAAGGCTACCTGAAAAGTTTGACCCAAGTTAAGCAATTTAAAGGCAATGCTATCAAATACTAATTGAGTGTATGTAAACTTCTGACCAACTGGGAATGTGATGAAAGAAATAAAAGCTGAATTAAATCATTCTCTACTATTATTCTGACATTTCACACTCTTATAATAAAGTGGTGATCCTAACTAACCTAAAACAGGGATTTTTTACTAGGATTAAATGTCAGAAATTGTGAAAAACTGAGTTTAAACGTATTTGGCTAAGGTGTATGTAAACTTCCGACTTCAACTGCAAATGGTTGTTCGTGTTTCTACGTTGTATGAAACTCTTATGACACTCCTATGGACCCAAGTTAAAATGTCTGGAAAGGGTTCTCTAGAAGCAATAGCTATATATCATGCCTTATCTTCAGTTGAATCATTCAGATCTCCAGCTTCCCTTCTCTTCACCACGTAGCGCCGAAGGTACTGGATGGCAGATATGGCACTCACATTTGCCAGCAGAGCTGAACAATTGTTCAGAGAGATTTGTTTACATAATTTGAAACCTGTCTCGCAATTATACCAGTCCGGTCCAAGCTCTGTTTGTGCTACCTTGGTAACTCATTGTCCGGCCAATGTTTGGCATGGCAATTCCACAAGGAGTTGGCAAGTGCAGAAACAGACTGGCATCCTGGCTACAATTAGACATGAGTAATTGACTTATTTATATTCTGTTTTAATACCCAACAAATGTATAGAATAAATACAATAAAACATTGATATAAAAACCAATGATAATTGATGACAGTGCTTTTTAGCAATAGTAAGCGGTTCTATGGATTTACCTGCTTTCCATGTATCTGCAGCCATTGGATCTGCTGACCTCAGTACCCAGGAGGCAAAGGCAATACAGACCAGACACATGTCAGACTGCTTCAGTGAGAAGAGGATGCCATCTTTCTCTACAGGAGGGAAAACACATGTAACTGAGATGGGTCAATGAAAATACATTACCTTAATACATAAAATGTATTAAGGTAATGTACATAAAATGTACATAAAATGTATTAATGTACATAAAATGTATTAAGGTAATGTACATAAAATGTACATAAAATGTATTAATGTACATAAAATGTATTAAGTATTATGTATAATGTACATGTAACTGCCATAATAAAAGAAACATCAACATAGTGTCTTAATAGGACGTCGGGCCACCACGAACCAGAACAGCATAGATGGCATAGATCCTACAAGTGTCTGGGACTCTATTGGAGGGATGTGACACCATTTTTCCACAGGAAATGTGTTGTGTGGTTGATGGTGGTAGAAAACGAGGTCTCGGGCACCGCTCCAGAATCTCCCATAAGTGTTCAATTTGGTTGAAATCAGGTGACTGAGAAGGCCATGGCATGTGGTTTACATCGTTTCATGCTCATCAAACCATTCAGTGACCACTCGTGCCTAATAAATGGGGGCATTGTTATCCTATGGGGGCATAGCCATGGTAGGCAAAATAATGGCCTATCCAGGATTTTTATACATGACCCTAAGCATGATGGGATGTTACTTGCTTAATTAACTCATAACCGCACCTGTGTGGAAGCCCCTGCTTTCAATATATTTTGAATCTCTCAATTACTCAAGTGTTTCCATTATTTTGGCAGTTACCTGTATGTGTATAAGAATAAGAGTATGTATGTACACAATGTGTGATTGTATAGGTAAAGGATCAACCATCTCACATCACTAGATAATACTTACTTGACACTGAGACGGTTGTCTGTAGGCTTTTGAATCGTCTCTGCTTCTCTGAAAGCTGTCTGAAGATCTGGTGTCCGAGTTGAATGACCTCAGGTGGAGGAGGGGAGATCCTGGTTGCCTCATTGACTATTGTATCAGCTTGGCTGCGTGGTGTAATGGGAGGGGGCAAAGCCCTCTGAGCCTGACCCACAGCTGGAGACATCCAGGCACCAGACCTCCAGCACCAGCTACTGCTAGTGCTGCCCATTCCTGGGAAGCGGATCCTCCTCAGGGAGAGCAGGCTCTTCCAGTTCCCTGTCCAGCCTCTCTGGCTGTAGAAGTGGGTGTTTTGTGGGTAACCATCTGGGGCTGCAGAAGCGGACGAGGAGAAGGACACAGCCTCTTTGGCCTGGATGTCGGAGCGAGTCACCACTCGGATAGGGGAGCGGTCGTCCTCCTCGGATTCGAGATATGTGTCTTGTTGTGGGAAGAGAAAATCTTCCAGTTCGGGGGACCTGAGGTCTCGTGCAGGCGAGCGAGAGCAGGAGAAGATGGGGACTGGTTCTCCTTCACCATGCAGGGACTGCTGGACCAGGGGAGGGAATAACACTCCAGCTCCGTACTTAGAGAGAGAGTAGTCATAACAGCACTCAGCCACTGACGTAGACATAAGGGACTCGTAGACAGAGAGGACATCCTCTGTGAACAGGTACTCGTATAGTTCTGGAAAGGTGATTCTGTAGCGCTCGTCCAGTATGTCTGTATTGGGTAGAATTGGGGAGGGCATTCGGCTGATTCTATCAATCACTGCAAGAACAGTATTCTCCGCAAAGTCTAAGTCCTGACAGCTGTTGAGAAACTTTTCGGCTTCCTCGAGCATGTCCTTTAGCTCCATCTCGACCTCCAGAGCTTGGGCATTGCGCATGTCTTTTGGCCTCATCTCTATATCCAGACCTTGTACAATGGGCATGTCCTTTAGCTGCATCTCGGCCTCCAGAGCTTGTACATTGTGCACGTCTTTCAGCTGCATGTGGACCTCCAGAGCTGCTTGTGCATTGCACATGTCGTTCAGTTGCTTCTCGACATCCAGAGCTTGGGCATTGCGCATGTCTTTCAGCTGCGTCTCTACTTGGGCTACCTCCAGATCTTGCACAATGTTGAGCATGCTTCTGCTCTTCCTAATCCCTTTCAGGCATGTAGCTTCTGGGAGGAGGCTGGTGCTGGAGATACTGTCTTCGTTGGGGATGCTGTCTTCAGAGGAGGAGGATAGTGCTGCAAGCTCCTCACAGTCAACAGGAGTGGCCAGGCCAGTACTGGAGTCTGTTTCTTCCTGTGAGATGGCCCCTGAGCAGGGAGACTCTGATCTTCTCCATTCGAAGTTCCCAAGCTCAGGGCTGGGGATTGAGCTAGTGCCGAAAAATGGCATGTACTCTTCGTCAAAATCGGAGAAGGTAGAGAACTCGCAACTCGAGCGGTCTGGCTTGGGGGAGTCATCGTTGTGTGTGAAATAGTCAGAGTCTGCGGTATCGGAAGTGTCCATTAGTGAGCTGTCTTGTGAATAGTATTCCTCAATATCAGTCAGGGAACTGTTCAGCATGTCTGCGTCTGTGACTGTGACATCAACACGTGCACTGTCAGATTCCTGAGGATGGAGGGTCTCCTTCGGGGGAGATGGGCTTCTGCATACCCTGAGGTGCAAAATGTCTTTAATCGTCAATTTTTCCATTTCATCCCAAAAAGCAGAGATGGCATACACTGGGCGAGTAGGGTCTGATGCATTATACGATGTTTCAGGGTTTTCTGTTGGTGTCACTGTTACTTCGGGAAGAGGAAGAGGAGGTTGATCTTCTGAAGTGTTCGTCTGTGGTAAATGTTCCCAGACTGTAAGTGGCTCACCAGCTCTGTGTGCTGGTGTCTCATTAGTCAGGTGGGAGTCAGGGCTGTGCTTTGAATCAGCCGGCACTGAGCTTCCCTCTGACATTATAGGGTTACTGTTACTGTGACCAGTGGAGGGACATGTTCTGACAGACTCGATGTAAGCCTGGTCAGTTGTGTTTTCATAACCTTCACGTTGTGACAACAAGGGGCAATTTAGACAGTCTTCCTGAATTAGTGGCTGTGAATTAGCAGTAGGGGTTTGTAGAGGAAGAGAGGCGGAGAGAGTGGAATCTATCTCACTGGAAGGTGGGTTAGTATCCTCCATTTCTGTGGCTGAGACATACTCCTCTTCAGAATCATAGCTGGTGCTGGTGGTGTAAAATAATTCCCCTTCCTCATTCGAGTACACAGACTCAGAGCGGTGAAGTGCAAGTAATAGGTGTTGTAGTTTGGATAATGGATGGTCTACTGACCTTTTTAAGCCAACGGCTGAGCTGTAATTTTCCTGTTTGTTTTCTTCTATAGACGACTCTGGGTCGAGCGCCTCGGTGGAGTCATCCCTCTGAAGGGGCGACTCTGTAGAAATATTCACGTCTTCACTGAATGATGATGAAGAGCTTAACTCTGAAAAGAGAGCGGGTAACTCCGAATAGCTTACATTTATTTTGGGAAACTCTATATAGACTTCTCTATGATAATTATTTGGCAATGTGTGTGTGTCTGGCAGTGGTTTTAACTTATTGCATGACTGGGTACTAAACTCATTCATGGTCTCCTGTCTGTTAGATTCCTCCATTCCGTCTATATCTATCTCTGACTCACTCTCAGGGGGAGGGTCTGGCCCCTCTGAGGTGTGGTGGCCCCGTGGGACTGAATTCCTACAAGTTTTTTTTTTTCTTCTTTTTTTTCTCACCGCGGTGGCAGCATGCACTCTGTGAGGCGCTTGACTTTCGTTCACGGTCACAAACCAGCGCTCTTTTTCTTCCCTTGGCGCCACAATGGCATGTCTCTCGCATAATATAGCTGTTTCTGTGTGGCACAACAGCTGCTCCTGGCTGATATTTTGGCCTGGATACAGGTCTTGGTGTGGCAGTGGAACAGGCTGTAGGGAGAGGGGTGTTAAGATGTCATGTAATGTACCAGTGCCACCTTCGCTTGGCAGCTCTCCGTCGAATCCTTTGATATCTGAGACATCACAGGCTCCAGAGGGGTCACTGTTAGCTATGCACTTGTTGCTAGAAGATTCTGGAACTGAACCCAGATTTTTTGTTATGTCCTGGTTCCTAGAGGTCTCTTCTGTGTTCTGCTCAGCAGTCTCTCCTGGGGTGTCTTTTACCAACTCTGTGGTGAGGCTGTTTTCTTCAAAGTACCCAGATTCTCTGTTTTCTCCATAGTAGCCAGAATCTGATTCTTTCTGTGCATGGGGGGAGTTGTCAAAGACCCTGTCCAAGAGAGCACCACCCTCTTCCTCAGTTAAGCTCAATGGATCATTTAGTTGTGTTTCTTTAGAGCCACTCTCACAAATCTTTACAGGCAGGTCTGTACAGATTAAATCCTCTCTGAGGGTAGCCTCAGATGGGATGGCAGTGTTTGGAGCTGCATTCTGCTGCCGGGGGTCATCTTGGACATTGCCAAAGGCTGGAAACACTGGGCACACAGAATCCTCTGGTTCCTCATCACTGAGGCCCAAGTCGTCTGAGCCTGCAAGCTCGGGCTGTGGCAGGGAGCATTCCTCACTCTCCTTATAGAAGCTGTCCCAGTCCCACTCCGCTATGTGCACACTGTGGTCTAAGTCATCCATGGCAACCTTCACAGGTTCCTGCATCTGTAAACAACACAACATTTAAGGGCGTCAGTTAAAATGTCAAAGTTGAAAGGTTATAGAATCCTTTACATACAGTGCATTTCGAAAGTATTCAGACCCCTTGTCCTTTTCCACACTTTGTTGCGTTACAGTCTACACACAGTACCCCATAATGACAAAGTGGAAACAGGTTTTTAGAAATGTTTGCAAACTTATTGTCACGCCCTGACCTTAGAGAGACGTTTTATTTCTCTATTTGGTTAGGTCAGGGTGTGATTTGGGTGGGCATTCTATGTTTTCTATTTCTTTGTTTTTGGCCGAGTGTGGTTCCCAATCAGAGGCAGCTGTCTATCGTTGTCTCTGATTGGGAATCATACTTAGGCAGCCTTTTTCCCACTTAATGTTGTGGGTAATTATTTATTTTCTGTGTGTGTTTGTGTGCGCCACGGTTGTGTCACGTTCGGTTTCTGTTTACCTGTTTTTCTTTGTGAAAGTTTCACTTTATTAAAAGATGTGGAATTACATACACGCTGTGCCTTGGCTCATGACAGGGAGTTTGAAGACAGTGAGCGTCACACTTATTAAAAATTAAAAACAAATACCTTATTTACATAAGTATTCAGACCCTTTGCTATGAGACTCGAAATTGAGCTCACGTGCATCCTGTTTCCATTGATCATCCTTGAGATGTTTCTACAACTTCATTGGAGTCCAACTGTGGTAAAGTTAATTGATTGAACATGATTTGGAAAGGCACACACCTGTGTATATAAGGTCCCACAGTTTACAGTGCATGTGATGTCAGAGCAAAAACCAAGCCATGGAATTGTCCGTAGAGTTCTGAGACAGGAGTGTATCGAGGCACAGATCTAGGGAAGGGTACCAAAAAATGTCTGCAGCATTGAAGGTCCCCAATAACACAGTGGCCTCCATCATTCTTAAATGGAAGAAGTTTGGAACCACTAAGACTCTTCCTAGAGCTGGCCGCCTGGTCAACTGATAAATTGGGAGAGAAGGGTCACTCTGACAGAGCTCCAGTTCCTCTGTGGAGATAGGAGAACCTTCCAGAAGGATAAGCATCTCTGCAGCACTCCACTAATCAGATGGAAGCCACTCCTCAGTAAAAGGCACATGACAGCCTGCTTGGAATTTGCCAATAGGCACCTAAAGGAAACTCAGACCATGATGAACAAGATTCTCTGATCTGATGAAACAAATGTTGAACACTTTGACCTGAATACCAAGCGTCTTGTCTGGAAGAAACCTGGCACCATCCCTACAGTGAAGTATGGTGATGGCAGCAACATGCTGCGGGGATGTTTTTCAGTGGCAGGGACTGGGAGAGTAGTCAGGATCGAGGGAAAGATGAACGGAGCAAAGTACGGAGAGATACTTGATGAAACCTGCTCCAGAGCGCTCAGGACCTCAGACTGGGGTGAAGGTTCACCTTCCAACAGGACAACGACCCTAAGCATACAGCTAAGACAAAGCAGGAGTGGCTTCGGGACAAGTCTCTGAATGTCTTTGAGTGGCCCAGCCAGAGTCCGGACATGAACCCGATCAAACATCTCTGGAGAGACCTGAAAATGTCTGTGCAGCGACGCTCCCCATCCAACCTGACAGAGCTTGAGTGGATCTGCTGAGAAGAATGGGATAAACTCCCCAAGTACATGTGTGCCAAGCTTGTAGTGTCATACCCAAGAAGACTCGAGGCTGTAATTGCTGCCAAAGGTGCTTCAACAAAGTACTGAGTAAAGGGTCTGAATACTTACAGTGAGGGAAAAAAGTATTTGATCCCCTGCTGATTTTGTTCGTTTGCCCACTGACAAAGAAATTATCTGTCTATAATTTTAATGGTAGGTTTATTTGAACAGTGAGAGACAGAATAACAACAACAAAAATCCAGAAAAACGCATGTCAAAAATGTTATAAATTGATTTGCATTTTAATGAGGGAAATAAGTATTGGACGCCTCTGCAAAACATGACTTAGTACTTGGTGGCAAAACCCTTGTTGGCAATCACAGAGGTCAGATGTTTCTCGTAGTTTGCCACCAGGTTTGCACACATCTCAGGAGGGATTTTGTCCCACTCCTCTTTGCAGATCTTCTTCTTTTTTCCCTCACTGTATGTAAGCTGCTTTTGCTTTGTGATTATGGGGTATTGTGTGTAAATTGATGGGGGAAACAATTTAATCAATTTTAGAATAAGGCTGTAACGTAACAAAATGTGGAAAAAGTGAAGGGGTCTGAATAGTTTCTGAATGCACTGTATTCTCACTTGGGGGGGAGAAGTGTGCAAAACAAATTGAAAGTAACCTAAGGCACATGCTGTTACAGTATGACACATATTGTTTATGCATCTTTTACTAATTATATTTACAGATATTTATCTGAAGATGTAATGAATACTTTTAAGGAAACGATAAAATATTACTTTTTTAAATTGTTTTTTTTTTGCAGTGTCTGCAAGAAGTGTTATTTTCTACATGTTTTATGTTGCTCCGTAAATCAAGCACAATGCCGTACAGAATATTTTGAAAATTATGATTGTAAACGGTGCCCTCGTGCCATTTCAGACATAGAACTAATGTTTTGATTTGTCTTGGGGTGTTGTTGTGATGAACTCACTGCCCTCCCCTCTTGCTATATGAAAGCGGACTCTAGTTCAAGCAGTACCTTGTCGAAATCTACACCCGGTAGATCAGTTCATGTAAAAATGTTATGGGCTAGTATGCGTCACAGAAACATGGCAGTTGCAGTTCCATAACAGACCCCCCAAAATACATCATGGCCCTACTCCTGGAAAAATGGTCATGTGATCAGAGTTGGGCAACGACAACTGTAACCTTCCACCTACAATATCACAACATACTATGCATACTGGAAACATCTCAAGGTTAAAATTCTATTAGCGTGTGCAATCTATGTCAGACATATTGTAACTCGCCTCTTCACTCTGCATAAACTTTGGCATACAGTCCATACCCATATAAATCCTAATGTGGTCCAAAATAAATACATTCGAGTTAGCGTATCTTTTGTTTTCACATACATAAAGATATGATTCATATGCATTAAAATCCACTTCATGGAAAGAGCTTTAGCCCGTCCAACTCTTCAAAGTCAACAAGTTCAGATACCATTCAATGTATGCTGTTGAGGCTTTGTTCTGGTTTGATAGACAGCTTTTTATAATGAAACTAAGTCAGAAATGTGCAAAAAATGTGCAAAGGACACTCTGAGGCCTTGTAGGCTAGTGGTAACTTTTGTCATAAGCACAACACGGGTCCATAAGTAGCATTCTAGCATTCAGTAAGAAGGATGGGAACTGTATTGTAGGCTACAGTATGTGTGGTGTAGGTATTCCATGCTGATATGTTTAGTGTCTGTTCAGCAAGAATGGCCTCCTACCTGTGGGATGAGTATAAAGTCTCCAGGTTCAGCTTTTCCTGCAGCAGTGACATGCTGTGTGTTTGTCCTCCTGCGTCCGCCTGTCCTTGCCTGTGGTGTAGCAGAGTCAGAGTGGGGCCTAGCCATTCACCACATTATAAATAGACCTGTAACGGTGTGTCTGTCTCCTGGTCACATGTAGGGCTCTGCTCGGGTCCGGACGCCCTTCTCATCCCCCCCACACCCTCTCCCATTCTTTCTCTCCCTCCCAGAGGTGTAACATTTCAGTGCCTTAAATAGAAGCCCTCTGAAGTGGAAGAGGTAGGATAGGATCAATATAATTACCTATTACCTTACACAATAACAACAGTGAGCATATTATATCTAAACAGAGGCAGTGATAAAGAGGGGACCAGTGTGTGTGCAGACAAGTTGATATGGTACACCTGTATTGAGAGTTATGTCTTCATGAACAAACCATTATTACATAGATATCTGGTAGCATGAGGTGATACACTGAACAAACAGACCATTTGATAACATAGTGCTCTTAAGAAAGTTGCTTAAATAGATGAACATGTGTGTACAGACAGACACGACAAGTTGATTGCACAGACAAGAGAGCAGAAATAGAGGTGTACTGGTCTTTATATAAGGAGGTACAGTATAATGAAATAGCTGTGTGTCAGCTGATTGAAAGTAATAAAATGTGTAAGTGTGAATGTGAGACAAGAGTAATACGTGCATGCGGATTAGGTGTGCTCATGTGATGATCACCACTCAAGACCATGAAAATACCAAGATGCCACTGTCTTTTCCAAAGAACCCACAAACCAAACACTAGGGGCTCTATTCATAACGCATCACGGAAGTTCAGCGTTACAGCGTGATTGAAATTTAAAGGCAATGTTCCCGCTTTAGCAGAGACTGCATTCATGGAAAACACTGCATATGTCGTATCAATTGGAAATTACCTTTACATTTATATTGCGGAATCTGTAACTTTTTCATTTTTTTATATAACAATTTATTTAGCGTTACAGATTTAATAGAGCCCTAGGTATCTCTGCATCTGCAGAGAAGAACGAGAGAAACTCCCCAAATACAGGTGTGCCAAGCTTGTAGCGTCATACCCAAGAAGACTCGATGCTGTAATCACTGCCAAAGGTGCTTCAACAAGGTACTGATTAAAGGGTCTGAATACTCATGTAAATGTTATATTTCAGTTTTAAAATGTTTATAAATAAAAACCTTTTTTTGCTTTGTCATTTGTTTTTATGTAATTGAACCTTTATTTAACTAGGCAAGTCAGATAAGAGCAAATTTTTATTTACAATGACGGCCTACACAGCCAAACCCGGACGCCGCTGGGCCAGTTGTGTGCTGCCCTATGGGACTCCCGATCACGGCCGGTTGTGATACAGCCTGGATGTCATTACGGGGTATTGTTTCTAGATTGATGAGCAAAAAAAACATTTCATACATTTTTAGAATATAGCTGTAACGTAACAAAATGTCAAGGGGTCTGAATGCTTTCCGAAGTCCCTGTATGTACAAAAAGTGCTGTGATTTCTAAACGGTTCACCCGATATGGATGAAAATATGCTCAAATTAAAACTGACAGACTGTACTTTAACCTCAGTCATTGTGTAATTTCAAATCCAAAGTGCTGGAGTACAGAGCCAAAACAACAAAACATGTGTCACTGTCCCAATACTTTTGGAGCTCAATGTAGCCCATTTAGTAATTGAATAGGATCTCTATGGCTCATTTGAAGTCCTTTCACCAGGAGAGCTAGCTTGTCTTTCAGTCTCATCCTTCACAGTCCTGCTGTGCCAGTCAGAGTCACCTGCGATAATAAGGTGCCCCCAGGCCCTTTGCTGCACATTGGGTCTCCCCTCCTTATCTCACCGTAGCAGCTGAGTGATGGTGGAAGCTGTAGAGGGAGTAGGGGTCTGCCCCACAGTGGCTGGAGCCTTGCTTTTCAAACAACGAACCGATCCTGTACTAAAGACACACTGCAGCGGCCACATGATGACACACACCAGCATGACCAGCAGCACCACGAACAACACCAGCCGCTTCCAGTCTGAGAAGAAGCTACAGAGGTATCGTCTGCCCCAGACGCGTCTCCCTTGTTCAGCCTCAGTCTGTCTGGACACAGCATCCTCCTGGATCCTCCCAATGTCGATACAGATACAGGTGGAGGAGCCGACAGGGTGGAGGGGGTCAGGGCTGCCGAGGCTGGAGTAACACAGCTTCTTCCCCTCCATCCACACCCTCTCCTCCTGCTGCAGGTGGGTGGGGAGCCTGCCCAGAACCTCCAGGCTTGTGAGGAGGGCAGGGGGACCGCTGGCGGGGATGGAGGTGGGGTGCCTGCAGAGGGGGCAGGGGATCTGGCCCCCGTCCTGTTCCACAGACACGGCCATGACCCGGGTGACACACTCCAGGCAGAAGGTGTGGGTGCAGTCCAGCAGCTTGGGCGTCTTGAAGACATTGTCATAGGTGTTGAAACAGATGGAGCACTCTGGCTTGTCCCCACCGGAGGAAGAGTCCGACTCCTGCTCATCTTCCTCGGGCACTGGGTCCAGGGCCTGGATGTGCCAGACCTTGGTGACCTCCATGGTTTACTCTCCCTCTGGTTTTCTGATACGCACCTACAGAAATAGATGCCCAAGATGACAGTGACTGTTTGAAAACGTTTAAGTTGGTGTCATGTTTTGTTTGCACACCATGAAGATTAAGAAGGGATAATCTTAGGTCTGATTAGCCTGTGTCAATTTGACTAAAGGTTTTGGCACATTGATTCCTTGAAGGCAGTACAATACCAAAGAAAATGTCTCTCTTCAAATATTAGACAGTGCTTTGAAATACACATCATAGATTAGACTGTTTGTTCACTTTCTTCATGTCTTGCTTCTCTTATCTTTTACTGAACATGTTTTCAATTGAGGCTTTTCATTGATGCAACTATGCCAACCAACCCTTAAACATTATTGTCTCTTTGGTTGTATTTTAAACATTTACATTATACTTCATTACACATTTACATTGTCTTGTGTCCTATAGTCTGTCTTAACCTTTTTGGAAAGACATTATGTGTTACGTTGACAATGTAAAGGAAACATCAGGGGAAATGGAAAAAAAATGGAAAGTGTTACAGAAATCCCAAATCCCCATTTCCTTATTGATCTGGTTAGGTCCTTGAGTGTAGCCAACAGGTGAGTGAGGTCTTTGTTAACAGCCCAGAGGGGAGGTGACAGGCGTCATTTTATGTCCAGCAGATTAATCATTAACTTTACATTCTACTTCCTGACTCTCCCTTCCTTCTATATATGGAGTAGCATGGGAAGCTCAAACATCCTTATAACATTTTAAAGATTATTTCCATCAGTTTTACCAGTGACTGTCAGGTATCAATTTACAGTATAGAGATGTTTTTAGCTTGGTAGCAGCTTTAGTTTAAAATGTTAACATGCATTAACATATCATATTAGGAGAAAGCTTTCTTTGTGACTTGCTGCCAATGACATCTCACAACAACATACAGAGAGATAAGGAGGATCGAAATGTGTTATCATTACCATTCCTTTCAAAATAGTAGTATAGTCCTTACCTGTAGGGAGTGGTATTAGTAGTAGTTTTGATTCAATGTCTGTTGTATTTCCAGAGGAGGTGCTTTTTTTGTCCAGGGGGCAGTATTTGGCCAACTGATGGAGCGTCAACAGATATGACTTTTCTCTTGTCTTTGTGATCCTTCAGGTAATAACTCAGTCACTCCCTCTCCCTGCTGTCTACGAACTAACAGTGGAGTCTCACCTACACCTGCAGTGCTCACAGGCTTGTCTGGAGAACAGGAAGGAGGTGGGAGGGAATGGAAAACACTTACTCACTCCTCTCTCTCACACACACACACACACACACACACACACACACACACACACACACACACACACACACACACACACACACACACACACACACACACACACACACACAAACATCTTGCCATGTAACAGTGACAAAAGATTTGATAAAGTTTGTTTGATAAACCTTTAGTAGGGAGTGAGTCTTACTGTAAAAATACAGACCTCTTCCTGGTATGACATACTATAGTATGGGTGTGAATGGAAACATAGGGCCTAGCTCATATAGTATTACCCATTCATGATAAAAAAAAACATACATCGGCTTGAATTTGACCATTGGGCTGTATGTTTGAGGGACATACAATACCAGTCAAATGTTTGGACATACCTACTCATTGCAGGGTTTTTCTTAATTTTTTACTATTTTCTACATTGTAGAATAATCGTGAAGACATCAAAACTATCCAATAACACATATGGAATCATGTAGTAACCAAACAAGTGTTAAACATATCAAAACAGATTTTATATTTGAGATTCTTCAAAGTAGCTACCCTTTGCCTTGATGACTCAGCAGGGGTGGCAGGGTAGCCTAGTGGTTAGAGCGTTGGACTAGTAACCGAAAGGTTGCAAGTTCATATCCCTGAGCTGACAAGGAACAAATCTGTCGTTCTGCCCCTGAACAGGCAGATATCCCACTGTTCCTAGGCTGTCATTGAAAATAAGAATTTGTTCTTAACTGACTTGCCTAGTTAAATAAAGAAGAAAAGAATGACAGCTTGGCATTCTCTGGAATGCTTTTCCAACAATCTTAAAGGAGATTCCACATATGCTGAGCACTTGTTGGCTCTTTTTCCTTCACTCTGCAGTCCAACTCATCCCAAACCATCTCAATTGGGTCGAGGTAGGGTGATTGTGGAGGCCAGGTCATCTGATGCAGTACTCTATCACTCTCCTTCTTGGTAAAATAGCCCTTACACAGCCTGTGTTGGGTCATTGTCCTGTTGAAAAACAAATGATAGTCCCACTAAACCAGATGGGATGGCATATCGCTGCAGAAGGCTGTGGTAGCCATGCTGATGAAGTGTGCCTTGAATTCTAAATAAATCACTGACAGTGTCACCAGCAAAGCAACCCACACCATCACACCTCCTTCTCCATGCTTCACAGTGGGAACCACACATGCAGAGATTATCCATTCACCTACTCTGTCTCACAAAGACACGGCGATTGTAACAAAAATCTAAAATTTGGACTCATCAGACCAAAGATTTCCACCGGTCTAATGTCCATTGCTTGTGTTTCTTGGCCCAAGCAAGTCTCTTATTCTTATTGGTGTCCTTTAGTAGTGGTTTCTTTGCAGCAATTTAACCATTAAGGCCTGATTCACAATCTGAACAGTTTATGTTGAGATGTCTGTTACTTGAACTCTGTGAAGCAGTTATTTGGGCTGCAATTTCGGGGGCTGGTAAATCTAACGAACTTATCCTCTGCAGCAGAGGTAACTCTGGGCATTCCTTTCCTGTGGCGGTCCTAATGAGAGAAGGTTTCATCAGTTCGCTTGATGTTTTTTGTGACTGCACAAGTTCTTGAAATTATCCGCATTGACTGTCCTTCATGCATTAAAGCAATGATGGACTGTCATTTCTCTTTGCTTATTTGAGCTGTGCTTGCCATAATATGGACTTAATCTTTTACTAAATCGGGCTATCTTCTGTATACCACCCCTACCTTGTCACAACACAACTGATTGGCTCAAACTCATTAAAGAAAGAAATTCCACAAATTAACAAGGCACACCAGTTAATTGAAATGTATTCCAGGTGACTACCTCATAAAGCTGGTTGAGAGAATGCCAAGAGTGTGCAAAGCTGTCAAGGCAAAGAGTGGCTACTTTGAATCTAAAATAGAAAATGTATTTTGATTTGTTCAACACTTTTTGGTTACTACATGATTCCATGTGTTATTTCTTCACTATTATGTGAATGAGTAGATGTGTCCAAACTTTTGACTGATACTGTATTTTAATACATCAGTATACCCAGGGATGTGAACCAAAACATACAATGTCTTACTACTTCACCAGTCAGAAGATCAAAACACTTTATACAACCATGTGTTTAAACTGTTTATTGCTCTTTATATCCAATGCCTATCCATAAACACTTTGAGATAGGGCAATAAAATCTATATAAAATCACTGCATCATAAAAGGTGTTGTGACTTGGATAGTGACACAGTTCAATACAACCAAGGCAGAGCTACATTCAGAAACAGACTTTTTGCCACAATAAAGCTGATCTGAACTTCCATGGTGATTATTTTCCAAACATCCAGAGAACTATATTCAAATACAATTTCCACATCCTGAAAGTAGTACACTTTACACAGCTGCATCTCATTATTTATGTCCCAAAAAGATTAGTCTAACTTCACTCTGAATTAATTATTCAGGATATACAGATAAGATATTGTTGAGTGATAATTAGAATTCATCCTCAGGGAAGGTGCTCCAATGATCATGTTAACATAGTTATACTGTAGTAATCCAGAACTCATAAACTGGTCACTACCAATCAATGTGACAGTGGATTTGGGGAGGTCATGCAGCACCCCCTACTGCAGCTTGCATTTGGATACTAGCAGCAGTCCTGCTTCCCTATTAAAAAAAACACTGCAGCTGCAAATATAATACTCTTCTCTTTCCAAGGTACTCAGCCTTCACAGAGGTTATAGGGAAAAGAGTATGCTATGACAATCTGTTTATTCCAATTTTACAACACATCCTATTGTAAAATCCTACTATTCACCAACAGTAATGTAAATATTAAATTATAATAAATTAACTAATCACAAAGGATTACGAGAAAGGTGCTTTATTTTTGTAAATCATACATACTCTTCAGAATCAGAAAATACTTCATAAAATGTAAAACTAGAATCAATAAGTACAAAATACCACATTACAAAAACAATACATCATTTGTATAAAAACAATGTACATGTGTACAATTTTACAAATGGCTGTACAACAGCTAATGTAAGAAGGATAAATCTATTTGGGATTAAAATGATTTTACAATCAGTTGTTCCTGTTGTTGGAAATACCATCACTTCAGACTCATGCCCACTGAACACACAAACTGGAATTACCAGTCACACTAGTTCTCAAAATGTCTTCATACAACAGTTCTTCCAGCATAAATAACTAAAAATGTCACTTAAAACTTGTCCCTAAATTCACCATATCATCACTCAATCACCCTTGAAGTTTAGCAAGTAAAACCCGTTGTACCGTTCCTCCAGCAAGACAAAAAAATAAAAATAAATACTTAACCTTGATTTAATACAAGGTGTTGCTAAAAAGCCACAGGAGGTCACTCAAATACCCAATAATAAACCAGAAGAGAACATATGCACCTGTCTTTAAAATGATCACCACCCGTTTCCTGGAGAAATCTTTGAGCACACGTCACATCAATGGCACACTAACGACTTCAGTTTAGTGCACATTCTTTTGGTAAGACAAGCATCACAACATATTTGGCAACAGTGACAACAGTTGCTACTCTTAGCCAACAAATGTCACAATTTATGCTTGAAATAAAGGAATTCAAGTAATAGCTTATGTGCAATTGTTCTGAAAAGATTAGGCAAAATGTCAGCATGAATTTCCCACATTATGGCCAGATAAAGCATGTCATATTAGCTAGCACCTTTTTCAGGTCCTATTACCTGTGTTGGGGTGAATATTATAAAGATTTTTTACTGAGAAGCATTTTTCACCTAACTCTTAGATGACCATTTTCCTACTTGATAGAGAAATAACATTTGAGGATCCATCTTTTTGGGATGAATTAAATGAGACATATTAAGATATTTCACAGCCAGTGGATCACATGTTAGCGTTATTGGTGTGTGTTGCTCTGGAAGATCCACACCTTTCATGGAATGTGAGGAGAGCTCTTAAAGAGCTTTAAGCGTTTTTACATTATGTTCTCATTTTGTAGTGTTTGTATTTGTGCATGTATTAAATAAATTAAAATACATTCAGTTTGGTTCAGTGCATAAACCACAGAGAAAAATAATAATAATAAGTATGCAATTTAAAACACCTATGAGAAGATTCACTAAATGAGAACAATAAGAATATTGAAATCAGCTTGGAAATAAAATTCAAATTAAGGGCTATCACTGAAGCTATCACTGTCCACCTCACCCCATTCTCTACAGAGATCAAGTAAAACAAACAATTGGCCCAATTCTAGACAGCAGTAGAATAAAATCTAAATAGAAAAAACATGGATTCAAAATAAATAATCTAAGGTCTATCTATTTACATTACAAAACAGAATTCCGGTAACAAGGCTATACTGCAGGTGTTGCGGAGTCAAAAAGCTGACACCACCTGCTTTTGAATGAAGTAAACTGTCTTCTTAGGCAACACTACAGAGGAGGGACAGGCCTACACATACTCACCAATTTACTGTAAGTGCTCTGGCCTGAGCCTGTCCCTGTCATTTGGCACCTGCTAGCCAGCTGGTTCAGGCCTCCTCCATTGGGCCTCCTCCTTCCCTACACATTGTAGACTGTGGTAGTGGTGGGGATGGTGGCAGCGCTGGACGCAGAGTTTGCTGAGGGCCGCTCCCTCCTCACATATCTGGGTTTCCTAACTACAGATTACACAACACAATGGAGAGAGAGGAGGATGATAAACCCAATAGGATACGGTATGACCCCAATGTTGACTTTTCCCCACACACAGCAGGTAGTTCAAACTCTGACTAAGATTGTGCCAGGATAAAGGAGTGAGATCATGTAAAACGTTTGAAAACAATGATATTACGCAATTGCTAGACATGGACACATTTTTTCTCAGTGAAACAACGACCAAAAACCCTATCGAAGGTTGTAAAGTGTTTTAGTGAAATGTTCTTACCTGAAGAGGTCGCCGATGGTATCATGACAGCCTTGAAGAGAGATGAAAATTCACAAGTCATATTTCTTGATATTCATTTTCGGTACTGCATATAAAATCATTCTAATGTATTGTTTATTCGATGTGGTGATACATTTACATTTGTAACAATGGAGTAAATGTTTCACAATAAATCAGTTGAAATGTTTGAAAATGACTTACCGTCTCATTTGGTTGGAATATGTAGGCTGTGAAAGTACACCAGACGTATTAGTTACCTTTTCCATATTTTGAGCACACCATAGATTTATTGTCCCGTTTACAGTTATTCAAATTCAACCCATTATCGTAACGACTTACCCTTATTCCGCCGGTAGAAGATACCTGGGAGACGGTTGGAGCGTTTAAGGTAGAAAAAGGAGGCAACAGAGAGAATCAGGAACAGGCTGATCAACAGAGTTCCGAACAGAAGAGAGGCTGCCACACCAGGACCACCTGTTCACACAGACAGACAATTGTTAAATAAACTTTATCACTCCTAGTGTTCTCACTAAACATACAACTCATCTAGTCTAGACCCATGCTGTATTAGGGATCAACTTGCCCATCAGTCAAGTCAGGAGTATTTTTTGGTTGCCTGACGATCACTTGCCTGAAATATTTAATTAGCTATTTACATGCAGAGGTACCATCTTTTGCCTGCCTTTCACATACACATAAGGGGAAGGGTCAGAATGACCAGTTCTGGAATTATTTGTATTCTGGTTGTTAACAATAAAAAAAAAATTCAGAAGAGGCTCAACTTGACCGACTGCCATTAGTTGCCCGTCTTTCACTTAAACAATAGGGAGGAACAAGAAAGATCAATTTTAGGCTACAGGAATTCTTTGCAATTAGGCTGTCTTCCTTAAAATTAAAAAAAATAAATAAATCACCTGCCCAAAGGGGCGAACTCAGAGCAGCCTCAACGGCTCAGGTCACTTGCCCCAGGCATCAGGACAACCCTTAATGTCAATGCCTGCTATATGTGCTATACCCAAATTGTATGGCATGACAACAATAGAAGAGTTGGATACAGCCCATACAGTTTGACAGTTCAACACACAGGTAACTGCCAAAATAAAGAAAAACCTTGAGTAAATGAGGGATACAACGTATATAGAAAGCAGGTGCTTCCGCACAGGTGTTGTTCCTGAGTTAATTAAGCAATTAACATCCCATCATACTTAGGGTCATGTATTAAAATGCCCTGTTTCCCATTATTTTGGCATGACTAGAAGAAGAGACCTCAGTGACTTTGAAAGAGGGGTCTCAAAGGAGCATAGGGGGTTTAAAGGGTGTGTGTCTCAGTCACCAGATATCAACCCAATTGAACACTTATGGGAGATTCTGGAGCGGGGCTTGAGACAGTGTTTTCTACCACCATCGACAAAACACTAAATGATGGAATTTCTTGTGGAAGAATGATGTCGCATCCCTCCAATAGACACACTTGTAGAATGCCCTATTAAGACACTGTGTTGGTGTTTCCTTTATTTTGGTAGTTACCTGTGAATTAACCAAAATGTGTGTAAAGAATAACTGGCACCATTTCTTACCAATTGTGGGAAGGACTGTAGTTATAGTTGTATGATTGGTCCTTTCTGTGATGTATGCTGTTAAAGGCAAAGAGATAAAGGGGGAAAATGAACAGGTTCAGGACACCTGTGGAACCCCCCCCCCCCACAGCATTCATGTCCAGTACTTGTCCACTTACTGTAGTTGCAAGCGGTGAAGTTCTCAAGATCTGCAATAGTCGAGTCACAGTGCATACACACAGCTGTGTTGTTCTCAAGGACACGCAGGTAGCATCCTGAGTAAATAGATTTGATGATTGCTCAAATTTTGGAAGAACAAAGGCCCATGTCTATTTTCTAATCCTAGTACATGTGTCTAATCCAAAAGTGGCTACTACTAATGTATGAGGAAATCACTGTTGCAATTCTAAAGTTAATGAATAACATTTAACAGAACTGCACTATAGGATGACATGGTGGTCAGTACCTGGCTCGCATTGAGTGCTATTTGAGCATGAGCTGTTCAGCCTCTGTCGCTCTCCACAGCAGTCAAAGTGATTCTGATGTAGGGCCTACAAAAAAACAAGCACACTGTAAACCTTAACTACCCTAAGCACACAGCCAAGACAATCCAGGAGTGGCTTCGGGACAAGTCTCTGAATGTACTTATTTATTTGTATTTATTTCACCTTTATTTAACCAGGTAGGCAAGTTGAGAACAAGTTCTTATTTACAATTGCGACCTGACCAAGATAAAGCAAAGCAGTTCGACACATACAACGACACAGAGTTACACATGGAGTAAAACAAACATACAGTCAATAATACAGTATAAACAAGTCTATATACGATGTGAGCAAATGAGTTGAGATAAGGGAGGTAAAGGCAAAAAAAGGCCATGGTGGCAAAGTAAATACAATATAGCAAGTAAAACACTGGAATGGTAGATTTGCAGTGGAAGAATGTGCAAAGTAGAAATAAAAATAATGGGGTGCAAAGGAGCAAAAATAAATAAAGAAATACAGTAGGGAAAGAGGTAGTTGTTTGGGCTAAATTATAGGTGGGCTATGTACAGGTGCAGTAATCTGTGAGCTGCTCTGACAGTTGATGCTTAAAGCTAGTGAGGGAGATAAGTGTTTACTTGAGTGGCCCAGCCAGAGCCCCGACTTGAATCCCATCGAATATCTCTGGAGACCTGAAAATAGCTGTCCCCATCCAACCTGACAGAGCTTGAGAGGATCTGCAGAGAAGAATGGGAGAAACTCTCCCAAGCTCGCTGTTTATTATCTATGCAATCACTTTACAAATGACCTCAACTAACCTGTACCCCCCTGCACATTGACTTGGTACCGGTACCCCCTGTATATAGCCTTGTTATTGTTATGTAATTCTCTCGTGTTACTTTTTGATTTGATTTTTTACATATATTTACTAAATATTTTCTTAACTCTATTTCTATAACTGCATTGTTGGTTAAGGGCTTGTAAATAAGCATTTCACAGTAAGGTGTATTTGGCGCATGTGACAAATAAAATACTATTTGATTTGTAGCATCATACCCAAGAAGACTTGAGGCTGTAATCTCTGCCAAAGGTGCTTCAACGAAGTACTGAATAAAGGGTCTGAATACTTATGAAAATGTGATATTTCAGTTTTGTAATTTTTATACATTTGCAAAAGTGTATAGAGGCCTGTTCTTGCTATGTCATTATGGGGTATTGTGTAAATTGATGAGGGAATTTTTTGATTTTTTTAAATATCCGTTTTTAGAAAAGGCTGTAACTTAACAAAATGTGGAAAAAGTGAAGGGGGTCTGAACACTTTAGGAATTACCTGTAACGTTACTGTATGTTACTCTACCTTAGTTACTGGAGTTTCACGACTGATCAGGATCAAAGCTGCTGAAAGGACCATGAGGTATGACACAGCCATATTCAGAACAGTCCTAGAAAAAACAGAGAAAGGTAGACTGACTCCCAGACTATAATAACAAAATATAAAATCTGTAGCTATAACGTTTGCAGCGTATCCTGAGAGATCTGAAAAATGACAGCTCAGATCATGACTGAGGTGGCTAACGACATTAGCTAGTAATCTGGCAACAACTGCAACGATTGATTGCTCTGGACGTAAACAGCATCTTACAAATGTTTGTTTTTCTATACCGTATCTTACTACAGTAACTACAGCAGGTAGAGTCGGACTGGAACATCCAGTCTGGTGAGATATACTGACTGTGCAGGTGCTAACGTTTGCCTTTTGGTAGGCCGTTATTGTAAATTAGAATGGTTTCTTAACTGACTTGCTTAGTTAAATAAAAGGTTAAATAAAGAAATGTTTCAAAAAAAATAACGTTAGCAATGTCATGCCCTACAGTCATTGGTCATGACACATGCTGTATAACTAGCTAACGTTAGCTAGCTAGCTAGCCAGCCATGCTAAGATTAACGAATCAGAGCCAATAAAGCCGTTTTGGAGCAGTTTTTCAAATCTAGCTAGCGAACATTAACATCATAGCAAACTAGGCTGACTGTCAGCAATCATGTCGTTATGCGCACTTCTAGCTCGACGACAGAAGTCAGCTAGTTTTTACTCGATTTCCATTCAAATAAGAACAACACTAACGTAGCTAGCTTATCTATAATCAGCATGTTAGCTTTCACATAGAAAAACAGTTATTTGTTATATTGAACGTCATCAATAAAGCAAAACCAACCTACCGTTGCAAATCACAACACAAGTTTTCGCTCGACAGATGACAGCTGTTGTACAAAGAGCAGCATTTAGCTACAAATAATATTAACTTCTGGCTTTTCCTTTCAAAATAAAAGTAGCTGATCATTGGCCACAAACTAACAAACGTAGCTATTTGTGCTATAGATGCAAAAATACATTATACATGACTTGTACGTCATAAATACATTACAAATTAGACTTGCAAAAAAAGAATTGCAAAATAGACTTTTAGGTAAATGAGTCTTGAAGAATGAACATTTTGACAGCTAATAAAATGAGAAAGTACGTTTCATTGCTTCACATTAGGAATTTCATATACATTCTTGAACAGAGAGTACCTAAATTATTCATAATAAAAAGCATACAAGGTATGATTATTAAATCAACACACTTTTGACTTATTAACCGATTATGTCTCACTTGGCCTCGAAGAGCTATCTATCGAGGACTTTTATTTCAGTGTTTGAATTTCCTGTTTTGTGGTTTTGTAGAGGGATAACTGTTGCTAAGAGAACTGAACCAAAGATTTTTTTAACTGAACTGATTTTCAACTACAAACATCAGCTGGTCCAATCAGTTGCTAGGATACAATATGGATGGCCATGTCTTCGTTGTGTCTTCAACAAATATTTTTTGTATGCATAATCAATAACCCCTAAGATATCCAAATGCAGTCTTTTAGAAATCTTCACAAATAAAAACATGACGATTATAATCGTTCACTTATATTGAAATACCACAACACTTTATTTGAACCTTCTTCAATGGCTACATAACACTGATATAGATATGAAAGTGCTTGTTATTAACCCTTATGACAGATTGTTCAAGTGTACCTGAATCAGTAAACATTATCACAAAAGAAAAACTGTCAGGCTGTCTAATGAGTCATGACTTTATTATGAGGGCAGTCACTGATACACCCAAATAATTTAACCCAAATGTTTGAGCCACGTTCTCTTGCAAGTGGGGCCTCTTCAAACAGTCAGACAGTAAGGGGTGAAAAAAGGGGACTGGTTTCAACTTCCAGCAGTAAATGTTCTCATAATACAAAAACTGTCCAGTTGTGCTGATGATTATACAATGTTTGTATAAAACATTGGCTTGATGTTGCAAGAACGTTCCCAGGACATTGCTCTCACATTTTGTTGTGGCAGTATATTCTATAAACTTTACTGGTACATTGTGTTAGTTATTACCTTACCTGGAAACCTAATGAGAATGTTTTGGGAATTTTCTGTGGTGGTTGTTACAAATGTTGTGCAAAACTTGTAGTGGATGTTAGGAAAACAATCCAAGGATATTTCATTTTCTGAAAAAATATAAAAAATTGTTGCACTGAATACATTTAATAAAATCCCAGAAAACACATCCACTGGGTTGCCTACCAATTTGATCAGGGCATTTCCACGGTAACAGAGTGATGCTGAGACTAATATGTTTTATTTTAAAATGGAAATGGTTAAAAGTAGTCCTTGTGCATGGAGTTGTATGATTTTTTAAACTTTGCAATCATTGAATTTAGCTTGACATACATTTTAAAGTAACAAATCTGAGTCAGAATTGTCTTTTTCATTTTCTTCTATTGGATTTTTTTGTTAATTTATCCAAAGAACAACTTTGAAATACTGTGTACCTTCAATTTCAATTTGATCGGCACAACATTAGAATGTAGTCTATGGAGAACTATTTCACAATGGAGATAAATGAAAGATAGCAAACAAAACATGTACATATTTATCTCAGTTTCAGAACCTATGCGTATTTCATTTCGTAGGGCAGGTAGCCTAGCAGTTATAGTGTTGGGCCAGTAACCAAAAGGAAGCTGGTTCAAATACCTGACCAACAAGGTGAAAAATCTGTTGACGTGCCATTAAGGAAGGCACTTAACCCTCATTTTCACCAGGGCTGCTGTATGACTATGTCTGACCCTGTAAAACAACACATTTTACTGCATGTGACAATACAAAATGTTTTTTATTTATTTTTTAAACACGGATATTTCACAATATGTACAGTGCTTTCTGAAAGTTTTTTCTTCTTCTCATCAATCTACACACAATACCCCATAATGACAAAGCAAAAACAGTTTTTTAGAAATGTTTGCAAATTTATTTAAAAAAATACAAAACTGAAGTATTCAGACAGTTTACTCAATACTTTGTTGAAGCACCTTTGGCAGCGATTACAACCTTGAGTCTTCTTGGGTATGACGCTACGAGCTTGGCACAACTGAATTTGGGGAGTTTCTCCCATTCTTCTCTGCAGATCCTCTCAAGCTCTGTCAGGTTGGATGGGGAGCGTCACTGCACAGCTATTTTCAGGTCTCTCCAGAGGTGTTCAATCTGAGCTCTGGCTGGGTCACTCAAGGACATTCAGAGACTTGTCCCAAAGCCACTCCTGCATTGTCTTGGCTGTGTGCTTATGGTTGTTGTCCTGTTGGAAGGTGAACCTTCGACCTAGTCTGAGCTCCAGAGTGCTCTGGGGTAGGTTTTCATCAAGTATCTCTCTGTACTTTGCGCCGTTCATCTTTCCCTCGGTTCTAACTAGTCTCCCAGTCCCTTCCGCTGAACCACATCCCCACATCATGATGCTGCCACCACCATTCTTCGCCTTAGGGATGGTGCCAGGTTTCCTCCAGACGTGACGCTTGGCATTCAGGCCAAAGAGTTCAATCTTGGTTTCATCAGACCAGAGAATCTTGTTTCTCATGGTCTGAATCATTTAGGTGCCTTTTGGCAAACTCCAAGCGGGCTGTCAATTGCCTTTTACAGAAGAGTGGCTTCCGTCTGGCCATTCTACCATAAAGCCCTGATTGGTGGAGTGCTGCAGAGATTGTTGTCCTTCTGGAAGGTTCTCCCATCTCCACAGAGGAACTCTGGAGCTCTGTCAGAGTGACCAGTGGGTTCTTGGTCAGCTCCATGACCAAGGTCCTTCTCCCTCAATTGCTCAGTTTGGCCTTGTGGCCAGCTCTAGGAAGAGTCTTGGTGGTTCCAAACTTCTTCCATTTAAGAATGATGGAGGCCACTGTATTCTTGGGTACCTTCAATGCTGCAGAATTGTTTTGGTACCCTTCCACAGATCTGTGCCTCGACACAATCCTCTCTTGGAGCTCTGCGGACAATTCCTTTCAAAAACATGTCCAATCAATTGAATTTACCACAGGTGGACTCCAATCAAGTTGTAGAAACATCTCAAGGACGATCAATCAATAGAAACAGGAAGCACCTGAGCTCATTTTCGAGTCTCATAGCAAATGTATTTATTTAACCTTTATTTAACTAGGCAAGTCAGTTAATGGTTTGAATACTTAAATAAATAAGGTATTCCTGTTTTACATTTTTTTTAAATTTGAAAACAATTCTAAAAACTGTTTTTGTTTTGTCATTATGGGGTATTGTGTGTAGATTGATGATCCGTTTTCTTTTTTTAAATCAATTTTAGAATAAGGCTGTAATGTAACAAAATGTGGAAAAAGTCAAGGGGTCTGAATACTTTCCGAATACACTGTATGTTTAGGGACTTTTTCATTAACCATTTCGTGGAAAAATAGGGTTTGGAGAGCCTTTAATATGCACACACACACACACACAAAAAAAACGGTGGTTTGATTAATTCAGAAAATTGCCACATTCAGTTCTTCAACCCATGATAATGTTGGAAGATAAGTGTACATAGAATTATAATAGGGAGAATAGTATACCCTGGCCTATTGCCCGCACTGACCATGAAACTGTGTGATGACACACCCAAGTATTGCGCCATGCCTCAGGTTCAAACTGTTACGGCTTGGTCTGTGCTACCTAATGATTTAATTATTCTACATATTCATTTAAAAAAATTATAATTCAATCAACAAAATCACACAGACATGACAGCGTTTACAGAGGAAGCACATTAAACAAAACAATGATAAATTGGCAGTTAAATATGTGTTATTATTACTGACAGTCGATATTGATAATGGCTAATATTTAACATGACCGAAATAGTCATATATAATATATATATATATATATATGTATTTTTTTTAACAAATAAAAAAAAGAAACAGAGAAAGTCAGGGCATAATGTAAACATTTGAGAGTGAACAATGGTAAAATTTTGTGAGAGTGTCATGGCGCAATGCTTTGCATCATCATCACATGCTCCAGGCTGCAGTAGCCTATCCATTTGTCTTGAGTCTCATCACTGCAAGTTAAAAGGCCACACAATTCAAATTCATAAGGTCACAGCTTTTCATAAAGAGGTGGAAATGCCTGTCCTGTAGATAAAAAAAGTTGTATTATTATTATTATTTTGATATTTTGGGGGGGTTAAACTCCAATGCTTTTTAAAAATACTTGTTTAATTGAACAATAACACAACATGTAAAAACAGAAATATACAGACAAGAGTGCATAAACTTAATGTAGACAGGTGTCACGTTCTGACCTTAGTTCTTTTGTTATGTCTTTGTTTTAGTATGGTCAGGGCGTGAGTTGAGTGTGTTGTCTATGTTCCTTTTTCTATGATTTGGGATTTCTGTGTTTGGCCTGGTATGGTTCTCAACCAGAGGCAGCTGTCAATCGTTGTTCCTGATTGAGAACCATACTTAGGTAGCCTGGTTTCACTTTTGAGTTGTGGGTGATTATTTTCCGTGTCAGTGTTTGTTTCCACACGGGACTGTTTTGTTTGTTTTGGTTAATCACGTTGTTATTTTGTAGTTTAGTGTTCATGTAAATAAAGTATCGTTATGGACACTTACCACGCTGCACATTGGTCTGATCTCTCCTACTCCTCCTCCTCAGAGGAAGAAGAAACCCGTTACAACAGGGGGTTTTCAGTTTTTAGGTACATTTAAATTTGTATGGTACATACTCCTTTTTTTGTTTCTACATTTACCGATAATTGAAAAATAATGTTTCAGTTCTATCTTAAATCATTTAAAGAGGGGTTTGTTCTCTCCCAGTTATATTACCTTTTATTTAACTAGGCAAGTCAAAGATAAATCGTATTTAAAATGGGAAACGAGTTGCAGTTGCAGTTCTTGACACGAACCGGTGCGCCTGGCACCTACTACCACGCCCTGTTCAATGGCACTTCAATCTTTTGTCTTGCCTATTCACCCTCTGAATGGTACACATACACAATCCATGTCTCAATTGTTTCAAGGCTTAAAAATCCTTCTTTAACCTGTCTCCTTCCCTTCATCTACCTTTACTGAAGTGGATTTAACAAGTGACATCAATAACGGATCATAGCTTTCACCTGGATTCACCTGGTCAGTCTATGACATGGAAATAGCAGGTGTTCTTAATGTTTTGTATACAGAGTGTATACAAGAAATCTCTGTCAAGGTGTTAAATCAAATCAAATCAAATCCAATTTATTTATATAGCCCTTCGTACATCAGCTGATATCTATAAAAAAAATAGAACTGTTTGGCCATAATGACCATCGTTATGTTTGAGGAAAAAGGGGGAGGCTTGCTATCCGAAGAACACCATCCCAACTGTGAAGCATGGTGGTAGCAGCATCATGTTCAAATCAAATCAAATCAAATTTATTTATATAGCCCTTCGTACATCAGCTGATATCTCAAAGTGCTGTACAGAAACCCAGCCTAAAACCCCAAACAGCAAACAATGCAGGTGTAGAAGCACGGTGGCTAGGAAAAACTCCCTAGAAAGGCCAAAACCTAGGAAGAAACCTAGAGAGGAACCAGGCTATGTGGGGTGGCCAGTCCTCTTCTGGCTGTGCCGGGTGGAGATTATAACAGAACATGGCCAAGATGTTCAAATGTTCATAAATGACCAGCATGGTCGAATAATAATAAGGCAGAACAGTTGAAACTGGAGCAGCAGCACGGCCAGGTGGACTGGGGACAGCAAGGAGTCATCATGTCAGGTAGTCCTGGGGCATGGTCCTAGAGCTCAGGTCCTCCGAGAGAGAGAAAGAAAGAGAGAAGGAGAGAATTAGAAAACACACACTTATATTCACACAGGACACCGAATAGGACAGGAGAAGTACTCCAGATATAACAAACTGACCCTAGCCCCCCGACACATAAACTACTGCAGCATAAATACTGGAGGCTGAGACAGGAGGGGTCAGGAGACACTGTTGCCTCATCCGAGGACACCTCCAGACAGGGCCAAACAGGAAGGATATAACCCCACCCACTTTGCCAAAGCACAGCCCCCACACCACTAGAGGGATATCTTCAACCACCAACTTACCATCCTCAGACAAGGCTGAGTATAGCCCACAAAGATCTCCGCCATGGCACAACCCAAGGGGGGGGGGGCGCCAACCCAGACAGGATGACCACATCAGTGAATCAACCCACTCAGGTGACGCACCCCTTCCAGGGACGGCATGAGAGAGCCCCAGTAAGCCAGTGACTCAGCCCCTGTAATAGGGTTAGAGGCAGAGAATCCCAGTGGAAAGAGGGGAACCGGCCAGGCAGAGACAGCAAGGGCGGTTCGTTGCTCGAGAGCCTTTCCGTTCACCTTCCCACTCCTGGGCCAGACTACACTCAATCATATGACCCACTGAAGAGATGAGTCTTCAGTAAAGACTTAAAGGTTGAGACTGAGTTTGCGTCTCTGACATGGGTAGGCAGACCGTTCCATAAAAATGGAGCTCTATAGGAGAAAGCCCTGCCTCCAGCTGTTTGCTTAGAAATTCTAGGGACAATTAGGAGGCCTGCGTCTTGTGACCGTAGCGTACGTAGGTATGTACGGCAGGACCAAATCAGAGAAATAGGTCGGAGCAAGCCCATGTAATTCTTTGTAGGTTAGCAGTAAAACCTTGAAATCAGCCCTTGCTTTGACAGGAAGCCAGTGTAGGGAGGCTAGCACTGGAGTAATATGATCAAATATTTTGGTTCTAGTCAGGATTCTAGCAGCCGTATTTAGCACTAACTGAAGTTTATTTAGTGCTTTATCCGGGTAGCCGGAAAGTAGAGCATTGCAGTAGTCTAACCTAGAAGTGACAAAAGCATGGATGAATTTTTCTGCATCATTTTTGGACAGAAAGTTTCTGATTTTTGCAATATTACGTAGATGGAAAAAAGCTGTCCTTGAAATGGTCTTGATATGTTCTTCAAAAGAGAGATCAGGGTCCAGAGTAACGCCGAGGTCCTTCACAGTTTTATTTGAGACGACTGTACAACCATTAAGATTAATTGTCAGATTCAACAGAAGATCTCTTTGTTTCTTGGGACCTAGAACAAGCATCTCTGTTTTGTCCGAGTTTAAAAGTAGAAAGTTTGCAGCCATCCACTTCCTTATGTTTGAAACACATGCTTCTAGCAAGGGCAATTTTGGGGCTTCACCATGTTTCATTGAAATGTACAGCTGTGTGTCATCCGCATAGCAGTGAAAGTTAACATTATGTTTTCGAATAACATCCCCAAGAGGTAAAATATATAGTGAAAACAATAGTGGTCCTAAAACGGAACCTTGAGGAACACCGAAATGTACAGTTAATTTGTCAGAGGACAAACCATTCACAGAGACAAACTGATATCTTTCCAACAGATAAGATCTAAACCAGGCCAGAACTTGTCCGTGTAGACCAATTTGGGTTTCCAATCTCTCCAAAAGAATGTGGTGATCGATGGTATCAAAAGCAGCACTAAGGTCTAGGAGCACGAGGACAGATGCAGAGCCTCAGTCCGATGCCATTAAAATGTCATTTACCACCTTCACAAGTGCCGTCTCAGTGCTATGATGGGGTCTAAAACCAGACTGAAGCATTTCGTATACATTGTTTGTCTTCAGGAAGGCAGTGAGTTGCTGCGCAACAGCCTTTTCTAAAGTTTTTGAGAGGAATGGAAGATTCGAGCTGACAAGGTAAAAATCTGTCGTTCTGCCCCTGAACAAGGCAGTTAACCCTCTGTTCCTATGCCGTCATTGAAGATAAGAATTTGTTCTTAACTGACTTGCCTAGTTAAATAAAGGCTAAATAAAAAATGTATAAATAAAAGTATCAAGATGGTCCACCACCCAAAGGACATCCAGCCAACTTGACACAACTGTGGGAAGCATTGGAGTCAACATGAGCTGGCATCCTTGTGTCCAACACCAGTCACGACAAATTGAGGCTGTTCTGAGGGCAAAAGGGGGTGCAACTCAATATTAGGAAGGTGTTCCTAATGTTTTGTACACTCAGTGTATATACGTAATTAAAAGTCTCATTAAAGTTTGGCTACATTTTCTGACACCTCCCTTCCATCAGGATTGGTCTGGACATGATGACAGATTGTAACCAATACGCATAGGCTATCACCTACCCTTTGATATGTACTGTAGGCTAATTATTTATGTACATTTACATACACGTATGTTTTTCTTAACAGAATAGCTGTTTGGTTTTTCAAATCAATTTAATTGGCTATTTTGATTAATAGCCTTGGTGCCCTGATAGATTGGTGTCACACCCTGACCATAGTTTGCTTTGTATGTTTCTATGTTTTGGTTGGTCAGGGTGTGATCTGAGTGGGCATTCTATGTTGGATGTCTTGTTTGTCTATTTCTATGTCTGGCCTGATATGGTTCTCAATCAGAGGCAGGTGTTAGTCATTGTCTCTGATTGGGAACCATATTTAGGTAGCCTGGGTTTCACTGTGTGTTTGTGGGTGATTGTTCCTGTCTCTGTGTTTTGCACCAGATAGGGCTGTTTTGAGTTTTCACATTTCATTGTTTTTGTAGTTTATTCATGTATAGTTTTCCTTTATTATACAAACATGAATCATCATCACGCCGCATTTTGGTCTGCCTCTCCTTCAACTAAAGAGAACCGTTACAATTGGGCACCTCTTTTGAAGGCCAAATGGCCTTTCCCCTAAAATCAAGAAATTCCAGTTCTGGATAATGATATAGTTGTCTATCATTATTCAATAATTGTTTAACCCAGATAATGTGTTGTCAAACCAGTTCTGGAAAAACAAAGACTTAACCAGGAGTTAAATCTCATTCCAATTTTCTCTACAACAAGAGAAAAATTTTAATTGGCCTTTTCTTTCTGATCTTTGCTAATTGTAATACCAAGATCTGTGATCACTGGGGTATTGCATTGAGTTCATAGATGAAGTGTCACGACTTCTGCTCGGCGGTCGACGTCACCGGTCTTCTAGCCATCATCGATCCATTTGTCATTTTCCATTGGTTTTGTCTTGTCTTCCCACACACCTGTTTTCAATCCCATCCATTACCTGTTGTGTATTTAACCCTCTGTTTCCCCTCATGTCTTTGTCAGAGATTGTTTATTGTCAGTGTAGTGTTATTTGTATAGGTGCGCAACGGGTCTTCGTACCATATTTTTTTCTTATTAGTGTTGTGGAGCATGTTACTTGGACATTTATTAAAAGCTTCAATTTTACACTCCGTTTGACTCTCCTGCGCATGACTTCCCTGACGCGTTCCTCCACCTCCATGAGCATAGTGTCCTCTCCTGCTGACTTCATATATTTTGGTCAGAGATTCTGTCAGAGACGTGTCTGTATAGGTGGCAGGGAAGTAAATACACAACAGGTAATGGATGGGATTGAAAACAGGTGTGTGGGAAGACAAGACAAAACCAATGGAAAATGAAAAATGGATCGATGATGACTAGAAGACCGGTGACGTCGACCGCCGAGCACCGCCCGATCAAGGAGAGGCAATGACTTCTGACATGAAGACTTACATTAATACAGGAGTAATAAAGGCCTAGTTCATATTTTTTTAATGTAATATATATATTTTTAAAGTTGTATTTCGATTTATCAGGGTGTGCTGCAGCTCCAACAACACCTGTACTAAAAGGATTCACTCCATGGTGCTGAAAAGAAAGCTCTGCTGTTGGGACAGCTTGGCCCCTAATAACAGTTTGTACCGTTTGCGTTACAGTGCAATGAATGTAAGTGTTGTGTTGTGGGTTTTGGCATGCATCTAAAACAGGGCCCACCGTTTGTCACTGCCTCTGCCACCTCCAATACTGTGGCTATAAGGCTAATACATTTTTTAAGTTAAAAGACACATCTTTACTATTAGGCCCATAGAGATCCTATTAAATTTAAAGGGCACAATAATAGGAAACATAAATCTTTACTAAGGTGTTTTTACCCCTGGGACCTAGTTTTTAAATTTAAAAACTGCAACTTAATAGGAAGGTGGTATACTTTGTGGGGTGTATATGTAATGTTTAGTGTTGTGTTGTGGGGTCTGCATCTAAAAACATTTTTGTTTGTTGCACCTGCCCCTTCAAAGGTCTGTGAAAATACATTACCCACGAACCGGTCACGTCCAAAGACATTAAAACCAGGTCACGTTCCCTGACATCACTGAACAGTCGACCTTACAGTTGAGGAGAGATCTTTGCTGAACCTTTATGAGGAACGACTGAGAGGGAACATTTGGGAAGGCGGGAGGTAATCGCCACGAGCATCTCCTTTTAACCCACCTGCACGTGATGAAACGTTTGTCCACTGTGGCCAAGCTCTGCAACAACACGGTTATTCATATCAAACAACTAGCTGTGTTCGTGTGTTGTTTATTACCGAAAAGGAGCTAGCTAGCTAACCAGAACACGTTTCCCATTAGCCATATTTTTGGGGGGGAACTAGCATATAATTGAGTTGTTAGCCAACTACATAGTTGGCTACTACATGACTACAGTGGTGAGTAGCTAACGTTGTTGGAAAAAGCAGAACAAGCTAGGTAACATTAGTTAGCAGCCAGGTCATAACGTCCATAAAGAGTAACGTGAGAAGGCTAACATGCCTAATATATGTTAGCTAGCTAACATTACCAGCCAACTAGCTGGCTAGCTAATACATTTGCCAGCTGTTTTGTGTTTAAAAAAAAATCATTTGTAATTGGTTTATAACGTTAAAATAATTATTTTATCTGTACTCAAAACAGAAATGAATCCCAACGTGTGGAATATCAAAGAGATTTTAAGCATCCCAACTGGATCCATGTAAGCATAACTAATTTTAGCCAAGAATATAATCCCCCTATAGCCAAGAAGATAATCCACCCCATAGCCAAGACGATAATCTACCCCACACAATGAAATACATAACTGTTACCTAAAGTGCACTGCAGCAGACAATTAATGCAGCTTTCAAAAATATATTATTGATATTTAGCGAGTTAGCCTAAATGTTTGTGTAGCCCTTAAAATGAATTAAGTGTGTGTGTGTTTATAACTTGTAGTGTGCCCAAGATCACCAGCAGGAATGGGGCTACCAGTGACTACTCCAGTTTGACAGACTCACAGTTCCTGTTTGGATCCCAGTTTTGGCCTGAAAACTCTCAGGGCATGTCACAGGACATGGGCTTTTCAAACAGAATATCCGGTAGCTCACAGTCACAGGAGGTAGGTCTATATTTTCTTTTACTTTGTAAACCATCTCATTGTCTCATCATGTCCACCTTTGTGCCACAGTCCTGAGCTCAGTGAATGCAATTACTTTTTTTTGCTCACAATATGTAGTATCCCATTAATTTATAATACAACATTTAGCAATTCACTTTATCAGATGAACCCCAGAACAAACTCAAAACTGTCAGTGCTTTTCTTTGTTTTATGATGAACCAGTCATTGTGTTTCAGGCAAGTGAGCCAAAGATTTTAAGCAATTACCATTCCAAACCATTCCTGTTCGGAGACGGAAAGGACAAAGTGAAGGTGCCAAGCTTTACAAGTGGCAAAGCAATTGGCATACTGGACAGGTTTGAAGAGGACAAGAAAAAAGCTAAAGAAAAGTGTGAGAGGTAGCTATGTCTCATGAGTGTTACCTGTTTCTGCAGGGATTTTATTATGAAAGATACAAACAACATGGTATTTTGTGGTTTAATTAGTGTCCTGTCTGTTTCATCAGCGACATTCTCACCTCTGGATTTCTACAATTTCGTGAAAAACTTGAAAATGTAAGTGAACAATCCAGAATAATACATTTTTGCAAAATTGTACTGCTGGTCTGGTGCTCATTTTCATAATAATGATAAACCCTTATGCTATGTGTGTTTCAGATTAAGCTCTCTGTAAATCACATTGATGAGAGCACTACAACAGGCAACAAAGATTTTGCAGATTTTGCAAAGACATGTGGGTTGCTTTGTACAATTTCTCTGAACTTTTATTAGAATCTATTGTGCATTGCTCATTATTAACATGTTTATAAAGGAAATAATCTCTGAGACCAGTAGATGGTGCTTTAGTTCAGTAGTGAAATTATGATCACATGCATATATTTCATTATAGAAATATTTGATCTAATACCTCGATTTTGAAATTATGATGAATATGCCGGTCTCTTTGGCTATAATGGGCAGTGTGTAGATTGTGGCTATCTTTTTACATTGGTCTTGATTGCTATGGAATGGATTGTGTATTCATTGGGGTTACCTTTTAACATCTTTTACAGTGCAGCAAAACATAGCCAGTCTGCAGGATGGCTTTGCACAGCAGTTTGAGGCCTTGCTGAATAAAGTGAGCTCACAGAATCAGATGCTAAAAGAGATGGAGAACAGAGTAGCCAAGGTGAGGACAGGTGGCATTTATAACTCTGTATTGTCAAGCCTTCGTCCTGATGTTGAATTTATACTTAATGAGGGTGTGTGGGGTGAGAGTGTGATACCAACATATGACTAGTCTCTCGTGACAAACAAAACATTAGTTGGCTGACACACAAAATATTTGATTCTGGGTGCTGAGAATACTATTTGACATACTTAGTGTTGATAATTTAATGTGACATATCTATATTTGATTTTCATGTCTTTGCTATTAGTCATATATTGTTGTCTTCTATTCTGTCCTAGACGGGTGTGGCGACTACAGAACTCAGCTCCCACATGCAGGGCCTGCAGCAGAATCTGGAGGTCCTGAGACATGAGCAGAGCCGAGATCAAAGCATGTTAGTAGAAGCCCTGTCCCTTCTAAGCACCTTGATTTCCCAGCACGGGTCCGAACCCCTCCCCACTCCTGTTAGGGTGACAGAAAGCACGGTCCAGACATCCCCAGGACTGGTAGAGAGGTTCTGCCTGGTGAGTGAGGAGAAGAGGTACTTTGAAGGTGTACGTCTCTGCAGTGCGACAGCGGTCACAGCGCCTTCTAAAGCAGTGGCATCATGTGGTGTAGGGGAGACGGGAGGAGAGGTGGCAGGGTGGCTGCACCCTGCAGATAGAGGAACCAGAGGAGGACCCTCAGAGACATGTGACCAGGGCCAGGCCGCAGACCCCAGAGCTCTGTACCTTCCTGCGATGGTGGAGGAGGATCAGCTGGAGCGGTGTAGCCAGATGATGCTGGATGAGCCGGCTAAGACTTCCTGGCAGGGGGTGTACCCATACACCACACGCTCTACCGCTGTGACTCATGGACCAGGAAGAGGTGCCGAAGCCCTACACTATCCTATGCAGGGCCTACAAGACCCCAGCACATCGGGGGGCGCTCCAGCTCTACAGTACCCCATGCAGGGTTTTCAGGACCCCAGCAGGGCCTACGCGCTTCTGCAAGATGTGACCATTAGGAGCACCCGCACCATCATGAACCCCCACTGCGACCCGGAGCAGAGCAGCCAGCCTGACCACAGTGAGCCTGCAGCGGTCCCCTCAGAGAGCCCCAGGGGCAGGAGCACCATGGCTGGACGTAGGTTCACCCAGAGAGGCCAGGGACAGAGGAAACAGCCATTCAGAAGCAGGAGGAGGGCACTAATGCCACCACAGACCAGGAGTAACGGTCGATTAGTGGGCAGGGGTGGGGATGAGAACCGACAGCCCCTCAAAAACCAAAGGAAGCAGGGAGCTGGATCGACTAGCAAGGAGCAGCATGATCCCAACAGGATGGAGATGGACACAGTCATACCAGAAGCTCAGAAACGACAGCAGGACAAAGAGAAGAAGTCTAACAAAGCCACCGGAGGCTATCGCAACCCTTTCAGCTTGTGGTCCCAGGAAAGTAACAGCTCTGTGTGCGGTTCAACAGGGAACAACCCCAGGCCCGCCTGGGAAAAGACCCCATCGCCACCTGAGCCCCAGGCTGTCTCAGAGAGAAACAGAGGCTTATGGCAGCTGTTTGACATGAACTGTGATTCTGACTGATGTCTGAAGGGGAATCAGGATGTCAGTGTAGGGAGGTATTGAGGAGGGAGTTGTTTGACAAGCTGTTGTTGTGTTTGGTTGATCTCAATGTAATTGGTTTTGACAACAAAATTCACCATCAAAAATGTACTTTTTCATCGATTCCCTATGTTTGTGTTTTAGTGTTTTCAAAACCCTTTACACTGTTAATGTTACATCAGACTTTCCCATTAAGATTAAACTACAAATGAATGAGCTACTGTTTCTGAGTAAATTTTGGGGCAAATTGTGGGATAACATGTACAGAAATCATGCCCACAAAAGAATACGGGATGAAAAGAGGAAAGTAATTGTCAAACCATATTTATAAGTAAAAGTCTGATGGTGTTAAAGTCAACCACGAGGGTGCCAGGCATTATTACACTTTCTGCTATATTACCAATACAACTTTCTACACAACGGTATAACTGGGGGTTTTGGAGGTTTTTATAGCGTTTAATTAAGGGCCATCTCTTCTGTTGGCATACAGGAGAAGGGCAACACATAACTAAGCCAACACGTGCCAGTGCCACGTGTAGAATCCTCTCTCATCACCTCTTTCTGCAATTCTAGTACACTAGCTCCACAAACACATGTTTACGCCTGAGCAAAGACTCAATTTAATGTAAGTCTTATTTGCATGACAAAAATATAATCTTGAACAAATGTAAAGAGCAAAATGGAAAATTGATACAAAATAACTTGATTGTGAAGGACCTGTCTGTCTGGTTTTCTTTCCAGTATTCCAAAGATGAGGCAGAGGCATTTTACAGCAACATAAAAAATAAAATCGCAAAACAATTGTATTTACAAGCTATATTTCAGTGTCACAAAACCCACTAAGGTATGATATTCAGATACAATGTTTACTTCTAAATGTGCAACTCGGTAGGTCATATACAGTTCAAGACAAGGGTAGAGTGTTATTTTGTGCAGTGCCCCACTCAGGTCAGGGCTTTTAAACACCAACTGCGCAATGTCTGTCAACAAGCACCACCAGGATCAGCCAGCACTACTGCTTTTTGACTCCTGGCCCACAGCAGCAGAAAGAAAGGTCTTGTTGCTCAATATGATCATCTTTCAGAATACATAATTATAGCCCAAGGTACTCTTAGCTAAGAAGATTAGACCTTAGGGCAGGTGAACGTCACTGAGTTACTAGGTCTGCCGGGGGAGACATGAGCTCCCGTGGATTGAGGCTTGCCACCAAGCAGACGTCGTAGGCATCATGCATCAGAACGCGGCAGGCCACAACGGTCCAGCGGTTCTCCCACGGGTCTAGTTCCAGGATGTCCTTGATTATGTCTTCATGACGATCTGAGGGAGACAGGGATTAGGATAGGCCAGGAATATAGGAATGTTGTCACTATTGGAATCACTTTACTGACAATATATATATTTTTCAGAATAACTTGTGACAAGTTTGCTACCACATGGCGTAGAATGGTGGCATTTTAAAGAGTGGTGTGGCAGTCAAATGAAACAGCATTCATCTACACAGTCAATTTGTTAACTCCTTAAAGAGACAGGTCATCTTTTACTCAAACCTGTGCCACGTGATGTCACAGTTTTGTGAACAGTGGAAAGGAAAGTAGGTTTAGTCAGAGAGGAAGAGGCAAGCGAGAGGCATAGCTGGGCCCAAAATCTGTCTTCTCCAGCAGGTGCCGTTTTTTAATCCTTATTTTTTTCGCTCACCAAGCAAGTTTTTATTTGGAGGTCAGTGAGTGTCCAATTTCGATTGCAAAAAAATGTATGGCTTATTTGCTACATGTGGCTTATTTGATCGAATAGAAGTTTCATAATGCTTAGGGTGTTACGAGTGTACTGACATAAGTAAGACGTGACATCCCAGTAGCTTTGATTAAAAAAAACGTTTTATCTCGGGAGTTGTTCCTGTTGTTCACAAGCGTCTGCCCTCTCATTGGCTAGAATGGTCCCACCTGATCTTGCCTCCTCCCAACTGCCTTCCATTTTTGAAAACATCTATTTTCATCATTTGAGCGGCCACTTGAGTATCTGGTCAATATAATGGATCATCTGTGGTTTAGTTACCCGCCCCCTTGTAGTATCCACAGACATAAAGCTTGCCCCCCACCACCGCGGCGTTGGAGGCATTGCTGCGTAGGGATAGCTGTGGTGAAGGCATAGTAGGCCCATCCCTCCAGAAGTTTCCATCAGGGTTGTAGATTTCCACAGCATCAAGGCAACGACGGGACTGCCCATGATCGACCCCCTCACAGCCGATACCTCCTGTTAGAACACAACTGGGTTGGTACTGGAACATTCATTACTTTGTGTTGTAAAGTGCTACTTTTAAAAAATGGGTTTTGTCCAAACATACTGTTTATGTTGAAGGTTGGGGGTTTCGCTAGGACAGTGTTACTTAATCCTGGTCCCGGGGACCCAAAAGTATGCACATTTTGGTTTTGTCTCTAGCACTACACAGCTGCTCAACTCATTATCAAGCTTTAATTTAAAGTCGTGTGTACAGTAGTGCTAAAGCAAAAACTAAATTGTGCAACCCTTTGGGTCCTCAGGACCAGGATTAGAAACACTGCTCTAGGAAAAAACATACTAAAGATCAAATTATGAGGAATAATCACCGGTTGCTGTTACAAAGTGACCATCATCGTCATGACCATCAGGAAACCAATGAGAACAAATGGCCAATTGTGATATTTATTTATTTAATCTCACCCATCACGTAGATCTCTCCATTGAGTGCCACAGCACCACAGCGGTACTTGGAGTACTTCATGGGACCAAGCTCTGTCCACTTGTTTGTCTCAGGGTCGTACTCCAGCAGACGGTTGCTCAAGCGGTCTGGCTCGTCGTCCATCCGCCAGGACTGCCAGGGGAAGTGACAGGACAGGTGCAGAGTTTAGAGAAGGAAGAGGTATAGAGAGCGGGCTAAGAGTTGCACACTGACACAGATAGTGTGTCTCTCTGCTGTCAAAGCTTTGCAGCCTAAAGCACAGTGTGTACATGAGTGAGAGTGAGGGACTCCAAAAATACATAGGTGTTGTGAGATTGAATCAAACAAATGTGAAATCCCCCCTTGGCCTTCCTGCCCGCACATTGTGTGTGCAAACGCACGCACGCACACACACACACACACACACACACACACACACACACACACACACAGACACACACACACACCTAATATAGTCTAACATTCACAGGCTATTCATCTACAGTACCAGTCAAAAGCTTGGATGCACCTACTCATTCCAGGGTTTTTCTTTATTTCTACTATTTTCTACATTGTGGAATAATAGTGAAGACAACAAAACTATTAAATAACACATATAACAAATAACAAATATGTAGCAAGGAAAAAATTTGTATATAAAATATATTTTATATTCTAAGTAGCCCCCCCTTTGCCTTGATGACAGCTTTGCACACTTTTGGCATTATCTCATCCAGCTTCATGAGGTAGCCACCTGGAATGTATTTCAATTAACAGGTGTGCCTTGTTAAAAGCACATTTGTGGAATTTCTTTCCTTCTTAATGCGGTTGAGGCAATCAGTTGTGTTGTCACAAGGTAGGGGTGGTATACAGAATATAGCCCTATTTAGTAAAAGACAAAGTTTATATTATGGCAAGAAAGGCTCAAATAAGCAAAGAGAAACGACAGTCCATCATTACTTTAACACATGCAGGTCAGCCTATACGGTACATTTCAAGAACTTTGAAAGTTTCTTCAAGTGCAGTCACAAAAATTATCAAGTGCTATGATGAAACTGGCTCTCATGAGGACCGCCACAGGGAAGGAAGACCTAGAGTTAACTCTGCTGCAGAGGATAAGTTCATTAGAGTTTCCCAGTCTCAGAAATTGGAAAGCAACTGCACCTCAGATTGCACCTCACAGAGTTCAAGTAACAGACAAATCTCAACATCAACTGTTCAGAAGAGACTACGTGAATCAGGACTTCATGGTCGAATTGCTGCAAAGAAACCACTACTAAGAAGGACACCAATAAGAAGAAGAGACTTGCTTGGGCCAAGAAACACGAGCAATGGACTTTAGACTGGTGGAAATCTGTCCTTTGGTCTGATGAGTCCAAATTTGAAATTTCTGGTTCCAACCGCTGTGTCTTTGTGAGACGCAGAGTAGGTGAACGGACGATCTCTGCATGTGTGGTTCCCGCATGGAGGAGGAAGTTTGATGGTGTGGGGGAGCTTTGCTGGTGACACTGTAGGTGATTTATTTAGAATTCAAGGCACACTTAACCAGCATGGCTACCACAGTATTCTGCAGCGATACGCCTTCCCATCTGGTTTGCGCTTAGTGGGAATATCATTTGTTTTTCTACAGGACAATGACCCAAAACACACCTCCAGGCTGTGCAAGGGCTATTTGACCAAGAAGGAGAGTGATGGAGTGCTGCATCAGATGACCTGGCCTCCATAATCAACCGACCTCAACTCAATTGAGATGGTTTGGGATGACTTGGACCACAGAGTGAAGGAAAAGCAGACAACAAGTGCTCAGCATATGTGGGAACTCCTACAAGACTTTTGGAAAAGCATTTCAGATGACTACCTCATGAAGCTGTCATCAAGGCAAAGGGTGGCTACTTTGAAGTATCTAAAATCTCAAATATATTTTGTTTTGTTTAACACGTTTTTGGTTACTACATGATTGCATATTGCATAATGAAAAACCCTTGAATGAGAAGGTGTTTCCAAACTTTTGACTGGTACTGTATATCAAACCCCTTCTCTTTAGTCCATTACCTGTGGAGTTCGACCCCCGAGCACGTAGAGGCGGTTCTTCAGTCGGACCACGCTGTGATAGGCCAGCGGAATGGGTAGCGGGGCGGCGCTATGCCAGGGCCCACCCTGCAGGGACCAGCGCTCCACAGAGTTGGTGATGAGGTACTGGTTCTTCAGCTTCATCTGGCCTCCCAGCAGGTAAATAGTATCACCCAGCGCCCCCAGAGCGTACGAGTCTCGGTACTCTGCTGAGCTCAGGTGCTCCCAGGTTCCCTGGGCCTCCACCCTGTGCCTGAGGAGGACAAGAAAACCAAAGTCAGCGGCAGGGGTTAGGAGATACATCCTATTTTAGTGAGACTCCACTATGCTAAAATAAAGACAGGAGTGCTATTAAAGCCCATTAGGCAGGCCTCTGGTCTGGAGTTACTGACAATCCTTCTCATACTGTCACTCCACCTGGCCATGCACTCCACCTGGCCACGCACTCCACCTGGCCACACATTCCACCTGGCCACACATTCCACCTGGCCACGCACTCCACTTGACCACGCACTCCACCTGGCCACGCACTCCACCGGGCCACGCACTTCACCTGGCCACAGCACATAAACAGTATGCCATTGACTGTCACTCTCATCAGTGACCATTGTTGATGATCTCATTCACACACGGAGCTCATGATACCATTCTTCCAGATTCCTACCTGAATATCTCCACATTCCTGTTCGTCTGCCTGGCCATTTTCCTCACCCCTGCCTCCCCGGCCACCACAATCTCGTTGCCTTCGGTGACGACCCCTGCACACACGAATCCCAGAACGTCTCCGTAGCGTGGGGACGTGATGTAGTGGGTGCGGCCCGTGGAGGGAGCGTAGCAGAAGCTACGTTCCGAATAATTTCCATACCGTGATCGGATCCCTCCACCCTCGTTGCCGATGCAGAGCAGCAGATCCGTGGTCTCCATCCCATAGCGGAGCTTCAGTTTACGGGGTGAGGAGGCCGGATGCATCCCTGTGGCCTCCAGTGCCTCCTCCATCATCTCCAGACACTCTGCATCCGCCAACAGAGACATATTCCTCTTCATAGCCTCCCTCAAGTAGTCAGGGGCCACCAAGGCGAAACGCACCTTCCTCAGGAGCTCAACCAGGTGTCTACTCCGCCTGTCCTCCATCCCATCCCCCGGAGTGTCCTGCCTGACCCAGCGCAGCACCACGTCCAGGATGGTCTCCTCCCGCGACACGTTGAGGTCGTCAGAGCTCAGCAGCGCCCCCAGTTGGTGGGCCTCTAGTTCCAGAATCTCCTCGCTCATACACACCTGAACGAAGTGCGTCCGCAGGTATCTCTGGGCATGGTCGGCCAGCTCCTCGGCTCCCAGGTCGCGGGAAAAGTAGTACACCCCGAGGCAGTTGGAGGCGTCCATGTTCTCCCTCATGTGGCTCTGGCAGTGGTTGAACACCTCGTCCATCTGCAGGAGGAAGGCAGCGACCGAGACCCCCTGTACATTGGCGTTGTTGAGCGGGAGCTCAGAACAATACATGTAGTTTAACAATAGACCCAGGCTATCGGCTGGGGTGTCACGCAAAAACACTTCCCTAGTACTACACTCCCGCAGGCCGCAGGTGAACATAACCCGGAAGTAAGGGCTGAAAGCTGAGAGGACCACACGGTGGCAGGGGAAGCTGATGCCCTCAGCCACTAACACCACATCTGTCAGCTTCTCTGTCTCCCTCATCTTCCTCAGCTGGTCCAGAAGACCCAGACTGTGTTTAGCTCTTAGATCCATTTGGATTGAATGTCTATTCAGGAGTATTAACAACACAGAAAAAATGAATAAAAATAGAAATAGAATTGAAATACATAAAATATAAATAAATATCACAAAGTGGCAGTGTAAACAAGGAGGTTCTTTATCTGAAAAGGAGAGAAAGAAAGAAACACAAGTTCAATGTTGATATGATCGAGCCCAGTAGATTATTTACGTTCATGCCGAGTAGAGTTTTGTTGTAATCTCTGTAAAGATTTGAGAGTTAAAAGGCCAGTCACTATCTTCAACTTTGCAGTTCTGACATTGTTAACATACATCTGTAAGTATGAAGAGCCATTCTTACTGGAATTCCCATTACCCACATTGACACCTAGACGACAATATAACAGTACAGCAACAGAAGCATGGCCATGCCCCGCCTGCCGCAGTGAAACCAGGGATCCATGTTAAACAGGGATATGACATCAATATCATCTCCCACCATGCATTGTGTTACTAAACTCTTTCGCCCCCATTACTGTTGTGCGCTTTGATCACACAGTAGCCAAGCCTATGTCATCCTGTCCTACCATTCAGTGGGAATCCTCCAATTCCAGTAGACCGTCATGTTCCTCAGCCAGCCAGGCAGCAGGAGTTGTTGTTAATGTGGCTGAATGCATCTGGAATTAGGGTCAGAGAAAGACAGGCGGCCTAGCTATCCCCTCTGAAACACAGTACTGTTTACCCTCCCCTTCCCTCGCTGCCTGCCTGAATGCCCTGGCCCTCTGAGTTGAGCACAAACCTTAAAATAGACTGTGATGTGGCCAATGGAACGGCATGCATCTAAGGGCGAGGGGAACATTTTGGATTTACCAGGAATAATGTCAGGAGACTCACACATTGACAATGTTGTGTAATGTTGAGCAATGCTCATGTCGATTTCACAAGTATAATTGCTATTATTTTCTATTGCTATATTTTGGGGGTGTCTCGATCACGTGTAGGCTTATGTATCTGTGGAATGGCACATGGAACCAGCTTGTGGCTTGGATTCGAATTTCATGACATCACTCTCTACAGAAATTTTAAATGATAATAATCCCAATATTCATAATAATCTCAATAATAAACTATGATGCAGCTGATACTTTGTTCATACCAATCAAAAAGATTGATGTTAAAATATTAACCCGAGGTGGTGTTAACCACAGAATTAGTAATGGAATAGGATCTCTGTAGTGTAAACATCCCGAACAGAGCAATTAATGACCCTTATGACCACAACAGCTATTGCAAAACTAAAACAGTTTTAGTGAGGACATTTCTCTGTGATATCCTGTTGAGCCTTTAAATCAGAAAATGCTATATGTACTGTATGTACAGTGCCTTCAGAAAGTATTCACACTCCTTGAGTTTTTACAAATTTTGCTGTATCACAACTGGAATTTAAAATTGATCCAATTTTTGTTTTGTTTGTCACTGGCCTACTACACACAATACCCCATAACGTCAAAGCGGAATTAAGTTTTTTGTCATTTTTACAAATTAATAAAAAATGAAAAGCTGAAATGTCTTGAGTGAATAAGTATTCAACCCCTTTGTTATGGCAAGCCTAAATAAGTTCAGGAGTAAAAACGTGCTTAACAAGTCACATAATAAGTTGCATGGACTCACTCCGTGCGCAATAATAGTGTTTAACATGATTTTTTCATGACTACCTCATCTTTGTACACCACACATACAATTATCTGTAAGGTCCCTTAGTCAAGCAGTGAATTTCAAACAGATTCAACCACAAAGACCAGTGTGTTTATCCAATGCCTCGTAAATATTGGTAGATGGTTAAACATTTAAAAAAAGCAGGCATTGAATATCCCTTTGAGCAAGTTATTTATTACACTTTGGATGGTGTATCAAAACACCCAGTCACTACAAAGATCAGTAGTGGTGCGTGGGTAAAATCACTGAGGAAGCCAAGCCAGTAAAAAATCTATTTTACAACCTGTTGTGATAATTGTGTTGTTTTGTCACGGTCGTCCTCCTCTTCATCTGAAGAGGAGAGGCGAGAAGGATCGGAGGACCAAAATGCGGCGTGATATGTGTTCATGTTGAATTTTAATAAAGAAAGAACTGAACACTGAAACACTATACAAAAACAGTAAACAAAATAACAACTGTGAAGCTAATGAGAACTGTGCTGAAACACGCAATCAACATAGACAATCACCCACAAACAAACCGTGCAACCCAGGCTACCTAAGTATGGTTCTCAATCAGAGACAACTAATGACACCTGCCTCTGATTGAGAACCATACTAGGCCAAAAAAATACAAATCCCTAAATCATAGAAAAACAAACATAGACTGCCCACCCCAACTCACGCCCTGACCATACTAAATAAATACAAAACAAAGGAAATAAAGGTCAGAACGTGACATGTTTGCTCTGTAACCCATTTGTTTATATGGAATCCTGCTATACAACAAGGCCGTGACAACAATAAGACAACAGTCACATAGTGACGGAAAAAAATCCATTGCACACGGTGCATTCGGAAAGTATTCAGACCCCTTCACTTTTTCCACATTTTGTTACGTTACAGCCTTATTCTAAAATTTACTAAATGTTTTTTTTCCTCATCAATCTACACACATTACCCATAATGACAAAGCAAAACCAGAAATATTACATTTACATAAATATTCAGACCCTTTACTCTGTACTTTGTTGAAGCACCTTTGGTAGCGATTACAGCTTCGCATACTCTTGAGTATGACACTACAAGCTTGGCACACCTGTATTTGGGGAATTTCTCTAATTATTCTCTGCAGATCCTCTCAAGCTCTGTCAAGTTGGATTGGGAGCATCGCTGCGCAGCTATATTCAACTCTCTCCAGAGATGTTTGATCAGGTTCAAGCCCAGGCTCTGGCTGGGCAACTCAGAGACTTGTCCCGAAGCCACTCCTGCATTGTCTTGGCTGTGTGCTTAGGGTCGTTGTCCTGTTAAAAGGTGAATCTTCGCACCAGTCGGAGGTCCTGAGCACTCTGGAGCAGGTTTTCATCAAGGATCCCTCTGTACTTTGCTTCGTTCATCATTCTCTCGATCCTGACTAGTCTCCCAGTCCCTGCCGCTGAAATACATCCCCCACAGCATGATACTGCCACCAACATGCTTCACCGTAGAGATGGTGCCAGGTTTCCTCCAGATGTGACGCTTGGCATTCAGGCCAAAGAGTTCAATCTTTGTTTCATCAGACCAGAGAATCTGTTTCTCATGGTCTGAGAGTCCTTTAGGTGCCTTTTGGCAAACTCCAAGTGGGCTGGCATGTGCCTTTTACTGAGGAGTGGCTTCCATCTGGCCACTCTACCATAAAGGCCGGATTGGTTGAGTGCTGCAGAGATGGCTTCTCCCATCTTCACAGAGGAACTCTGGAGCTCCGTCAGAGTGACCATTGGGTTCTTGGTCCCCTCCCTGACCAAGGCCCTTTTCCCCGATTGCTCAGTTTGGCCGGGCGGACAGCTCTAGGAAGAGTCTTGGTGGTTCTAAACTTCTTCCATGTGAGAATGATGGAGGACACTGTGTTCTTGGGGACCTTCAATGCTGCAGAAATATTTTGGTACACTTCCCCAGATCTGTGCCTCGACACAATCCTATCTCTGAGCCCTATGGACAATTCCTTCGACCTCATGGCTTGGTTTTTGCTCTGACATGCATTGTCAACTATGGGAACTATATAGACAGGTGTGTGCCTTTCCAAATCATGTCCAATAAATTGAATTTACCACAGGTGGACTCCAATCAAGTTGTAGAAACATCTCAAGGATGATCAATGAAAACGGGATGCACCTGAGCTCAATTTCGAGTCTCATAGCAAAGGGTCTGAACACTTATGTATATAAGATATTCCTGATTTTTATTTTTAATAAATTTGCTAACGTTTCTAAAAACCTGTTTTCACTTTGTCATTATGGGGTATTTTGTGTAGATTGATTTTTTTCTTTTTATCCATTTTAGAATATGGCTGTAACATAACAAAATGTGGAAAAAGTCAAGGGGTCTGAATACTTTCCGAATGCACTGTAGGTTTGTTCCATCACAAAAGCGAAGAACAACATCTGTCCGGTGAAGTCCACAAAGCAAACATGGCATGTAACAAACAGTGCGAGCGTGTGTGAACAAATAAAAAAATATTTGGACTCACCCTACTTGTAGACTAGTTGAAAGCCAATGCCATCCCCCTCTCTTTCATGTTGGCAAAATGGTCTTATGGCTCTGTCATACAGTTTGCTTTTAGTTTGTATTGTCATAGGCTACCTTGCTAGCCTAACTTCCTTGCATGGGCAACAATGAACCAGCCAAATTAGCTAGCTAGTTATCTTGAGCCTAAAGGAGCTAGGCTACATATAGGCTACATATTGAACTTCAATCGTATTTGACCAGTGGCACAACATATTAATTTATGCTTAGATCAGAATCACCATCATAATTATTGGCCTGTAAAGAGAATTAAGTCAAAACCGCAAGTCCAAATCCCCATCTCCATTCATGGCATAGAAAAGGGCCGATTTAGCAAGCTAGCTACTGCAGGACATCAACACAAACAGACCAGAAACTAAAATGGCGTTTTGCTTAGGATGTGATTTGATTGGAGTGATGCCAAATCCAAACTGGCCTCCCTTGGGAGGTGTTTTGCTGCACCAGGACAGCCCACAGTTGAGCTCAGCTCAACGTTGATTGGCTAATTACATATATTTTTTTATCAAGGGAGGCCAAATGCCTACTGGTATCAATCAATCAAATGCTACGGCCGCAAGATTTCATAATCCAGAAAGCATCAGATACATGAGCTACACTTACTGAGACAGAGGGGCGCTGTTCCCCTCGCTCTGATGATTTCTCTGGTGAGATTCAACCACTTGCTAATTGACGGAAAATTCTGAAAACATAGAGAGAGACTTACCCATAAAGACTCACAGCTGTAATCGCTGCCAAAGGTGCTTCTATAAAGTATCGACTGAGGGTGTGAATAGTAATGTAAATGAGATATTTCTGTATTTCATTTTCAATATATTTGCAAAAATTTCTACAAATATGTTTTAACTTTGTCAGTATCGGATATTGTGTGTAGATGGGTGAGATTTAAAAAAATATTTAATCCATTTTGAATTCAGGACGTAACACAACAAAATGTGGAATAAGTCAAACACCAGCAAAACAAACAACGAATGCATCCAACGAGTTTGTAGAGATGTAGTCTTTGCCCGTTAGGAATATGGGACCATATACAAAACTTTGGATGACTTTATTACACATGTAAGTGAATTTGTCCCAATACTTTTGGTCCCCTAAAATGTGATGACTATGTACAAAAAGTGCTGTAATTTCTAAATGGTTCACCTGATGTGGATGAAAATACCCTCAAATTAAAGCTGACAGTCTACACTGTAACCTTATAGTTAGTGTGTCATTTCAAAAGTACTGGAGTACAGAACAACAAAACATTTGTCACTGTCCAAATACTTTTGGGGTGCCTTCAGAAAGTATTCACACGCCTTCACTTTTTCCACATTTTGTTGTGTTACAAAGTGGGATTAAATAAAATTTTAAAAAATTGTAATTGTTTTGTCAACGATCTACACAAAATACTCTGTAATGTCAAAGTGAATTAAAAATTCTAACATTCAACCTCATAATTCAACACGTTAGAATCGTCTTTGGCAGCGATTACAGCTGTGAGTCTTGCTGGGTAACTCTAAGAGCTTTGCACACCTGGAATGTAAAATATTTGCTCATTATTCTTTAAAAAATTCTTCATGCTCTGTCAAGTTGGTTGTTGATCATTGCTAGATGTCCATTTTCCAGTCTTACCATAGATTTTCAAGCCGATTTAAGTAAATACTGTAACTAGGGCACTCAGGAACATTCAATGCCATCTTGGTAAGCAACTCAGTGTATATTTGGCGTTGTGTTTTAAGTAATTGTCCTGCTGAAAGGTGAATTTGTCTCCCAGTGTCTGGTGGAAAGCAGACTGAACCAAGTTTTGCTCTAGGATTTTGTAGTTGCATAGCTCTATAACATGATGCAGCCACCACCATGCTTGAAAATATGAAGAGTGGCACTCAGTGATGTGCTGTGTTGGATTTGTCCCAAACATAACACTTGGTATTCAGGACATAAAGTACATTTCTTTGTCACATTTTTTTCATTTTTTTTTTTTTTACTTTAGTGCATTATTGCAAATAGGATGCATTTAAAAAATATATATTTTATTCTGTACAGGCTTCCTTCTTTTCACTCTGTCATTTTGGTTAGTATTGTGGAGTAACTACAATGTTGTTGATCCAATCTCAGTTATCTCCTATCACAGCCATTAAACTGTAACTGTTTTAAAATCACCATTGGCCTCATGGAGAAATCCCTGAGCAGTTTCCTTCCTCTCCGGCAACTGAGTTAGGAAGGTTGTGTCACGGATCCCCCCGGTACTGCTGCTCATTCTGTTCACCAGTTCCGAAGGTCGACGTCACCGGCCATCTAGACTGACTGAACTGTGTTATTACGCACACCTGGTTCCAATTCCTCGCTTATTGTGTTTGTATAAATGTGCCCTTTGTTTCCCAATTGGGCTGTGGATAATTGTTCCCACGTCCGTTGGTCGTGTGAGTACCTATGTGGTGTCTCAGCCTGTGCTGCATGTTTTGTGTATTATGCGTCTTGTGTCGAGGTTACCCTCGCTCTTTTGTTTGAGTACATCCCAGTGTTTTGTACACGTGTTTGTTTTTGGTGTATTAAAAACCCAGATGATGTATTCCTGCGCCTGTCTCCAAATCCTTTACACCAGCGTGACAGGTTGCCTGTATCTTTGTAGTGACTGGGTGTATTGACAAACCAACCAATGAATAACTGCAATGAATAACTGAAATGAATAATTGCAACATTTGAAATGTTTGCCCTTCTTTGTGAACCATTGGTCTTTGTGGTTGAATCTGAACTTGAAATTCACTGCTAGACTAAGGAAACTTACAGATAATTGTGTGTGTGGGGTTACAGAGATGGGGAAGTAATTTAAAAATCATATTAAACACTATTATTGCACACAATAAGTCCACACAACTTATTTGACTTGTTAAGCACATTTTTACTCCTGAGCTTATTTAGTTTTGCCATAACAAAATGATTGAATACTTCCTAACTTGGGACATTTTAGCTTTTCATTTTTAAAATTAATTTGTAAACGTTTCTAAAAAGACAATTCCCACTTGACATTATGGGGTATTGTGTGTATCTTAGTGACACAAAAGCTCAATTTAATCAATTTTAAATTCAGTCTGTAACAACAAAATGTGGAAAAAGTCAAGGGTGGTGAATTCTTTCTGAAGGCGCTGTATGTACAGTATGTTGTCTTCCACCTTCAGTCAATTATCATTTCCCTGATGTTGCTTTTTCCATATCCTGTGTTTGTCTATCTTTCCACTGTACCAGATCTGGCTGTAATAGACGACAGGACTAGTATGTCATCAGCTACAGGCTGCCTGGTGTTGTCATGGTTCATTAGCATCACTTTTGCAGTGTAAGGAATCTGGTGGAAACACATCCTTCCTATGACTAGAGTGCAATCCGGACATCCTGAAATGGGGCTCTTGATGACCTTGAATGACCAATATGAGGTGGAGAAATGTCTCTTAGTTAGCCATTATAGGCTATGCCCTACACACGATCAACCACTGACCCCCCCCCCTCCCACCCCACACAGTCACACACATATAAAGGATGATTTATTGAATGTACCCTTATCTTTGATAGTGATAGAACCTCAGTCTATGGTAATGCCCAACGTGCTTTGGGTGAAAAAGTTCACTTTTTAGTAAACCTGTTTTATTCGGTGTTTGGAAAAAACGTCTCTTTCACCTGTCATATTGTACAAAAGGGGGACTGACAGGCACTTCACGCGGCTTACACGGGGAGGACGAAATAGCCCAACCTGGTTCTTATATACTGTTAAGGACATATTGGACGAGGTGGTATGGGTACGGGCCGGAAGGCGAGGGGGTACAGAGTGGAGAGGGATGTGCTGGATGAACAGAGGCTGGAGGAGCTGGCTCAGAGAATGGACTACTCTGACACTCATCCTTCCCTGACCAAGCAGCTTAAAGAGTCCTTCAGGTAAGGCACAGACAGGGTGTGTGTGTGTGTGCACGCACTAGTCTAAAGTGTGTGAGTTTCTTATTTATTGCAAATAGACGGGGTAAATATTTTATGGAAGGATTTAAACAGTAAGCTTAGACCCACGTGAACCTAACTCTAGGTTCGGATCAAAATCAAATCAAATATTATTTGTCACGTGCGCCGAACACAACAGGTGTAGACTTTATCATGAAATGCTTACTTACGAGCCCTTTCCCAACAATGCAGTTAAAAAGAAAGAAACATTTGCAAAAAATAAAGGAAATAGTAACAGAATAAAATAACAATAACGAGACTATATACAAGTAGTACCTGTACAGAGTCAATGTGCAGCGGTTTGAGGCAGGTGAGGTAATATGTACATGTAGGTAGGGGTAAAAGTGACTAGGCAATCAGGATAGATCATAAACAGAGAAGCATCAGCGTGTGTGTATGTGTGAGTGTGTGTCAATATACATGTGTGTGAGCGTATGTAGTGTGTGTATGTGTGTGTTGGAGTGTCAGTGTAGTATGTGTGAGCGTGTGGGTAGTGAATGTATGTGTGTGTTGGAGTGTCAGTGTAGTATGTGTGAGCGTGTGGGTAGTGAGTGTAGAGCCGGTGCAAGAGAGTCGGTGCAAATTAAAACTGGATCAATGCAAATAGTCAGGCTGGTTCAGCAGTCTATTGGCTTCGGGGTAGAAGCTGTTCAGGAGGCTTTTGGTCCCAGACTTGGCGCTCCAGCACCGATTGCTGTGCGGTAGCAGAGAGAACAGTCTATGACTTGGGTGGTTGGAGCCTTTGACAATTTTTAGGGCCTTCCTCTGACATCGCCTGGTACAGAGGCAGGGAGCTCGGCCCCAGTGATGTACAGAGCCGTATGCACTACCCTCTGTCGTGCTTTATGGTCAGATGCCAAGCAGTTGCCATACCAAGCGGTGACGCAGCCGATCAAGATGCTCTCAATGGTGCAGCTATATAACTTTTTGAGGATCTGAGGGCTCATGTCAAATCATTTCAGCCTCCCGAGGGGGAAGAGGCATTGGTGTTGGTGTGTTTGGACCATGATAGGTCCTTAGTGATATGGCCACCGAGGAACTTGAAGCTCTCAACCCGATCCACCATCCACCCCGGTTCAACCTTAACCCTAACCCCAACCCTAATTTAATGTCCACATCCCGGTTTAACCCTAGCCTCAACCCTGACCCTATCCCTCTTCTGTCTGTCACCCCCCTGCCCCCCTTTTCAAGATGTACTGTACCCAGGCTGAAACGTAGTGTGGTGGGCTGTCTGCCTGTACTCTACTGGCTGCCCCGCTACTCTATCTGGGACTATGGCATGCCGGACCTCATCTCTGGTATCAGTGTGGGCATCATGCACTTGCCACAAGGTACAGTAAGACCACAACCTCATGGGTTTATCACAAAAACAAAATTATCCTCAATAACAACATGCATTTCAATGATTGTAATGTGAACAACCTGCACTTCATTTACAGACCCAGTGGAAAATAGTAGTTGAATGATTTATTGGCTAGCGAGGCTGTTTAACTAGATTTCTCGATACTCTCTGCAGGTATGGCATATGCATTGCTGGCCTCCTTGCCCCCAGTGTTTGGGCTATACACATCCCTCTACCCTGCATTGGTCTACTTCTTCTTTGGGACGTCCAGACATATTTCCATAGGTAAGTGGACAGAAATATGTAATATGTGATTGGTTGATAAGGAATAGGGTTAACACTAGGGCTGTTACGGTGACCGTATTACCAGTGGTTGATAAGGAATAGAGTTAACACTAGGGCTGTTTTGGTGACCGTATTACCAGTGGTTGATAAGGAATAGGGTTAACAACACTCCCAGTCAGTACAATTCTTTTTGTGCATACAAATGTACATACACAGATGTCGTTATGTTGTGTTTGTGTGCAGGTACGTTTGCAGTGCTCAGTATCATGGTTGGAAGTGTGACAGAGAGGTTGGCTCCAGACAGGAACTTCCTGGTCATGCTGAATGGGACTAACCTGACTGAGGTGAACATCACTGCCAGGGACTCCTACAGGGTGCAGGTCGCTGCTGCTACCACCGTCCTAGGAGGACTCATCCAGGTCATCAAAGAATAGAACAGTTAGCTGCTACTGGAAAAAACTATACAATACAACATAACACAAGACAACACAATGTACTAGACCATGCTTTAATCCAATGCAATCCAATACAACATGACACAAGACAATACAATATGTTACACTGCACTTCAATCCAGTCAATACAATTCAAGAGCTATGACACATAGCACAAATCAGGCATTCGTAGCTAATTTATCCTTACTATGACTGACAGTAGGAATATGTTGTGTTCGAATGTTCATGCTTCCACTTGTAGGTGGTGCTGGGACTGGTGAAGTTTGGGTTTGTGGGTACCTACCTGTCGGAGCCACTGGTGCGAGCCTACACAACAGCAGCTGCTGCTCACGCTGTGGTTGCTGTGATCGCACAGCTCTTTGGGCTGTCCACCACACGCTTTAGTGGGCCCTTGTCACTGGTGTATGTGAGTACCATGTGTGTGTGTGTGTGTGTGTGTGAGACACTTTAACACTTTAACTCAACTGACACTATAACTCAACTGACACTTTAACTCAACTGACACTTTAGCTCAACTGACACTATAACTAACTCAACTGACATTTTAACTCAACTGACACTTCAACTCAACTGACATTTTAACTCAACTGACACTATAACTCAGCTGACACTATAACTCAGCTGACACTTTAACTTAACCCCAGCACAAAACCCTGAACTCATATACTATTGGTGTAACTCTTGTCCACAGACCCTGGTGGAGGTGTGCTCCAAGCTACCTCAGACCCATCTCCCCACACTGGCGGTCAGTGGTGTATCCATGGTGTTTCTCATCGCAGCCAAGGAAATCAACTCTGCCATCAGCGCCAGACTGCCTGTGCCCATCCCAGTGGAGCTCATCACGGTCAGTTACTATGATACTCTGTCCGCTGTCTCACCGTCCTGTCGCTTTGTCAGTCTCTTCCTTATGTTTCTCTACAAAAATGTATTCTTTCTTTTTCTACCTTGGTTGGTCAAAGATACATTTGAACTTCAAATATTTGACATTGGTTATATTCGTTTTGGGTAGGTCAGAGATTTCTTTCTTCTGTGTAGTCGAGTTTGTGTTGACAAGTTTTGGCTCCTGCATAGAAAAACAGAAATGTAGAACAATGGCCCTAGTCTGAAACACAAGAGCTGAGTCAACTATATGTGACCATTCCAATGTACTGTATTAGTGTCATCCACAGCAGAAATAAGGGATTCATAACTAATGATTAGGCACACTTCTGGCTTCTGATTCACCTAACCTACAGTATGTTCACTAAATGATTGACGTGATGTTTTCCTTGCAACATACCCATTATTTGTCCAGTTGTATTGAGAAGATTGTGACTAAGTTGAATTGGAAAGCATGTGTTTCTATTTTGATAAAGATTGTGACTAAGTTGAATTGGAAAGCATGTGTTTCTATTTTGATAAAGATTGTGGCAGCAACGGTGATATCGTCCTACACCTACCTAAATGGCAACTACACAATCTCAGTAGTGGGGGAAATTCCCAGCGGGTGAGTATTTAAAGTGTTTTTTTTTTTACACTCAACTGTGTGTGTGTGTGTGTGTGGGGGGGGATATAGAGACAGATAAACATGTAATAATCATTAATACCTTGTTTGTCTGTCAAATTGTAATCCTCGTGACTTTATCTTGACCTCTTCTTGTTGACCACTTCTCTTGCTGGTATGTTGTTCATTCTTATTACCGACCCCTGCTGGTTCATGGTTGACACCTCTGGTACTACCCTGAACTAAATATCCTCTGCTTTATTCAGCCTGGCTGCCCCCAGGTTACCTGATGCTAGCCTGTTTAAAGAGGTGATGGGGGATGCGTTTGCCTTGGCTATTGTGGGCTACGCTATCTCCATCTCTCTTGGGAAGACGTTTGCACTAAAACATGGCTACAAGGTGGACAGCAACCAGGTGAGACAGTCCCTCTTATCATACATTGTTCCAACACCATCAAAGCAACGGAATCCCTCACAATCTACACAAGCTGTACCATCTTCCCATGAATTCACTTGATCTTGTCGCGCCTCATAGGCCACCGTAACTGAACCAGCTCTGCAATGCAGTCCAAACAAACCTCTGTCTGTTACACTCCCTATACACACACTCACCTCGTCCATCCTCCCCTATCGCCTTTTCACCTGTCTTTCTCCTCTCCATCCCCTTTCCCTGCTGTAGGAGCTGGTGGCACTGGGTCTCAGTAATGCCGTGGGGGGATTCTTCCAGTGCTACGCTGTCTGCTCCTCTATGTCCCGTAGTCTCATCCAGGAGAGTACCGGAGGCAAGACACAGGTGGGAGGAACACTGCGGGACTCCTACTGTGCACCATTCTGAATAGTGTTTGCTATGTTAATGCCATAGGCGTGCATGTAAATGCATACACACAACGAATGTGCGAAGGTCATGTAAAAGCAGCATGAATCTATGTTTTGTGACCACTGAAAGATGCATTGATATCCAATGTCTTTACTCCAGATGGCTGGAATGGCCTCTGCTGTGATTGTGTTGGTGACTGTGCTGAAGCTCGGGCCTCTGTTCCAGGAGCTGCCAAAGGTACGGCTCTACTTCAGCTATATACCGTATGTGTGTGTGGGAGATTGTGATAGGAGACAGAATGCTGTTTGTGTGCATTCGTTCTACATCGTTTACATGAGTTAGTCTATTCAAGTGTTTTTAAAGGGTGAAGTACGAGGTTTTGAAAGTGCACGTGTGTTCTATACTTGATGTAGCCACTCTTATGTTTGTGTGTGTTTCAGGCAGTGCTTGCAGCCATCGTCTTTGTGAACCTGAAGGGCATGTTCAAGCAGTACTATGACATCATCACTCTGTGGAGGAGCAGCAAAGTTGATCTGGTGAGTGGAGAAATGAACTTCCTGATACACATTACACACGTCTTCTCTGGTTGTGAATGGTCGATATAGTTGAATATAATATAATTTGTTTGCAGGGTATCTACATAGGGGGCGTCATCACACGTTCATAACCCATACATAACCCATTCAGAAGTAGTACATAAGAATGGCCCTGTTCCCAGGTGGTGTGGCTGGTGACCTGGGTATCCACACTGCTGTTCAACCTGGACATGGGCCTTGGTGCCTCCATCACCTTTGCTGTGCTCACTGTTATCTTCAGGACCCAGCTGTAAGACTGCTCTTCCACTTCTTCAACACGGCATAGTTTTCATCTGGCTGTGTGTTTTTACAAACAAATCAAAAAGCTCAGCATCAACAGGTGCCAGGTGGCAATTCATTCTTGGCACTTTTAAACAGGTCTTTTTGGCCAAAGTCAGTGATTGATTAAAAAAGTGGAAGCCAAAAACCAACATTTGATAAAGAATTCAGAACAACAAAAAAACTGCATCGATTTAATAGTTACACAGTAGCTCTGACTGAGAACTGGAGTGCTCTGGTGGTGAGCCAACCCTGCTGTCCTCTCTTTCAGCCCGAAGTACTCAGTTCTGGGACACGTTCCAGGGACAGAGCTCTACTTGGACATGGAGACCCACAGAGAGGTGAGACACCAGAGAATAGAATCATTCTATTTCTATGGGTGAGAGAGCAAACCTTGGGAGGCAGCAGGAAGGGAGGTGGCCCAGTCAGTGGTTAACCATAACCTTGTCATTTGTTTGTGTGTGTGGCAGGTGAGAGAGGTCCCTGGCATCACTATCTTCCACTCCTCTGCCACCGTGTACTTCGCCAACGCTGACCTCTACCTGGAGGCTCTAAAAGGAAAGGTGCCCTTTTCCATTCAACTCTGACAGTGACACTCATTTGCACTTCATGTGATACTCATTTGCACCTCATGCTCTACAGGGTGTTCGAAAGCGTTCCCCATTCAAAGGCACTTACATTTTTTTGTCTTGCCAATTCACCCTCTGAATGGCACACATACACGATCCATGTCTCCAGGGGCGCAACTTTGGTTTTAGAAGTGGGGGGGACATAATATATATCTATTTTATCCAGTCGGATAAACACTCCAAACAGCCTACCCGATCGCTCAGAGGAGTCCGCATGCTCCTAAAGCACACTGTTGCCAAGTTTTGTTACACATTCCAATGATAAAACTGGGAGGACAAAAATGCAATTTCAGAATATGAGGGGGACATGTCCCCAGTGAAAGTTGCTCCCCTGCATGTCTCAATTGTCTCAAGGCTTAAAAATCCTCCTTTAACCTGTCTCCTCCGTTTCATCTACACTGATTGAAGTGGATTTAACAAGTGCCATCAATAACGGGTCATAGCCTTCACCTGGATTCACCTGGTCAGTCTAAGTCATGGAAATAGCAGGTGTTCTTCATGTTTTGTATACTCAGTGTTTAGGGAATAGGGGGCCATTTGAGACGCAGACCTTGCGTTTCGTGACTGCAGGCCTATATTTGGGGCATGTGTTGGACGTGACGATAACAGATGGAGTGTCTGTGTCTTAGAGCGGGCTTGATATCAGCAAGATGATCATCTACAAGAGAAGACAGGAGGCCAAGCAGAGACGCAGAGACAAGAGAGCTGAGAGGAGAGCTAGGAGGGAGGCCAAGAGACAGGTGAGACACTGTCGAGCCGCCATTCATATACATTTGAATAACAAATTCCAAACTACTCAGGAATCCTTCTGTACATGCATAAACTTGTACAGTATAAATCTACGTCATATCTCAACTAATCTATGCATTATTTAGATGACAGACAGCCATGGTGCTGCTCTTTCTCTATGTCTTCATAAGGCAGGTTTTACAAATGTGTTGTAAACTAACGTGTTGTCTGTGTGTGGACTGTGCAGAAGCATGCTCTGAGAGCGCCAGAGCAGAAGCCCGGGGTTTTCTCCGTAGAGGAGGCGGCGGGGCATTGGAAGGAACCGGGGGGCGGAGATGGAGACAAGGAGGAGTCACTGGGAGACGACCAACGAGATTGGTGCGGTCGCGAGAACGGCACCGTGTTCGTCATGCCAACAACGCCCCGCACGCCCGATGACCAATGCAGCTGGGAGTACCTGAAGGGCAGTAAAGACCCAGACTGTGCCACCCTGGGGGCAATGTCGGAACTGCAAGACGGGGACACTACCACTCTGGGGTCCAGTAGTGAGGATACCCTGAGCCGGGAACTGGATAAGGTCTCGCTGGGATCGCTGGGCAAGTGGACCTGGGACATCCACTCCATCATCCTAGACCTCTCCACGGCTAACTTCATCGACACCGTGGCCATCAAGACCATGAGAAACGTGAGTGGGTGATGATGACGGTATGGAAATGAGGACATACGAGAGATGGCCTTGTATTGAGAGAAGAAAATCAGGAATGTAGGCGCCCTCAATGAAAGAAAAATATTAGGATGACAACGGTTTGGTAGGTGGAGATAAAGAGTTTAGGATGTTAAAAGCGGAAAAGTACAGAAGTGCTTATCCTCCTGTACCGTTTTGACAGATATTCCATGACTTTGGTGAGATTGATGTTACTGTCTACATGGCTGGGTGTCAGAGTAAGTAACCCCACTATCTTTAGCTAATACATGAACAGCTCATTAGTTTGAATAGGATGCGTAAATAACCGTTACTTGTTCTATCCAGTGTCTGTGGTGGAGCAGTTAGAGCTGGGAGGGTTCTTCTCGGAGTCCATCACTAAAGGACGTCTGTTTGCTACTGTCCATGATGCTGTGCTGCACTGTCTTGGCCACCAGGGAACATCAACGCCCAGCTATGAGTATTCTCTGGTGAGAGACGTGCACGTCTACAGTTCAATAGAAGATACAATATGGAAGACTGTATACTGCTTTGAACAAATGAACCATGTCTGTAAATATGTCATTGCAGGAGATGCAGTGCAGCACCAAACTCTGAGGACCCTTACTGAAGTCTGACGTCTCTGTATATTCTATTTTATGGGGCGGGGCCCCTATCCTTTTGAAAAGTGACTTTCAATTGGGAATATAGTATACAGGTATATACTGTGTATATATATATGGTAACTATAATGCCTTCAAAAAATGAAAGGTACACTAAACGCCAACATAGGGTTGCAAAACTACTGATAATTTAACAAAGTTTCCGAAATGTTCGGTAATTTTGGTATTTAACAGGTAATCTCTGGTCATTTATATTTAAATAACTTTTATAAAATGTACACATATGACCTAAAAAAAATAATCTTTATATGTCTTCATATTGTCTACAGATTTCTAGTGGATAGACCATATGATTCAAGAGAAAACAGCCCAATTAATGAAAAAAAGCATCTAATCAACAATGAAATAATTTCCTATTAACTCCGCAACTCTTCCAACTTTTGACTTTTTTCACAACTGCCAAGTTTTGCCCCAAAACACATACAGTGCCTTGCGAAAGTATTCGGCCCCCTTGAACTTTGCGACCCTTTGCCACATTTCAGGCTTCAAACATAAAGATATAAAACTGTATTTTTTTTTAAAGACTCAACAACAACTGGGACACAATCATGAAGTGGAACGACATTTATTGGATATTTCAAACTTTTTTAACAAATCAAAAACTGAAAAATTGGGCGTGCAAAATTATTCAGCCCCTTTACTTTCAGTGCAGCAAACTCTCTCCAGAAGTTCAGTGAGGATCTCTGAATGATCCAATGTTGACCTAAATGACTAATGATGATAAATACAATCCACCTGTGTGTAATCAAGTCTCCGTATAAATGCACCTGCACTGTGATAGTCTCAGAGGTCCGTTAAAAGCGCAGAGAGCATCATGAAGAACAAGGAACACACCAGGCAGGTCCGAGATACTGTTGTGAAGAAGTTTAAAGCCGGATTTGGATACAAAAAGATTTCCCAAGCTTTAAACATCCCAAGGAGCAGTGTGCAAGCGATAATATTGAAATGGAAGGAGTATCAGACCACTGCAAATCTACCAAGACCTGGCCGTCCCTCTAAACTTTCAGCTCATAAAAGGAGAAGACTGATCAGAGATGCAGCCAAGAGGCCCATGATCACTCTGGATGAACTGCAGAGATCTACAGCTGAGGTGGGAGACTCTGTCCATAGGACAACAATCAGTCGTATATTGCACAAATCTGGCCTTTATGGAAGAGTGGCAAGAAGAAAGCCATTTCTTAAAGATATCCATAAAAAGTGTCGTTTAAAGTTTGCCACAAGCCACCTGGGAGACACACCAAACATGTGGAAGAAGGTGCTCTGGTCAGATGAAACCAAAATTGAACTTTTTGGCAACAATGCAAAACGTTATGTTTGGTGTAAAAGCAACACAGCTCATCACCCTGAACACACCATCCCCACTGTCAAACATGGTGGTGGCAGCATCATGGTTTGGGCCTGCTTTTCTTCAGCAGGGACAGGGAAGACTGTTAAAATTGATGGGAAGATGGATGGAGCCAAATACAGGACCATTCTGGAAGAAAACCTGATGGAGTCTGCAAAAGACCTGAGACTGGGACAGAGATTTGTCTTCCAACAAGACAATGATCCAAAACATAAAGCAAAATCTACAATGGAATGGTTCAAAAATAAACATATCCAGGTGCTAGAATGGCCAAGTCAAAGTCCAGACCTGAATCCAATCGAGAATCTGTGGAAAGAACTGAAAACTGCTGTTCACAAATGCTCTCCATCCAACCTCACTGAGCTCGAGCTGTTTTGCAAGGAGGAATGGGAACATTTTCAGTCTCTCGATGTGCAAAACTGATAGAGACATACCCCAAGCGACTTACAGCTGTAATCGCAGCAAAAGGTGGCGCTACAAAGTATTAACTTAAGGGGGCTGAATAATTTTGCACGCCCAATTTTTCAGTTTTTGATTTGTTAAAAAAGTTTGAAATATCCAATAAATGTCATTCCACTTCATGATTGTGTCCCACTTGTTGTTGACTCTTCACAAAAAAATACAGTTTTATATCTTTATGTTTGAAGCCTGAAATGTGGCAAAAGGTCGCAAAGTTCAAGGGGGCCGAATACTTTCGCAAGGCACTGTATTAACAGAGTAAAATAAGTAAAAGTGGAAAAAGATGTAAGGATATTATATGCTGAAACCCTCATATTATACACCAACGGAATTCACTTAGTTTATGGTTTATATTAAGGATAATGTTTTACAGCTTTGTCATTTAATATATTTTGGATTTTTAAATAGTTGGAAAGTATTCATTTATATACTTTACATTTTATGAAATTTCAATAAAATCCTGAACGTTTTTATGGGTGTGCCAGTGTTGTCACGAACAGCTTTGGCAATTGGCCTCACTCGCTCCTCTGTGACTCCAATGAAATGAGAGAAATAACTCTATAATTCAAAATCTAAAGTAAACTTTATTTGGAGCAGAGGAAAGTGATTCAGTGCATTTGGAAACAAACACCAAACAAGGTGAACAACACAACATGGAAAGTGAAACATTTGGAATAAATAAGAAATAATACTTCAAATAAATAGAAATTCAATACCTGTAGTAGGATGAGAAGTAAAGGATGCAAGTGACACAAGCATACATATATACAGTACCAGTCATATATTTTACATTTTAGATTTTTCAAAGTAGCCACCCTTTGCCTTGATGACAGCTTTGCACACTCTTGGCATTCTCTCAACCAGTTTCACCTGGAATGCTTTTCCAACAATCTTAAAGGAGTTCCCACATATGCTGAGCACTTGTTGGCTACTTATCCTTCACTCTGCGGTCCAACTCATCCCTAACCATCTCAATTGGGTTGAGGTCAGGTGATTGTGGAGGCCAGATCATCTGGTGCAGCACTCCATCACTCTCCTTCTTGGTCAAAAAGCCTTTACACAGCCTGGATGTGTGTTGGTTCATTGCCCTGTTGAAAAACAAATGATAGTCCCACTAAGCACAAACCAGATGGGATGGCGTATCTCTGCAGAATACTGTGGTAGCCATGCTGGTTAAGTGTGCCTTGAATTCTAAATAAATCACTGACAGTGTCACCAGCAAAGCACCCCCACACCATCACACCTCCTCCTCTATGCTTCAAGTGGGATACACACACGCAGAGATCCGTTCACCTACTCAGCGTCTCACAAAGACACGGCAGTTGTAACCAAAAATCGCAAATTTGGACTAATCAGACCAAAGGACAGATTTCCACCAGTCTAAAGTCCATTGCTCGTGTTTCTTGGCCCAAGCAAGTCTCTTCTTCTCATTGGTGTCCTTTAGTAGGGGTTTATTTGCAGCAATTCAACCATGGGGGCCTGATTTACAGTTCCCTCTGAACAGTTGATGTTGAGATGTGTCTGATACTTGAACTCTGTGAAGCGTTTATTTGGGCTGCAATTTCTGAGGCTGGTAACTCTAATGAACTTATCATCTACAGCAGAGGAAACTCTGGATCTTCCTTTCCTGTAGCGGTCCTCATCATAGTGTTGATGTTTTTTTTGGACTGCACTTAAATAAACTTTCAAAGTTCCTGAAATGTTCTGTGTTGACTGACCTTCATGTCTTAAAATAATTATAGATGGATGTTTCTCTTTGCTTCTTTGAGCTGTTCTTGTTATAATATGGATTTGGTATTTTACTACATAGGGCTACCTTCTGTATGCCACCCCTACTTTGTTGCAACAACTAATTCAAATGCATTCCAGGTGACTACCTCATGAAGCTGGTTGAGAGAATGCCAAGAGTGTGCAAAGCTGTCATCAAGGCAAAGGGTGGCTACTTTGAAAAATGTAAAATATAAAACATATTTTGATTTGTTAAACACTTTTTTGGTTACTACATGATTCTATTTGTGTTATTTCATAGTTTTGATGTCTTCACTATTATTCTACAATGTAGAAAATAGTCAAAATAAAGAAAAACCCTTGAATGAGTAGGTGTGTCCAAACTTTTGACTGGTATTGTATATACATAAAGAATGTCGAATAAATAAACAAACTAACAAATAAAATAATGAAGTAAATTTGTGCAACACTTAAATAACAGTTAACATGCTTCATCACATGGATGGGGGAGGGGTCTTTGGGTGATGACAGACATCGTCAAGCTAAAAGAAAATGAGGATTACAGCTGACAGTCTATAAAGTCTATGGCTATCATGACACACTAATAACATGTATAAAGTCTAACCTAACAGCTCATACGAAGGTACGTACATGCAAGTAGTAGCATAGTCGACCCCCGCCCCTCCTCCGCAATGTGTGTATCAGAGCGGCAGTCTCACTCACAAAAAAATATAACTAATGTTTTGTGACACACAGAAGGTAAAATTGTGCATAAGTATATAACGTAAACAAAGTTTGGAAGTATGCATAAATTCAGCTGAGAAAACACAACTAATAGTGAACAAACAAGGACATCTGAACAACAACATTAGACCCCTTCTCAGTTGCATAAATCCAAAGTTACCACAGTCCCTGAATTACAACTATCTCTCTATGTACTGGCCGCAGAGGTGTCGTCATGGGAGGTTGTGCACAGAATGGCAGAGTCAAGTTAGGTTGGGGAGGTGGGTAGAGAGGTATCTTTGTGGTAGCTTTAGGCTGAAGAAGAGGGGTGGGGGAGGTCTAGGCCCACTAACTACAAAGTCTGGACCACCCATAACTCTTCTGGGATTGGAACTAGTGTAATTAGTGGACCTAAGGGGAGGTCATTGTTTTTCGGTTTCGGCTACAGCAGTACAGCTACAGTTCCTGATGGGAGTCAGCAGTTTGCAGTTGTTCAGGGCGGGGCTGAGACTGCTCCCCCTCCCCCTCGTCCTCGTCCTCCCCCTCTTTCTCTTCCCCCTGCTGTGACACCAGCTGCTGGTAGCGAGCCTGGCGCTGGTAGTCTGGGTCGATGTTGATCCAGTTATTGGCCACCCACTTAGTGCCGCGGGTGACCACACAGCCGCCGTGCAGAGAGTACTCATCCTGCTCCCCCACCCAGCCTGTGTGTAACAGAGAGCAGTGAGTACAGTATTCAACAGAAGCTCTGATAACAGTAGAACTGATAACTACCATGTGGACTAGCAGGCGGATTCTCTTTCAATGTATTTCTACAACAGTGGGCCTAACCTTCATCAAAACAACACGGACTACAGTTTTTAAATAAGGACCTGAACAGCAGTGAATGAATGAAATGGGGTCAATTGCTATGTGTGTACAATAAGTTGAGTAGGCTGTCTGAGGGGCAGTAATTAAGCTGTATTAGTGTGTTAATATACTGAACTAAAATATGAATGCAACAATTTCAATGATTTTACATTAACAAGGAACAGTCACAAGGAAATCAGTCAATTGAAATAAATTCATTAAGCCCTAATCTATGGATTTCACATGACTGGGCAGGGGCGCATCCAGAATTAGTTTCCCCCCACAAAATAGCTTTATTACAGACAGAAATACTCCTCAGTTTTATAAGCTATCCGGGTGCCTGGTGTCAGACAATCCCGCAGGTAAAGAAGCCAGATGTGGAGGTCCTGGCCTGGTTACACGTGGTCTGCCGGTTGGATGTACTGCCAAAATCTCTAAAACGATGTTGGAGGTGGCTTTTGGTAGAGAAATTAACATTATATAATTTGGCAACAGCTCTGGTGGACATTCCTGCAGTCAGCATGCCAATTGCACGCTCCCTCAAAACTTGAGACATCTGTGGCATTGTGCTGTGTGATAAAACTGCAAATATTAGAGGCCTTTTATTGTCCACAGCACAAGGTGCACCTGTGTAATGATCATGCTGTTGAATCAGCTTTCTGATACGCCACACCTGTCAGGTGTATGGATTATCTTGGCAAATGAGAAATGTTCACTAAAAGAGATGTAAACAAATTTGTGAACAAAATCTGAGAGAAATAAGCTTTTTGTGCATATGGAACATTTCTGGGATCTTTTATTTCAGCTCATGAAACATAGGACCAACACTTTACATGTTGCGTTTATATTTTTGTTTAGTATAGAAGGGCCGTGCTATGTGTGAGGGAGTACTGTGTACAGTCTGTACCTTGTCCGTCAGAAAGGTAGTTGTACCAGAACACGGCTGTCCCTTTAGTAGGCTTTACCCTCAGGTTGCTCCTATCACAGTTCTTCCTCGTGTCCATTAGATCCACATTGTTCTGGATCAGAGACTGAAAACACAAACACAATCACTCATAAATACCGTTGAGAAAAACATATCGGTACACCGACAAACATGCAAATGTTTAATATAGATACATAAACTAATGATGGGGGGGATCGATACAATTACATATCGATTTTGTTAACGCTATATCGTATTGTTTTGACAATACTGCAATATTATTTTTGCGCTAGTTGGCTATACCTGCACTAAAACTCCAGGATTTTTCCTTCATAGCTTGTCCTCCATCTTCTTTTTTAAATAGGGAGGCAATTTATTTCCAGCACTTTTATTTCCATGACTGATCAAAACGTGTTCTCTCATCCCTCTGCAGCAGACATACGGTTAACAATATGTTTGGAAAGTTGAATCGCAATAAAATAAAAGTATCGAATCGCAATCCAAATTGAATTGCAATACATATCACATCGGCACCTAAGTATCGTGATAATATCGTATTGTGAGGTTCCCGGCAATTCCCAGCCCTAATATAAACACACAAGAACACACACAGACAGACCATAACGCACCACTTCCTCATAGGTCCTGTTGTCTGCCACAGGGAACGCGGTCTCCCCGCCCCCCTCAACCGAGTTCAGGTAGAAGAGAACGGTGATGTACCTGGGTGTGCAACACACACATTTAATACAGACACATACTGGAACACACATCCGCACACAGACCAACCACACCATGGAAATGTAAGCCTTAGTCACAAACTACCTGATATATTGATATGTGCTAAGTTACACAAAGCCATCCACCACAGTCTATCACAAACACATCCACATAAAGTACACAGACGTTACACTACATTATCACTCAATCTAACCGTCTTAATCTGAAGGGTGTCTATCCAGACTCTCCCCTATACAGCATCGTCAAAACAAGGCCAAGGACGAGGCCCTGCCTGACTCAACACAACTCTCTCTCACCTGCAGGAGGTCTCGAAGGGTGTGGAGGTGTTGGCAGCGAGGCGCGTGTGCGTGCAGGCGGTCTCAGGGTAGACAGGGCCGCTGTCGTGGTGGGCGTGGTAGTGGCCTCCCTGCTCATAACGTACCACCTGAAGGGGCTCACTCAGGTCCACCAACGCAGAGGGCATCCGGGTCAGACGGGCCACCCTATGGAGGACAAATGGAGGGGGAGAAAGAGGGACAAAAATCCTTAACATCAGATTCTGATAACCTTGGCCATGTTGTTTGACTCCGACGTTTATTAATGTGTTTGAACATTTTACAACCATCTAAAAACAAGTGACCCCAAAACATTCCATCACACAGCTCTACAATTTCAAGAGATGAAAAAAAGAGAAGAGTCCCCTCAGCCAGCTGGTTCTGAGGCTCAGTTCACCAACCCAAACCAACCCCATAGAGCCTCATGACAGCACTCAGAAAATCTGGCCCAACCAAATCATCACAAAACAAAAAGAAAAATATATCACCTATTGGAAAGACACCACAAAAAAATCTAACTAAACTTCAATGCTATTTGGCTCTAAAGAGACAGTACATGGTGACAGACTATCTGACCACTGTGACTGATAGAAAACTGAGGAAAAAATTGACTAGGTACAGACTCAGTGAGCACAGTCTGGCTATAGAGACTGGTCATCACAGAAAAACCTGGCTGCCCAGAGAGGACAGGCTGTGCTCACTCTGCTCCAGGGGAGAGGTAGAGACAGAGCTGCATTTCCTATTACACTGTGACAAATACTCAGACCTAAGAGAATATTTCTTTCCCAAAATTATAATTCAATACAAATAATTTGAAACTATAAAAGATGACGAAAAAATCAAATATTTATTGGGTGAAAAGCCAAAATGTGCAGTTTTGGCAGCCAAATATGTGTTCTCCTACCACAACCTGAGGGACGGCCAGTGAAAAGTGCAAAGTAATAATCGATAATATTTCCCATCTTGTTTTGTTTTGTCTTTCATACCACGTCATGTCATATATCTCAGTCATGTTGACACTGGTCTACTACCACTGCTTTAATGTATTGTTGTTCTCATTAATATTGTTGTTGTAGTTGTTGTTAATGGTAATCCCATGTCCACTACTACTATTATTATTGCTGTTGGTCGCACCATTTATTTATATATAAATATATATAGATTTTTCATTTCCCCCCGATATGTATACTTTGACAATGTAAGTAACAATGAACTTGCCATGTCAATAAAGTCAATTGAATTGAATTGAGAGAGAGAGAAAGAGGGGCCAGGAGAGAGAGAGAGAGTGAGAGGGGCCAGGAAAAGAGAGAGAGAGGGGCCAGGAGAGAGAGAGGGGCCAGGAGAGAGAGAGAGGGGCCAGGAGAGAGAGAGAGGGCCCAGGAGAGAGAGAGAGAGGGGCCAGAGAGAGAGAGAGAGAGGCCAGGAGAGAGAGAGAGAGAGAGAGGGGCCAGGAGAGAGAGAGGGGCCAGGAGAGAGAGAGAGAGAGGGGCCAGGAGAGAGAGAGAGAGAGGGGCCAGTGAAGAGGCCAGGGCAACAGTTGACAATGATGTTCTCCTCACCTCTTCTTGAGGTCTCGGAGAACCTGGTGTGCCCCCTGTCCCTGGTACAGCCAGGTGTGTCTGCTGTTCCTGACCAGCTGGCTGCTCTTCACCCCGCGCTGCTGCAAGAAATGCTGGAACGCATCACTGCCCAGACGCCTGAACTCCTCCAGGCTCAGCAAGCCTAACACAGACACAAAGATGTCACCTACAGGCACAAAGTGGGTCACATACAGATGCAGATATCCAATATGAGCAGCCTGAAAAGATTAGCTCTGTATGAATAGAGACAGAGGTGTCTACCTATCACAAAGAGGCCCGTGTCGAGAATGAACCTTACCGTTACCGTCAGGGTCAGCCTTCAGTCCAGCATAGATCTCTTTCAGATTCTCTGGTGTCAGCCAGATCCCATCCCTCACTCGTGAATGTGTCAATATCTGTAGGAGGCCCAGGAACATGAATAAATCACACATAAAGAAAATAATACAATACATGTTTATTGATCCATTATAAAAAAGGGACAAAATAAATGGATACATTTGCTGCTCCAGTACCACCACACTATGATTAATGATGTGTGTTCACTCCACTCAGTGGCCTTGTGGTTAGAGTGTCCGCCCTGAGATTGGAAGGTTCAGGTGTTCGTTCCCTGGCTGAGTCACAACAAAGACTGATTAAAAAAAATGGGACCCGATGAGTCTCTGCTTAGCACTCAGCATTAACACGAGAACCGCTGGGCCTCGAGGGACCCCCCCTTCAAGCCATTCTGACTCCAACACTAACAGTATAATTAATAAATGTCATAAACGCTATTGCAAAAACACAATAGCATTTTCATTAGTTTATGGTACTGTAAGCTGTTATTTTTAATGTAAAAACCAAAACATTTGAGTGTTTAATTTTATTTGTGGAGAGCCTTTCTTACAACAATGAAAGAGAAAGCATGTGTGTTGGAACACAGTAACAGCTTCTTTCCATAAAGACAAAATAAAAATACCTCAACCACCGAGAGGCGCGGTCAAATGATGAAAACACCAGTAGCTTAAACATCATTATGAGTGCGCGTGATAAATAGTGAAAATCAGCACCACAGCAAAAATGGCATTTATAATGAATAGAAGTGTGGATATGACAGCAGTAAAAGAAAAATAATAAATGATTGTCAGCTCTTGCTCACATGGTGTGTGTCTTCACGCAATGGCATCAGTTGGATTTAATGAACTGTTATCGCTTTTCCTAACAGTCAACACAAATCTTCGCCACTTTCACTTGCTCGACACACTTAGCACAAACACGTCGCTTGCAGGCAACACAGGTGTCCTGGATTCTGGTCTTAGTGCATCAGGCCACCTGGTACTGTCTCCTCCCCTGGAGTTGTGCAGACAATTGTTCATCAACAACGATGTCGTCTCCTGGTTTGTAACATGTAATGCGGTTCTGTACAAACTAGTTCTGAAACGTTGGCTACCATGGCACATGTCTGTTTTCCAGGTGTCGCGTTCTTGTTTCTTTGTCTTAAAAAAAACGGAGGTAAACGCTGAACCGATCCCGTGACATGGTTTCTCCAAAGAAAGTACTGGTCTTTTTGCCATGGTAAATTATGCATGCTCTCACTGTGTACTCCAAGTAGGCCAGTCTAGACTGATCCATCTGCTTGGATTTGGAGGACTGACACATGGCACACACCATTTTGAGATTATAATTGGAATTAGAGGTCGACCGATTAATCGGAATGGCCAATTAATTAGGGTCGATTTCAAGTTTTCATAAACAATCGGTAATCGGCCTTTTTTGGACGCCGAATATGGCCGATTACATTGCAATCCACGAGGAAACTGCGTGGCAGGCTGACCACCTGTTACGCGAGTGCAGCGTCAAAAGGACCTTGTGGCTGCAATGAGCCAAGATAAGTTGCAAGCTAGCATTAAACTTATCTTATAAAAAACAATCAATCTTCACATAATCGCTAGTTAACTACACATGGCTGATGATATTACTAGGTTAACTTGCTTGTCCTGCGTTGCATATAATCAATGCGGTGCCTGTTAATTTATCATCGACTCCCAGCCTACCCAAACGGGTGATGATTTAACAAAAGCGCATTCGTGAAAAAAGCACATTCGTTGCACAAATGTACCTAACCATAAATATCAAAGCCTTTCTTAAAATCAATACACAGAAGTATATATTTTTAAACCTGCATATTTAGTTAAAATAAATGCATGTTAGCAGGCAATATTAACTAGGGATATTGTGTCACTTCTCTTGCGTTCATTGCACGCAGAGTCAGGGTATATGCAACAGTTTGGGCCACCTGGCTCGTTGCGAACTGTGTTTCTTCCTAACAAAGACCATAATTAATTTGCCAGAATTTTGCATAATTATGACATAACATTGAAGGTTGTGCAATGTAACAGCAATATTTAGACTTAGGGTTGCCACCCGTTCATCAAAATACGGAATGGTTCCGTATTTCACTGAAAGAATAAACGTTTTGTTTTCGAAATTATAGTTGACGGATTTTACCATATTAATGAGCAAAGGCTTGTATTTCTACGTGTTTTTTATAATTAAGTCTATGACTTGATATTTGATAAAGCAGTCTGACTGAGCGGTGGAAGGCAGCGGCAGGCTCGTAAGCATTTATTCAAACAGCACTTTACTGTGTTCGCGAGCAGCTCTTAGCAATGCTTGAAGCACAGCGCTGTTTATGACTTCAAGTCTATCAACTCCCGAGATTAGGCTGGCAATACTAAAGTGCCTATAAGAACATCCAATAGTCAAAGGTATATGAAATACAAATGGTATAGAGAGAAATAGTTGACGCGTCATAATTCCTATAATAACTACAACCTAAAACTTCTTAACTGTGAATATAGAAGAACTAGGAATATTGAACCACCAGCTTCTATATGTTCTCATGCTCTGAGCAAGGAACTTAAACATTTTTTTTTTTCAAACAGTTTTTGAATTATTTAAACCAAATTGAACATGTTTCATTATTGATTTGAGACTAAATAGATTTTATTTATGTATTATATTAAGTTAATATAGGGTTCATTGTTCATTCAGTATCGTTGTAATTGTCATTATTACAAATATATATATATATATAAAAAACGGCCGATTAATCGGTTTGGTCCTCCAATAATCGGTGCCGGCGTTGAAAGATCATAATCGGTCAACCTCTAATTGGAATATACCAATACAATAGAATGGCCCGCCCTGTTCTTCATTCACAATTGGTGATGACATAATTATACATTGTTCTCTTCCCCTAACTCATCAACTCCCCCATCATACTTTTCTTCATTTATTTCATCTGTTGTTTGTGTGAAATTCATTTCGGTATAGTTTAGGTTCAGTTCCGAGGCGATTATCAACTGGGCACGGCACCTTCCACTGTCGGGAGATGGAGCGAGGCAGGATATACTGTCAGGAGGAGGCAACACGGGGAAATTATTTTTAAAATGACACGCCCTACTATAGTGGTTATAACTCCAGTTCCGTTTGTGATTTTAAGATTTTAACAACGGCAGTGTGTTATATACTTATTTAGGAAAAGTCAAGGACGAAGGGGGGAATGACTTTAAAAATGAAGGAATAATATACATTGGGGCAAAAAAGTATTTATACTATTTATACTTATTTTCCACCATAATTTGCAAATAAATTCATAAAAAATCATACAATGTGATTTTCTGGATTTCTTTCCCTCATTTTGTCTGTCATAGTTGAAGTATACCTATGATGAAAATTACAGGCCTCTCTCATCTTTTTAAGTGGGCGAACTTGCACAATTGGTGGCTGACTAAATACTTTTTTGCCCCACTGTATATTTTTATTCATGAGCAGTCAAAATGACTGCTTTAATGGTTCTAGTGTTAAGGAGATAGATAGATTGGGCTTGAGGCCTTATGATAGACTAGCGTCCTGTCCAGGGGGTGTACTACATCAAACAACCTCACGCTACAGAAACAGGATATAGGCTCCTGCTCCTATGAGCCGTTCCGGCTCGCACTTGTGCAAGACTACTACTGCTCACAGACACACATCCTCGCTTGCCCACCCACCTCCTGGAGTTGTAGCTGTCCGTCCTGGTTGAGGTCTAGCAGGTTGAAGATCTCCTCAGGGCTGAGGTTGAGCTGCTCCGTCAGCTCCTCCTGTCCCTCAGGCACCATCACCTGGCTCTCCATCAGGCCCTTCAGCTGGGCCAGCTGCACCACCACACGACACTCCTCTTCAGACAGGAACCCTGGGATCTCTGGAGAGAGAGACACACACTAAACACCCGTTTGAACGCACACACTTACACAAACGCACGTATGAATGCACCCTCGCGCACACACACACACACACACACACACACACACACACACACACACACACACACACACACACACACACACACACACACACACACACACACACACACACACACACACACACACACACACACACACACACACACACAGAACCTTGGAAAGCAATGACAGCATCAGCCACTAACATGGTGCAGAGGGGTGCAATGCAGAGCAGAAGTTTAGTAGAGAGAGCTATCACCAAACAGCAGGGGCTTCAGACTCAGGGTCCGCATCTCATGCACATTGCCTGGCACCAGTGACAACTTCTGGACATGGCCCACCTGTGAAAAAAATAACACTGACTATGACTTCACACCATCAAGATGGCACGGAACACACCATTCACATAGAAGAAAAGCACAACAGACACTAGCCCACCGCTGAACCGTATAGACTACTACTGTCTGTAAGGTTAAGCTCTGGGCTAAACAGAGACAGAACTACACAGGCATCCTTATGCCTTGATCACATCGGTAGCGTCATTTCATAAAATATCACACACCATCATCTGGATATGTGTGGTGGAAAAGTTCAACATTCACCTTCTGCTACCATTTCTGTCAAGCTGTCTTCTTACACAGTTTGACGCATACGTTTAATAAATCCAATGTGTACACCACAGAACCCACTGCAACTGCCTCTGCAATGCAATTCTGTTGAAGTCGGAACTTTTCATACACCTTAGCCAAAAACACGAGTTTAAAATGTATTTCACAATTCCTGACATTTAATCCTAGTAAAAATTCCGTCTTAGGTCAGTTAGGATCACCACTTTATTTTAAGAATGTAAAATGTCAGAATAATAGTAGAGAGAATTAGTTATTTCAGCGTTTCTTTCTTTCATCTCATTCCCAGTGGGTCAGACGTTTACATCCACTCAATTAGTATTTGGTAGCATTGCCTTTGAATTGTTTAACTTGGGTGAAACGTTGTGGGTAGCCTTACACAAGCTTCCCACAATAAGTTGGGTGAATTTTGGCCCATTCCTCCTTACAGAGCTGGTGTAACTCAGTCAGGTTTGTAGGCCTCCTTGTTCACACACGCCTTTTCAGTTCTGCCCACAGCTTTTCTTTGGGATTGAGGTCAGGGCTTGGTGATGGCCACTCCAATACCTTGACTTTGTTGTCCTTAAGCCATTTCGCCACAACTTTGGAAGTATGCTTGGGGGTCATTGTCCATTTGGAAGACCCATTTGCGACCAAGATAAAACTTCCTGACTGATGTCTTGAGATGTTTCTTCCATATATCCACATCATTTTCTCCCTCATGATGCCATCTATTTTGTGAAGTGCACCAGTCCCTCCTGCAGCAAAGCACCCCAACAACATGATGCTGCCACCCCCGTGCTTCACGGTTGGGATGGTGTTCTTCGGCTTACAAGCTTCCCCCTTTTTCCTCCAAACATAACAATGGTCATTAAGGCCAAACAGTTCTATTTTTGTTTCATCAGACCAGAGGACAATTTCTCCAGAATTTCTCCAAAAAGTACGATCTTTGTCCCAATGTGCAGTTGCAAACTGTAGTCTGGCTTTTTTTATGGCGGTTTTGGAGCAGTGGCTTCTTCCTTGCTGAGCGGCCTTTCAGGTCATGTCGATATAGGACTCGTTTTACTGTGGATATAGATACTTTTGTACCTGTTTCCTCCAGCATCTTCACAAGGTCCTTTGTTGTTGTTCTGGGACTGAGTTGCACTTTTCGCACCAAAGTACGTTCATCTTTAGGAGACAGAACGTGTCTCCTTCCTGAGCGGTATGATGGTTGCGTGGTCCCATGGCGTTTATACTTGCATACTATTGTTTGTAAAGATGAACGTGGTACCTTCGGGTGTTTGGAAATTACTCCCAAGGATGAACCAGACTTGTGGAGGTTTTTTTTCTCAGGCCTTGGATGATTTCTTTTGATTTTCCCATGATGTCAAGCAAAAAGGCACAGAGTTTGAAGGTAGGCCTTGAAATACATCCACAGGTACACCTCCAATTGACTCAAATGATGTCAATTAGCCTATCAGAAGCTTCTAAAGCCATTACATTATTTTCTGGAATTTTCCAAGCTGTTTAAAGGCACAGTCAACTTACTGTATGTAAACTTCTGACCCACTGGAATTGTGACACAGTGAATTATAAGTGAAATAATCTGTCTGTAAACAATTTTTGGAAAAATTACTTGTGTCATGCACAAAGTAGGTGTCCTAACCAACTTGCCAAAACTATAGTTTGTTAACAAGAAATTTGTGGAGTGGTTAAAAAACGAGTTTTAATGACTCCAACCTCAGTTTATGTAAACTTCCGACTTCAACTGTACTTGAACATACTTCTGGTGTACCAAAATGTAAAACCTTGTTGGTGTGATCAAGGCGTTAACTCACCCGTATGCCCTCTAGGCGTGGGAGGTATATATGCTGCTGAAAGCCAGAATCTGACTGTTGCTGATTGAACTCGGGGGGCTTGTGATGATTGCTTCCACCGCTTGCCTTCGGGGTCGCCAGTACCTCTCCAGGGCTGTTGTTGTAGTGCACGTAGAGGAGTAGCGCAATGACATTGATGATGTATACATGGAAAAAGACCATTACCACCATGAAGTAAGAGCGGGAGCACACGTTGCTCCTCTGCAACGGGACCCGCTCTCGTGGCATAGGGGGTAGGGTTGGTAATGGAACGGCTTCATCATGTTCATAACTGTCGTCGCAGTCCTGTGGTTCAATCATATTTGACCTGATATGATGATGGACCATAAGCTTATCACTGGTTTGTTCTTCTGAGTACCTTTTGGACCCTGGTACCGAGAAAGACGTCAATTGACGTGTTAAATAATGCAGTCGGTTCTTTCTGGTAGGCTACGTTAAGTCATAAAAGTTACCGCATGAGTGCACAATCCATACTGCCCAGACTCAATCATCATCATTGCATAGTCATACAACCCACATGATCCGCTACAGTACCTGTCAACTAGCAAGTTAATGTTATTATTTTCTGTAAAAATGAATCAATAAGCGACGAAACGTGAGGCTTGGCAGTACTTTGGTTGAATTCACAGTAACGTTAGCTAGCTACACACATCACACTTACAGGACTGCATCCAACGTCTCTGGTTCACGTTGCGGTTTCAGCAGTCCGTGCTGCGCACCTCCAAAAATAGAGGGAAAAGAGCCATATCAAAAGGTGTGCGATTTATACATTCGAAGGTTTTTGGTGCAGTGATCATCTATTTACATTGAAAACAAAAAAAATATGCGTCCGACCTCTCATTTCTGCCACAAATATCTTCGTGGCGTTTGTTTTGAGACGGACAACACGCCATTCCCCAGACAACTACTGTACACTACTATTTTGCTAGCAGCACTAACGATAATGTCACCTCTCTATGGTAATACAAAACCTTAAAAATAAAAGCCCGCATTTCCGAACATTGCAAGGTGGTTAAACTCATTCAAAATATACAGTATGTAACGGATAATTCATGAATGGAAAATAATGAACGATGTGTTCCACAACGCGCTAGCGGAGTGGTACTGACCTTCCGCGGAGTTGCATTATTTTCCAGAGAATGCGTCGAGCCCCGAGTTGAATATGCCTTTATTACTATGGCTATAATTTAACACATTTGACACTATAAACGTGTTCATTCAAATGTGTTCATATTTAAAATCATTTATACAAATACACATACATATAGAGTACCAGTGAAAGGTTTGGACACACCTACTCATTCAAGGGTTTTTCTTTATTATTATTATTATTTTCTACATTGTAGAATAATAGTGAAGAAATCACAACTATGAAATAACACATATGGAATCATGTAGTAACGAAAAACGTGTTAAACAAATCAAAATATATATTTTATTTTAGATTCTTAAACGTATCCACCCTTTTGCATTGATGACAGCTTTGCACACGCTTGTCATTCTCTCAACCAGCTTCACCTGGAATGCTTTTCCAACAGTTGGCTGCTTTTCCTTCATTCTGCGATCCAACTCTTCCCTAACCATCTCAATTGGGTTGAAGTCAGGTGATTGTGGAGGCCAGGTCATCTGAAGCAGCACTCCATCACTCTCCTTTTTGGTCAAATAGCCCTTACACAGCCTGGAGGTGTGTTGGTTCATTGTCCTGTTGAAAAACAAATGATAGTCCCACTAAGCACAAACCAGATGGGATGGTGTACTTTATCGCTGCAGATTGCTGTGGTAGCCATGCTGGTTAAGTGTGCCTTGAATTCTAAATAATTCACTGACAGTGTCAACAGCAAAGCATCCCCTCATCATCACACCTCCTCCTCTACGCTTCATGGTTGGAACCACACATGCAGAGAGTAATAATGTACTGTTGTTTCTCTTTGCTTATTTGAGATGTTCTTGCCATAATATGGACATGGTCTTTTACAAAATAGGGTTATCTTCTGTATACCACCCCTACCTTGTCACAACACAACTGATTGGCTCAAATGCAATAAGATGGAAAGAAATGACACAAATGTACTTTTAACAAGACACACCTGTTAATTGAAATACAGTCCAGGTGAATACCTCATAAAGCTGGTTGGGAGAATGCCAAGAGTGTGCAAAGCTGTCGTCAAGTCAAAGGCTGGCTACTTTGAAGAATCTAAAATCTGTCTTTTTCAGTTCTGCCAACACATTTTCTATAGCATTGAGGTTAGGGCTTTGTGATGGCGACTCCAATAGCTTGACTTTGTTGTCCTTAAGCCATTTCGCCACAACTTTGGAAGTATGCTTGGGGTCATTATCCATTTGAAAGACCCATTTGCGACCAAGCTTTAACTTCCTGACTGATGTCTTGAGATGTTGCTTCCCCGTGCTTCACGGTTGGGATGGTGTTCCTCGGCTTGCAAGCCTCCCCCTTTTTCCTCCAAACATAACAATGGTCATTATGGCTCAACATCTCTGTTTTTGTTTCATCAGACCAGAGGACATTTCTCCAAAAAGTACGATCTTTGTCCCCATGTACAGTTGCAAACTGTAGTCTTGCTTTTTTATTGCGGTTTTGGAGCAGTGGCTTCTTCCTTGCTGAGTAGCCTTTCAGGTTATGTTGATATAGGACTCGTTTTACTGTGGATATAGATACTTTTGTACCTGTTTCCTCCAGCATCTTCACAAGGTCCTTTGTTGTTGTTCTGGGACTGAGTTGCACTTTTCGCACCAAAGTACGCTCATCTCTAGGAGACAGAACGCGTCTTCTTCCACGGCTGCGTGGTCCCATGGTGTTTATACTTGTGTACTATTGTTTGTACAGATGAACGTGGTACCTTCAGGCGTTTGGAATTTACTCCCAAGGATGAACCAGACTTGTGGAGGTCTACCACTTTTTTTCTGAGGTCTTGGCTAATTTCTTTTGATTTTCCCGTGATGTCAAGCAAAGAGGCGCTGAATTTGAAGGTAGGCCTTGAAATACATCCACCGGTACAGTATACCTCCAATTGACTCAAATGATGTCAATTAGCCTATCAGAAGCTTCTAAAGCCATGACATCATTTTCTGGAATGTTCCAAGCTGTTTAAAGGCACAGTCAACTTAGTGTATGTAAACATCTGACCCACTGGAATTGTGTTACAGTGAATTATAAGTGAAATACTCTTTGTGTAAAAATTGTTGGAACAATTATTTGTGTCATGCACAAAGTAGACGTCCTAACCGACATGCCAAAACTATAGTTTGTTAACAATACATTTGTGAAGTGGTTGAAAAGCTAGTTTTAATACTCCAACCTACGTGTATTTAAACTTTCGACTTCAACTGTATATAGCTGACAATAACAATGCTTAGTCATGGTTGGTTCAACCCCTCCCATGCAGACCAAGGAGCATAATAAGCCACTCTGGGTTCATCCTGTCGTTATCTGCACAGGGTTGTTATCTTAACTTAGTTTCCCAGTTGCAAGGATGATTTTGAGACAATGAGGGATTTTTCTACTCCTAAGCTATCTCTAGTAAAACGTATTCTTGTCTATGTAATGCAGTCTTTAATTAATTTGTCAGCTCAAGCCATCTCTGGTGACAATATGCCCAGATTAGCTGCAAGGAACTTCAGTGGAGACCATATAAACACAGACACTAGTAGGACAGAAATGTCTTACTATCAGTTAAATATTTATTGTTAACCATTAATATCAAATTGATCAGGTAAATACGCATTTTTCCTCTTTCACCTTCTAGAAGGTTCTCCCATCTCCACAGAGGAAGTCTGGAGCTCTGTCAGTGATCATCGGGTTCTTGGTCACCTCCCTGATCAAGGCCCTTATCTTAGTTTGGCCAGGCGGCCAGCTCTAGGAAGAGTCTTGGTGGTTCCAAACTTCTTCCATTTAAGAAAGATGGAGGCCACTGTGTTTTTGGGAACCTTCAGTGCTGTAGACATTTTTTGGTACCATTCCCCAGACCTTGACACAATCCTGTCTCGGAGCTCTATGGATAATTCCTTCGACCTCATGGCTTGGTTTTTACTCTGATATGCACTGTCAACTGTGGGACCTTATATAGACAGGGTTGTGCCTTTCCAAATCATGTCCAATCAATTGAATTTACCACAGGTGGACTCAAATCAAGTTGTAGAAACATCTCAAGGATGATCAATGGAAAAAGGATGCACCTGAGCTCAATTTCGAGTCTCATAGCAAAGGTTCTGAATATTATGTAAATAAGGTATTTCTGTTTTCTATTTTTAATACATATGAAAAAAAAATTAAAACCCATTTTTCACTTTGTCAAAAAGTGGAAAAAGTCAAGGGATCTGAATACTTTCCGAATGCACTGTATGACTTGTAACTGAGAACGAAACACACAGGAGGGATGATAACAAGCTATTTTTATTGACTGCTGCCTGCAGTGTTCACACCCAATGTGCCATTGTTCACACATAGGGTAGGCCTACTAGTTACAGTATGTAAACATTCCACAAGAAATTCATATTGTATGGTTGCTTGTGAATGTCCCGTTTCCTCCATTCCTCCAAAGCTGATCACTCCATTGTATCCTTGGACTAAAAGAAACATTTAGGGAACAATAATTAGAAATGAATCACATTAATCTAATTTCTAATCTCAGCCATATTTGTTGAATGGCAACAAAATGACCTATTAATAAACGGTTGATCGTACCTTGCCGCCAATTTCACGGCTCTTGGCTCTCAACTTGTTGACCTGTGACTCAGCGATGTCGGCACGCTCCTGAGCTTCCTCCAGCTCATGCTGCACCTTCCTGTACCTGGACAGGTGAGTGTTTGACTGCTCCTCCTGTAAGACAAACCAACTGGTCAAATGTAACATATATACTGTAAGCCTTATTATAAGACATTATAAAGTCTCAAACCTGCTTACAAGTTAAGTTATGGAGCGTTATATCTGCAGGCCATAGGTAAAGTGAAGTAAATGTTACCAAAGTAAATCTAGAATTCATAGTTGAAACTATGCCATTTTATGGTATTTCTACGATAATAAGAATTCAATTTACTTACAGCCTCCTCAGACTGTCTCTTGTAGGCTTTCACTTTCAGCTGCAGCTTGTCCACCAGATCCTGGAGCCTGTTCGCATTCTTCTTATCCTCCTCAGTCTGTATAAATTAAAGGACGATTATGGCTTCGGGGTCAAGATTACTCTTTATAGAGTACTTCTCATCAGATGTTGAAAGTACCTGGTAGCTGAGCTCCTTGACTCTCCTCTCATATTTGCGAACACCTTTAATAGCATCAGCTGAACGTCTCTGTTCAGCATCAACTTCATTCTCCAATTCACGGACCTTGAATGAAATCATTTGATTATAACCAAGTTATTACAGTGTATTTACTTTGTCATTGGTGGAGTCATTAGTAGTCAGTGTGAATGTTTTCATTAAGATGATGTAGTTAGAGTTTACCCTAGCCTCCAGTTTCTGGAGTTGCTTCTTTCCACCCTTCATGGCCAGATTCTCAGCCTCATCCAGACGGTGCTGCAGGTCCTTCACTGTGACCTCCAGGTTCTTCTTCATCCTCTCCAGGTGAGAGCTGGTGTCCTGTTCCTTCTTCAGCTCCTCAGCCATCATGGCAGCCTGCCACCATGGCATTTCATGTAGAAATGGATAGGGATGTTACTTATTGGCAAGTACATTTTGCTGTAAGAGTTTAGAATTATATTATATGCTATAAGGACTCACATCAGTAATAGCCTTCTTGGCCTTCTCGTCTGCATTTCTTGCTTCCTGGACAGTGTCTTCCATTTCACCTTGGATCTGAGTAAGGTCAACTTCCAGCTTCTTCTTGGTGTTTATAAGGCTGGTATTCTGAGAATGCAGCAGTCCAACACGCTCACTGGCATCAACCAGCTCCTGTTCGGCCACTTTGCGGCCTCTCTCTGTCTGCTCCAGGGCAGCCCTCAGTTCTTCAATCTCAGCCAGCATCAAGTTATTCCTACGCTCCACTATGGCTACTTGCTCCTTCATATCATCTGAGGCGCGGACAGCATCATCAAGGTGCAATTGGGCATCCTGAGGTCAAAGGAAGAAAACTCAATGATATCATATTTGTTTCACAGCCTTCCCGAGTCAAGTAGATGTTTAAAATCCATACCTTGAGTGCTCCCTGGATGTTCCTCAGCTGTTTTTGGCTTTCAGCAGCCTGGCGGTTGGCATGGCTCAACTGAATCTCCATCTCATTGAGGTCTCCCTCCATCTTCTTTTTGATTCTCAGGGCATCATTCCTGCTCCTGATCTCAGTGTCCAGAGTGCTCTGCATGGAGTCCATCATCCTCTGGCTGTTCCTCTTGATCTGCTCTGTCTCCTCATCCTTCTCTGCCAGCTTCCTGTCAACTTCACTTTTAACCTGAGTTAGCTCTAGCTGAACATGGAGAATCTTGGATTCCTCATGCTCCAGCGTAGCCTTAAAATGTATCAAAATCGCAATTAAGTTATAGATGAGTAATAGACAACAGAATATATTGTACCTACTTCCCCTTCCCCTTTTTAAAATGGGCATTTTATCTGTATTCTCTTTTTACCTCTGCTTCCTCCAGGGCCGTCTGAAATTCTGACTTCTCAAGCTCCACTGTCTTCTTTCCCTTCTCCAGCTCATGGATGGTCTTTCCAGACTCACCAATATGTTCAGTCAGGTCAGCGATTTCCTCTTCGAGAAACATGGAAATAGTGGTTATTACACAAGATGGTCAATTAGATTGCTTAAAGACTATTTACTCTAATTGGAATATTTAAAGAAAGTGTTAAACTGCATGTATTGTTTTATTGCATGTAGACATTAAAGTGTTTCCAGATTTTTATGAAACTTGACCTATAATTAATTACAACATGAGTGAAATAGATTTCCTTTTAATTTGTTTGAATTAAGTATGTTAAATGACAGCTTATCTGTGTTAGAATGATGTGGGCGTACCCCAATAACAGAATGGTGTGGGCATATACCGGTCATTAAACATATTAATGTGAGTAGACCGCTGATTGGCCAGCTTATGGGATGTTCACTGGACAGTTACTTTAAGTTTGATTCAGAATGTTTGGAACATACGTTGCAGGTTCTTGTTCTCCCTCTTCAGTGTCTCCAGGTGGTCCAAACATTCTTCATAGGAGTTCTTCATCTTGAACAGCTCGGTGCTGAGAGAGCGGGCCTCTTTCAGAGACCCCTCTAGCTCTGCCTGGCCCTCCTCATACTTCTGCTTCCACTCTGCCAGAACCTGGAAGTGTCATTAACAGGTTCATGAATAAATTAGTGACTGAATAGGTGGATTTCATTCATTTTTCCTTGCCATCTTGTCTTTCATGGTACCTTGTCAAAGTTCCTCTGCTTCTTGTCAAGCTGGGCAGCTGAAGCATTAGCTCGCTCCACATCAATCATGAGATCCTCCACTTCACCCAGGAGTCTCTGCTTGGTCTTCTCCAGAGAAGCACACTTGGAGTTTGTTGCCTCAATTGTCTCTTGTGCGTCTTGCAGACGCTGTGCAAGCTTTTTCCTGTAAAGGTATAGAAACATGTTTTTTTTTCTCTGATGTTTGCCATTGTAGGTATTTTGGTCATTATGAACATGTTCAATGTCTTTAATTACTTGGCATCCTCAAGCTCCTCAGTGCGCTGAATGGCATCAGTCTCATATTTGGTTCTCCACTGAGCCACCTCGCCGTTGGCTTTGGACAATCCACGCTGCAGTTCAGCCTTGGCCTCCTGCTCCTCTTCATACTGCTCCCTGAGCAGGTCACAGTCATGGCGGGCTGATTGAACAGAATGGGCCAAGGCATTCTTGGACTTTCAGTTGATTTGTAGAGAAAGAAACATTTCTTTAGAATTTGTTCAAAACGATTTGTACACATTTTCTGTATTTCTTTGCAAACCTATTAAGTGATGTATCCTACTTTCACTTCTTCCTCGATGTGCCTCTTGAGTTCCTCAACCTGCTGTGTGAAAGCTTGCTTGCCCCTGGTCAACTGGGAAACCAGAGCTTCTTTTTCCTCCAGCTGACGCCCGTATTCACCTTATTGAAGATACAATGTAGGAAATATGTTTCTAGCAGATATATTGATGATGTTTGTTTGGGTAAGTAGTGTTTCTTTGCACACTAACCATTCTCTGTCAGCAGTCTTGCCCTTAGCACACCTATGTCATTCAATTGGCGCACATGTTCATCGTTCTTGGATTTGAGCTCACTCATTTGATCCTCAAGAGAGCGGCACATTTTCTCATAGTTTCCCTGAAACAAGTACAGTTTTAGAGTTATTTGATCATGACTTGTTTTTTTGACTTCAATATAAACCTGTTGTTTTTACCTTTGATTTGGAAACAGACTCCAGGTTGCTGGAGAGGTCATCAATCTCCATTTTGAATTCACTCTTCTCCTTCTCCAGCTTCTGCTTGACACGCTGGAGGTTGTCTATTTGTTCTCCCAATTCTGCCACAGTGTCGGCCTGCTTCCTACGGAGTGCAGCAGCCGTGGCCTCATGCTGCAGGGTGGACTCTTCAAGATCACGACGCAGCTTCTGGAACTCAGCCTCACGCTTCTTGCTCATCTCAATCTGGACAGATGTTGCACCTCCAGCTTCTTCAAGCCTCTCACTGATCTCCTCAAGTTCCCTGGAGAGATCAGACCTCTGCTTCTCAACCTTGGCCCGAGCAGCACGTTCAGCTTCAATCTCCTCCTCCAGCTCCTCAACCCGAGCCTGAAATACATGGTCGTATATATTCAGGCCTTGCAAAGCCAACTTGAAAATATTAATTCTTATAGATTTGAATCACTTTAGTTAAGTTCTACATCTTGAATCAACCTGGAGCTCCTTGATCTTCTTCTGGAGCTGAAGACCAAGTGTCTGTTCATCCTCAACCTTGTTAAGAAACTGGCTTAACTCAAAGTCCTTCCTATGTACAGAAAGAACACAAGAACAGGGAATGGAGATGAAGTTGAAGTAATTTTGGTAAAATATACGAGCTTGCTTTATTATTGGTCAGCAACTTACTTCTTAATCTTCTCCTCTGACTGCTGCCTGTCATTTTCCAGATCCATTACGGATTCCTGGGACAGTTTCAGATCTCCTTCAAGCTTCCTTTTGGCTCTCTCAAGGTCCATGCGGACTTTCTTCTCTTGCTCCAGAGATCCTTCCAGCTGTTTTAACAGAGAGCAGGCATTATTGTACTGTGGTTCCACCTACATGTGTATACGGATAATGTACTACTAGTTATAACCTCTTTTTACTCCCTCAATTCAGTTTGTTTTTTGCTCACATCATCCACTTGCTGTTCAAGCTTGGTCTTGGCTTTGGTCAGAGTGTTGACTTTGTCTTCCTCTGCCTGGAGATCATCAAGGACTTGCTGATGCGCCTCTTGGAGGGCTTTCTTCTCCTTGGTCAACTTGGCAATGGTTTCATCTTGGGAGGCCATCTCCTCCACTAGGTTTTTAACCTAAGTAGAATCATGTAATGCTTCATTAACACAGTTGCCTGTATCTATAGAGTTGCACAAAGGTTGTATTGAAAAATAGATAACCTTGTTTTCGGTGGCATGTTTCTCCTTCTCTACTTTGGCCAAGGTGAGCTCCAAGTCATCAATGTCTTTCTTTAGCTCAGAGCACTCGTCCTCCAGTTTCCTTTTCTTGGCAGTCACCTCAGCATTGAGCTCCTCCTCATCCTCCAGCCTTTCACTTGTCTCTTTGAGTTTGGCTTCAAGCTGGATCTTACTCTTAATGAGTCCCTCACACCTTTCCTCGGCATCATTGAGGCTCTCACCTTCCTAGAGTTGTGATTATATGATATTTTCTTATTTGTTCCACAATTATACTCTCAAATATAAACAAGGGTTGATGCGCATTGTACTAATCCACTCCTTCAGTTACAGATGCTACTTACAGATGCTACTTGTAACGCCAAGGCATTTCTTTCATTCAGTATAGCAACCATCTTCTCTTCAAGCTCTTTCTTCTTGGACAATGCCTTTGTCAGATCCTCCTTTGTTTTTTCAAAGGTCTCCTTCATTTGGGCCATCTCCTTCTCAGTTTCAGCACTCTTTAGAAGAGGCTTGATCTTGAAGTACAGCTTCATCCATGGCCAGGTTTTGACGTTCATGAAGGAGCGGATGTTGTATTGGATGGCGAAAGTAGATTCTCTGTCAAAATCCAAACAAATAAAAAAATGGTTGGATCAAGTCAATTATAAACGCAACAACCAATGAGGATGGATAGACATTTCTTTCCAGCAAAACCTTTACCTCCTCTCGATCATCTTCATATACTCCCTCCTCATGAGGAAACCTCTGCACAGGGCCTGAGTCATGGTCACCAGAGAAGCCAGTTTCTCATCTCGCATCTCTTCCAGAGTACCCAACAGACCAGCTTTGAAGAACACCTGCAATTTAGTGTTTATTAGAAAAGTATTCTAAACTCAGCGGTTCAAAGAGCATTTTAACACCTTTTAAAGGAGTAATTTCGGAAACCCAGAACTAAAATATTATGTAACTGCGCCACATGCTCGATTAGGTTCTGGGGGAAGATGTATATGAGAAAAGATACTAATGAGAGAAACAGTCTCCACCTCACTAAATGGAAACTCTAAGCCAAAGCCCCCCTCCCCCCATTAAGAAAACGTTCCACTTGAAATCATTGCTTAAAATTATTGCTTTAAATCTCTGCCCCCACTTTAAGCACCACCTTCACCCAATCCTGACACGTCCAAATAACCAGTGATGGAAAACTAAAGTACCGGAAGTACCGTTGCTCGTTAGTAGTTGGATCCCACAGTCTTTTGACAGACGTTAACATTACAATACCATTTATGTTATGTAGTCTGTCAACAAGAGATTAGTGAGAGGAATAATGTTTTACCTTGGTGTGCCCAAACTTGTACTGAGTGTGGTCCACATCAATGGACCCCAAGAGCTTCTCTGAAGCCTTCTTGTTGTCCATGAACTGTCCCTCAGGGATGACTTTGGCATTCAATACTTTGTATCTGAAAGAAGAGATAGTTCAACGTCATCGATCAATACCATGCAGTATTCACACAGCGGTGTTGGATGCCACAATATCTGCAACCACTGACGATGGCTGACTTTTCAAGAGTACTGTGTAATTACCTCTGCTTGAAGTCACCATATTGGATTCTGCTGGGGAAGCCCTTTCTGCAGATTCTTATACCTTCCAGTACACCATTACACCTCAGCTGGTGGATGACCAGGAAGTTTTCCATCAGACCTTGTAGACAAATGTAATGTTTTACTCATTTATTTTCATAAAACTTAAAACAAGGTTCTTCTTCACAGGGTTAAAAACAATTTCCAGATTTTTAGCACTTACCTGGTGTCTTTGATTCATTGGGAATCAAACATCGCACAAAGTGCGGATGAGTGCTCCTCAAGTTGGTCATCAGCTTGCCCAAGTTTTCCTGAAAGTTTAAACATATTTAAACTAACAATAAACATTTCCCTTGCAAACCACAAACTCAATTGTTGAATCTCCCAACATTTTGAACAAAAGCTATTTCAGATCCACGCACACCTTAAACATATTATGATATGAATACAATTATAATATTTCCCCTCTCCCATCATAAAGGAATATCCTCTCAAATTTTGATGAACACATACCCTGAACAGAGCAGACACTGTCTGGAAGGAGCCACCCTTCTTCTTGGCGCCACCCTTCTTGCTTGCAGCCTCTATTTGTATATTCAAAAGATACATTCCAGCATTACAGGGATGCAAAATGTGTTAGTATTTACGGAATGTGCTAATGCCATGACTAGGCTTTATGTAAATATTTTCGAAAGATCTGTGTGAACAGTGAACACTACCATCGGCTGCTGGAGTTACATAGAGATAAGCCAGCAGTTTGACTGTAGACTTCTGGTAGAGTTGCACAACAGAGTCGTTCAGGGGGTCCTTGTTCTTGTCCAGCCAGCCTGTGATACTGTATTCTACAATACCAGCATAGTGCACAAGGGCAAAGTGGGCTTCCTTCCCTGCCTCCTTTCCTTTGGTAGGCTTTGGCTTTTGGAAGGCGGCAGTTTTGCCAAGATGCTGTTCATTCAGCTTGGTCTTGAAGGTAGTGTCAGAAGCTTTGGGGAACATGCACTCCTCTTCAAGGATGGAGAAGATGCCCATTGGCTGTTGAGAACAGAATAATTTTAATAGAGACCAGGCTTTTTTCAGTAAAATATTGATTTAAGAAATTGTTATTATGCGTACCTTCTCAATAAGCTCAATGCAGGCAGCCAAGTCCATACCAAAGTCAATGAACGCCCATTCAATTCCCTCTTTCTTGTACTCTTCTTGTTCCAGTACGAACATGTGGTGGTTGAAAAACTGTTGCAGTTTCTCATTGGTGAAGTTGATGCAAAGCTGCTCCAAGCTGTTGTACTGAAGAAAATAAAATATTTAGGGTAGTGCATTAAGTCAGGTAGTTAGTGTAAATTGGAAGGAAAAGCTATTTGATTACCACTCACATCAAAGATCTCAAATCCAGCGATGTCCAGCACACCAATGAAGAATTGTCTGGCCTGCTTTGTGTCTAACATCTCATTGATACGGACAACCATCCACAAGAACATTTTCTCATAGACTGATTTACAGAGGGCCATAACCGAGTTGCCAACCTGTGGTACAGTCTGCCCCTTGGTCACCATCTCATTCCCGACCTTCACTCTGGGGTAGCACAGAGCTTTGAGCAAGTCAGCGGAGTTCAGGCCCATGAGGTAGGAGATTTTATCAGCCACTAAGATGGAAGGTAAAATTGCACTTTTTTTTTTTTACAAAGATCATACTTTTTTTTACAAAGATCAGATATTTCAATCACCAAGTTGAGTAAATATTGATTTGATTTCATGCATGTAATGTACACCAGTTTGACAACGCCAGAGATTCCTGATTTTACCTTCTGTGCCATCAGGCTCAGCCTGCTCCTCACGCTGCTTCTGCTTGAACTTCATTGCCCCATGATGCATCACAGAACCAGTCAGCTTGAAGATGCCAATCTTCTCATCAGCAGTGAAGCCCAAAATGTCAATGGCCTCCTGTGATTTAAAGTAGAGGTGGGCTATGTTTACACAAAATGGACTTCCTTGAAAAGCAAGTTGATTTCCCTCTTATCCTGGAAGAACACTACACATCACTTCTTTCAAGTACACTTCCAGAAAGAAAGACACGATTCCGTGCAACATCAATCAAAATACTGTGAAAATATGATTCATTATGCTAAGAACAAACAATTATGGCATGAAATAACATATGTCAATTTGACTTGCGTCAGTGGCAATGAACTCGTCCACATCACAGATACTCTTGACGGTGATTTCACCCTGACTGAGCATGGGATAGTCGTAGGGGTTGGTGGTGATCAGAAGAGCATCTGGAATAGAAACACATGTTTAACAGTGACGTTATTAACCTGTTCAACTCTGACACTCTTTGGTGGCATTTTCTAAATGACAGATAATATTGTATACTACCCTCATACAGTACATTTTGTTTACAAAACCATAAGTCTTAAGAACTGTGGGATTCTGATAAAGGTGTCAGAAACAATGTGACTATTACAGAGCCCAAGATATATTTTGTCCAATGTTGGGGACTAAACATTTTTTTAAATCTAGGTTTGACATAAAATATGTCACCAATTACTGTTCCAAAAGGATATGTTTTTTATTAAATTTGTATTAAAAAGTCAGATCTTTTACCTAATATTGTCACTTGAAACATGCTCAAATTTCCACAGGAACACAGCCATTTTAAAAACGCGGGGCAAAGTAATCTTTCGTCTCACAGGAATCCTTTTTCGTCTTTGAGGAATGATATACTGTCATGTCCTGACCATATAAAACCTGTATTTTCTATGGTAGAGTAGGTCAGGGTGTGACTAGGGGTTTTTGTTCTAGTTTATATTTTCTATGTGGGGTTCTAGGTTTGATATTCTATGTTGGTGATTTGTATGATTCCCAATTAGAGGTAGCTGGTTACCTTTGTTTCTAATTGGGGATCATAATTAAGTAGCATTTTTCCCACCTGTGGTTTATGGGATATTGTTTATGTTTAGTTGCCTGTTAGCACTGAATTGTCGTCACGGTTAGTTTATTCTTTATTGTTTTGTATTTGTTTAAGTTTCACTTTATTCATTAAAATATGTGGAACTCTACGTACGCTGCGCCTTGGTCCACTCCTTATAACGATCGTGCCATATACATAATTTATGAGGAGAAAGCTGAAGTGTCTATCTATCCAGTGTGTAAATATACCCCCTGTCTGATTCCCAGTTCGTCCACTAGATGGGAGCAAGAAATCATATGACGTATCTTGGCCACTGTTTGGTTTGGGTAGTGAGTCACAGTGCCAAAATGGCTGAACAGATTTTCAAGCCTGACATCTTACAATGACCCAAGAAATCAGGCCTTTGAAGTGATACTTTAAAAAAAAACAAGACACAGACAGGTGAGGAAACTTCAAACTTATTTTCCCAATCACTTTTCCTATTATAAATGAGTGAACTAGATCAATGGTCAGTGGTGGAACAAGTACACACTTGTCATACTTGAGTAAAATAATAGAAAATGACTCAAGTAAAAGTGAAAGTCACCCAGTAAAATACTAATTGAGTAAAAGTCTAAAAGTATTTGGCTTTAAATATACTTAAGTATCAAAAGTATAAATCATCTCAAATTCCTTGTCTTAAGCAAATAATTTGACTTTATGGATAGCCAGGGGCACACTCCAACACTCAGACATATTTTACAAGCAACGAATTTGTGTTTTGTGAGTTCATTTGTCCCCCAGATCAGTGGCAATAGAGATTACCAGGGATGTTCTCTTTATTAGTGCGTGAATTGCACAATTTTCCTGTCCTGCTAAGCATAAAAAATGTAACAAGTACTTTTGGGTGTCATGAAAAATGTATGGAGTAAAATGTACATAATCGTCTTTGGGAATGTCGTGAAGTAAAAGTAAAAGTTGTCAAAAATATAAACAGTAAAGTAAAGTACAGATACCCCAAATAACTACTTAAGTAGTACTTTAAAGTATTTTTTTACTTAAGTACTTTACACCACTGTCAAGGGTGCATGTGGAGGATGCATACAAGGTAATGTGGATGGAGAAGGAAATGTATTGCTTTGCAATGACCATCAGGGTGTACCCTATTTGGGGGTAACCCCCAAACTCACCAGACCCAGTACAGGGACCAGAACAACTTCTCAGAGTTTAACAGGCTTTTATGTAGCCCTATTGGCCTTATGAATCCCATGTCATATTTCTGTATTTGTCTCTTACCCAGCAATTGTGGCTGGTGTCCAGTCATGAGCTGATAGAAGATGTGGTAGCTTCTCTCAGCAGACAGCTGGAATGTCACTCTAGACTTCTCCAGCAGATCTGTAGTTCAAGTATAGCATGGTTAAGAGTGTGTTGTATAACATAACATTTTTTAGATGTAAATAAAAAGTATGAAAAAAAAGAAGATACTTACAAGTTTCAATATCGGCTGAAGCCAGCTTTCCGGTAGTTCCAAAATGGATTCTGATGAATTTACCCTGAACCGTTGAGACATTGTAAGTAGTTCTTCAAGTTTTTAACAGGCAGCAAGTAATGTGAAGCGGCATTTTAACATTACTTACAAAACGGGAGGAGTTGTCATTCCTCACAGTCTTGGCATTACCATAAGCCTCCAGCAGAGGGTTAGCTGCAATGATTTGATCCTCCAGCGAGCCCTAGAGATGACATGATACAGCAAACTTTATAAATGAAGAGTTTCATTCCAAAATGCTATACAATATATACATTTTCAGAAACATTGGTAAATTCGCTTTTATTGTTTAAAGAAATGATTAAAGAGATTGGTGTGTTTTTTCACTATCTAATCATGGCATGGGGTTGTTCAATGATATGTATTTGTGTAAAATCCATCACTTGGGCCTCCCGGGTGGCGCAGCGGTCATGTCTGTCATTGAAAAACCCCATGCCATGGCGTCACTACAGACTCGGGTTCGATCCCAGGCTGTGTCACAACTGGCCATGCCCGGGACTCCCGTAGGGCAGCTTCGTCTGGGTTAGGGGAGGGTTTTGGCCAGAGGGGCTTTACTTGGCTCATCACGCTCTAGCGACTCCTTGTGGCGGGCCTGGCGCCTGCAGGATGACTTTGGTCGTCAGTTGAAGGTGTTTCCTCCGACACATTGGTACAGCTGGCTTCCGGGTTATGCAGGCGGGTGTTAAGAAGCACGGTTTGGCGGATCATGTTTCGGAGGACGCATGACTCGACCTTCGCCTCGGCGATGAGACAGGATCATAATTGGGTCGCAATTGGATATCACGAAATTGGGGAGAAAAATACAATAAAATAATAAATAAAAATCTATCACTTGATGGTTTCATTTCATAGAGACAAATACGTTTTTTCTTTGCTAAATGCTCTAAATCCACCTCACTCTTAGAGAAATAAGTAGTACTGCTAGGTTTTACATAGTCAAATGTAACAAATAACTAGACTTTATTTAAAGTGCCACCAACCTCCTGTACCCTAGACCCTAGAACGCAATTGTGTAGATCTGAGATGCTATAAGCGACCTGGCCTATGAGAGCGCAAAATGACGCTATTACCATATGGATTGCTCCTGTCAAAATGCGTAGGGTTTCGTGATCCATTTTGGATTGGGCCATGGCCTTTGAAACTGATGGGCGTTGTGGAGAGCCGTATCAAGTGTACAAAGCTCCCCACTGGAGCCCGGGGTTTAATCCCTGCATCCACCTTTCCCACTACATCTCCCACCTGCCTGTATCCCACTTTCGTTTCAGATACCAACACTAAATAAAGTGTCAAATGCACTACTTTCAGTTTTATGCATTTGTACTGAAAACAATATCGGCCTAAACAATATTATTTATTTTCTGAATAATACATTTAAAGATAGCAAATTTGGTCATCAGTACCCACACAAAAAAATAACAATAGCATGATGCCTCTGCCTAAAATCAACATACTTTAATCTTGACGTACTGTATTTGCACAGTATATACAATAATGTGTCTCACCTTTATTTTCCCAGAAGCAGCAGCTGCTGCTTGTTCCTTCTTGCCTCCAGCCACTGCGATTGTCGCAAAGTACTGGATGACACGTTTAGTGTTCACAGTCTTTCCTGCACCGGATTCTCCGCTACGGGGAGGAAACACTCAAAATAAACACTTTACACATTTGTTTTCTGTTCAAAATGACTGAAGACTAAAGACTGAATGAAGTTGATACGTTCATTAGGCTGCACAGACACGGGTGCTTACGTAATGAGGATTGACTGGTTTTCACGATCTGCAAGAGGGACAAAATATCAAAGATTAGCCTATGTTGATGAGACAATAAAGAGGCCTTCTCTGTTTCAGTTCATTTAAATTGCACCAGTAAGTGAGCATACCAGTGAGCATGTGCTGATAGGCATTATCAGAGATAGAGAAGATGTGGGGTGGGGCCTCAATTCTCTTTTTGCCTCTGTAAGCATTCACAACCGACTGGTCGTACACTGGGAGCCACTTGTAGGGGTTCACAGTGACACAGAACAGCCCAGAGTAGGTCTGTAATAGAAAGGAATAATGTTTGTTAACATTTCTCTCCATTGATTCATGTCTTGACCGCTAGATTATCTTTCATTTAAGCTCACGTAGATCATCCATGCTGCGTAACGCTCTTTGAGGTTATACAACACCGTGGCCTCATTGAGGTGGGTCATCATGGCCATGTCCTCAATTTTATCGTACTTTGGAGGGTTCATGGGGTGGATATCATCCTCTTTTACAGTGATGGTCTGTGCCAAGAAATACACATAAAAGAGATGAATTATTAATCTAAAATGTTACTTACCTTATATGTACTAATCCATTTTTATTAGAGTGCTGAGATGGAGATACATTATATCACTTACTTTGTTACACAGTGTTTTGACAGTGGCTTTGCCACCCTCTCTACTCTGGAGAACCCCTTTGAGGTACATCTCTTTGGGCTCAACCACAAAGAAAGCTGATTTGGCATCAAAGGGAGCGGCCTGGGCCGTGATCCTCTCCCTTTCCGGCTTGCGGAGGTAAATGGCCGCCGCGCCAAAGCACTGCATCTCTGAGTCCCCCATGGTGGCTCTTTACTGTTAGAATGTAATGCATTGTTGTTAACAAAGACTCAGATACCTACAAAATATAAACAATGGAGAAATACGACTTTAGATTTTGACTTATGATAGGTTACGTCAGTTGTACTAAGCTCATGCGGCAGAAGTTACAGGCTATTCACAGAGAATCACTGGGTTGGTGGCACCTTAATTTGGGAGGATGGGCTTGTGGTAATGACTGGAGAGGAATTGTGGAATGGTATCAAATACATCAAAAAGCTGGTTTCCATGTGTTTGATGCCATTCTATTCGCTCCGTTCCAGTCATTATTATGAGCCGTCCTCCCTTCAGCAGCCTCCTGTGGTGGGTACATTAGTTGAAATGATCATTGAACAAGATGTTACAGATGATGCCTTTAAAGAGTTGGAATCTTTCTCATGATTAACGTCTTAAAAAGAGAAGATAACCCCACTGTAAAGTATTGACTTCACTCTGACTAAAGGGAATCATTGAACAGTACTTGAGTGGTGGTTGGACACATTGACAGCATACAACACGATACACTAAGTTAACCTTAAGGTATGTTGTCACTTCATGACTACTATGGTAACTATTTCAAGGTCAAGGCCATCAGACTGTTAAATAGCCATAATCACTAGCACAGAGAGGCTGCTGCCTATATGCACGGACTTGAAATCATTTGCCACTTTATTAAATGGAACACTAGTCACTTTAATAATGTTTATATCTTGCATTACTCATCTCATATGTATATACTGTATTCTATACTATTCTACTGTATCTTAGTCTACGCTGCTCTGACATTGCTCGTCCATATTCTTAATTCCATTCCTTTACTTAGATTTGTATATATTGGGTATATGTTGTGAGATTGTTAGATATTACTTGTTAGATATTGCTGCACTGTCGGAACTAGAAACACAAGCATTTCGCTACACCCGCAATAACATCTGCTAAACACGTGTATATGACCAATAAAATGTGATATGATATGAACTGCAGATACATAAACTGAAGGTAACTGAAGGTACACAAAACAATTATTAAATTGTAATGACAGGACCTTAGCCAAATTAGTAACTAATAATGAACATTCTTGGTACTGTATATGTGATAACACAAAAATGTAACATTTTATAACTACATGTAATGTTTGCAAAGTAAAATGTTTTTACCTTGTTAGACACCAACAGTGCAGGTAGTTCTCTGGCAGCCGTTGAACAGAATACCTAAAAAGACAAAACATTTGTTTAGTATTTTACAGCTTCCTCTACATTTTAAAATGTAGAATATTAAATCAGATAATGCAATATAGAGAGACTCTAATAATTAAGATATTAAGATTATAATCAAATAAATAATCAGAACGTTTAATTTAAATGTGCTTGTTATCTATGAGCGAAGCAAGACTAAACTGAGGTAGCATCTGTGCTGGAGCATGACTTACCTTAGCTGGGTCCCTGTTTGTCCTGATAGGAGTGGTGTCGCTTCTTATATAGAGGGACGAGTGCTCTCAGGAGATTACTACTTGATCTCATTGGCCATGTATTTTGGCTTTGTTTGGCAGTAACCTCTAGACTGCTAGTTGACGTGTGACTGCTTCATGAAATATCCCATGATTCATCTCACATATAACCATGGGCGTCAGTGGCTGTCATTGTTTTCGATGATTTATTTAATTGGTGTTGACATTAAATATTGTAGCATATACAGTATATATACAAATCTTATTTTATATGTTTTTACAAGATATGTAAATATGTGCTTTGTGGTGTACAGTAAAAACATTGACTCAATCTATGATGAAATCTCTGCAAAATCTCAAATGAGGTGTGAAAGGTTTTTTGTCAAGCATTTTTAACACTCAAGCTTTGCTTCAAGTAGTGCACAGAACATACTCGACTCAAGGTTAGGTCAATCTATGGTTCTTACTCTTTTCTTTTTAAACGTTCACTGGCACAACAGAATATCCTCATTTAGCCGTGACATCTTGAAATGTCATTGGTATACGGTTGCAGTAGCCTTGCAAGTCCTAAATTGTTATAAAGAAATAAAATGGGTAATGCCAATGAGCTTGAAGTAAAGTAAGGTGGAGGGTTCCAAGAGATTATTGTTCCACACAACAGGGCCAACAGCTGTGGTCATACCAGCTCATCACATGAAGGAGGATGAGACAACCTCCCAATACGAACCCTTCTTAAGTCATTGAGTGTTTAATCTCGTTGCGTTTCTGCTCCCTCGAGATTTAAAGGTTTTCCCTTTGCGAGTAAAGTCACATTGCACATTACGTGTTTGTTTTATTTTTGTAGGTGTTAAATCTTCTACCAAAGAGTGTTACTTTGAGACGGGGCCAGTTGTTTTTCCACTTGGCACACACTGGTTGAATCAACGTTGTTTCCACGTCATTTCAATGAAATTACGTTGAACCAACATGGAATAGATGTTGAATTGACGTCTGTACCCAGTGGGTTGTAGCAGACACTAATATTGTACTGTTGAAAATGTATCCTGTGTCTTGACAATAGATATTCCAATAAATGTTTTTCACGTGCAGTAAACACAGTGGAGTACCATTATTGTGCTAAGAACACACAGCTCAGAACATTAAGCTAAAATGAGATCTCAATCCGAAGATGTACTGTAGAGATTGACAGTTGTCTAAGAAAGCAACAGGGTGACCTTCCTCCCACAGTTTTGCCAAGAATGTGCCATGCCGTCGCCAAGGGATCTAATACGGCACGATTTAAAACCAAGAGAAGGCTGCCAGAAGGATACTTTTTTCCATTGGAAAGGTGATCTGATCTGAACAGTGGATAGGAGGGTTCAGAAATTCTCAAGTGGTTACCCACAAGATATAATGGTCTCCTGTATTCAAGTAAAAATGTGATACTTGATATCTCCTTTGAAACACTCATTTTTTATTAGGACATATTCCATACGGCTGTGTACTGCCAAATTGCACATGTTTCACATGTTTAGAAGGCTTATTGTGTTTTCAGGGACCTTGACGTGCTACTGTCAAATTCAACAACTTGAGCTTCCTTGTTTGCCAAGCAGCAGCAACTGTACACAGTGCAGCAGACCACAGTGTCAAGTAAGTAACAACAATAGCATTTTGTTAAATTATTTAGGCTTTTGTTCATCAATGTGTTATTGCTTTGAATTAGCTTATTATACCTGCTTATTGTAATGCGCAATTTGAAAGTTTGAAATACAGTTGAAGTCGAAAGTTTACATACACCTTAGCCAAGTACATTTAAACTCAGTTTTTCACAATACCGACTGTTTAGCCCAGGTTAAGCTCTGGGCTAAACAGAGACAGAACTACACAGGCATCCTTACGCCTTGATCACATCGGTAGCGTCATTTCATAAAATATCACACACCATCATCTGGATATGTGTGGTGGAAAAGTTCAACATTCACCTTCTGCTACAATTTCTGTCAAGCTGTCTTCTTACACAGTTTGACGCATACGTTCAATAAATCCAATGTGTACACCACAGAACCCACTGCAACTGCCTCTGCAATGCAATTCTGTTGAAGTCGGAACTTTTCATACACCTTAGCCAAAAACACGAGTTTAAAATGTATTTCACAATTCCTGACATTTAATCCTAGTAAATATTCCCTGTCTTAGGTCAGTTAGGATCACCACTTTACTTTAAGAATGTGAAATGTCAGAATAATAGTGGAGGGAATGATTTATTTCATCTCATTCCCAGTGGGTCAGAAGTTTACATATACTCAATTAGTATTTGATAGCATTGCCTTTAAATTGTTTAACTTGGGTCAAATGTTTCGGGTAGCCTTCCACAAGCTTCCCACAATAAGTTGGGTGAATTTTGACAGAGCTGGTGTAACTGAGTCAGGTTTGTAGGCCTCCTTGCTCGCACACCCTTTTTCAGTTCTTCCAACAAATTTTCTATAGGATTGAGGTCAGGGCTTTGTGATGCCCACTCCGGTACCTTGACTTTGTTGTCCTTAAGCCATTTTGCCACAACTTTGGAAGTATACTTGGGGTCATTGTCCATTTGGAAGACCCATTTGCGACCAAGCTTTAACTTCCTGACTGATGTCTTGAGATGTTGCTTCAATATATCCACATAATTTTCCTCCCTCATGATGCCATTTATTTTGTGCAGTTCACCAGCCCCTCCTGCAGCAAAGCACCCCCACAACATGATGCTGCCACCCCCCTGCTTCACGGTTGGGATAATGTTCTTCGGCTTGCAAGCCTCCCCCTTTTTCCTCCAAACATAACGTTGGTCATTATGGCCAAACAGTTCTATTTTTGTTTCATCAGACCAGACGACATTTCTCCCAAAAATATGATCTTTGTCCCCATGTGTAGTTGAAATCCATAGTCTGGCTTTTTTATGGCGGTTTTGGAACAGAGGCTTCTTCCTTGCTGAGCGGCCTTTCAGGTTATGTCGATATAGGACTCGTTTTACTGTGGATATAGGTACTTTTGTACCTGTTTCCTCCAGCATCTTCACAAGGTCCTTTGCTGTTGTTTTGGGATGGATTTGCACTTTTTGGACCAAAGTACGTTCATCTCTAGGAGACAGAACGCGTCTCCTTCCTGAGCGGTATGACGGCTTCGTGGTCCCATGGTGTTTATACCTGTGTACTATTGTTTGTACAGATGAACGTGGTACCTTCAGACGTTTGGAAATTGCTCCCAAGGATGAACCAGACTTGTGGAGGTCTACATTTTTTTTCTGAGGTCTTGGCTGATTTCTTTTGATTTTCCCATGATGTCAAGCAAAGAGGCACTGAATTTGAAGGTAGGCCTTGAAATGCATCCACAGGTACACCTCCAATTGACTCAAATGATGTCAATTAGCCTATCAGAAGCTGCAAAAGCCATGACATCATTTTCTGGAATGTTCCAAGCTGTTTAAAGGCACAGTTAACTTAGTGTATGTAAACTTCTGACCCACTGGAATTGTGATACAGTGAATTATAAGTGAAATAATCTGTGTTTAACCAACCGTTGGAAAAATTACTTGTGTCATGCACAAAGTAGATGTCCTAACCGACTTGCCAAAACTATAGTTTGTTAACAAGACATTTGTGGAGTGGTTGAAAAACGAGTTTTAATGACTCCAACCTAAGTGTATGTAAACTTCCGACTTCAACTGTATATATGACTGAGTCCAGGGATGACTTCATTCATAGATACTTTCAAACAAATCAACCTGTGCAGGATGCTCCAACTCTACCTACCTCCTTCAGGTCAAGATATCTGTCTCGTCTCCTCCACTGTGACAGTACTTTCATTGTGCAACTGCTTCCTTACAACTATGTTGATGTTGATTAGGTCAGGCATATGAAGAGATGTTCCACAAATCAAATGGCAAAAGGAGTCGATCCCATTCCTTGACTGTCTCTAGCGCACGGTGAGTCTTGCCCACAGGCCAGTCCGCATGAACATTTCGAAGAGCTGGTGATATCCCCTTGATTTTGAATGGTTTCCCTGTTAGTGGATGGTTGAAGTTGTGGCCTTTTATGGCTAATTACCGTACATAGTTGCTTTCCATCCAGATACTTGATTTTTAATGTTGCACTTTGCTACATACATTTTTTTGACTTTTAAATGAATTGATTCATTCATTCTTGAAGAATTCAACTTATTAATGTCTCATGAGCTTAGGTCAACTGTCTAAAAATGTAATTGTAAACAAACACTGCATAGCATCAAAACATGGCTAATCATTGGCAAATGGGTTGAACTGATTGGCCAAAAGTGTTGACCTGGTTGAAAAAAGATCAGAATTGGGCTGCCTGTGTAAACACAGCCTTAACTGTTGACACAAAAAGGTGGTGGGGTGGCCACTTTGTTATTGTTTGAACTGCAGATTGCCCCTTGAAAGGAGTTTGACATTGGTTTGTATGACTGAGTCCACAGGAAACTTGTTTTAATAATTGGCAGCGTGTATTGTATTGTAAGTCCACAAATCAACCACTGCATGGTGCTCCAGATCTACCCGACTCCTTGAGCTTCAGTCTCTAGTCTGCTCCGCTGGAACCCTACAGCCATTCAGAAATGCCTAAAAATGGGAACCCGTTCAAGAAAAATAGATTGATTTCCACACCAGCAGATCATGTCTTTCATCAAGTAGTTCATTTGATTTCTTCAAGAACAAATTAGCACTTCAAATGTATATATTTTTAACCCCAGACCAGGTTTCTGTGTGCACCTGATATTTCCACAAGGAACAACTAGGTAAAGGATGAAAACATTATGTTGTCATTCTATCTTAAAGCTGAAATTTGCATTAGGTGAAAAAGCGCCACTCGTCGCCCCAGCACATGTGTTATTGTTTTTGTTTTGTTGATGAAACGGAAGAGAGGAGCACTCAGTATCGTGGTAAGAAAATCATTGTAGTACATACTATGCTGTTATATCACACGTGCAATGATGTCCGAGGGAGAAAAACAGTGCTTGTTGTTTGAAGTAACTTCTTTGTTCTTGTTATATACAGTAGCAAATGGACGTGGCAGTTCCATAAAATATGGATTCCAGCTTTAAGCTCTCATAAGATATTTGTGGAGAGACTTTTCAGAGGAAGATCATTCTCAAGTGCAGAGATGAACTGTAATCTAAGATACCATTGTCGGCTGCTTTGTGTGTTTGATGACAAGCACCTAGGTATTTCTAGGTGCTAAATTCCAGAAAATGTCAGCTTCATCCATCACTGGCATAAAACTATGGAGATGTTTGTGGACTTCAGGAAACAGCAGAGGGAACACCCCCCTATCCACATTGATGGAACAGTAGTGGAGAGGGTAGTAAGTTTTAAGTTCCTCGGCGTACACATCACAGACAAACTGAATTGGTCCACCCACACAGACAGCATCATGAAGAAGGCGCAGCAGCGCCTCTTCAACCTCAGGAGGCTGAAGAAATTCGTCACCAAAAGCACTCACAAACTTCTACAGATGCACAATCGAGAGCATCCTGTCGGGCTGTATCACCGCCTGGTACGGCAACTGCTCCGCCCACAACCGTAAGGCTCTCCAGAGGGTAGTGAGGTCTGCACAACGCATCACCGGGGGCAAACTACCTGCCCTCCAGGACACCTACACCACCCGATGTCACAGGAAGGCCATAAAGATCATCAAGGACATCAACCACTCGAGCCACTGCCTGTTCACCCCGCTATCATCCAGAAGGCGAGGTGCATCAGTACAGGTGCATCAAAGCTGGGACCGAGAGACTGAAAAACAGCCTCTATCTCAAGGCCATCAGACTGTTAAACAGCCACCACTAACATTGAGTGGCTGCTGCCAACACACTGACTCAACTCCAGCCACTTTAATAATGGGAATTGATGGGAAATGATGTAAAATATATCACTAGCCACTTTAAACAATGCTACCTAATATAATGTTTACATACCCTACATTATTCATCTCATATGTATATGTATATACTGTACTCTATATCATCTTCTGCATCTTTATGTAATACATGTATCACTAGCCACTTTAAACAATGCTACCTAATATAATGTTTACATACCCTCCATTATTCATCTCATATGTATATGTAAATACTGTACTCTATATCATCTACTGCATCTTTATGTAATACATGTATCACTAGCCACTTTAACTATGCCACTTTGTTTACATACTCATCTCATATGTATATACTGCACTCAATACCATCTACTGTATCTTGCCTATGCCGCTCTGTACTCACCCATATATCTTTATGTACATATTCTTTATCCCCTTACACTCGTGTCTATAAGGTGGTAGTTTTGGAATTGTTAGCTAGATTAATTGTTGGTTATTACTGCATTGTCGGAACTAGAAGCACAAGCATTTCGCTACACTCGCATTAACATCTGCTAACCATGTGTATGTGACAAATAAAATTTGATTTGATTTGATTTGATTTGATTTGATTTGATTTGATTTGACTGTAGGCATCTATCCTGTACTGTCCTTGCTACATGAATTCTCAACCCCTTACATGACCACTATTGTAATGTTAGGTGAAAATTCCTGTCTGCCGTGCACTGTTTTCTATGTGAAATGTTGGAAATTGAAAGAGAGAGATGCTGCTTATAAACAGGGCAAGGTGACCGGGGACAATAGTTTTTGTTAAACAGTTCAAATATGACTTATGCAGATTGATCAAGATGGCGAAACACAAGTATAGAGACAAAGTGGAGGATCAATTCAGCAGGTCTGACACAAGGTGTATCATGGATTACAAAAAGAAAGCCAGCCACATCACGGTCACCAGATGAGCTGACCCGTCCGAGGAGAGCCCCAGATGACAACGTGGGCTACACACTCAGTCTCTACTGAGGACGTATGGAAGTCAGTCAAACGTGTTAACCCTCGCAAGTCTGCTAGCCCAGATGGCATCTCTAGCCTTTCCCTTAGAGCATGTGCAGACCAGCTGACTGTTGTGTTCTCTGACATTTTCAATCGCTCCCTTGCTCAGGCCTCTATACCCACCTGCATCAAGATGTCCACTATCATCCCTTTGCCCAAGAAAGGGAGAGTAACTGAACTGAATGAATACTGACCAGGAGCATTCACTTCCATCATCATGAAGTGCTCCGAGAGGCCAGTCAAAGACCACATCACCTCCTCCCTCCCCAACACACTCAACGGTCTCCAATTCGCCTACCGCCCTGACAGGTCAATGGACGACACAATCTCCATTGCACTGCACATTGCCCTCACCCACCTGGACAAGAGGAATGCATATGTGAGAATGCTGTTCATCGACAACAGCTCAGCCTTCAATACCATGGTGCCCTATAAGCTCATTATACCACCGCCCCCAGATGGTGATAGTATGCAACATTGCCTCCTTGACACTGATCCTCAATACAGGGCCCCCACAAGGGTGCGTCCTCAGTCCCCTTCTGTATTCTCTGTATACCCACGACTGCGTGGCCTCACACAGTTCCAACCCCATCATCAAGTTCGCTGACTACATGACAGTACTAGGCCTGATCACCAACAATGACGAGACCGCCTACAGGGAGGAGATAGGCACTCTGACGGTGTGGTGCCAGGTCAACAACCTCTCCCTCAACGTTAGCAAAACAAAGGAGCTGATTGTGGACTTCAGGAGCAAACAGGTTGGACACGCCCCCATCCTCATCAACGGGGCCACCGTGGAGATGGTTAATAACTTCACATTCTGAAATGGTCTAACCACACGGACACCGTAATGAAGAAGGCACGACAGTGACTATTCAACCTCAGGATGCTGAAGAAAGCTGGCCTGTCCCCGAGGGCCCTCACAGTGTTCTACAGGGGCGGCATCGAGAGCATACTGCTGGCTGCACCCCAGCCTGGTTTGGGAAACTTAACTGCCGCTTATCAGAGGGTGAAACGTGCAGCCGAACGCACCATTGGTTGCACACTGCCTGCCCTACAGGACACCTAGAACATCAGATGTCACAGGAAGGCCAATAAGATAATCAGGGACACCAGCCACCCAAGCCATGCCCTGTTCTCCCTGCTTCAATCACTCAGAAGCGGGAAGTACAGGACTGGCGAATAGTTTCTACCTTCTGACCATCAGGCTGCTGAATAGCCACCACTAGTCAGCTACCTGCTCCCCCCCAACCTCAACTCCCTTACCTTACCTGCTACTCCCCCTATGGACATTCTTTCTCCTGTTGCTCCCCCCCTTCTGCTCCCCCTTCTACTCCCCCATGGACATTCTTCCTCCTGCTGCTCCCTCCTTCTACTCCCCCATGGATATTCTTTCTCCTGCTGCTCCCTCCTCCTCCCTACTCCCCCATGGACATTCTTCCTCCTGCTGCTCCCTCCTTCTACTCCCCCTATGGACATTCTTTCTCCTGCTGCTCCCTCCTTCTACTCCCCCTATGGACATTCTTTCTCCTGCTGCTCCCCCTTCTGCTCCCTCCTTCTACTCCCCCTATGGACATTCTTTCTCCTGCTGCTCCCTCCTCCTACTCCCCCATGGACATTCTTTCTCCTGCTGCTCCCTCCTTCTACTCCCCCATGGACATTCTTTCTCCTGCTGCTCCCCATGGACCTCCTTCTACTCCCCCTATGGACATTCTTTCTCCTGCTGCTCCCCCCATTCTGCTCCCTCCTTCTACTCCCCCTATGGACATTCTTTCTCCTGCTGCTCCCTCCTCCTACTCCTCCCATGGACATTCTTTCTCCTGCTGCTCCCTCCTTCTACTCCCCCATGGACATTCTTTCTCCTGCTGCTCCCTCCTCCTACTCCTCCCATGGACATTCTTTCTCCTGCTGCTCCCTCCTTCTACTCCCCCATGGACATTCTTTCTCCTGCTGCTCCCTCCTCCTACTCCTCCCATGGACATTCTTTCTCCTGCTGCTCCCTCCTTCTACTCCCCCATGGACATTCTTTCTCCTGCTGCTCCCTCCCCCTTCTGCTCCCTCCTTCTACTCCCCCATGGACATTCTTTCTCCTGCTGCTCCCTCCTTCTACTCCCCCATGGACATTCTTTCTCCTGCTGCTCCCTCCTTCTACTCCCCCTATGGACATTCTTTCTCCTGCTGCTCCCTCCTCCTACTACTCCCCCATGGACATTCTTTCTCCTGCTGCTCCCTCCTCCTACTCCCCCATGGACATTCTTTCTCCTGCTGCTCCCTCCTTCTACTCCCCCTATGGACATTCTTTCTCCTCCCCCTGCTCCCTGCTCCTTCTTCTACCCCCTATGGACATTCTTTCTCCTGCTGCTCCCTCCTCCTACTCCCCCATGGACATTCTTTCTCCTGCTGCTCCCTCCTCCTACTCCTCCCATGGACATTCTTTCTCCTGCTGCCCTCCCCCTTCTACTCCCTCTATGTGTATTCCACCCCCACCACAATGACATTCATCACTGTAGAAGTTGTCAATACTGTATGTCTAGTATTACTTTCTTGTTTTTGTTTCACTCAATGATCATGTTGCTTCTCCCCTTATGTTCACCCCCCCCCCGCCACAGTTACTATTATGTATATAGTGCTATATTTATATTGTTTTTATTACCATTTTCATTGTTTTATTTCACTGCATGTTGGAGCTCGAAGCCTAAGATTTTCACTGTACCCTGCAATCACGCCTGCAACCCTGCAATCCTGTACATGTGAGTATCAAACAATCTGAATATGAATCTGAAATGGTGCGATTGTTTCTGGTTCTGAAATGTTCTGGTCATTATGGTTGTTTCTCCGTGATTTTACACACTGTATCGGCTGGTTATCAGATAATCACCGGTTATAAAACAAAAAGTCCACCAATGTAGAACCTGCTGAAAATAAAGTCCTGTATAGATTGTATTTCCAGACAGCGACTATCGTGGAATTACGACGATGATCACACGCCCACACTTTTAGTGTTAGTTTAATCAGCTAATGTACAAAAAGGATATAAAACACAGGAATAACGGACTTGATTTAACTGCATAGTTCCTTTGATGTGGCTCATTGTTTTAAACAATCTGTTTTTGGATTCCAACTTGTCTCCCCCTTTCCTCTTTTAGAATCCTCTGTCCCCCAGCATTGGATCCAAACAGGCTATTTACTGTATAGGCTACTCTGGAGACCACATGACAGATCTAAGGCTCTACTCCCACACATAGGGATTAAATGACACACAGGGTTTATACGGTAGATAGATAGGAGATCCTGACACTTGACATGCGACACAGATGGCACTCCTTGTCTTTACACGTAGCTAAGATAATAGATTGTTCTCTGTGGAATCCTCAAAGATGGATTAGATCAGCTGTTGTGAACATTATTATGTTGAGATAAACATAAACATTTTTAAAACATGTTAAAACACAAGTCAACTTGGGATTCTTTGCAAACAGTGATTACTCAGGCAAACAGCACGATATTCCTTTCAAAAACAGATCAAGATGTGTCACACCGCCTCGCCTTTAAATAGCTCATCTATTTGTATACATGAATAGTCTGTAAGAAGTGTTACACTTTTATTGACTATGATCCAAACATATCACATGAAACCCTGTGATTCTAGCGGAGAGAGACTTGAATATGATAAAACTTGCATGCTAAGACCAGTGAAAGATGATAGAGGTTTCCAAACTCACTATTGCCACACATACTGTGCAGCTAGCTTGTCCTTTTCTGCAGTCAAAATTGCACTCATCACTGTGCTGTAAAACCATACAACATATTGGTTAAAACAGACTGGCACCCAGGCTCCTGGAACAGAAGAGCGGACCGTATTAACAATAAGCAATGTCTTGCTTTTTGAGATCTTTTGGCCTACTTCACTTTGTCAGACAGGTTCTGTTTAAGCGATTTCTTGATTCAACAGGTCTGGCAGTAATCGGGCCTGGGTGTGGCTAATGAAATTAAACTCAGCTTTCCAAAAAATGTGATTAACCACAGTCAATTCATGATTTAACAAGGGGGGGGCATTTACTTTGTCACATAGGGTCATGCAGGTTCGGATAGCTTTTTTCCCTTAATAAACAAAATGATCACTTAAAAACTGCATTTGTGTTCACTTGGGTTATCTTTGTGTAATATTAAAATGTGTTTGATGATCTGAAACATTTAAGTGTGACAAATGTGCAAAAAAAATAAGAAATCAGGAAGGAGGCAAATACTTTTTCACAGCATAGTATATCATCGCTCTCCCCCTCTCTCGCTCCCCCCCCCTCTCTCTTTCTCTCACCCCATCTGCTCTCTAGCTCTCGATCCTTTGGACCAACAAATATGTACTTCACATTGCAGGGAAGATCAGCTGTTTACGTTCACTGTCAAGTTGGAACAGAGCTATTAAAGTAAAAAAAAAAAATGGCTGACAGTTAATATTTTGCTGTCATTCTATTACAAAAATATGACATTTTATTACAACTATATTTCAGTGAAAGAACTGTTGTTTTAGCATTGGTGTTTTACTTAGCATGTCAAACCGCTTAAAACAGCTCCTGGAAGATATAGTTACTGTTCAAAAAACAAAATTACCAGGAGAAACAACAATTCACATACTTCCCAACCTTAAATGTGCAGCCATCTCTGAGTTTGAGCCTAGTGTGTTCTACGGCTGGATAGAGAAAGGTACCTCACACTTACGTTACAGTGAGGCTCAATGTATTAGGCAATCCCAATCGTGGGGGAGCATGAAAGTGCAAGATGCTCGACTTCTCCTAATAAGAACATAAAGTGAAACTTTTATTATTGCGACTTTATGCTATGTGGGATGAGTGCACAATACTTTTTTCTACACATGACCCTATTTTGGAAAAAGCTCAAGTGCAACAGCGTTATACTTCTTAGCTTAAATTCCCATCAATTGTTGTCTTTTACAAATACTTGGACTGGAGTTAAGCAGTATCTAAGTGTGTGGAAAAGTTCAGGCCTGGTTAAACATGGGGAAATAGATTGAGATAATATTGTATCAATATTCCAGGTGCATGAGCTTGAGAGTGGCATATCCCAGGAGGAGCAGGCCAACACTCTCCTGTCCAGGAACAGGAAGGTGCCGCATGAGCTGCAGGAAGCTTGGGAGCATGCCGACATAGCTTTGTCTCAAGCCGAGGGTAAAGAGCCGTAATACTGGAAAGGAGAAGTGTTACGGTTCTGTATTTATTTTCTTAGTCAACCTTGTGTTCTGTTTCGTTGTGTTCTTGAACGTAGCCCTGTTTCTTTGTGTTCTTGAACGTAGCCCTGTTTTTCATTTTTGTTCATTGATTTCACCTGTCTTAGTTACTCACCTGGTCTCCTCAGCTCCTTATTTAGTTCAGTTCATTCTGTTTGTGCCTTTGTGAGGTATTGTTCGTTTTGACTCTACTAAGCCTTTTCCTAGCTCCTTTGTTGAGAACAAGTTAAAGCTTTCAGTCCGAGTTTTGACTCACCTGCCTGTTTGCCTACCTGTGTATGACCATTGCCTGCCTGTGACCACGATTCCTGCATTCTGTGAAGGCAAAATAAACACCTGCCGCGCTCTGCGTGTGAATCCACACCTTTTTCTCCCTGAGTATTCATTACAAGAAGACACTTCTCTGGGGCGTCAAAACATAATGCTATAACTGATTCACTCAATAGAACTAGAATGTAATTTATATTCTTTGATACATTTGTATTCATATTTTATTCTAACAGATTAATCCCATTGATATGAATACTGTATTTATACCTTTAATTGAAATCATTATAGACAAATCACATGTTAGAAGCAAGCCATAATGTATTAGTAAATAGATGTGATATTTTATATTATTTTGCAGGGCAAGGAAGCAGCTGAATGGGAGATGTGCTACAGATGAGACACACTTCTAGGCAGTCATATAATATGATCTTCTTGTGAAATGTCAACATTGATCTCTTAAAGTCTGCTTCCAGAAAGTATTCAGACCCCTTGACCTTTTCCACATTTTGTTACGTTACAGCCTTATTCTAAAATTGATTAAATTGTATTTCCCTCATCAGTCTACACACAATACCCCATAATGACAAAGCAAAAATAGCTTTTCAGAATAAAAAAACATTTTATTACAAATAAACTGAAATATCACATGTACAGAAGTATTCAGACCCATTACTCAGTACTTTGTTGAAGCACCTCTGGCAGTGATTACAGCCTCGAGTCTTCTTGGGTATGACGCCACAAGCTTGGCACACCTGTATTTGGGGAGTTTCTCCCATTCTTCTCTGCAGATCCTCTCAAACTCTGTCAGGTTGGATGGGGAGCATCGCGGCACAGCTATTTTCTGGTCTCTCCAGTGTCATGATGTTGGCCTGGGAGGTAGGTTTGTGACATTCATAAATACCTCTTCCCTCCTTTTTCCTCTCTCTACCCTACTGAGATTACATTTGCAAAACCCTTGGTTAACATAGAGATTCTGGGAACATCAGTAGGTGGGGGGAAATGAACTATATACTGGTAATCCGAACAATTGAACATATGCGGTGGTACTTAATGAATATGATGTCAGTTCGGTTGTCATCTGAGACGTTCTCATCAATGATAAGATGACATAAACTCTACAGTGGAAAGTCTACACATCAGAGTTATCGGATTCACATGGAATTGTTGTTCAATTTAAATGTTTGAATATGAAATTATTTGTGATGGGATGAAATGTGATTTTAGCTTCTAAAATGTGAGATGTGGGTTTTCATAAGATAGGGCTGCTCAATCAGTGGCCCGCTCTGTGAAGGGACATGGGCTACAAAGCTTTTCAAACACGCCCTCCTCTGCCTTCCTATATAAGCCCTTGACGACAATAGAACTATCTGTTCCGGGGATGTAGGACAACGGTCCTATGTCAGAATGGTTCAGATAATAACTACAGAACGAAGCCAACATCAGCGTTAGCTTTGGTTATGAATGTTATGAACTTTGAACTCTTATTTACTACAGAAGTGATACCTCCTAGCCGTTGAGTTAGTAACCGCAGCTGCAAACGCAGGTTAGGAAGGAACAGACAGAGTATCCCGTCACAAAATATTATTTTGTGGTGCCCGACTCTCTAGTTAATGACATTTACATATTTAGCTCAATCAGGTGATATTAATTACGGAGAAATTATTTTATAGAATAGCATGTCATATCACGTAATCCGGCATAGCCAAAGACACGACACAGATATGTTCAATCTGGGCTCTAGCTGGGCCACTCAAGGACATTCAGAGACTTGTCCCAAAGCCACTCATGCGTTGGCTGTGTGTCTTGGCTGTGCACTTAAGGTCGTTGTCCTGTTGGAAGGTGAACCTTCGCCCCAGTCTGAGGTCCTGAGCACTCTGGAGCAGGTTTTCATCAAGGATCTCTCTGTACTTTACTCGGTTCATCTTTCCCACGATTCTGACTAGTCTCCCAGTCCCTGCTGCTGAAAAACATCCCCACAGCATGATGCTGTCACCACCATGCTTCACTGTAGGGATGGTGCCAGAGGTGGCGCTTGGGATTCAGGCCAAAGAGTTCAATCTTGGTTTCATCAGACCAGAGAGTCTTGTTTCTCATGGTCTGAGAGTCTTTAGGTGCCTTTTTGCAAACTCCAAGTAGGCTGTCATGTGCCTTTTACTGAGGAGTGACTTCCGTCTGGTCACTCTACCATAAAGGCCTGATTGGTGGAGTGCTGCAGAGTTGGTTGTCCTTCTAGAAGTTTCTCCCACAGAGGAACTCTAGAGCTCTTTTTTTTAAATGTATTTTTTTACCTTTATTTTACTAGGCAAGTCAGTTAAGAACAAATTCTTATTTTCAATGACGGCCTAGGAACAGTGGGTTAACCGACTGTTCAGGGGCAGAACGACAGATTTTGTACCTTGTCAGCTCGGGGGTAGAACTTGCAACCTTCCGGTTACTAGTCCAACGCTCTAACCACTAGGCTACCCTGCCGCCCCTTTCAGAGTAACCATTGGGTTCTTGGTCACCTCCCTGACCAAGGCCCTTTCCCCCGATTGCTCAGTTTGGCCAGGCAGCCAGCTCTAGGAAGAGCCTTGGTGGTTCCAAACTTCTTCCATTTAAGAATGATGGAGGCCACTGTGTTCTTGGGGACCTTCAATGCTGCAAAAATGTTTTGATACTCCTCTCCACAACTGTGTCTCGACACAATCCTGTCTCAGAGCTCTACGGACAATTCCTTCGACCTCATGGCTTTGTCTTTGCTCTGACATGCACTTTCAACTGTAGGACCTTATATAGACAGGTGTGTGCTTTCCATATCATGTCCAATCAATTGAATTTACCACAGGTGGACTCCAATTAAATTGTAGAAACATCTCAAGGATGATAAATGGAAACAGTATACACCTGAGCTCAATATCGAGTCTCATAGCAAAGGGTCTGAATACTTTTGTAAATAAGGTATTTCTGTTTATTCATTTTAAAACATTTACTAAATTGTCAAAAACAACTGTTTTCACTTTGTCATTATGAGGTATTATGTACAGGTTGCTGAGGATTTGTATTTATTTATTTAATCCATTATAGAATAAGGCTGTAACGTACAAAATGTGGAACAAGTCAGGGGTCTGAATACTTTTCGAAAGCACTGTATCACAAGGTGTAAGGTGACAGGTGACAGGTCTGGGTTGAGCAGCAGAGTGAAGCAGAGGCAGACAACGAAGGGAATGTTTCTTACATTTATTTTAAGGCATCATCTTCCATTTCAAACACATTCCAGTTTCTAATTTCCATTCAATTGCTTTGTTTTACATATAGTAAATATCATTTATTTTACGTTTACTCTAAAACCATGCTAGTTAAAATCATCATACAAACCAAAACAAGGAAAACAAAGCGTCACAGGAACTGGTGCAGCCTGGAAGGTCCATTTTGTTAAGACTTCAATTTAATCTTAAATAACCTCCATTAGCCATGTACTCACCAAACAAAGCCCTACAAGCCCTAGAAAAACCTGGGCTCCACCACACCTCCGGACTGCATTCACCTACTGTGGGCAGCCACCTAGAACACAAAAACAATTCAAATCACATGACTCAATTCTTCGTCTAGATTGCATGCAAACACGTGACAGCTGTGACACAAGCCTTTGTCAGCATATTGTTGCTATACTATATTGTTGACTTGAACAATATAACATTTTGAAAAGAGAGGTGTCTTGAATGACCAATGACCACTGAAGCAACACCTTAACTATTATGTTTTGTACATCTCACGCCACGAAACACTATAATTGCATATGAAGTATTTTAAATTGCTAAATAAAAATAGCACTCCTTGGGGCTCGCAAGGATCTATGAAATCGTCTGCACATTAATAAGTCTTAATCATAATGCCACACCTAATATTACTCAGAAGACAAATTTAGCCCGCCAAGAGTCCATGTGATTCCCTGTTGGCTACATATGAAATGATTACAAAGTAGCTAATGTGCAAAGAAATCATGGTTCACCACTTGCTCAAAATAGGTCTTTGACCTGCTAACAGTCCTTGATCTAAATCCACAGAAGTGTCTAAGGCTTATATTGCTGTAATGAACTATTCAAGTCGAATTTGTAAACCCCACTCTGAATTTACAACGCCCCATGTTCACTCCTGAGAATCGTTTTATTTTATCTGGCTTGATATCTACAATGTTGACCAATATGGTTATGTTTGATTCATCAACTCACCAGGTCTTAATGTCTTCAGCACCAAAAACCTTTCTCCCCACATGTTAGCATTTACCTGCAGAAAGAAGAGCAAATAGCATAAACTACCCAACCTTGGAGTCTGTACCGTGCTTTCTCTCTCACTGCCACAACTCCCCCACACGCACTCACACACACACACACACACACACACACACACACACTGGCGACTGCAGCTGTGGGCTAAGACTGCTTTGAGCTGACAGATTTCATAATGTAAGAAATATCAGCTGCTGGCTTTAGCTGCCATATGACCTCTGGCATGTTTGAATAGCTTTTTCATAAGGTCAATATAACAATGGACACACTGTAAACACAGTGTTAGCTAATACTTTTTCTTCTTATTCTGGTCAGGTATTTGTTTGTAGTAGAAAATGTGAATACTATATTATGTTTGACATGTTAATAATACATCATGTATTTGAATCATGTTAGGCCTGTATTAATAAGCTAATAAATAAAGAATGTTTTATTATTAAATAATTAAGACGTTACATTTTTATCATAATCATTGCTATGTATTAGCAGTATGTAAACTCTGCCCTTTAAAAACTCTGCCCCACATTTTCAAAAGGCATGCACTTTGATTCATGTGCTTACAGTGCAAATATCATTCAAATGAAATATATAATAGAAATGTGTTCTATAATCACAAATACAGGTTCATCTGCACACCGCTATGAACATAAATCAATCAATCAAAAACAATAATTGAAATAAATGCCTCCTTCCAAGTGTCAAGGTAAATAAATGAATCATACACTGAGTGTACAAAACATTAAGAACACCTGTTCTTTCCATGTCATAGACTGACCAGCTGAATCCAGGTGAAAGCAATTATCCCTTATTGATGTCACCTGTTAAATCCACTTCAATCAGTGTAGATGAAGGGGAGGAGACAGGTTAAACAAGGCTTTTTAAGCCTTGAAACAATTGAGACATGGATTGTGTATGTGTGCCATTCAGAGGGTGAATGGGCAAGACAAAAGATTGAAGTGCCTTTGAACGGAGTATGGTAGTAGGTGTTCCTAATGTTTGGTATACTCAGTGTATATTCACATTTTACAAAAGTGAATTGTTTGAATGACAACATCTATAAAAAAAATATGTATATTTTTCTGAACCTGAAGTGGCTACAGAGCAATCTGAGCGTATCAAATCTCATTTTATTTGTTACGTGCGCCGAATACAACAGGTGTAGACCTTACAGTGAAATGCTTACTTACAAGGCCTAACCAACAATGCAGTTTTTTTTAAATTATAAAAAAATACCTAAAAAAATATATGAATAAGAAATAAAAGTAAAAAATAATTGAAGAGTGTGAGCCTACATTAGGGTTCTCTAGAGTTAAATTGTCAACAATCTCAAAAGTGTCTGCATGAATGAGCTAGAGGCTATATTTATTTTAAGTCCTAATAAGAACCTAAGGGGAAGCCAAAGATATTGTGTATCACATTTCTATTGCAACTTTATCGCATGTGGGACCACTAAAGAATACTTAAGACACTGTCCCCATTTGGAAATAGCGTATCGTATGAGAGCATAACTGGCATCAGATGATCTCAGGAGACCTTTGGAACAATGTCTTCCGTAAAGGTCAGTGTGTGATGATCCTTTGGGCATTCCGTTTATACCCAGTGAAAACTACTACTTATTGGAGACGCGTATTTGATTCAAGGTACTTTATACACAATGAACTGGAAAAACAATCAAGCTTCTTATTTTGTTATCAGATATGCACAATCCCATCTTTTCAAATACCGTCAACTATTCAATTTAAGTGAACAAACCTCCGGCTGTTACGGCACTTAACTTGTGGCACCACTCTTACTGTCGGCGAGAGACAAAACAACCACAGCTGAGATGACAGACCTTTTGGCATCTCTCCTTCTCCTATCCATTGTGATGTTTCGTAAACATTTTAACATGATTACAATTCAACACTGTCATGTCACTAAAGACGAGGGTGAGACAAATGACAGTCTGCACCAATTTGACAAGTTTTGACACATGCAAGACCTTCAGATATCCTCCACAAGACCCTCTTAGCAAATCCCATTCATCATTCCATGCATCATTAGAGAACAGGCTTACAATTGTAACCAAAATGATTTATGAATATAATTAGCTTATGTTGCACAGGTTCTGGACAACGCTGTTAACACTATTAGTTCCCATATAAACAGTGACACAACAAGTAAGGATGCTGAAGTGAGAAGGGGCAGACGTACATGACCAAATAAAGAAAAAGTACACGTCCCAAAAGGGTGGGCTGCTTCTGCTCAGTGAACACAAATCTCTCTATAAAAGAAGCCATCTATGACCACCCTTGGACTGACTGAAGGCCACCCAGCAAAGGTGAGTAAGTGCCACAGCTCTCACAACGATTTACTAGTGACCAGAGAGATGCTTATTTGCTCCTTTAGAGATACATTCTTGTCTGGTTTACTTCTGGAAAAAACTCCTGCAATCACAGATGACTCATTTTGTACTAGCTTCAGTTGTGTATATTTACATTTTACACGTTTGTCATTTAGCAGACGCTCTTTTGCAGAGTGACTTACAGTTAGTGCATTCATCTAACGATAGCTAGGTGAGACAACAACACATCACAATCATATCAGGTACATTTTCTGTCAACAAAGTACTTATCAGCAAAGTCAGTGCTAGTAGGGAAAGACAAGTGCTTTAAAAGACATATATAATAACGTTATGGAAACTGACGAAACTCTTTCTTTTCAAGTATCGACATCTTACCAACTTGGTCCCAGCAACATCCTACGAACTTGGGCAAAAAAAAGAGGTACATTGTGTTCACTGTATCTGGCATGTACAATGTTAGTATGGGGAAACACTGACTGGGGGGCACTTCAATTGTTTAATACAAAATATAGCCTTTACCAAGATAAGTCAAAGGAAGATGCTTAACTAGATCTTATTGATACAATTATATAAAGAGTTCATTACATATAGTAAAGGTTTTCAGAGAAATGTAGTGTAAGTAAGAACATGGGACATTAGCACCAAGATCTAAAAGTCATTCAGATTCTTGTTTGTGGAAGATAATGATTAGCATTGGTATTTGTCATTGTAGATAAAGCAACTCTGTCTTTTCTTGGCAGAGGGTAATCATGAGCACGGACGCAGAGATGGCGGCATTTGGCCCTGCGGCCATCTACCTCCGAAAGCCGGAAAGAGAGAGGATTGCAGCCCAGGCCGCTCCCTTTGATGCCAAATCAGCTTTCTTTGTGGTTGAGCCCAAAGAGATGTACCTCAAAGGGGTTCTCCAGAGTAAAGAGGGTGGAAAAGCCACTGTCAAAACACTGTGTAACAAAGTAAGTAGACGTCTACAACAGTGAGAATTCTGTAGGAAGGAAAATAGGGCAGTGAAAAATATTTTATTGACATATTCTAATGCGGTGATGGCTATGCTGTTTTCTACGCTCTAAACTGTGATATGAGTTAATTAAAACCATCATCTAATTGTTTGAATAACCAGTCATTTACAAAATGTTATTCCTGTCACAGGTTCTCACTGTGAAGGAGGATGATATCCACCCCATGAACCCTCCAAAGTACGATAAAATTGAGGACATGGCCATGATGACCCACCTCAATGAGGCCACGGTGTTGTATAACCTCAAAGAGCGTTACGCAGCATGGATGATCTACGTGAGCTTAAATGAAAGATAATCTAGCGGTCAAGACATGAATCAATGGAGAGTTGAAATGTTAACAAACATTATTCTCCTCTATTACAGACCTACTCTGGGCTGTTCTGCGTCACTGTGAACCCCTACAAGTGGCTCCCAGTGTATGACTCTGTAGTTGTGAATGCTTACAGAGGCAAAAAGAGAATTGAAGCCCCACCCCACATCTTCTCCATCTCTGATAATGCCTATCAGTTCATGCTCACTGGTACACAAATACCCATGCTACTAAAATGACTTAATGTACAGAATTGCACAATATGTTTGTAACTTTTTCACACATGCCTTTCCGTTTTCAGACCATGAGAACCAGTCAATTCTGATCACGTAAGTCCAAATCAATGAGAAAATGAGGGTAAGATTATGGTTAAAAAACACAATCAACTTGCTCACTGATGGATGTTCAGTAAGTAATATTGCGGTTTAGTAAAAAAAAAAGTAAGTGAGATTATTGAAAAGAAGAATGATAGGAGTTTAACTAATCTCTGTCTACCCACAGTGGAGAATCTGGTGCAGGAAAGACTGTGAACACCAAACGTGTCATCCAGTACTTTGCGACAATCGCAGTGGCTGGAGGCAAGAAGGAACAAACAGCGGCTGCTACTTCTGGGAAAATAAAGGTCAGAAACATTACTGTAGCCTAACATATCTAGTATAAAGGGGTTGTATGCATCAAAGATCCAGTATGTAGGCATCATCAAAACATGACTAAATGTGATGACATCTCTAGGGGTCGCTAGAGGATCAAATCATTGCAGCCAACCCCCTACTGGAGGCCTATGGTAATGCCAAGACCGTGAGAAATGACAACTCCTCACGCTTTGTAAGTATAAAAAAATGCATTTTTGTATTTGTGCGCTTTCTTGGTTAACGAAGGGTTGTATACTGATGGATATCCAATGAACCTTTTAGGGTAAGTTCATCAGAATCCATTTTGGAACAACTGGAAAGTTGGCCTCTGCTGATATTGAAACATGTAAGTGCTTCATGATCAGTGTATCTTTATCCAGTTGTGATTGACAAGTGTAAAAGACTCCTGCTCATACAAACATATATGCTACAGATCTGCTGGAGAAGTCTAGAGTGACATTCCAGCTGTCCGCTGAGAGAAGCTACCACATCTTCTACCAGCTCATGACTGGACACCAGCCACAATTGCTGGGTGAGAGACAAATACCGAAATATGACATGGAATAAACAAGGTCAACAGTAAATACATTATACATTCGTAATAGTAACTGTGCAAAATTGTTTTTTCTAATTATTGTATTCATTATTGTATTCCAGAGGCACTTCTGATCACCACCAACCCCTATGACTATCCCATAATCAGTCACGGTGAAATCGCTGTCAAGAGTATTGATGATACAGAAGAGTTCATCGCCACTGATGTAAGTAAAAAAAAAACTACAAATGTAGGAAAAACATCATTGCATGATATAACAGAATATTAGAAGCCAACGTTTCTCTAAAAAACATGAACATGTCTAAAAAGTAGATAAAAAGCAACTTGTATAATGACTGTTTGCCTTCGAAAACACATGTTAACTGATATCGTAGCTTATATTTTAATAAAGCATGACAGTCAGTAACATTGCATTCCATCAAGATTCCCTTAAACTTTTCCAGAGAACATTTTAACAATCTGTATCATTGTGTTACTGAAAACATTAATCAAACATTTCTTAAAATCTCCATAGACCGCCATTGACATTTTAGGCTTCACTGCTGAGGAGAAGATTGGCATCTACAAGCTGACTGGTTCTGTGATGCATCATGGGGCAATGAAGTTCAAGCAGAAGCAGCGTGAGGAGCAGGCTGAGCCTGATGGCACTGAGGGTAAATATCAGAATAAAATTAGAAAATTCAATGGACAACTAACCTACCTTATCTCTTGCCATATCAACTGTACTCAACTGTTGGAAGCCTTTGAAATGGTCACGGTTCATTTTCTAGGTTCTTCCAGCCTAATTTAAATAGCCTAATTTAAGGGTTTAAGCAATGTATCAAAAAAAGAATGTTTAAAGAGCATAACATTTTCTCTCCTAACCAGAGGCTGATAAAATCTCCTACCTCATGGGCCTGAACTCCGCTGACTTGCTCAAAGCTCTGTGCTACCCCAGAGTGAAGGTCGGGAATGAGATGGTGACCAAGGGGCAGACTGTACCACAGGTAGAATCTTTTAGACTATTCTCAATTATTGTTCACAAGGGAGATTTGCAAAAAGTCAAATGAACGTGAATTTTATGCAGGATAAAAACAAACATATTTTTTTCTGTAGGTGAACAATTCAACTATGGCCCTCTGTAAATCAGTCTATGAGAAAATGTTCTTGTGGATGGTCGTCCGTATCAATGAGATGTTAGACACAAAGCAGGCCAGACAATTCTTCATTGGTGTGCTGGACATCGCTGGATTTGAAATCTTTGATGTGAGTATTTGTATACCGTAAATTCAGCATGTTGCTGTTCAGCTTCTCCTGCTGCTTGAAAACAATTTAACCAAGAGCAGACATTATGCCTGTACAATATCTACTGATCAAAATATGAACTAGCAGTCATGTTGGGTAACTCTTGACTTTCAACGTTTCTGAATTTAAACTTCAGTACAACAGCTTGGAGCAACTTTGCATCAACTTCACCAATGAGAAACTACAACAGTTCTTCAACCACCACATGTTCGTACTGGAGCAAGAGGAGTACAAGAAAGAGGGAATTGAATGGGAGTTCATTGACTTTGGGATGGACTTGGCTGCCTGCATTGAGCTTATTGAGAAGGTAGGTGAAATCTTAAGAAAGCAGACAATACAATAAAAGGCATGTCTGCTTAACAGTTTAATATTTCACATCTTGTCACCCACAGCCAATGGGCATCTTCTCCATCCTTGAAGAGGAGTGCATGTTCCCCAAGGCTTCAGACACTACCTTCAAGAGCAAGCTGTATGACCAGCATATTGGTAAAACCAAAGCGTTTGAGAAGCCTAAACCTGGGAAAGGCAAGGCTGAGGCCCACTTTGCCCTGGTGCACTATGCCGGTACTGTGGACTACAATGTCACAGGCTGGCTGGACAAGAACAAGGACCCCCTGAATGACTCCGTTGTGCAACTGTACCAGAAGTCCTCAGTCAAACTGTTGGCTATGCTGTATGTAGGAGCAGCAGCTTCACAAGCAGACGGTAAATCCCATATTATCTAGAATTGCTCATACTACAAGATGAGACTATATCTACCCCTTCCCTTGTTATATAGGTTATGATTATAAAAGCATTGCGGTTGAAGTGGTCATTTGAGTTAAACTGATGGCATTGGTATTACTGGAAATCTCAGTACACTGGATTTATTTATGATTATATATACACACAATACACAATATATACAATACAGTATTATTTAATGACCCACTGTATATAATGTATATTTGTGAGTCAATATTAGTGTTCAGTCAGAAATCATGTAAAAGTCTAATTGGAATAAGAATATAACTGGCCTAACACATTTGTAAACAGATGCAGCACGAGGAGGAGGAGGCAAGAAGAAGAAGGGTGGTTCCTTCCAGACTGTGTCTGCTCTGTTCAGGGTATCTAAATGTATATTATCCTTTATTATGATGATGCACTACAGTGCAATACTTTGTCAAATGAACATTTTGGGGGCTAGTTGGTCATTATCATCTTGTATTTCATTTTTTGGTTATGATAAGGTAAAACAGGTGTACTGTATAACATCTCTTTAAGTTGTTCATAGTTGATATTCTTTAAAATCCATAGGTATATTTCATTAATTGAAATGACTGGACATCTTACAGAATGTGGCTTGAAATGTAAAAGTGTCAAACATAACGTTGTTTATTATAGAATCTCACAACTCACACATTTTCCAATCCCACAGGAGAATTTGGGCAAGCTGATGACCAACTTGAGGAGTACCCATCCTCACTTTGTGCGCTGTTTGATTCCCAATGAATCAAAGACACCAGGTCTGGGCTCATTGTCAAGTATTTTAAACCACATTTATAAAGATTCTAAGAAAATAAGGCTCCTTTGTTGTACTGGCTAACTTGAGGAAAGTCGTAGAACATGCTACTTTCTTGTCGTTAGGTCTGATGGAGAACTTCCTGGTCATCCACCAGCTGAGGTGTAATGGTGTACTGGAAGGCATCAGAATCTGCAGAAAGGGCTTCCCCAGCAGAATCCAATATGGTGACTTCAAGCAGAGGTAATTCATGTTCATTAAGGGAAAATGCCAACAAGATTTTCAAGTACTTTTTTCATAGGCATGATCACATCAAATACACATTTATTTGGTGATGTATTTTTTTTATATCTCCCTTAATCATAATTTCAGATACAAAGTATTGAATGCAAGTGTCATCCCTGATGGACAATTTATTGACAACAAGAAGGCTTCAGAGAAGCTCCTGGGATCAATAGATGTGGACAAGAGTCAGTACAAGTTTGGGCACACCAAGGTAGAGCAATAGACAGCACCATCACCCCCCCAAAAAAAAAAAAAACCGTTGAGCTCCATCAAAAAAACAACAACTAGTTCTTTATTTTCTATAAATATAATCAAGATACATATTCCTACAGGTGTTCTTCAAAGCTGGTCTGTTGGGTACTCTGGAGGAGATGCGAGATGAGAAACTGGTTACTCTGGTGACCATGACTCAGGCCCTGTGCAGAGGTTACGTCATGAGGAAAGAGTTTGTCAAGATGATGGCGAGACGGTAGCTACACTACACATTTTAAAGAGTACATGTATTTGAGCCAGTGAAGAGAATCCCCCCCCAAAAACTATTTATTTTATGATTATTATTTACAGAGAAGCAATTTACTCCATCCAATACAACATCCGCTCATTTATGAATGTGAAACACTGGCCATGGATGAAGCTGTACTTCAAGATCAAGCCTCTTTTAAAATCAGCAGAAACTGAAAAAGAGATGGCTGCAATGAAGGAAAACTTTGAGAAAATGAAGGAGGATCTGGCCAAGGCGTTGGCCAAGATAAAAGGGCTTGAGGGAAAGATAGTTTCTCTGTTGCAGGAAAATAATGATCTGCAGCTACAGATAGCAGCGGTAAGTTAATAAATTGCCTGTTTAATACAATTCTTGTTCACGTCATTTTATTGACCTTTGACTTCCAGTGTTGCCTCATTTATGTTGTGCCTGTTGTAGGAAGAGAATACTCTCTGTGATACTGAGGAAAGATGTGAGGGACTCATTAAGAGTAAGATCCAGATGGAAGCCAAACTCAAAGAGACATTTGAGCGGCTGGAGGATGAGGAGGAGCTCAATGCTGAACTGACTGCCAAGAAAAGGAAACTGGAGGACGAGTGCTCTGAACTAAAGAAAGACATTGATGACTTGGAGCTCACCTTGGCCAAAGTGGAAAAGGAGAAACATGCCACTGAAAATAAGGTTTACCATTTATTATAAGCCATGAATTTTTGCATTAATTTTAAATGTAAAAGACAGAGCATTGATGATTTGAGATTAAATTATTCAATTTAGGTTAAAAACCTGACAGAGGAGATGTCTTCTCAAGATGAGAGCCTTATCAAGTTGACGAAGGAGAAGAAAGCCCTCCAAGAGGCGCACCAGCAAGTCCTTGATGATCTCCAGGCTGAGGAAGACAAAGTCAACAATCTGACCAAAGCCAAGACCAAGCTTGAACAGCAAGTTGATGATGTAAGAGATGTGACAACCTTAAAACAGCTTAATATTACCATCACAGGAAATACAATAAATTAACAGTTAACCAAATATTGTGAAACTGTTCTTGTGTGGTCTAGTTGGAGGGTTCCCTTGAGCAAGAAAAGAAGGTCCGCATGGACCTTGAGAGAGCCAAGAGGAAGCTTGAAGGAGATCTGAAACTGGCCCTGGAGTCCTTGATGGACCTGGAGAATGACAAGCAGCAGTCTGATGAGAAGATCAAGAAGTACATTTAAAATATAAACAGTTGTTGAACCATTCTCTCAGAACTGATCGCCTGATACATCTTTTAATATATATGTTTTATTTCAAACAGGAAGGACTTTGAGACAAGCCAACTTCTCAGCAAAATTGAAGATGAACAGGCATTGGGTGCTCAGCTTCAGAAGAAAATCAAAGAACTCCAGGTGAACTGTCGGTTCAACATACCACACTGAATAAGATTCATGGGATAGATTCACTATCTTCCGAATTGCATATTTTAAGCAAATAAACATTTAAGTACATTATATATTTCAGGCCCGTATTGAAGAGCTAGAAGAGGAGATTGAAGCTGAACGTGCTGCACGGGCCAAGGTTGAGAAGCAGAGGTCTGATCTCTCCAGGGAACTTGAGGAGATCAGTGAAAGGCTTGAAGAAGCTGGAGGTGCAACATCTGTCCAGATTGAGATGAGCAAGAAGCGTGAGGCTGAGTTCCAGAAGCTGCGTCGTGATCTTGAAGAGTCCACCCTGCAGCATGAGGCCACAGCTGCTGCACTCCGTAGGAAGCAGGCCGACACTGTGGCAGAACTGGGAGAACAAATAGACAACCTCCAGCGTGTCAAGCAGAAGCTGGAGAAGGAGAAGAGTGAATTCAAAATGGAGAGTGATGACCTCTCCAGCAACATGGAAGCTATTGCCAAGGCAAAGGTGGGAGATGATGTGGTTGCCAGAATATATATATACAAATATATATAAATACACTTATCAAAAAGCATGAAAAATTGCTCGATAACCTGTTGAACATTGTTTATAGGGTAATCTAGAGAAAATGTGCCGAAGCCTTGAGGATCAACTGAGTGAATTGAAGACAAAGAATGATGAGCATGTCCGCCAACTTAATGACATAAATGTTCAGAGAGCAAGGCTTCTGACTGAGAATGGTGAGTTTAAAATGAAAAGTTTGTATTTCTGTTTGTTTTACATAATACCAAAAAAGAGCTAACTTTCTCTGTCTCAATCAGGTGAACTTGGTCGTCAGATGGAGGAGAAAGAATCTCTTGTTTCCCAGTTGACCAGGGCCAAGCAGACCTTCACACAGCAGATTGAGGATGTCAAAAGGCAGATTGAAGAGGAAGTGAAGGTTCAATGCCATCTTCTACTATACTGCATCTTTGTGATTCATATAAATGTTATATTTGGCTTAAGTGCTCAATTTGACTCCCCCCCCCCCATACTGTTGACCATTAGGCCAAAAATGCCCTAGCCCATGGTCTGCAGTCAGCCCGCCATGACTGTGATCTGCTTCGGGAGCAGTATGAGGAGGAGCAGGAGGCCAAGGCTGAACTGCAGCGGGCATTGTCCAAGGCCAACAGTGAGGTGGCTCAGTGGAGATCCAGATATGAAATTGATGCCATTCAGCGCACTGAGGAGCTTGAGGATGCCAAGTAATTGAAAAACATTCTACCACTCTTCATACTCACCAAAGTACCTACAAGAGCTAAAATCTGAGTTTTTTTCTTTTGACAGGAAAAAGCTTACTCAGCGTCTGCAAGATGCACAGGAGGCTGTTGAAGCAACAAACGCCAAGTGTGCTTCTCTGGAGAAGACCAAGCAGAGACTCCTAGGTGAAGTGGAGGATCTCATGATTGATGTGGAGCGAGCTAATGCTTCAGCTGCCCAGCTTGACAAGAAGCAGAGGAACTTTGACAAGGTAATGTTTTCACAAAGATGTGAATGAAATACAGTCAAATCTATGCATTTAATCTTGTGTATTAATTTACTTAACTGTTTTCCCAGGTTCTGACCGAGTGGAAGCAGAAGTATGAGGAGGGCCAGGCAGAGCTAGAGGGGTCTCTGAAAGAGGCCCGCTCTCTCAGCACCGAGCTGTTCAAGATGAAGAACTCCTATGAAGAATGTTTGGACCACCTGGAAACACTGAAGAGGGAGAACAAGAACCTGCAACGTATGGGGAAATAAAAATAACGACAACAAAACATGTCAGTGCACCGTTTATGCTGTGTGGATACAAATCTACAATGTTGTTCATTTACCTCCCCTTTTCATTTCAATAGATGAGATCTCTGACCTGACTGAACTGGTCAGTGAGTCTGGAAAGAGCATCCATGAGCTGGATAAGGCAAAGAAGACAGTGGAGAATGAGAAGGCAGAAATCCAGGCTGCGCTAGAGGAAGCAGAGGTAGACCCCACAAGAGTTTTTATGTCAACAAAGTCATCATGATGATATACATGTCATACCTAGATCCCTACATTACTTTGGTCATTGTTCAATTCTATTATTTAGGGCACACTGGAACATGAGGAATCCAAGATTCTTCGTATACAGCTGGAGCTCAACCAGATCAAAGGTGAAGTTGACAGGAGGCTGGCAGAGAAGGATGAGGAGACAGAGCAAATCAAGAGGAACAGCCAGAGGATGATGGACTCCATGCAGAGCACTCTGGACTCTGAGATCAGGAGCAGGAATGATGCCATGAGAGTCAAGAAGAAGATGGAGGGAGACCTTAATGAGATGGAGATTCAGCTGAGCCATGCCAACCGCCAGGCTGCTGAAGCCCAGAAACAGCTGAGGAACGTCCAGGGAGCACTCAAGGTATATATACTTCATTTTTGTATGGAGTCCCAAATGAATTGTTCTTTCTCTTTAGATGATGTTAGAATACATTTTCCTCTAAACTTCAGGATGCCCAACTGCAACTTGATGACGCCATTCGCGTCGCAGATGACATGAAGGAACAAGTAGCCATGGTGGAGCGCAGGAATAACCTGATGATGGCTGAGATTGAAGAACTGAGGGCTGCCCTGGAGCAGACAGAGAGAGGCCGCAAAGTGGCCGAACAGGAGCTGGTTGATGCCAGTGAGCGTGTTGGACTGCTGCACTCTCAGGTACATATAAAATATGAACTTTCTCTCAGTTACAAATCGGGAGAGGTACAATCAAGTTTTGGCATGTGATTAAATGCCCCCCATTCATTCAGAATACCAGCCTCATCAACACTAAGAAGAAGCTGGAGGTTGACCTTAATCAGATCCAAGGTGAAATGGAAGACACTGTCCAGGAGGCAAGAAACGCAGAAGAGAAGGCCAAGAAGGCTATTACTGATGTGAGTTTCATTTTCTTCCTTCTGCATCTACTTTGTTCAGATCCATTAGAATTGTCTTGAGTAATAATTACAATATCTCAGAATGAAATCAAAAATAGTTTGGACATTTAATTTACATACACAATCAGCAAGTATTACATACTTTACCCTTTACAAGTACTGCAGAAGTGTTCATATAATCAATATACACAACATGTTATTCCAGGCTGCCATGATGGCAGAGGAGCTGAAGAAGGAGCAGGACACCAGCTCTCACCTGGAGAGGATGAAGAAGAACCTGGAGGTCACAGTGAAGGACCTGCAGCACCGTCTGGATGAGGCTGAGAATCTGGCCATGAAGGGTGGAAAGAAGCAACTCCAGAAACTGGAGGCTAGGGTATGTACTATATACTACAGCATATACGGATCTAGAACAAGCTACATTATATATGAAACCTTAACTGCTAAAAAATGGAACTCCTGTATGTAAGGTCCGTGACCTGGAGAGTGAAGTTGATGCTGAACAGAAACGTGGAGCTGAAGCTATTAAAGGTGTTCGTAAATATGAGAGGAGAGTCAAGGAGCTCACCTACCAGGTACAACCATGAATCTTGATAATAAAAAACAAGATATTGTATACTGCACTGGACCATTTGAAATCGAAATGTCAATCTCTTGTAAACTGTGCAGACCGAAGAGGACAATAAAAATGTGAGCAGGCTGCAAGATCTGGTGGACAGGCTTCAGTTAAAAATGAAGGCCTACAAGAGAGCGGCTGAGGATGCTGTGAGTATGATACTCAATGACAGATATTTAAAGTAATGGTGACATAATAAAAAACAGAATTTTGCTACTTATTTAAAAATGTTCAAACAAATGAATAACTAACTATATGTTAGGTACTTATACGTACTTGTTTCAAGGAATCCTTAATAAATCAAGTTTGGTATTAGGTAATAATAATGTAACAGAGGAAGTTGTTACTAATTAAAGCAGACTGTAAATAAAGTAAAGTAGTGATCCTGTGCGGCTCAGTCGGTAGACCATGTCGCTCGCAATGCGAAGGGTCGTGGGTTTGAATCTTCTGGGGCCACATTTTACATATGGGTGGCCCCAGAAGATTCAAACCCATGACCCTTTGTGTTGCAAGCGCCATGGTCTATTACCTAATAACAAACTTAATTTATAGATTGACTGTTAATTGTTTTAGATTAAAGCATCTGCGCAAAGGCATATATTATAATGTTATAAATAGGCCTAGTAAATACTGATGGAAAAAGAGATGGAGATGGAAAAGATCCAAAAGATGGAAATCTATTTTGTACATATAAAATCATATCTAAGGTACAGCTTGCAGTAAAAACAGAAGCACAATATAAAATGGGATATGTAAAAGAATCAAGTTTACTGAGACCTTTTACCGTGTAGTTGGTTTCTGTTGTACTTTTGGTATGATCCTTACTTCTTTATTTATAAGATTTTGATGATGATAAGGTAAACAATTCATAAGAAGTTTGAACTTTGCATGTTTTGCCAAAAAAATGCAGCATCATTGTTGAAATGTGTATTTGCGAATCCTACAGGAGGAGCAGTCCAACATTCACCTGTCCAGGTACAGGAAGGTGCAGCATGAGCTGGAGGAAGCTCAGGAGCGTGCCGACATCTCTGAGTCCCAGGTCAACAAGTTGAGAGCCAAGAGCCGTGAAATTGGTAGCAAGGTACAAATACATTTAACGACAGTTATAAAAAACTTTTTTTTTTTTGTTAACAAAGAATTTGTGGAGTGGTTGAAAAACGAGTTTTAATGACTCCAACCTAAGTGTATGTTACTTCCGACTTCAACTGTATACTGTAATACATTGCAATGCAGCAAATGGTTAATATATAAGCTATAGAAATCCCATTATGGTAAAGTATAAGCAAGATGTTTTTAAAAATTATTTTCACATTCTTTTCCAGGGGAATGTGGCTGAAGAGTGAGGGACGAAGTCCAGATGAGACACATTATCAACAGGTCATACAATATGATTTTTGGTAAAAATGTTCTCATTAATCAAAAATAAATCTGCAAACCATATCCATACCGTGTCAATTGTTTTCATAATTTATCATTGAAATGAATTGTGTCACACAAACACCTTCTTCCTCGGATATCACTGATTGAACCACTAATGCATGCCTGATGATGTCGTATTCCTCCTAAACATCGTCACACAGTTACATTAGTCAGTGCATTATCACCGCTCCTGCTGCTGTATTGACATTTGATGAATAAAACTGGTAGCTATTATTGTTTTGACTTCTTGTAATTTAGCTCCACATGCATAAATTCAGCATTTGTCTTTTCATATACAGTATAACAGCCTGTGAACAACAGACCACCTGGTGTCCCTTTCAGCGTATAGCTGAGCTATGCCAATATGGGGTCCTTATCAGTGCTTTGACAAAACTGGTATTCCTTTTTCCCCCCACAAATATTCTGTCAAAGTATCATACATCTGTAGGTCTGGGGGTCATTTCTCCTCTAAAACCTCAAGATAATTCAGATGTATTTTACTGCCCCCTTTTTTAACAGCACAACATATCATTCAGGAAAATATGCTCACATGAGGTTCGTTGAAGTGGCTATTGCACCTATCTGATGGTGAAAACTACATGAAGGAAGAAAGACACTGAAGAAAGGCACTGAGCGATCCTCATCATACCACAACTTGCACTACAGTCTCATCTTCCACACCACATTCTTAGTGTTATACAGTATGCATGCCTGTATGAGGCCAAGTGCAGATGCTGCAACAAATAACTGTTTCTGAAAGGAACTAACTTTGCCAACTTCATCACATTGTTCTACTAAGAGTTAATTAACTGGGAAGAAACGGTCCAACACATAAATCCATTTACTTACCACAAAGCAGCATTGAAAAAGAGTGTAGGCTACCTGCAAAACTGAAACAGGTAGTTTTAATACATATCTACTTGACACAAAATATAAAAATGAAAGAGGTACAACATAAAAATGAACGTGTTTGCTCAAATATGGACTTTCAGTACCGTTGCCAAGGAGGGGCTAAATCACCACTGAAGAGAGTGAGCGAGACAGTTTTATACAAAAGGTTGTAGCAAAATAAGGCTTAAAACACTTGGTGATAAATATCTAGGCTGTGAGAGCATTGCTGAGCAGGCAGCTATGTTTGTATTCCATCCTGATCACAACATAGGGGAGGGTATGAGATCAATTATCACATTTTGATTGAATATATTACCTATTTTATACTGTGCAAACTCCTCAGAAGTGTTCATCTTGACGCCATCTCTGAGTCTTTGCCTGTTTAATATCATCTTTCCACAAGGAAAGAATGACACCATATCATCTGATTCAAGCCTCACTTCATATGGGGAACAAACACTTAAGGAAAGGTCAGCCGGCAAGGTTAGCCTTGTCTCCAGTTCATGTATCAGGTAAAATTAGAGCAAAGGGGGGTCATTAACTACCTACAGTGCCTTCAGAAAGTATTCAGACCCCTTGACTTTGTCTACATTTCATTGTGTCACAGTCTGAATTGAAAATGGATTAAATTGAGATTGTTTGTCACTTGCCTACACACAATACCCCTTAATGTCAAAGTGGAACAATGTTTTTGAAATGTTTACAAAACAATAAAAAAATATAAAGCTGAAATGTCAATTGAGTCAATAAGAGTCAATAAGTATTCAACCCCTTTATTAAGTTAATGAGTAAAATGTGTTTAACAAGTCACATAATAAGTTGCATGGACTCTGTATGCAATAATAGTGTTTAACATGATTGTTGAATGACTACCTCATCTTTATGCCACACACATGCAATTATATGTAAGGTCCCTCAGTCGAGCAGTGAATTTCAAATACAGATTCAACTACAAAGACCAGGGAGGTTTTCCAATGCCTCACAAAGAAGGGCACCTATCGGTAGATGGGTAAAAAAAAAGAAGAAGCAGATATTGAATATCCCTTTAAGGATGGTGGAAGTTAATAATTACACTTTGGATGGTGTATCAATACACCCAGTCACTACAAAGACACAAGTGTCCTTCCTAATTCAGTTTCCAGAGAGGAAGGAAACCGCTCAGGGATTTCACCATGAGGCCAATGGTGACTTTAAAACAGTTACAGAGTTTAATGGCTGTGATAGGTGAAAACTGAGGATGGATCAACAACATTTTAGTTACTCCACAATACTAACTTAAATGACAGTGAAAAGAAGAAAGCATGTACAGAATAAAACTATTCCAAAACATGTATCCTGTTTGCAACAATGTACTAAAGTAATACTGCAAAAATGTGGTAAAGCAATAAATATTTGTCCTGAGTACAAAGTGTTATGTTTGGGGCAAATTCAATACAATGCATTACTGAGTAACACTCAACATATTTTCAAGCATAGTGGTGCCTGCATCAGGTTATGGGTATGCTTGTAATTGTTAAGGACTGGGGAGTTTTTCAGGATAAAAAAAGAAACAGAATGGAGCTATGCACAGGTGAAATTATAGAGGAAAACCTGGTTCAGCAGGCCTGGTTCAGCAGACACTGGGAGATAAATTCACCTAACCTAAAACACAAGGCCAAATCTACATTGAGTTGATTACCAAGAAGACAGTAAATGTTCCTGAGTGGCCAAGTTACAGTTTTGACTTAACCTTTTACTGCAGCTGGCTAAATCATTGTCACACAGAGTGTTTCTTGGTAGTCTTAAACAAATCTACTTTGAAACAAAAATATACACCTCACACACATCTGCTTGAAAATCTATGGCAAGACCTGAAAATGACAGATCTTGAATTTTTATTTTTATTTTTTTATTTCACCTTTATTTAACCAGGTAGGCTAGTTGAGAACAAGTTCTCATTTGCAACTGTGACCTGGCCAAGATAAAGCATAGCAGTGTGAACAGACAACACAGAGTTACACATGGAGTAAACAATTAACAAGTCAATAACACAGTAGAAAAAAAGGGAGTCTATATACATTGTGTGCAAAAGGCATGAGGAGGTAGGCGAATAATTACAATTTTGCAGATTAACATTGGAGTGATAAATGATCAGATGGTCATGTACAGGTAGAGATATTGGTGTGCAAAAGAGCAGAAAAGTAAATAAATAAAAACAGTATGGGGATGAGGTAGGTAAAAAAAGGGGTGGGCTATTTACCGATAGACTATGTACAGCTGCAGCGATCGGTTAGCTGCTCAGATAGCAGATGTTTGAAGTTAGTGAGAGAGATAAAAGTCTCCAACTTCAGCGATTTTTGCAATTCGTTCCAGTCACAGGCAGCAGAGAACTGGAACGAAAGGCGGCCAAATGAGGTGTTGGCTTTAGGGATGATCAGTGAGATACACCTGCTGGAGCGCGTGCTACGGGTGGGTGTTGCCATCGTGACCAGTGAACTGAGATAAGGCGGAGCTTTACCTAGCATGGACTTGTAGATGACCTGGAGCCAGTGGGTCTGGCGACGAATATGTAGCGAGGGCCAGCCGACTAGAGCATACAGGTCGCAGTGGTGGGTGGTATAAGGTGCTTTAGTGACAAAACGGATGGCACTTTAGAATAATTTCTAAAAGAATAATGGGCAAATATTGCACAATTTAGGTGTGGAAATCTCTTAGAGACATACCCAGAAAGACTCACAGCTGTAATTGCTGCCAAAGGTGATTCTAACATGTACTTATCTAATCAAGATATATTGGTGTTGTATTTTTCATAAATGTTTTAGAAATGAAAAAAATCTTCCACTTTGATATTACAGAGTATTTTGTGTAGATTGTTGACGAAATATTACAATTAAATCAATTTGAATCCCACTTTGTAACATGTGGAAAAAGTCAAGGGTTTGTAAAAACATTCTGAAGGCACTGTAAATATGTACTTATTTTAATGCTGGTTTAGTACCAGGAAACATCTTGCCAAGTATTATACAGATGGAGAACACAAGGCCAAATCTGTGGAGTGATTGATTGACTTACAGATGCATAAATCAGCTGCATTGTTATGCATTATCAGAGTTTTTTTTTAAAACAGTTACCTCAGAAAGTGTCACTCAAACATACAGTGTTTAGTAGCCTACAGCCTTTCATTCAGTCTGGCACACTGCCTAGTCTTACTAAAAAGGTTTCCAAAAGGGTTGTCCAGCTGTCCCCATAGCATAACCCTTTTTTGTACCAGGCATAACCCTTTTGGGTTCCATGTAGAACCCTCTGTGGAAAGGGTTCTACATGGAACCAAAAAGTGTTCTACCTGGAACCAAAAGGGTTCTACCTAGTACCAAAAAGGGTTCTACCTGGAACCAAAAGGGTTCTACCTAGTACCAAAAAGGGTTCTACAAAGGGTCATCCTATGGGGACAGCCAAATAACCCTTTTAAATTCTAGATAGCACATTTTTCTCTAAGTGTATGAACACTGATCACCATAATCCGTGTCACATTAACTGAAGTGTGGGCCTTTCTCCGTCATAGATGGTTTTAGGAAGTTAATTGAGGATCCTCAAGTTCAAGTTATTTTTTTTAATTAGTTGTATGTACCAGATACCCCGATGTACAATGTCCAACGAAATGCTTACTTGGAGGTCCCTTCTCGACAATGCAACAACAATGAGAAATGATAAGAAATGAATATGAACATTAAGTAAATGGCTCAGTAGAATAAAATAAACATGTTAGTATAATAAAGGAAGGCACAATTTATATATGATTGTTTTTGGGATTTGGGGCAAGTGTTTAAATTGTGCAGCATTTAGCAATCATAATAAGAGTCTGGTAGCACAAGAGGTGATGTGTGTGTACCATGAATATGTGTGTGTGTGTCCTAGCTGGTATTATCACTATTCAGAATGGTGCAAAAATAATAAGAGACTGGTAGCAGAAGTTGTGATGTGTGTGTATGTATGTGTATGTGTGTGTGTGTGTGTGTGCATACAGTGGGGAGAACAAGTATTTGATACACTGACGATTTTGCAGGTTTTCCTACTTACAAAGCATGTAGAGGTCTGTAAGTTTTATCATAGGTACACTTCAACTGTGAGAGATGGAATCTAAAACAAAAATCCAGAAAATCACATTGTATGATTTTTAAGTCATTCATTTGCATTTTATTGCATGACATAGGTATTTGATACATCAGAAAAGCAGAATTTAATATTTGGTACAGAAACCTGTGTTTGCAATTACAGAGATCATACGTTTCCTGTAGTTCTTGACCAGGTTGGCACACACTGCAGCAGGGATTTTGGAACACTCCTCCATACAGAACTCCAGATCCTTCAGGTTTCGGGGCTGTCGCTGGGCAATACGGACTTTCAGCTCCCTCCAAAGATGTTCTATTGGGTTCAGGTCTGGAGACTGGCTAGGCCACTCCAGGACCTTGAGATGCTTCTTACGGAGCCACTCCTTAGTGGCCCTGGCTGTGTCTTTCAGGTCGTTGTCATGCTGGAAGACCCAGCCACGACCCATCTTCAATGCTCTTACTGAGGGAAGGAGGTTGTTGGCCAAGGTCTCGCAATACATGGCCCCATCCATCCTCCCCCCAATACGGTGCAGTCGTCCAGTCCCCTTTGCAGAAAAGCATCCCCAAAGAATGATGTTTCCACCTCCATGCTTCACGGGATGATGTTCTTGGGGTTGTACTCATCCTTCTTCTTCCTCCAAACACGGCGAGTGGAGTTTAGACCAAAAAGCTCTATTTTTGTCTCATCAGACCACATGACCTTCTCTCATTCCTCCTCTGGATCATCCAGATGGTCATTGGCAAACTTCAGATGGGCCTGGACATGCGCTGGCTTGAGCAGGGGGACCTTGCGTGCGCTGCAGGATTTTAATCCATGACGGCATAGTGTGTTACCAATGGTTTTCTTCGAGACCGTGGTCCCAGCTCTCTTCAGGTCATTGACCAGGTCCTGCCGTGTAGTTCTGGGCTGATCCCTCACCTTCCTCATGATCATTGATGCCCCACGAGGTGAGATCTTGCATGGAGCCCCAGACCGAGGGTGATTGACCGTCAACTTGAACTTCTTCCATTTTCTAATAATTGTGCCAACAGTTGTTGCCTTCTCACCAAGCTGGTTGCCTATTGTCCTGTAGCCCATCCCAGCCTTGTGCAGGTCTACAATTTTATCCCTGATGTCCTTACACCCTCTCTGGTCTTGGCCATTGTGGAGAGGTTGGAGTCTGTTTGATTGAGTGTGTGGACAGGTGTCTTTTATTCAGGTAATGAGTTCAAACAGGTGCAGTTAATACAGGTAATGAGTGGAGAACAGGAGGGTTTCTTAAAGAAAAACTAACAGGTCAGTGAGAGCCGGAATTCTCACTGGTTGGTAGGTGATCAAATACTTATGTCATGCAATAAAATGCAAATTAATTACTTAAAAATCATACAATGTGATTTTCTGGATTTTTGTTTTAGATTCCGTCTCTCACAGTTGAAGTGTACCTGTGATAGAAATTACAGACCTCTACATGCTTTGTAAGTAGGAAAACCAGCAAAATCGGCAGTGTATCAAATACTTGTTCTCCCCACTGTATATACCTTTGTGGCTGTTTCCTAGCTGGTACTATCACTATTCAAAATGGTGTAAAAATGCAAGAAGCTTTTACATTGACTGTGCAGTGTCATTCAATTTGCCTGCAGTAGCCTATAAATACATTAAAGGCAAAATACATTTGACATATGTTCAAGTTATTTTGTAGAAATATGAAGAGATAACTAAACAATTAAAACACTACAATGTACCAATTATGTGTATCACTTGTGTTGGCAACTTTTAAAAGGGATGAAAGCCCAGAAGATAATCACAATAATGCAAGTTGGGGCAACACGTAGCCTAGTGGTTAGAGTGTTGGATTATGTAACTGAAAGGTTGCAAGATCAAATCCCTGAGCTGACAAGGTAACAATCTGTCGTTCTGCCCCTGAACAAGGCAGTTAACCAACTATTCCAAGGCCGTCATTGAATTAAGAATTTGTTCTTAACTGACTTGCCTAGTTAAATAAAGGTCAAATAAAAAAGTTATCCAACAACTCTTTCACAATGAAGATGAAAGCTTCCCAAGGAAAATACAAAGCTTCTATATTTATCATTAACCTAAATAAGAATACAACTTTCTAACACGGCTCAGGAGAAGACCCAGATGCAGACAGTTGGAAGTAACAAAAGTGTATTACAAAAACAGGGGACAGGCAAATGACAGGTCAAGGGCAGGCAGAGGTCAGTAATCCAGAGTCCGAAAGGTACAGAACAGCAGGCAGGCTCAGGTCAGTGGAGTCAGAAAGGTCAAAACTGTGAGAACTAGAAAACAGGGACTAGAGAAAAAACAGGAGTACGTGAAAAACGGTGGTAATGACACCTAGACTCCTATCTGAAAGTTTGGCCTTCCTCTTGCAATTCAAAGATGATTTAACAAAACAAAAAGAATATGCATGTTTTTCTTGTTTGTATTATCTTTTACCAGATCTAGCATGTTATATTTTTCTACATTAATTTCAAATTTCCACAAACTTCTAAGTGCTTCCTTTCAAACGGTATTAGGAAAATGCATATCCTTGCTTCAGGGCCTGAGCTACAGTCAGTTAGATTTGGCTATGTCATTTTAGGTGAAATTTAAAAAAAAAGGTCCAATCCTTAGGTTAGGTCAAAGCTACATCACTTCCTATTAGGTTATGTAATCTTGTCCCTGAAAAAAACACCTATTGATAAGAGGCTATTTAGAAGCAAACTACAATTTTAGTTTTTGGTCAATTAAGTTTGGTTTCCCAACTAAATAATATTTCATTTCTTAGAATGATAGACATTTTACAAAGGAAAAGCTAGTTACAGAACATTAGATTTTAAACTAGAGTACGCTACACTATTTTGTTAAATACATTTATTACAAAGAGTACTGCCTGCACAAACTATAACTTTAAACTATAGAGATTTCCCAGAAAATAATATATACTGTATATACACAGTATATATTATATATATAAAACAATTCTGCAGTCCTTTATATTTCCTTTTCAAGGAGATAAGCCGTTTTCCACTGTCATGAGTTATCATCATTCTCAGAAGCCCAGCTTTGCTACTTTGTCACATCAAAGACTTGTCACATCAAAGGATTCAGGAACAGTATGCTAGTGACATTTGAGAGCTTCTCCACAGCTAAACGGCAGTGCCAAGGTGAATTAGGGGAGACTAGTGTCAACATAAGACCAAAACAATGTCTAAACTTCAGTAACTGATATCCTTCGCAGAACAACATTTACACAACGTTAAGAAATGGTCAATCACAAGTGACCCAATTCTATAAATACATAATGAAATTCAACCCACAATTTTGGGAGGCTTAATATCCAATGTGACCAGGCCGCCATTCAATCTTCCAATACTGCATTCTGTTAGAGAACAGAGGTCTTCATCTAGAATTAAATATTATTGTCCACATTAAATCCTGCTTGACTGTAATCTCCTCGCTGGAGTGAATAAACATACATTCACTTAAGCTTGACTTTGTGGTCCTTAGTGGTCATTTCCACAACAATCTGGCGTCACGACCAAGGATGTGTGATTCTGTCTGAGGAAGGCATCGGTGAGGGTCTGCGAAGGAGACACCGGTGACACTCTTTGTGGGAAAGTAAAGGAAATTCCTGCCCGACCAAAGATGACTAGGACCTACCCTGACTAGACCACCACTGGAGACTACCTGGGGGGAAACACCACATTCACGAATCTGAACAGGATAACCCAATGAATTTCAGTAAGTCATTTAAATGAATTTGTAGTGAAAATAAAAGTAGTGACAAAGATCCTAAATCCCAGAGAGAGCCCTATTGGCAGTACTGTTTATATGCATAATATAAATGTCTATGTAGCCTGAGAGCTACAAGTAGTGAAAATAGCAACAGGATAAATGTCTATGTTTAAAAATATTTGTAAAATTTTTTACCTTTATTTAACTTGTTGGGGATAGGGGGCAGTATTTTCACTTTGGATGAATTGCGTGCCCATAGTGAACTGCATCCTACTTTGTCCTAGATTGCTAATATATGCATATTATTATTACAATTGGATAGAAAACACTCTGAAGTTTCTAAAACTGTTTGAATTATGTCTGTGAATATAACAGAACTCATAGGGCAGGCAATCTTCCAAACAGGAAGTGATATTCTGAATGTGGGTCAAATTTGATGTCATCGCCCCTTCCCTTCCAAATAAGATATGGATATGTTAGCACTTCCTACTCCTTCCACTAGATGTTCTCATTCAGTAGAACGTGGAATGGAGCCTCTGGTGTGAACTTTGACCGAATGGGAGGGGAAATAGTCACTGTCTTTGCAGAATGCAATTTCCCTGTGGCGCATTTGTCTGTTGATGTCACCGTCGTTCCATTTGGCTGCAGATGAAAACGTATGATCCGGTTGGAACGTTATTGGATAGAAATGAAAATAACATCCTGAAGATTGATTCTCTTCTTAGTTTGACCAGTTTATTCGACCTGGAATATATCTTTTTGAAGTTTTCGTCTGAGTTCTCCTGGACCAGCGTCAGCTTTTCAGAGACAATCCTCTGACATTTTCTACAAGGAATCTACCTCAAGAAAAAAGCTTCTCCCAGGTGGGTGTGACACCTACTCCCATTTCCAGCTGCACTGCTGCTTTGATTCCACCTGGCGATCTGTTCACCGCCTGCTCTGGCCTGTCTTTCCCTGTCTGGTACAGGTACCCCCACCACACTCCCACCTCTCTCCCGAACTTTCACTTGCCTCCAGCAAACATTCATTGTTGGTGCGTGACTCTGAACTTATAATGGCAAGCCCCAAGTCGTTAGATTTTTTTCTTGTTCTTTATGCTATTTGCCTCATGACTCCTGCATGCTTTGTTGACTATGAACTTGCTTGTTGATCCAACCGTGGGACAGACTATGTTTGTTCCCACACTCGGGACTCTGACTCTCTTTTGGTTACAAGGACTCTTGGCCTCCCATCCTATTCCCACCACCTCTCGCCGACTTTGTATTCATGTTACCTAATGCAATTGCTGTACAATATGATATTTTTACCATCTAATGCACATTCAAATGTCATAGATCAACACTGCAGAGCTCTCCCTGTCCTCTGCTGTGCCCTGATTGTATTACTGCTGATAATATCTGGAAATGTGCATGTACACCCTGGCCCATCTACTGTTGCTAGCCCCAATTCTGACATGTGCTCTGATATCTGCTTCACTGATTTCGCTCTCGTAAAAGCCTGGATTTTCTGCACGTTAACACTAGAAGCTTATTACCTAAATTGGATCAATTGAAAGTGTGGGCTCACAGCTCCAATCCAGATATGTTGGTCATTACTGAGACATGGTTAAGGAAGAATGTTTTGAACACTGATGTTAACCTGTCTGGTTATAACCTTTTTTGGCAAGACAGATCCTCCAAAGGCGGTGGAGTGGCAATCTTTACCAAGGAATACCTTCAGCGCTCGGTTGTCTCCACCAAGTCTGTCCCCAAACAATTTGATTGGATGATTTTAAGAAATAAACTTTGAAATAGCTCTTTGTTGACTGTTGCTGCGTGTATCGTCCTCCATCAGCACCGGCCTGTACCCTACCTGCCCTGAGCTCTCTCCTGGCCCCTTATGCTAAATCTGAATTTGTCCTGCTTTGTGACCCAAACTGGGACATGCTTAAACCACCTGACCAAGTCCTAAAGCAATGGGACTCCCTAAATCTTTCTCAGATTATTACCAATCCCACAAGGTATGACTACAATGAAAAAAATACTATAGTAAGTGCCTATTAAGTGCTGAATAAAGTGACAGGGTTGATCAGGGTTGATCATAACAGGGTTGACAATTTTATCTTAAATCAGCGATAAATCCCCTTCTGCTTGTTGTGTGCAACAGGGGTGTTATGTAAAAATACTTTAGAGTACTACTTAAGTAGTTTTTTATTTTATTTAGCATCTTGAGATGGGAAAACTTGTTTTTTTTATGAAGATGGACATGTGCTCTTTATGACAATGTTAAAAGTTGGTGAAATCCAAAGTTTTTTATGACCAAGTTACACATCTCACAAGGCACCGAATTGGTGAAACGACCCACCTAATTAGCACTCACCAATTTTGCTGTGGGTGATGAATTCAGTCTAGCATGTTTCTGCACTTAAATGTTGCTTTTGATTATGCTGATGATGATGACGATTATGATGGTGATGATTATGAGGATCGTCATGATGATGATTATGATGGTGATGATTATGATGATCGTCATGATGATGATTATGATGGTGATGATAATGATTGTCATAATGATGAGGGTGACGATGATTATGATAGTGATGATGATTATGGTGATGATGCTTGTCATGATAATGATTATGGTGATGATGATTGTCGTAATGATGATGGTGATTATCATAATGATGATTATGATGATTATGATGGTGATGATGATGATTATGATGATGGTGATGATGATTGCCATGATGATGATGATTATGATGGTGATAATGATTATGATGATGATGGATGCTGCTGCTGCCCCTCTGGTCAGACTTCTGACCTGGTCTCAAGCATCTATTTTGCCTGTTCATTTATGAAAAGGTTATATCTACACACACACTGTTGTCCTTGCTGGTAACAAATGCATAGCATAAGAAATGCCAAGTTAGGTGGTGTTTGAATGGCCTTGCAGTAAAGTTAAACTGACAAGGATGTAATCTTTAAGACTTTGCTTGCATGTAGTAGCACTGAAGATGGCATAACAGAATCTGTTACTAACAATAATGAATCAAGCTTTGTTCAATTTTATATTTGTGATGATACAAAATAGAATGTACCACATAATAATAAGGTTGATTTACGTTTATTTCCCCATCCCAGAGTAAGGTGCCATCATGAGCACTGACACAGAGATTGTGGTCTTTGGCCCAACGGCCATTTGCCTCTGGAAGCCAGAAAGGGAAAGAGTTTTGGCCCAGGCTGCTCTCTTTGATGACAAAAGAGCTTTCTTTGTGGTTGAGCCCAAAGAAATGCACCTCAAAAGAGTTCACCAGGGTAAAGAGGGTGGCAAAGCAACTGTCAACTCTTTGTGGGCAAGTAAATATGGCCACCTTATGTGTTTTAATAACTAGCAAACATTAATGTTGTAAAAATGAAGCACTGACTCTGTGATCATACTATAGAAAGAATACCTAATAAACTATATACATGATAGTAACATAATAAATGTTCATTTTCTTTCTGTCAGAGACCATCACTGTAAAGGAGCATGATATACACCCCATGAACCCTCCAAAGCATGATAGAAATGAGGACATGGCCATGATGACCCACCTCAATGAGCCCACTGTGCTGTATAACCTCAAAGAGCGTTATGCAGCATAGATGAGCTACGTGACTTTAAGGTTAGGCACCACAGGCTAATAGGGATTTTTTTCTTTACTCTCATCAGACTGAAACTTTACCAGTGGAAAGTATAGATAAATACAAGATATTAATGTATTCCAACTTTTATTTAAAATAAATAAAAAATAAATGCAAACCACCCTTAATTATGTGCTAATTTGCATATTACAAGAATCTGTTTTAACACTTTTTTTTTTTGAACCTTTATTTTACTAGGCAAGTCAGTTAAGAACAAATCTTATTTTCAATGACGGCCTAGGAACAGTGGGTTAACTGCCTGTTTAAGGGAGTTGCACTCCCAGGTAAAGTCTACAAAATGCCCAATTAAAGATGTGCTTCCCATGTATTACTTTTAACATAAGCACGTTATCATAACTTGTTTAGAACATAAGCCTCATCAACACTAAAAAGAAGCTGGAGGTTGACCTTACTCAGGTCCAAGGTGAAATGGAAGACACTGTCCAGGAAGCAAGAAATGCAGAGGAGAAGGCCAAGAAGGATATTACTGATGTGAGTCTACAGACATTACATAACTATAAGTAGACTAGGATAGCCGTCTTGGCCATTAATGTCTCATTATTTGTCAGCACAATCACGTTTCCCCAACATGTTTGTGTAACAATGCCATCTCCGTTTGGAGCCAAACATTGCCAGTGCTATAATTATGTGCACATTAAGGACAATACTTTCATTTCGCAGTAATCCAGCCTGAAGAAGAAGGAGCAGGACACCAGCTCTCACCTGGAGAGGATGAAGAAGAACCTGGAGGTGACAGTGAAGGACCTGCAGCACCGTCTGGATGAGGCTGAGAATCTGGCCAAGAAGGGCGGAAAGAAGCAACTCCAGAAACTGGAGGCTAGGGTAAACTCCTTAACTATGTATAGTTCATTCATTTGAAAGAAAGTCGACTCCATAATTGAAAAAGGCAACACTTTAGTTATAATTTAGTATTACCATCCCATCTGAGAACAAAACACACAAGTCTTCTATTTCAGGTCTGTGAGCTGGAAGGTGAAGTTGACGCTGAACAGAGACATGGATGCTATCACAGGGGTACAGGGGTCTGCAAATATGAGGGAAGAGTCAAGGAGCTCACATACCAGGTTAAGATTTTTTTCTTAGTAATTATAATAATGGTCTATTTATAAAGCTACACATGATATAATACCTACAGTATATTATTTTACAACCTACAGACTGAAGAGAACAAGAAAAATGTGAACAGGCTCCAGGATCTGGTTGACATGCTGAGGATGCCGTAAGTACAATACTTGCTTGACTTGACATCTTGCTTTATTGAGATGATTTATTTATGTAGTGTTACAAGGTGCAGAAACTTTGGCATTAGTGTATTAGTTTTTGTTTTAGCTTTATCGCAGAAGGGACAATCACTGCAATAGTTTCAATATATATCAGGGATGTTTCTGCAATTGAAATGATTATGAAAATACAATCTTTGAGAACTAACAACCACCTAAATAAAAGCTAGACAGTCAGAGAATATAGAAATTTCCTAAAATATTGAATTTAGCAGTAGTGCTTTTGTTATTATGTTTGAGCAAAAGAACACATCATTAGCCATGGCAAAATTCACAGATTTGAAGGAAATTAGCTTTAAACTGCAAAATTTTTCTCTGAGATCCATAGCAAAATGTTTAGAATTGCAGGAAATTGGCTTAAAAATGCAAAAATCTCTCTACACCACCGCTTAGCTGCTTTTAGCAATGCTAGTATTTACACACTAGCATCGTGGGAATTAGCTTGCAAAAAAACAGAATTGTCAGAGTTAAATAAAATTGCATTTCCACTTACTGTTGATTGTCTGTAGCCTTGGAAGGGGGAATGTGAAGAAAAAATAACATTAACGGAATGTATAATTAAACAGAATTTCTAAGGGTGGGTCTGTTGTCGACCTATGCAGTAATACCACAGCGAGGTCAGTTCCTCTCTACCTCATGTCAAAATAAGTCCCCCACAAGTTATTGCTTTATTGTGCAGGTATGGAGCACGTGCAGGGCTTATTTTGACATGAGGTAAGCAGAGAAGAAGTGGTTCTACAACAGACCCAAGTTTGGAAAGTCTGTTTAATTTATGTTCTATTCAATGATTTTTCTCAATTGTTCTCAATTTCCCCCCTGCATAAGGACCAAGCCTACAGACATCAACAGAGTAAGTTGAAATGTTATTTTATTTCACTTCTGGCAGGCTATTCTGTTTTTTTTAGCAAGCTAATTCTCAGCACCACTAGTGTGTAAATACTAGCGGTGCTAAAAGCAGATAGGGGCTGCAAACGTTTAAAAAAAAAAAGAATTCAGCCACACTAACCGGCTGACCGCGCCCATTGCCATGCCCCCTGCCACAGCCTTTTATATTCTGAAAAAAACCTGTATAAAATATAAACTCCTTCCTTTCATTGTAATGCATGCATGAGTCTCAATAAATAAATAACAAAATAGTGTAGTTATGGTATCAGATCCATCAATCAATCACACACACTCATTACTTTGACTCTATCATTCAGTTATTCTACATGACTTTAAATGTTTTTTGTTTATTTTAATGTAATTTTATTTACATTATATGAATATTAAATAGTGTTTTGACACCCCTACAGGAAGAGCAGGCCAACACTCACCTGTCCAGGTTCAGGAAGGTGCAGCATGAGCTGGAGGAAGCTCAGGAGCGTGCCGACATCTGAGTCACAGGTCAACAAAATGAGAGCAAAGAGTTGTGAAGTTGGCAAGGTATAATCAAATATTTTGTTCTCCGATTTCCTTAGATATGTCGACTTTAATGAACCCAGATTACAGATGAATGATGTGCAACTACATATAAAATAAACAAAAAATACATTATCCTTTTTCTTGTTAATCCATTTAGGGAAAAGAAGCTGAAAAATTAAGTGCAGCCCTGAAGAGAGACATCAACAAGGAGTCATACAATATGAGTTCCCGATGAAATGTTCTCGTATAAAATAGTCATTCAATAAAGTGAGCTGGCAAAGCCTGTAAATCTCCTTGTTTTTGTGATTTCTTCCTATCATTATGCTGCAATAACGTATCGTATTCGTAGTTAGTGTTTTGTTTTTGCTAATGGGTTGTGTACTTGTATGCACTTTTCCATTATACTTTCTACAATGTTTTTAAGTTGTGAAAAAAAAATGGTTTTAATGGAAAAAATAAACATGGTTTTAATGGTTTAAGGATAGGCAACACACCCCATAAAATTTTTCAGTGGGAGAATCTCAAATGGTTTTGCTCACCTCACCTCCTCCTCTGCTCACGAGTCATCAGGTAAATTATGTTTACAGGGGTGGAATCCCAAAATAAATGTGTAAAGTGATAAAAACAAATGTAGCTAGTTGTGCAAGATATGTTATAGATAAAATGATAAGTAGAGAATAATTTACAAAATGTGGATTATAAAACCATTCCACGCTACCTGCCCCAAGGATTCTTTTGTGCATTCCTCTGTCAAAGAAGGTCATCCTAACGAATTGTCATTCTCCTCGATCATCAGTTTCCAGGTCATGGAGGAGAGGAGAATGGAGGAGTCTGGGAGAGCACAGACATTTTCCAATTGGAAATGTCCCATAATGTACGGAAATGCTTAGACTTTCCTTGGCTAATGACAAAACAAAAAATGGAGCACAATGCCTGAAAGACGGTTTTGCTCGATCAACTATTAAATCAGACTTCTCAAGGCCATATGTGAGATGTTCTGGGCTCTATTTTGTAGATTTCGATTACACTGAAGTAATATAGAAAATTCCTATCAAATACATTGGCTTATAATTTGTTATATATTTCACTACATTCAATACCAAATGACTATTGATACTCAGACACAATTCAATAGTTAACACTTATCCCTTGATCTAGGCCTGAAGAGAACGTTTTGATTTAACCAACCGCTCCCAATGATGGATTTGATGTACATAACTTTATAGATAACGACAATGTCTATTACTAAAAAATAAACTTCACCTCTTTACTAAAGGTGAGAGACAAGCATGAATTTCTATGTGCTTTTTGTTTTACTTAAACTTGTCGCCTGCCTTCGCGCCTTGCCTTTGGGAAAACGACTCCGATAGTTAGGAAGCAGACATGAGCTTCTAGTCTCATCTACAGATGTCTGTTTACAGTCACGTAGCGCCTTTGACACGCAATCCCATGGGTGTGGTACTGTTGATGTTAATGCCGCGTTTAAAACGTCAGCGATCTTCAGGTCGGAAAGTCGGAGCTCTAGAAATAGTTGGAATACCGAGTTGGATAACCTTTCAAATAGATTTTTCCCAGTCCGAGCAGTTTTTTCCCCTCGAGAACCCAGTTGTTTGGAACTTACTTGAGTCAGAAGTAGGAGCTTTTCGATTACCCAGTTGTTCTGAACGCAGCATCAGTCCACTTTCCTCCCACCCCCCAACAAGTGTGTCTTTCATCCTAACAAGAGCCATTTTCTACGCAACTTGGCCATACTTGGCATCCTGGGAGTGGCGGTTGATTCAATATGGCGGCAGCAAAGGAAGGAAATGACAACTCAGTATTTTGGGGGGCTAATGACAGTATCCTTTTACATGGTGTCCATAAAAGACAGCCCCCCGTATAGGAAACGTTTTGAAGTCGAAATTGTCAGTATGCTTTCGATGACGGTAGGATACGTTTTTATTAACAAGTCTGTGGAGTTGGTATGACGCTAACGTTAGCTAGCTGTTATGCATATACATCACTAACTAGATGTAATTAGCTTGCTTACTAGTTGTGGAGCCTTTCTAGCTAACGTTAACTAGCTAGCTAGGGGTTTCTCACCTGGCTGGAAAACTATCATAGCTAGCTAGTTTGTTTGCTATGGCCGGGGATGTTAAATACCATGTTAGCAAGCTAACTTACATTTTTGTAACTAGTTAACGTTAGCCGGATTCTCATAGGAAGTTAGCTATCCCTTAACGTACCATGTTCAAAGCAAGCCTTACCAGCTAGCTGGCTATAAAGTTATTAACACATGCCAGGAACTTGATGAACCCACTTCAGTAGCTTGCCTTAGCCAACTTCAACATGGTGCTTTTTATTGAAGTGAGGGTCTTGTTAGAGACCAAATATATTTTCATAATTAAATTCACACAGCATCAGATGAAGACCAACCTGTGGTGTTAATTCCGGGTGAGGACATTATTAGAGTTCTCAAAGCCATATGTGAGATGTTCTGACCTTTTCCTATTGCTGACTGCTAACGCTACTTTATTTATCACCATGTCTCTCGCTCTCTCAGGAGTCAGCAGAGAGGGACACTTGCGGACAGCCTTTAAGTCAGTATCAGGCACCAGCAGCAGTGAGAGAAAGGTGAAGATGAGGGCCAATTATAGCAGTGAGATCCGAAGAGGGGCTCCTCTGAGCCGGGGCAATAAGAAGCAAGGCCAGCGTCTTTCCCTGTCCTCGATGGGTAGAGGGCAGCTCCAGGCCACCCCTGCACCTACAGTCCCACCCCCCAACCCAGCCACCCAGCAGCATCTCCTCACCACCCCACAGGTAGGTCTGCCAAGAAGGGCCACTCCATCAACACCAACTAGTTATTAGCTATTATAAACTGGGTGGTTCGAGCCATGAATGCTGATTGGCTGACAACCGTGGTATATCAAAACACATTTTTCCTGCTCTAATTAAATTGGTAAACAGTTTATAATAGAAATAAGGCATGCACTCTGTGTTGCGTTGTGCGTAAGAACAGACCTTAGCTGTGGTATATTGCTTAAATAACCTCTCCAGTTGGACAGGGGCACATGCAAACACAAAGCCTGGGTACTACACAGCTATTTCTGATTGACTCCAGCCATTTATACATAATTTAAATGTACTTAGGCCTACTCCCAAGCCCACCCTCTTTTCTCAGATTTGCAATGTTTTTCTGATGCTGATCACAATCCTGATTCATTAGTGCTAACTAATTTGTGAAATAGGCTGACATAGGCTGAAATAGGCTGACATACAACAGGCTAGTAACACACAGAATGTCAATATACTGTACTGTTGTGCAATGCTTGCCAAAAAAATTGTCTCTCTTTTGTTCTGATTTAAGGCTTTCTATTTTGTGATAAATTAAATATCCTACACTACATGGTCAAAAGTATGTGGACACCTGCTTGTCAAACATCACATTCCAAAATCATGGCCAATAATATGGAGTTGGGCCCCCCTTTGCTGCTGTAACAGCTTCCACTCTTCTGGGAAAGCTTTCCACTAGATGTTGAACTTTGCTGCAGGGATTTGCTTCCATTCAGCCACAAAAGCATATTAGTAAGGTCAGGCACTGATGTTGGGCGATTAGACCTGGCTCACAGAACGCATTCCAATTCATCCTAAAGGTGTTTGATGGGGTTGAGGTCAGGGCTCTGTGCAGGCCAGTAAAGTTCTTCCACACCGATCTCGTCAAACCATTTCTGTATGGACCTCGCTTCGTGCACAGGGGCATTGTCCTGCTGAAACAGGAAAGGGCCTTCCCCAAACTTGCCACAAAGTTGAAAGCACAGAATTGTCTAAAACAGTGTTTCCCAACGCTGGTCCTCGAGTACCCCCAACAGTACAGTTTTGTTATAGCGCTTGACAAACGCACCTCATTCAACTCATTGAGAGCTTGATGTTTATTTGACCAATTGAATCAGGTGTGCTTGTCCAAGGTTACAATAAAATATCTGTACTGTTGGGAGTAATCGAGGACCAGGGTTGGGAACACTAGTCTAGAATGTCATTGTATGCTGTAGCGTTAAGATTTTCCTTCTCTGGAACTAAGGGGCCTAGCCTGAGCCATGAAAAACAGCCCAAGACTATTATTCCTCCTCCACCAAACTTTACAGTTGGCATTATGCATTCGGGAAGGTAGCATTCTCCTGGCATCATCCAAACCAAGATTTGTCTATCGGACTGCCAGATGGTGAAGCATTAGTCATCACTTCAGAGAATGCATTTCCACTGCTCCAGAGTCCAATGGAGGCAAGCTTTACACCACTCCAGCCGGCGCTTCGCATCGCGCATGGTGATTTTAGGCTTGTGTGTGGCTGCTTGGCCATGGAAACTCATTTCATGAAGCTCCCGACGAACAGTTCTTGTGCTGATGTTGCTTCCAGAGGCAGTTTGGAACTTGGTAGTGAGTGTTGCAACCAAGGACAGACAGGAGACTCAGAAATCTTGGCGGTCCCTTTCTATGAGCTTGTGAGGTCTACCACTTCGCTGCTGAGCCGTTGTTGCTCCTAGATGTTTCCACTTCACAATAACAGCACTTACAGTTGACTGGGGCATCTCTAGCAGGGCAGGAATGGGACAAACTGACTTGTTGGAAAGGTGGAATCCAATGACGGTGCCACGTTGAAAGTCACTGAGCTCTTCCGTATGTGCCATTCTACTGCCAATGTTCGTCTATGGAGATTGCATGGCTGTCTGATCGCTTTTATACACCTGTCAGCAACGGGTGGGACTGAAATAGCTGAATCCACTAATTTGAATGGGTGTCCACATACTTCTGCATATTTTGTTCAGGCGATCTCTGAGGTGACCCAGGCTACGAACAGGACCTCTCTGAAGGACCTCTGTCCCCAGGATAAGCGGCGCATCGCCAACCTCATCCAGGAGCTGGCCAGGTAATTGCTCATCCAACATAAGTGTATTTGGCAGGGATTTGGGATTTTTAGGTGTGTGGATTTCCTCAAGAATTAAGTTAATGTACACAGTCTGCTATAATCCCTGACCCGCCATCTCTTCTTACCTAGAGTGAGTGAAGAGAAGGAGTCGTCGGTACAGAGGCTGAGGGACGAACAGGAGACCTTTGAGCGCAAAATCCTACAGCTTGAGCAGCAGAACCAGCTCATTGTACAGGAGAGAGAGAGTATCCTTTTCCCCATGGACGCACACGGATATACACACACACATCAAGGGTGTCTCTTAATGACATTGTCAGCCCTGTGGTGTCATTGTCTGTCTGAAGTATCCTCAACCCCCGTCCTTGAGGCCTGCCGTGCCTGCTGATGTTTTCTTGCTTTCCCGGACTTGTATCAGTCAATGATTTATAAGACAGCCATGAGTGGGCAGCAGGTAGGCTAGTGGTTAGAGAGTTGGACTAGTAACCGAAAGGTTGCAAGATCGAATCCCTGAGGTGACAAGGTAAAAATCTGTCGTTCTGCCCATGAACAAGGCACTGTACCTAGGCCGTCATTGAAAATAATAATGTTCTTAACTGACTTGCCTAATTAAATAAAGGTTAAAAAAAAAGAAAAAAAGGAAATGTACCCTCAGACACTGCAGCCCTACTATGCCACTGAAGAATTTAAGGCTCTTCCTGTATTCTGGCAGCAGGGGGCAGCATTGCCTAGGGCTTGATATCACCACTGCCAACCTCAGTGTCTGCCAGATACTCCATGAGCGTTATAACATTCACACGTACCTTCATTCCCCCCTGCTTTTTCACGATTTTGCTTCTTGGCCACATCTTGACATTTAATATGACATTTGCACTCTGTCTGAGATCACTGTGGATTACGTTGTTTGAAACCATTACCGTCTATGACGTTTTACCTTGTGGGACTGTGGCATTTGCTCTTGTCTCATGTTTTGGTAATCATGCACTGAATTTTGTCATATCTTACCTTTTTCCTGACCTGTCAAAGGCTTTCAGATGCAACGCTACCAGTTAATTCTAAACAAGCTAACTGTCTCTTGGCATGACCTGGCAACATTCCTGTAATTCCAGCAGCATCCCAGAATTACTCTGTTTCCTCCCTTTTTGCATCCCACCCCTCCTGTCGTCCTCCTTAACGATTCCGCTCAGGTCAAACCTACGTGGGGAGAGCCGTCAATTTAGGGGGGGGGAAACACAGCGAAATATGAAGAGTAATCGTTGGCTGGTAAATTGCACAATTGGCAGCGGAGCTAGGAAATTAGGAAAGCACAACTCATTTAAAGGCACTTAGGCTGCGAGACCTGGCATTTATACTAAACTTCCAAACTCCATTAAAACGGAATTTGAGCTGGAAAAACTCTGATTAAAGCACCTCGATGGGATAACCAGTCTTTTAAAGCGCACACACAGTTGTAAAGAGACTTCTTAGACGTAGGGTTCTGGACTGATCTTTTTAAGGTTAAGGAGACACCAAAGGCAAACGGGCTAAAGGGAGACTTGTAAAGTCTAATTCCATTACACCCTCTGCCTCACCTTCAGTCTTATCTACCAAGAGCCAGGTTATCAAGGGGAGGATGTATATCTCTCTGTCTAAAGACCTGAGATGAGAGAAAAGCAATTCTTGTTGAAATGTTGTCTGTCAGGACGATTTTGAAGCTCAAGTGCTGAATGAAATCTACGATTTGAATAAGGATGTGTTTGGTTGTTTCCCCTTGGCATGTTGTTTTGGGGAGGTTAAAAGCTAAATGTCATTTCTGAGTCTGTGCTCCACATATCACATCATTTTTTAAATCAACCTTGGAAGTTAGTCAGCGACATTTATACCACTGCTGTGGTTGAAATATTAAGTGACACTACCCTCCTCCCTTAGGCAATGGATACAGGGCTAAACTTTGAGTTTACTTTGTTCTTATTGTATTTATGTTAGACCTTTAATACCATCAAAAGACAGTCAACTTTGAGCTATAGCGTTTGATGCAGCTATTTATTTGGTTGGTTGCTTGTAAACCGATTTGTCCTCACCAGGAACATAAAGTTATGCTAACTGTCCCCTTCCATCAATTCTTCATCACCAGGCCCTACACACACACACACACACACACACACTGAAAGAGAGAGACTGCATACACACTCATTCACACACCCAGTCGATTTGGCACAGAGCTCATAAGGCAGGTTTTAAAATATTCCTTTCCTGCGCAAATTTGTTTCACCTTAAGGTGGATTTCATTATTTCATTTGTGCACGGCCTGACAGGGTGAGTGAATCATTTTGACAGGCACTGTCTGAAACCTCGATTGCAAACTCTTGATTTTGTATATTTTTGGTTTAAGGAGCGTAGAAATTGAAGCTTTGATTGAAGAGGGCGTGCATTCTGATTGGCTCATGGCCAAGACTCAGAGAAGCGGTTTTACTGTTTTCGGTGTGTGAAGAGATCCTTATCAATTGCACTTCAGTCGCCCCTAGATTACCAGGCGTTGAGCGTCAGGGCTGCTTTGACCCATCAACCTTTTTAATGTAAGTGTGTTTACGCTCCCACACACTAGCCAGGTTAGGTGGTTGTGATGACTTTTGGTTGGAGCATGATGCTTGCAATACCCGATTTGTGTGGGTTACTTTGACATGGTCGTGTGCATTAGGCTCCTTTTGAATAAAAGGAATCTGATGATAACCCAGAGGATATTATACTACCAACATTAAAGGGATAGTTCACCCAAATTACACTTTAGTTTTTTTTAGCAGTCTATGGACAAGGTATGACAGCAATCCATGCTTTGGTTTAGTTTCCAAATGCTAATGTTTTAGTATTTATGGCACGAATCCCATTCAAGTCATGGGACCGATATTAGTATTTTTCACGCTTTATGTTCAAATCATCTATACGTGACTTGAGCTTCACGGGTAAACTTTCAAATGATTTGGATATGATGAAAATCTAATATCTGTCTCATGACTTGAATGGGGTTTGTGCCACAAATGCTCAAACATTTGGAAACAGTGCCAGGGAAACTAAACTAAAACATTGATTATTGTCATACTTTTTCCATAGACTGCTTGCATGTTTAAGGAAACCAATATGGCATTTATTTTTTATTTTCTGACCTATCCCCATAATCCATTGACATGGAAATTGCCCCTGAAGTGTTTGGTCGATTCTGTCAAATTTTGTCATGCATGACTGAATTCCGTCATCAAATTATATTAGTCACATGCGCCTAATACAACAGGTGTAGATCTGAAATGCTTACTTACAAGCCCTTAACCAACAATGCAGTTTTATGAAAAATAAGAGTCAAGAAAAATATTTACTAAATAAACTAAAGTAAAAAATAAGAGCAACATTGGTACAGAGTCGATGTGTGGGGGTACCCGCTAGCCGTGCCCGAGCGAACAGTCTGACTATGGTGGCTGGAGTCTATGGCAATTTTTAGGGCCTTTGACACCACCTGGTATAGAGGTCCTGGATGGCTGGAAGCTTGACCTGAGTGATATACTGGGTCGTACGCACTACCCTCTAGCGCCTTGCAGTCCGTAGAGTGTTTAGTGTTTATGAAAGAAGCCTTTCTCTTCCCATGCTCCGTTTCATTTCCCAGGCTTGGTTGAACTCATCCGACACCAAAGTGTTTTCTCCTAGCGTATCTTCATTATGGCTTCACTTTGAAAACTTTTAATTTGCTCCCAAATCGAGGACTTTTAAAAGGTGATGTGTTGAGAAAGTCATCAGCCTGGGGCTATTGCCTATCCATAAAAGGATATGGCCTGCAGCAGGGAGGTTTATGGGTATTGGTTGGTAGGAGTGTGTTTGGGACTGTGTGTACCCATCTTGAGGGGTGACTAGAGATGGTAATGTGTTATTGTTGGTGCAATGCAAATTCTCTGTGGGTCTACCTACAGTGCATTCGGAAAGTATTCAGACCCCTTGACTTTTCCCACATTTTGTTACGTTACAGCCTTATTCTAAAATGGATTTTATTTTTATTTTTTTATCCTCATCAATCTACACACTACCCCATAATGACAAAGTAAAAACAGGTTTCCTGAAATGTTTGCACATTTATAACAGAATAGAAATACCTTTTATTAACATAAGTATTCAGACCCTTTGCTAAGAGATTTGAGATTGAGCTCCGGTGCATCCTGTTCCCATGGATCATCCTTGATGTTTCTACAACTTCATTGGAGTCCACCTTCGGCAAATTAAATTGATTGGATATGATTTCGAAAGGCACACACCTGTCAATATAAGGTCCTACAGTTGACAGTCCAAAAACCCAACCATGAGGTAAAAGGAATTGTCCGTAGAGCTCCAAGACAGGATTGTGTCGGGGCACAGATCTGGGGAAGGGTACCAAAAAATGTCTGCAGCATTGAAGGTCCCCAAGAACACAGTGGCCTCCATCATTCTTAAATGGAAGAAGTTTGGTACCACGAAGACTCTTCCTAGAGCTAGCACCTGGCCAAACTAAGCAATCGGGGAGAAGGGCCTTGGTCAGGGAGGTGACCAAGAACCCAATGGTCACTCTGATAGAGCTCCAGAGTTTGTCTGTGTGGATGTGAGAAAATTCCAGAAGGACAACCATCTCTGCAGCACTCCACCAATCTGGCCTTTATGGTAGAGTGGCCAGAAGGAAGCCACTCCTCAGTAAAATTCACATGACCGCCCGCTTGGCAATTGCCAAAAGGCACCTAAAGGACTCTGACCATGAGAAACAAGATTCTCTGGTCTGATGAAACCAAGATTGAACTCTTTGGCCTGAATGCCAAGTCTGGAGGAAACCTTGCACCATCCCTACGGTGAAGCATGGTGTTGGCAGCATCATGCAGTGGGGATGTTTTTCCGTAGCACGGACTGTGACACTAGTCAGGATAGATCAACTGAGCAATGTAAAGAGATCCTTGATGAAAACCTGCTCCAGAGCGCTCACGACCTCAGACTGGGGTGAAGGTTCACCTTCCAACAGGACAACGACCCTCTGCACACAGCCAAGACAAGGCACGAGTGGCTTTGGCACAAGTCTCTGAATGTGCTTGAATGGACCAGCAAAAATTTCTTGACCTGGTTTTTGCTTTGTCATTATAGGGTATTGTGTGTAGATTGAGGGAAGACAACGATTTAATCAATTGTGGAATAAGGTTGTAAAGTATTTGAAAAGTCAAGGCGTCTGAATGCTTTCCAATGCACTGTGTATGTGATCTGATGCTTTGTTAATAAGGTAGGGTTTGCAATGGAAGTATGTATCTACCTCACTCAGAGCCCGGTTGTGTGTACGAGCGGTGCTGTCATTAGCAGGCCCCTCATGCTCAGCAGTGGTTTTGCTCCAGATGAGCTCTCTTGTCTGGCATTCAGCCTGGCACCCAGATCTGGCATCACTGCCCAGCTCTGCTCAGCCTGGCCCGACCCAGATGGAGAAATCTGGAAAGCTCTACCCGCCCAACATTTTTATCATGCTCTTTTCAGTTTTTCTTTTTCAACATCTTGAGTTGAAACTCACTGTTGTCTTTAACTTTGCTGGCTTAATGATGGGGTGGTGGGTGGGATGTTCTTTTGAGCTTATGTTATGTGACATGCCTGCAAAATGTAAATAAAAACGTATTACAAGAAAGGAAGAAAAATGGAGACTAATATGACCCTTAACCCCAGCCCCCTGTGGCCCAGGCCTACAGCAGCAGTATCGGGAGTGTCAGGAGCTGCTTGGGCTCTACCAGCAGTACCTCTCTCAGCAGCAGGAGAAACTCAACCAGTCCATTGCCCAGCTCAGCCACATCCGCAGCTCCCACTATAACTCCCAAAGCAAGGTACTCACTGTGTGTGTGTGTGTGAACGCCTGCAACATGCGTAATACAAGATTGTGATACAGATGCGCATCTGAGAGATGGCGAAAGTGTGAATGTGTGTGAAAGAGAATATTTGTGTGTGTGTGCGCCCGTCACCTTCCCTAGTGAGCCATCTCCAAACAACAGCGCTGTTCACCATCAAACGCAATACCCCCAACTGGGAGAGATGCACATACACACTCACATTTTCTTTTCAAAGGACCTGTCCTAAGACCTAGACAGCACATCAAATGTCACGACAGCTAAGGAAAAGTCCACTATGACCGCGTACAGTAGCACAAACCATTTCTCAAGGTAATCATTTAGACAACTTCGTCATCCTCCGTGGCCTACGGTGGGGCTGAGTAATGCATGTTTGCGTGCTCTGTGACCGCACACTGGATTAGTCAGTCGCTCTTGTCTTGCTGAAGGTGGGCACTTTTCTCTTCTCTACTCTAAGGGTTTATCTTTTTCGCTTCAGAGACCTTGGTTTCCCTGTGCTCAGCACTTTTTTTCCCCCCAGAATCTCTTGCCCAAACCAAATTGAAGTGAAAGATTCCATACCTCTTACTTCTGCGTTGTCGAGTATATCTTGGCTTAACCATTGCTCTCTCACAGAAAAGTTAAAACAGGTAAAGGAAGGAGTGACCCCTTACTCTTAAACACTTGTAGAGATTGGAGACGAATACATGACAAGTTTCAGATTTTATTAATGCCTACATACTGTAGCAGTTAATACAGGCTGAAATCCAGGTGCATAAGATTAAATGGTAACATTGAATAATTTATTGACAATAGATACAAATAGAAAGGTATATTTGACTGGGTGGCTCTCGTCTCCACAGGCCCCCAGCAGTGAGGGAGCCTCCACCAAGCTTAGCAGGGGAGAGAGGGCCACAGCCTTGGACGGCTCCTACCTAGACCTGCCCACTCTTGGAGGAATGGGGACAAACAGAGGAGGAAGAGGAGCGGGAGGAAGAGTCTCATCCCTGAGTCCTGCCTCTCTCTCGGGCGACCTTCACTCAGACACCCCCCCTCCCTATTCCTCCAGCGACCAATCCCAGGGACCAATGAAACCACTGGGCTGCCGAGGAGGGACCCATAGCGAGCTTCGTCTAGCGTCCCAACGCAGCAGACAGGAAAGTCTGGTCAACGGAAGGTTCCCCCATAGGGGGGCCACAGAAGCCCCTCTACTGGGCAACACCAGCCCGCTGCTCCACAACGGCCCTGGTGAACTACTCAAAGACAGCAGAGGTCTACTTGGACCTGGAGGGTTACTACCCGGAGAAGATCCATCGGGGGAGGGAGTAGAGGCAGAGGGGGCCCTCACAGCACCCCTCCTGGGCCCGGAGGACTGGGAGGAGAGGAGGCACCAGCTGTTCCTGCAGAAGCTGCAGCTGGAGGTGGAGAGAGAGCGGCTGCAGGCACGGCTGGCCCAGCAGGAGGAGCGTCTGATCAGACAGAACCAGCATCTCCGACACACACGCCTGGACTACAGCAGGTATTAAATTGAATTACATTTTATACTGAACAAAAATATTAATTCAACATGCAACAATTTCAAAGATTTGACCAAGTTACAGGTCGTATAAGGAAATTAGTAAATTGAGGCCCTAATCAATGGATTTCACATGACTGGGAATACAGATATGTGTCTGCAATCTCAGATGCCCCCCCCCACCAAAATTTAAAATAAAAAAACATAAATAAGTATGGGTGTGGATCAGAAAACCAGTCAGTATCTGGTGTGACCACCATTTGCCCCATGCAGTGCGACACAGCTCCATCGCATACAGTTGATCAGGCTGTTGATTGTGGAATGTTGTCCCACTCCTCTTTAATAGCTGTGCGAAATTGTTGGATATTAGTGGGAACTGGAGCACGCTGTCGTATGCGTCGATCCAGAGCATCCCAAACAATGCTCAATGGGTGACATGTCTGAGAATGCAGGCCATTGAAGAACTGGGACATTTTCAGCTTCCAGGAATTGTGTATGGGGCCGTGCATTATCATGCTAAAACATGAGGTGATGGTGGTGGATGAATGGCACTACGATGGGCCTCAGGATCTCGTCACGGCATGTCTGTCCATTCAAATTGTCATCGATAAAATGCAATGGTGTTGGTTGTCCGTAGCTTATGCTTGCCCATACAATAACCTCACCGCCACCATGGGGCACTGTGTTCACAACGGCATCTACAAACTGCTCGACCCACACGACTTCATGCAGATGATTTGTGGTGTTGAGGCCGGTTTGACCTACTGCCAAATTTTCTAAAATGACGTTGGTAGAGAAATTAACATTTTATTATCTTGGAACAGCTCTGGTGGACATTCCTGCAGTCACCATGCCAATTACACGTTCCCTCCCTTGTGTTGTGACAAAACTGCACATTTCACAATGGTCTTTTATTGTCCCCAGCACAAGTCGCACCTGTGTAATGATAAATTCTACAGTATTTCAATAAAATATTTCCAGGACAAAATTACATGTATTCTGTTGTTCTAGTGGGGACAGTAACATTAGCGCTACCTATTAGTCACCCGGACGGAGTGTGTTTGTGTGTATATACAGTGCATTCAGACCCCTTGACATTTTGATAAATTACAACTTTATTCTAAAATGGATTAAATAAAAACAGGTTTTTAGGAATGTTTGCAAATGAAAAGATACCTTATTTACATAAGTATTCAGACCCTTTGCTACGAGACTCGAAATTGAGCTCGGGTGCATCCTGTTTCCATTGATGCTTATGTAAATGTAATATTTCACTTTTATTTTTATAAATTTGCAAAAATGCCTCAACCTTGTTTTTGCTTTGTCATTATGGGGTATTGTGTGTAGATTGGTGAGGGGGGACAACTATTTAATCCATTGTAGAATAAGGCTGTAATTGAACAAAATGTGGAAAAAGTCAAGGGGTCTGAATACTTTTCCGAATGCACTGTAGATCATTGATATTGGACCTGCACGTACTGCACACAGCAGGGATCGACTTTCAGGTAAATTTGCCAGTGGCACACCGGGCCAGTGCCAACTCAAAGGTACTGGCCGGAATGGGGAAAAAAATATATATACATGCATACTTGCACAAGTTCTGACAGGAATCGAAGGATGCATGCATAATTTCAGGTGATTTTTATCTTTCATTTGCGGGCTGAGCAAGAAGCCTATACAGGGTTCATACAGACATTGGCTAGTCAAATTCAAGGACTTTTTCAAGCATTGTAATTATTAAGGCCCTACAATGTACATTTAATTGTTGTAATATCTATAGAACCCCCCCCACACACACACTTCAAGAATGTTTTTTTAAAGGCCTACCAAATGGCATTATGCATTGACATTCACATTGTTTTTACATTCTAAAATATGCCTGACTAAATAGACATGCTCTCGACACAAACACACTAATGGAGTCTGCATTTGGTAAATAGTCAGTCTTGCCATTCGAGATGTTGAAGAGTTACTGAGAGGTTATTATATATTTTAAAACGAGAAAGCGACCAAAAATCGGGTTCCCTTTGTAATGGAACACTTTGAATGGAAAACCAAGTTGAAGCCAAACATTGGAAGTTGTTTTGCCAATACTAACCGGGACATGGTTATCCCGCAATAGAAGCGTCAGGAAACAAAATAATGGTCTTACATCTCATAAAAACTGATCAGAAATGAAATCGCAGATAATTTATTTTGGGGCAGTAGAACTTGGAAATTGGCTAGCATAACGTCAAAGACTTTTTAAGGACCAAAGAGCCTAAAGGTAAGCTATTCCATGATGATTGACTTGCGCATTGCAAATATTCCACTAAGGCTTAACTTTTTAAATACCTGGTTTGCATACCCATTCTTACCTTAGTATTTACTGGTAGATATCATAACTTGGAACATGTCTTACTGCTTTCCTACCCCTACCGCTGTCAGTCTTCGCTCCACCGAGAACGATGTTTGACAGTTGCGTTCTCTCTCTACCCAACAGATTATCTATAGGATATATATAAATATGCGTGTAGCGCGCGTATGATGATTAATCAACATAACGAACAGCTTCAAGAATCCTTCCGTTTTTAAATTATATACATTTTAAAAAAATCAGTTATGTTGCCTCGCGTTATTAAAATATTTTTGATGGTGGTGATCGACTGGGCCAGAAGATTTCCAAAATCTCCCCAGTATGCCGAGACAGACGGGGGCATTCCCGTGCTGTACTTGCCTCTTTAGAAAGTTGGTTTTGTTTTTGGTCAATTGCACATTATGTTAATAAATCATAATGATATTTAACATTTAAAAAAAGCGAATAGTGAACCGAAAACGAACGTGATCAGGTGAAAACGTTTCACTGCCACAAGTCAAGCGGTGCAGTATTGAAGCCTGGTCAAACACGATGTGAACAATATTTGGGGCCTGTACTTAATGTTGTGTCTTACAGGTTCCAGCAAGCCACTTTAGACGAACTCAGCCACTCAATGTCCAGAAATGGGACCGATCCTTTACCCAACAGCCGTGCACTACTCAGGTAAAGCCTTGGAACCACCTCACTCATTCTCTCAAACAATCTTTCCTCACCATCTCTCGCTCTCTGAGTAACTGGCATTTTTGTGTCTAGTAATCCAACCTTTAGCTTACAAAGCTTGGCTCTGTGTCTCTGCAGTGAGATGAGAGGGTGTGACGATGCAGAGGACTTGGCAGCGGAGCAAGAAGTACCTCCACACAAAGACAATACTGCACACATCCCCCTGCAAAACTCCATACACTCCCCTAGTAGGTTGTGTGCATTTGTGTGTGACAGCTCTGTATCCATTGGCTGCCAGTTAGCCATCCCTGCTTCATAGTCTCCTTCATTAGGGTTCTGAAGTCCATTTTCTTATTTTTTTGTCCTCCATATGCAGAGCCCTGTCATAACAAGTCCAGGAGGGATGTAGCCACCTCTCCTGTGGTGCCCCAGAGCATTCTCAAAGCCACCCCAGCACCGGTGATGTCCCCCACTCTACCTAGGACCCCCCACGCTAGGTAAGCCACAGAATTTGGTGTCCCAATCACAACCCTGTTGTATCCCTTACACCATTGCTGTTTCCCAATTGACTGTACTGCACCGCAACACCGCATCTTAGCCTTGATCCAAGGATAGCTTAGCCTAGGTCATCATTATCAGCACCTGTTCAAGGTCAAAATAAAGTGTGTTGTCAATTTCTTTTGGGCTGTGATGACATGAATACGCTATTGTCCAACGTAGTGTACGCATGTCCAGGAAGTTGTAGGTGCTGGGTACACAAAGTAAACCAAAAATAGAGAATAGATCCCTGTCCACTGAGTGCTCCTGCTGGGTTGAAACGATGCACAAAAAACATCGGGAGCATTCATCAGTGTGTGGATATTTGTATTTTATTAATGATCCCCGTTATCTGTATCGATTTATTTCATATGGCTAAATTTAGAGTCTTAATTAAGCATTGAGCACTGAATAAACAAAGCGTTGTTAAAAGCTGTGCTGTATTTTCATCAAATAACATTTTGTGGGTGTGGCGAAATGCTTGTGGTGTGTTTTCTACCATATCTAGAAACATTTAGATTAGAAAAATACTATTTTCATGAACAGGTCAGGCAGGGTGGAAGTGCAATGCAACATGTTGTCGAACGGGTGTGGAAAGAAAATAAAAAGAGGGAGGAAAGAAGGGAAAGGGGAGCATGAGGCTGAGGTGGGCCTGGTCGGCACTGGGACTTGGCTTGGCGTTTGATGGGCTAAATGAAGCTTTCTCCCGGGCTAGTGGCAAGGCTGACAGGAGTCAAGCTGCGTTCCATTAGTTGTCCTAGCAGGGACCCAGCAGCAGGTGTAATTGAACAGACTTCTGTGGGGATGCACAGTCTCTGTCTCTGAGAGGAGAGAGAGGGGGGAGGTTGAGAGAGAGAGAGAGAGAGAGAGAGGGGTAGTATTGAGAGAGGGGGTAGTATTGAGAGAGGGGGAGGATTGAAAGGGAGGGGGGGGTTGAGAATTGAGAGGGGAGGGGAGCCTTGGGGGAGCCTGAGAGAGGGGGGGGAGGTTGAGAGAGGGGGTAGTATTGAGAGAGGGGGGTAGTATTGAAAGGGAGAGAGGGGGGGTAGTATTGAGGGAGAGGGGGTAGTATTGAGAGAGGGGGTAGTATTGAGAGGGAGAGAGGGAGGGGGAGCCTTGAGAGGGAGAGAGGGGGAGCCTTGAGAGGGGAGAGGGGGGAGCCTTGAGAGGGAGAGGGGGAGCCTTGAGAGGGAGAGGGGGGAGCCTTGAGGGAGAGGGGGGGAGAGGGAGAGGGGGAGCCTTGAGAGGGAGAGGGGGAGCCTTGAGAGGGAGAGAGGGGGAGCCTTGAGAGGGAGAGGGGGAGCCTTGAGAGGGGGAGAGGGGGAGCCTTGAGGGGGAGAGGGGGAGCCTTGAGAGGGGAGAGGGGGAGCCTTGAGAGGGAGAGGGGGGAGCCTTGAGAGGAGAGGGGGGAGCCTTGAGAGGGAGAGGGGGAGCCTTGAGAGGGAGAGAGGGGGAGCCTTGAGAGGGAGAGGGGGGGGAGCCTTGAGAGGGAGAGGGGGAGCCTTGAGAGGAGAGGGGGGGAGCCTTGAGAGGGAGAGGGGGAGCCTTGAGAGGGAGAGGGGGAGCCTTGAGAGGGAGAGGGGGAGCCTTGAGAGGGAGAGGGGGGAGCCTTGAGAGGGGGAGCCTTGAGAGGGAGAGGGGGAGCCTTGAGAGGGGAGAGGGGGAGCCTTGAGAGGGAGAGGGGGAGCCTTGAGAGGGGAGAGGGGGAGCCTTGAGAGGGAGAGAGGGGGAGCCTTGAGAGGGAGAGGGGGAGCCTTGAGAGGAGAGAGGGGGAGCCTTGAGAGGGAGAGGGGGAGCCTTGAGAGAGAGAGAGAGAGGGAGAGAGGGGGAGCCTTGAGAGGAGAGAGGGGGAGCCTTGAGAGGGAGAGGGGGGAGCCTTGAGAGGGAGAGGGGGAGCCTTGAGAGGGAGAGGGGGAGCCTTGAGAGGAGAGAGGGGGAGCCTTGAGAGGGAGAGAGGGGGAGCCTTGAGAGAGGAGAGAGGGGGAGCCTTGAGAGGGAGAGAGGGGAGCCTTGAGAGGGAGAGAGGGGGAGCCTTGAGGGGGAGAGAGGGGGAGCCTTGAGAGGGAGAGAGGGGGAGCCTTGAGAGAGGAGAGAGGGGGAGCCTGAGAGAGGGAGAGAGGGGGAGCCTTGAGGGAGAGAGGGGGAGCCTTGAGAGAGAGGGAGAGAGGGGGAGCCTTGAGAGGGAGAGAGGGGGAGCCTTGAGAGGGAGAGAGGGGGAGCCTTGAGAGGGAGAGAGGGGGAGCCTTGAGAGGGAGAGAGGGGAGCCTTGAGAGAGGAGAGAGGGGGAGCCTTGAGAGGGAGAGAGGGGGAGCCTTGAGAGGGAGAGAGGGGGAGCCTTGAGAGAGGAGAGGGGGAGCCTTGAGAGGGGAGAGAGGGGAGCCTTGAGAGGAGAGAGAGGGGGAGCCTTGAGAGAGGGAGAGAGGGGGAGCCTTGAGAGGGAGAGAGGGGGAGCCTTGAGAGGGGAGAGGGGGAGCCTTGAGAGGAGAGAGGGGAGCCTTGAGAGGGGGGAGCCTTGAGAGAGGGGGAGCCTTGAGAGAGAGGGGGAGCCTTGAGAGAGAGGGGAGCCTTGGGAGAGAGGGGGAGCCTTGAGGGAGAGAGGAGAGCCTTGAGAGAGAGGGAGAGAGGGGGAGCCTTGAGAGAGAGAGGGGAGCCTTGAGAGAGAGAGGGGAGCCTTGAGAGAGAGGAGAGAGAGGGGAGCCTTGAGAGAGAGAGAGAGGGGGAGCCTTGAGAGAGAGGGAGGAGGGGGAGCCTTGAGAGAGAGGGGGAGAGCCTTGAGAGAGGAGAGCCTTGAGAGAGAGGGAGAGCCTTGAGAGAGAGGGGGAGCCTTGAGAGAGAGGGGGAGCCTTGAGAGAGAGAGCCTGAGAGAGAGGGAGAGAGGGGAGCCTTGAGAGAGAGGGGGAGGGAGAGAGGGGAGCCTTGAGAGAGAGGGGGAGCCTTGAGAGAGAGGGGGAGAGAGGGGGAGCCTTGAGAGAGAGCCTTGAGAGAGAGGGGGAGCCTTGAGAGAGAGGGGGAGCCTTGAGAGAGAGGGGGAGCCTTGAGAGAGAGGGAGAGCCTTGAGAGAGAGGGAGAGCCTTGAGAGAGAGAGAGAGAGCCTTGAGAGAGAGAGGGGGAGCCTTGAGAGGGGGGAGCCTTGAGAGAGAGGGGGAGCCTTGAGAGAGAGGGGGAGCCTTGAGAGAGAGGAGAGAGGGAGAGCCTTGAGAGAGAGGAGAGAGGGAGCCTTGACAGAGAGGGAGAGAGAGGGGGAGCCTTGAGAGAGAGGGAGAGAGGAGAGAGGGGGAGCCTTGAGAGAGGGGGAGCCTTGAGAGAGAGAGAGAGAGGGGAGCCTTGAGAGAGAGGGGAGCCTAGGGAGAGAGGGGGAGCCTAGGGAGAGAGGGGAGCCTAGGGAGAGAGGGGGAGCCTAGGGAGAGAGGGGGAGCCTTGGGAGAGAGGGAGAGAGGGGGAGCCTTGAGAGAGAGAGGGGGAGCCTTGAGAGAGAGGGAGAGAGGGGGAGCCTTGAGAGAGAGGGAGAGAGGGGAGCCTTGAGAGAGAGGGAGAGAGGGGGAGCCTTGAGAGAGAGAGGAGAGAGGGGGAGCCTTGAGAGAGAGAGGGAGAGAGGGGGAGCCTTGAGAGAGAGGGAGAGAGAGAGAGAGGGGGGAGCCTTGAGAGAGAGGGGAGAGAGGGGAGCCTTGAGAGAGAGGGAGAGAGAGGGGGAGCCTTGAGAGAGAGGGGGAGCCTTGAGAGAGAGGGAGAGAGGGGAGCCTTGAGAGAGAGGGAGAGAGAGGGAGAGCCTTGAGAGAGGGGGAGCCTTGAGAGAGAGGGGAGAGAGGGGAGCCTTGAGAGAGGGGGAGCCTTGAGAGGGAGAGAGGGGGCCTTGAGAGAGGGGGAGTGGGGGAGCCTTGAGAGGGAGAGAGAGGGGGAGCCTTGAGAGAGAGAGGGAGAGCCTGAGGGGAGAGAGGGGGAGCCTTGAGAGAGAGAGGGAGAGAGGGGGAGCCTTGAGAGAGAGAGGGAGAGAGAGGGGGAGCCTTGAGAGAGAGGGGGAGCCTTGAGAGAGAGGGGGAGCCTTGAGAGAGAGGGGGAGCCTTGAGAGAGAGGGGAGCCTTGAGAGAGAGGGGGAGCCTTGAGAGAGAGAGGGGAGAGCCTTGAGAGAGAGGGGAGCCTTGAGAGAGAGGAGAGCCTTGAGAGAGAGGGAGAGCCTTGAGAGAGAGGGAGAGCCTTGAGAGAGAGGGAGAGCCTTGAGAGAGAGGGAGAGCCTTGAGAGAGAGGGAGAGCCTTGAGAGAGGGGGAGCCTTGAGAGGGAGAGGGGAGCCTTGAGAGGGAGGGAGAGAGGGGGAGCCTTGAGAGGAGAGGAGAGAGGGGGAGCCTTGAGAGGGAGGGAGAGAGGGGGAGCCTTGAGAGGGAGGGAGAGAGGGGGAGCCTTGAGAGAGAGGGGGAGCCTTGAGAGGGAGGGGAGCCTTGAGAGGGAGGGAGAGAGGGGGAGCCTTGAGAGGGAGGAGAGAGGGGGAGCCTTGAGAGAGAGGGAGAGAGGGGAGCCTTGAGAGAGGGGGAGCCTTGAGAGGGGGGGAGCCTTGAGAGAGAGGGGGAGCCTTGAGAGAGGGGGAGCCTTGAGAGAGAGGGAGAGGGAGCCTTGAGAGAGAGAGGGGGAGCCTTGAGGGGGAGCCTTGGGAGAGAGGGGGAGCCTTGAGAGGGAGGGAGAGAGGGGAGCCTTGAGAGAGAGGGAGAGAGGGGAGCCTTGAGAGAGAGAGGGGGAGGAGAGAGGGGGAGCCTTGAGAGAGAGGGAGAGGGGGAGCCTTGAGAGGAGAGCCTTGAGAGAGGGGAGCCTTGAGAGAGGGGGAGCCTTGAGAGAGGGGGAGCCTTGAGAGAGAGGGGGGGAGCCTTGAGAGAGAGGGGAGCCTTGAGAGAGGGGGAGCCTTGAGAGAGGGGAGCCTTGAGAGAGGGGGAGCCTTGAGAGAGAGGGGGAGCCTTGAGAGGGGGGAGAGGGGGAGCCTTGAGAGGGGGAGAGAGGGGGAGCCTTGAGAGGGAGAGAGAGGGGAGCCTTGAGAGGGATTGAGAGAGGAGAGAGAGGGGGAGCCTTGAGAGGGAGAGAGATTGGGAGCCTTGAGAGGGAGTTAGAGAGGGAGAGAGAGAGAGAGGGAGCCCTGAGAAGGAGAGAGATTGGGAGCCTTGGAAGGGAGAGAGAGGGGAGCCTTGAGAGAGGGGGGGAGAGAGAGGGGGGAGCCTTGAGAGTGGGGAGAGAGAGAGAGAGAGGGAGCCTTGGGAGAGAGAGAGAGAGGGGGAGCCATGAGAGAGGGGGAGCCTTGAGAGAGAGAGGGGGAGCCTTGAGAGAGAGGGGGAGCCTTGAGAGAGAGCCTTGAGAGAGAGAGGGGAGCCTTGAGAGAGAGAGAGAGAGAGAGGGAGCCTTGAGAGAGAGAGAGAGGGAGCCTTGAGAGAGAGGGAGCCTTGAGAGGGAGAGAGAGAGAGAGAGGGAGCCTTGGAGAGAGAGAGAGAGGGGGAGCCATGAGAGAGGGGGAGCCTTGAGAGAGAGAGAGGGGGAGCCTTGAGAGAGAGGGAGCCTTGAGAGAGAGAGAGAGAGGGGGAGCCTTGAGAGAGAGAGAGAGAGAGAGGGAGCCTTGAGAGAGAGAGAGAGGGAGCCTTGAGAGAGAGGGAGCCTTGAGAGAGAGAGAGAGAGAGAGAGGGGAGCCTTGAGAGAGAGGGAGCCTTGAGAGAGAGAGAGAGAGAGGGAGCCTTGAGAGAGAGAGAGAGAGAGAGAGAGAGGGGGAGCCTTGAGAGAGAGAGGGGGAGCCTTGAGAGAGAGAGGGAGAGAGAGGGAGCCTTGAGAGAGAGAGAGGGAGCCTTGAGAGAGAGAGAGAGGGAGCCTTGAGAGAGAGCGAGAGAGAGGGGGAGCCTTGAGAGAGAGCGAGAGAGAGGGAGCCTTGAGAGAGAGCGAGAGAGAGGGGAGCCTGAGAGAGGGGGAGCCTTGAGAGGGGAGCCTTGAGAGAGAAAGAGGGGATGGGGAGAGGAATAGATGGAGGGGGAGAGAGGAATAGAGGGAGGGGAGGGAGAGAGGAATAGGGGGAGAGGGAGAGAGGAAGGGGGACAGGAATAGAGAAATGGGGAGAGGATTAGGGGGAGGGAGGATATGGGGGAGGAATTGGGGAAGGGGGAATAGGGAATAGGGAGAGGGAGGGAGGAATAGCGAGAGTGAGTTAGAGAGGGAGAGATAGAGTGGAGGAGGAGGAGGTAGAGACTGAGGAGGAGGGAGAGTTTGGGAGAGGGAAGGAGAGAGAGCATGGAATAGGGAGAGGAAGAGGGAGGGAGGGAGTGCGAGGAAGAGGGAGGGAGGGAGGGAGTGCGAGGAAGAGGCATTCGTTACGAATGCCTCCCCATCGCTTGTGTGGAAAGGTAATTAATGTGACAGTGTTGTCTTCCCGTGTGTGTGTGTGTGTGTGTGTGTGTGTGTGTTGCTTAGCTTGTATGAAATAGTGTGATTTCATTTTTTAAGGGAACACGTTTCCTCCTTTTTTTCCATTTTATTTCTGTTAAGTGTCTTTCTGTCTGTGCATATGAATATTACACATTTCTTCAAGTGTGAACTTAAAATGTCCTACTGGGAACATGGTCGTCCATAGCCTAGCAACATGAAGCATCAAGACAGCTTGTCTCTGACTCAGCCAGAAGGAAAGCTCTTCACAATGTTCTGACAAATTGTTTGTACATCTTAAACAATGCAATATGGTCAAAGTAACCACCACCATGCCAATCCAACCAACTCCAGCAGATGGCCATTAAAACCACTAAGGGAAATCATGGATACAGGTAATTAGTAATATGGAGTGGCTGCTGTTTTGGATTTTCTGGAATCCAACATGCTGTTGCTTAAAAAAAATAATACGTAGATTTCTGCTCATGCGGGGTCCACGAGCCTCCCTCCTGCTTAGTGCTCACTTACTCGTGATGCTACCACTTGTACACAAACCAGCAGTCAATAGCGATGTAATGTTATTTTCCATCATTAACCATGTTTATGTGAGTAAAGTCACACCGTATTTAGAAAAAGATTAGCACAGCTGGGATGGAAACAGGTCATTTCGGTACAATTTTATAAATGCAGACGGATCATTTGTGCTTTCGATATAGTGGGATCCTTTTGTGTCTGTAAAATGTATAAGGCGAGATGGTGTGTGTGTGTGTCGTCCTCCCACTATGACTCAGGAAAGCATGCAGTTTATTAGGCTACAGGTGAAATACGTTATGATGGAAAGTGCACGGTGATCTTCATGCTCCTTTCCCATAAATATCGAGACTCTTATTCTGATGACGTGATTGATGCTTGACATAATACAAATATTATGGATAAAACGTATCCATAATAATCTCAGCATGTAGACTAGCCTACCCGCACTGTATCTGCCAGCTGTTGGATAAATTGCAGAGAGGCACATTTGCTATTTAACCAACATTTTGTGACCGTGGAGATCGGTCGAGTTGAAAATGCAATGGAAACACATTGAACTTTAGATGTATTTATTTGACCTCCTTTTTCTCCCCAATTTCGTGTGATTCAATTACGATCTTGTCTCATCGCTGCAACCTCCCAATGGGCTCGGGAGAGTCATGCGTCCTCTGAAACATGACCCCCCCCTAACTGCTCTTCTTAACAGCCGCCCACTTAACCCAGCTGCACCAATGTGTCTGAGGAAACACCGTTCAACTGACGAGGACACAACTGGGAGGATCTGAACTTTAGATTTATATTAGTTACATTAAAACTTAGTATGTAAAATATACTTTTATTTTTTATTTTTTTTCATATTCGCATAAATCTGTCAATTGGAAGAAACCTACAGTGGCAAGAAAAGGTATGTGATCCCTTTGGAAATACCTTGATTTCTGCATAAATTGGTCATCAAATTTGATCTGATCTTCATTTAGGTCACAACAATAGACAAACCCAGTCTGCTTAAAACTAATAACACACAGACAATTATACATTTTCATCTCTTTTTTGAACACACTGTAAACATTCACAGTGCAGGGTGGAAAAAGTATGTGAACCCTTGAATTTAATAAATGGTTGATCCTCCTTTGGCAGCAATAACCTCAACCAAACGTTTTCTGTAGCTGCTGATCAGACCTGTACAATGGTCAGGAGGAATTTTGGACCATTCCTCTTTACAAAACTGTTTCAATTCAGCAATATTCTTGGGATGTCTGGTGTGAACTGCTCTCTTGAGGTCATGCCACAGCATCTCAATCTGGTTGAGGTCAGGACTCTGACTGGGCCAGTCCAGAAGGTGTATTTTCTTCTGTTGAAGCCATTCTGTTGTTGATTTACTTCTGTGTTTTGGGTCGTTGTCCCGTTGCTTCATCCAACTTCTGTTGAGCTTCAATTGGCAGACAGATAGCCTATCATTCTCCTATGATGCTCCCTCCACCATACTTTACAGTTGAGATGAGGTTTTGATGTTGGTGTGCTGTGCCTTTTTTCCTCCACACATAGTGTTGTGTGTTCCTTCCAAACAACTCAACTGTAGTTTCATCTGTCAACAGAATATTTTGTTGAATATCCAGGTGCACTTTTGCAAACTTCAGATGTGCAGAAATGTGTTTTTTTTTTTTTTTGGACAGCAGTGGCTTCTTCCATAGTGTCCTCCCATGAACACCATTCTTGTTTAGTGTTTTACGTATCGTAGACTTGTCAACCGAGATGTTAGTATGTTCCAGAGATTTCTGTAAGTCTAAAGTTGACACTCCAGGATTCTTCTTAACCTCATTGATCATTCTGCATTGTGCTCTTGCAGTCATCTTTGCAGGATGGCCACTCCTAGGAAGAGTAGCAACAGTACTGAACTTTCTCCATTTATAAACAATGTGTCTTACCGTGGACTGATAAACATCAAGGCTTTTAGAGATAATTTTGTAACCCTTTCCAGCTTCATGCATTCTTAATTTTGGGTCTACTGAGATCTCTTTTCTTCGAGTCATGGTTCACATCAGGCAATGCTTCTTATGAATAGCAAACTCAACTCACATTTTTTTTTTATAGAGCAAGGCAGCTCTAACCAACATCTCCGATCTTGTCTCACTGATTGGACTCCAGGTTAGCCTATGGGTTTACATACTTTTTCCAACCTACACTGTAAATGATGTATTCAATATAGACAAGAAAAATAAAATAATTTGTATTAGTAATTTATATATTTGTCTATTGTTGTGACCTAGATGAAGATCAGATGAAATTTGATGACTAATTTATTCAGACATCCAGGTAATTCCAAAGGGTTCGCATGCTTTTTCTTGCCACTGTCGCTACTGCAAACATTGGCTAAACAGGAGGCTGACAGCTGGCTGTATTGTGGCATAACTATAAAGATTACATCACACAAAACCCAAATTGTTTTTCCCCAATACAATGTGTAGATTGTGTCTTGTTTGTGCTACCGCAATATCTGTTACAACAGATGAGAAGGTTGTATCCTTCATATATATCTTTGGAACGTTTGCCAACAAAAAGCTGCGACTTGAACGATGTAAATTATACTGGACAGGCAAACTCAGCCCAGTACTAAACTGTAAACCAATGAAAATGTGTACTGTCTCCGCTGATCATTGTCTGCAATCACATTCTCCATATCTAAGTACTAAACGCAGCTGGTGACCGCTCAAAGCAAATGTATTTATACAGCCCTTCTGACATCAGCTGATATCTCAAAGTGCTGTACAGAAACCCAGCCTAAAACCCCAAACAGCAAGCAATGCAGGTGTAGAAGCTCGAGATCTCCGTCCGACAAACTGCTTTCAGGTAAAGTTTTACATTTATTTGTAATCAACTATTTAGTTATAGAAACGTGATACCGTCGACGCAAGCTGTAAAATGACTCCCAACAGAATGCAGCAGCCTTAGTAATGTAGCTAGCTTGCTAGTTAGCGAACTAGTTACAACAAGTAGATATGTTGCTAGCTAGCAGGAGCAGATGGCTTTAATCACTAGCTTGCATGTCATTCCTGGACCAGGAGGGTTTTAGTTATCAGGTTATTCCAATTAATTTACAACTACAAACATCTATCTATAGGACAAGTAGTGTAAAGGAAATATATTCATCAAGGAAGGATTCACTGAGTTTAAATTAAACTGACAAATAAGAAAGGCCACAATATCCCTGTCAATAGTTTGGCTGTCAGGATGTTCATTTTCTAGCACAAGCTACATTCCTTTGCGGTGATTAATTTATTCATTCTTGTCTCTCCCTTTTTGTCTCGTGATCTTTTCAGTTCTCCTTTGTCCTGCTCCCAGAGATCAACCTTCATGGGGCGGCAGGTAGCCTAGTTCTTAGTGTTGGGCCAGTAACCAAAAGGTTGTTAAATCGAATCCCCGAGCTGACAAGGTAAAAATCTGCCGTTCTGCCCCGGAACAAGGCAGTTAACCCACTGTTCCTAGGCCATCATTGTAAATAAGAATTTGTTCTTAACTGACTTGCCTAGTTAAATAAAGGTCAAATAAAAACCAAGTGCAATTCAACAAGCGTGAGCTGATTCACTCCCCTGTGAGGAGAACCATCCTACTGCAGTTTGGACTAGCCCTGCTGTGTCTATTTAGACATTGGGACCACATGCTGTATGTCTTTGCCTGTTGTCTTTTCTTTGTGGGTTTTGTCTTACAGTCTAGTGCATTTTAAAGTTGAAGAACACCAACTACAGATACATGTGCTTGTTTGAGCAAGCACATGTATACTGAACAAAAATATAAATGCAACAATTTCAACGAGCTTAGTTCATATAAGGATATCGGTCAATTAAAAAAAATAATAATAATAAGTCATTAGGACTGACTATGGATTTCACATGAATGGACAGGGGCACAGCCATGGGTGAACCTGGGAGGACATAGGCCCACCAACTTGGGAGCCAGGCCAATCAGAATAAGTTTTTCCCCACAAAAGGGCTTTCTTACAATCAGAAATACTCCTCAGTTTCATAAGCTGTCTGGGTGGCTATTCTCATACAATCTAGCAGGTGAAGAAGCTGGACATGGAGGTCCTGGGCTGGTGTGGTTACATGAGGTCTGCGGTTATGAGGCCTGTTGGATGTACTACCAAATTCTCTAAATTGGCGGTGGCTTGTGGTAGAGAAATTAACATAAATTTCTCTGGCAACACCTCTGGTGGACATTCCTGCAGTTGGCCAATTGCACACTCCCTCAACTTGACAGATCTGTGGCATTGTGTTGTGACCAAACTGCACATTTTAGAGTGGCCTTTTATTGTCCCCAGCACAAGGTGCACCTGTCTAATGATCATGCTGTTTAATCAGCTTCTTGATATGCCACACTTGTGGGGAGAAATGCTCACAACTGCATATGGAAAATATTTGTTTTATTTCATGTTTGCATATTGCGTATTTTTGTTCAGTATAGAATCAATTTAACAGGTGACAGATTATTATACTATTGGAACCAACATTATTTTCCAATAGCTTGGTTCTGTTCAGAACTATTATTTTTTTCATTCCGTTCCACTGTTCCGACCAGCAAAGTAAAGTTCTGAACCAGTTTAAACCGCCCAAAAGTACCGGTTTATATCGTTCCTTTCTGTTCCTTTTTAAACCTCATCTTTTTTCTTTTTTTTTTAAACATTAAATTACTTAACCAACCAGAAAGCTATGGAGTGGATAAGCAATTTAATCTGTATAGGAAAGTCATTAAGACCAAATTGTATTTTGCCTTAACTGCATGGTTTAATCATAATGAAAGACACACTGTGCTGCCAGTCACTATGGACAGACCAGTGTAGGAGCGTGAGATGCAACGGTCATTTTGCGGGTGTGGAGAGAGACAGAGTGTGACGGAAGCTTGCCTTGAAGCGCTGGATATCGTATGACATGGATCATCAGAATAAGGCCCACCAAATTATACAGTTAATTTGGAATTGTCATCAGACCCCTTGACTAAACACTATGTTACGTTACAGCCTTAAAATGTATTAAATAAAATAATCCTCAATCTACACACAATACCCCATAATGACAAAGTGAAAACAGTTTTTTTTTGCACATTTTTATAAAGAATTCAACATTATTTTCAGACCCTTTGCTATGAGACTTGAAATTGAGCTCCGATGCATCCTGTTTCCATTGATCAACCTTGATGTTTGATCAACCTGGATTGGAGTCCTCCTGTGGTAATTCAATTAATTGGAAATGATTTGGAAAGGCACACACCTGTCTATATAAGGTCCCACAGTTTACAATGCATGTCAGAGCAAAGCCATGAGGTTGAATGAATTGTCTGTAGAGCTCTGAGACAGGATTGTGTTGGGGCACAGATCTGGGGAAGTGTACCAAAAAATGTCTGCAGCATTGAAGGTCCCCAAGAACGCAGTGGCCTCCATCATTCTTAAATGGAAGAAGTTTGAAACCACAAAGACTCTTCCTAGAGCTGGCACCCGGCCAAACTAATCAATCGGGGGAGAAGGGCATTGGTCAGGGAGGTGACCAAAAACCCGATGGTCACTCTGTCAGAGATCCTCTGTGGAGATGGTTGAGCCTTCCAGAAGGACAACCATCTCTGCAGCACCACCAATCAGGCCTTTATGGTAGAGTGGCCAGACGGAAGCCACTCCTCAGTAAAAGTCAGATGACAGGCACCTAAAGGACTCTCAGGTCTGATGAAACCAAGATTGAACTTTTTGGCCTGAATGCCAAGCGTCACGTCTGGAAGAAACCTGGCACCATCCCTACGGTGAAGCATGGTGGTGGCAGCATCATGCTATGGGGAAGTTTTTCAGCGGCAGGGACTGGGAGACTAGTCCGGCTTGAAGGAAAGATGAACGGAGCAAAGTGCAGAGAGATCCTTGATGAAAACCTGCTCCAGAGTGCTCAGGACCTTTGACTGGGGAGAAGGTTCACCTTCCAACAGGACAACGACCCTAAGCACACAGCCAAGACAACGCAGGAGTGGCTTCGGGTCAAGCCTCTGAATGACCTTGTGTCCCAGCCAGAGCCCAGACTTGAACCCAATTGAACATCTCTGGAGAGACCTGAAAATAGCTGTGCAGTGACCCCCCCCATCCAACCTGACAGAGCTTGAGAGGATCTGCAGAGAAGGATGTGAGAAACTCCCCAAATACAGGTGTGCCAAGCTTGTAGCGTCATACCTACCCAATAAGACTCGGCTGTATTCACTGCCAAAGGTGTTTAGAAAATTGCACTGAGTAAATGTTCTGAATACTTACATAAATGTAATATGTCCTTTTTTAAAATTCAAATAATGTGCAAAAATGTCTTAGTTTTTTTTGTTATGGGATAGTGTGTGTAGATTGAGGGGAAACAAATGTCATATTTAGATCAAAGCTGTAACGCAAAGAAAAAGTGAAGGGGTTTGAATACTTTCCAAATTAACTGTGTGTGTGTGTGATGGGATGTATAGACATTTTAACGAAGTGTGGATAGAATACATTAAATTAATAACATAGGCTCTGTCATGAGTGTCCTGTGAGGATCACAATGGGTCAGATAAGCTTGGCAATGGCTGACAATAACCAGACCCTCTCCCACCCGCAAAGGGGGAGGAGAGAACTGCCGGGTTGACGGCTCACACTCGGTTGTAAATTAAGCCGGAGAGGGCTCTCTTGCTTTTTAGTATCAATTTACAGACACTTTTGCCCGCCCAATACTCTTAACGTCCACAAGTGGATAATGGAACAGTAATTATAACATGGGGAATGTGGCTAATGGTCAGTGTTGAGATGTAGAAAACGAATGTCATATTGTTTTTCATTTTGTGATGCTATTAAAAACTGTACCAAATACTGTAACTAGTAAAGGATACCCCCTTTATCTGTCAAGTTTCCATCCAATACAAATTATATGGAAAATGATGAAAGTATCATATCCTTTGCACATTAACTTCTTTACGGCTAGGGCACCCATCAACAACATTCCGCTGAAAAGGCAGCGTGCGAAATTCAAAAATATTTTTTTCAAAAATATGTAACTTTCACACATTAACAAGTACAATACACCAAATGAAAGAAACTTCTTGTTAATCTACCCATCGTGTCGGATTTCAAAAAGGCTTTACAGCGAAAGCACAACATATGATTATGTTAGGTCAGAGCCAAGTCACAAAAACACACACAGCCTTTTTTCCAGCCAAAGAGATGAGTCACAAAAAGCAGAAATATAGATAAAATTAATCACTAACCTTTGATCTTCATCAGATGACACTCGTAGGACATCATGTTACACCATACATGTATGTTTTGTTCCATAAAGTGCATATTTATATCCAAAAATCTCATTTTACATTGGCGTGTTACGTTCAGTAATCTTTTGCTTCCAAAACATCCACTGATTTTGCAGAGAGCCACGTCAAATTACAGAAATACTCATAATAAACATTGATAAAAGATACAAGTGTTAATCACAGAATTAAAGATATACTTCTCCTTAATGCAACCGCTGTGTCCGATTTAAAAAAAAATATATATATATATATATAAAAAAATCCTTGACGGAAAAAGCACACCATGCAATAATCTGAGTACGGCGCTTAGACGAAAAATCAAGCCAAACAGATAGCCGCCATGTTGAAGTCAGAAATGGCATTTATAAATATTCACTTACCTTTGATCTTCATCAGAATGCACTCCCAGGAATCCCAGTTCCACAATAAATGTTTGATTTTTTTCGATAAAGTTCATCTTTATGTCCAAATACCTTCTTGTTGTTAGCGCTTTCAGCCCAGTAATCCAAATTCATGACGTACGAGCAGACAGTCAAAAAGTTCCGTTACAGTCCGTAGAAACATGTCAAACGAAGTATAGAATCAATCTTTAGGATGATTTGAACGTAAAACCTCAATAATGTTCCAACCGGAGAATTCCTTTGTCTTCAGAAATGCAATGGAACTCAAGCTAACTCTCACGTGAACGTGCGTCACAAGCTCGTGGCACTCTGCCAGACCACTGACTCAGAGCCCTTATGAGCCCCCACTTTACAGTAGAAGCATCAAACAAGGTTCTAAAGACTGTTGACATCTAGTGGAAGCCTTAGAAAGTGCAATTTGACCCCATAGACACTGTTATCGATAGGCCAAGAGTTGAAAAACTACAAACCTCAGATTTCCCACTCCCTGGTTGGATTTTTCTCAGGGATTCACCTGCCATATGAGTTATTTTATACTCGGACATCATTCAAACAGTTTTTTTAGAAACTTCAGTGTTTTCTATCCAAATATACTAATAACATGAATATATTAGCAACTGGGACTGAGTAGCAGGCAGTTAACTCTGGGCACGCATTTCATCCAAATGTGAAAATGCTGCCCCTATCCCAAACAGGTTAACCACACCCGAGGGAGGTCAGAGAGCTCCTTTTTACCAAGAGTGCATAAAGGCTTGGAAGAGGAATCAACCTTTAGACCAGGAAATGTGAGGTGGAGCTACGTGTTTTAAATTGTTGAAACTCTGAACCTCAACACGAGGTGAAGAAATAAACTCACATCAAATTTTATTGGTCACATACACATGGTTAGCAGATGGTAATGCGAGTGTAGCGAAATGCTTGTTTGTCTAGTTACGACAGTGCAGTAATATCTAACATTCGTGACTACCTTATGCACACAAATGTAAAGAGATGAATAAGAATATGTACATACAGTGGCTTGCAAAAGTATTCATCCCCCTTGGCATTTTTCCTATTTTGTTGCCTTACAACCTGGAATTAAAATATATTTTTTTTGGGGGGGGGGGTTGTTGTTGTATCATTTGATTTACACAACATGCCTACCACTTTGAAAATGCTAAATATTTTTTATTGTGAAACAAATAAGACAAAGAAATAGAACTTGAGTGTGCATAACTATTCACCTCACCCCCCCAAAGTCAATACTTTGTAGGGCCACGTTTTGCAGCAATTACAGCTGCAAGTCTCTTTGGGTATGTCTCCTTAAGCTTGGCACATCTAGCCACTGGGATTTTTGTCCATTCTTCAAGGCAGAACTGCTCCAGCTCCATCAAGTTTGTTAGGTTCCACTTGTGTACAGCAATCTCTATGTCAAACCACAGATCCTCAATTGGCCCGTCAGAAAGTCCAGGACGGGGTCGAGACCCAGGGTCTCGAGCTTAATGACGAGTTTGGAGGGTACTATGATAAATGCTGAGCTGTAGCCAATGAACAGCATTCTTACATACAGTGCCTTGCGAAAGTATTCGGCCCCCTTGAACTTTGCGACCTTTTGCCACATTTCAGGCTTCAAACATAAAGATATAAAACAATTTTTTTGTGAAGAATCAACAAGTGGGACACAATCATGAAGTGGAACGACATTTATTGGATATTTCAAACTTTTTTAACAAATCAAAAACTGAAATTGGGCGTGCAAAATTATTCAGCCCCCTTAAGTTAATACTTTGTAGCGCCACCTTTTGCTGCGATTACAGCTGTAAGTCGCTTGGGGTATGTCTCTATCAGTTTTGCACATCGAGAGACTGACATTTTTTCCCATTCCTCCTCGCAAAACAGCTCGAGCTCAGTGAGGTTGGATGGAGAGCATTTGTGAACAGCAGTTTTCAGTTCTTTCCACAGATTCTCGATTGGATTCAGGTCTGGACTTTGACTTGGCCATTCTAACACCTGGATATGTTTATTTTTGAACCATTCCATTGTAGATTTTGCTTTATGTTTTGGATCATTGTCTTGTTGGAAGACAAATCTCCGTCCCAGTCTCAGGTCTTTTGCAGATTCCATCAGGTTCTTCCATTCTTCCAGAATGGTCCTGTATTTGGCTCCATCCATCTTCCCATCAATTTTAACCATCTTCCCTGTCCCTGCTGAAGAAAAGCAGGCCCAAACCATGATGCTGCCACCACCATGTTTGACAGTGGGGATGGTGTGTTCAGGGTGATGAGCTGTGTTGCTTTTACGCCAAACATAACGTTTTGCATTGTTGCCAAAAAGTTCAATTTTGGTTTCATCTGACCAGAGCACCTTCTTCCACATGTTTGGTGTGTCTCCCAGGTGGCTTGTGGCAAACTTTAAACAACACTTTTTATGGATATCTTTAAGAAATGGCTTTCTTCTTGCCACTCTTCCATAAAGGCCAGATTTGTGCAATATACGACTGATTGTTGTCCTATGGACAGAGTCTCCCACCTCAGCTGTAGATCTCTGCAGTTCATCCAGAGTGATCATGGGCCTCTTGGCTGCATCTCTGATCAGTCTTCTCCTTGTATGAGCTGAAAGTTTAGAGGGACTGCCAGGTCTTGGTAGATTTGCAGTGGTCTGATACTCCTTCCATTTCAATATTATCGCTTGCACAGTGCTCCTTGGGATGTTTAAAGCTTGGGAAATCTTTTTGTATCCAAATCTGGCTTTAAACTTCTTCACAACAGTATCTCGGACCTGCCTGGTGTGTTCCTTGTTCTTCATGATGCTCTCTGCGCTTTTAACGGACCTCTGAGACTATCACAGTGCAGGTGCATTTATACGGAGACTTGATTACACACAGGTGGATTGTATTTATCATCATTAGTCATTTAGGTCAACATTGGATCATTCAGAGATCCTCACTGAACTTCTGGAGAGAGTTTGCTGCACTGAAAGTAAAGGGGCTGAATAATTTTGCACGCCCAATTTTTCAGTTTTTGATTTGTTAAAGTTTGAAATATCCAATAAATGTTGTTCCACTTCATGATTGTGTCCCACTTGTTGTTGATTCTTCACAAAAAAATACAGTTTTATATCTTTATGTTTGAAGCCTGAAATGTGGCAAAATGTCGCAAAGTTCAAGGGGGCCGAATACTTTCGCAAGGCACTGTAGGTATTCCTCTTGTCCAGATGGGATTGTGCAGTGTGATGACGATTGTGTCATCTGTGGACCTATTGGGGCGGTAAGTAAATTGGAGTGGGTCTAGGGTATCAGGTAGGGTGGAGGTGATATGGTCCTTGACTAGTCTCTCAAAGCACTTCATGATGACAGTGAGTGCTACGGGGCGATGGTCTTTTAGTTCAGTTACCTTGGCTTTCTTGGGAACAGCAACAGTGGTGGCCCTCTTGAAGCATCTGGGCACAGCAGACTGGGATAAGGATTGATTGAATATGTCCGTAAACACACCAGCCAGCTGGTCTGCGCATTCTCTGAGGACGCGGCTTGGGATACCGTCTGAGCCTGCAGCCTTACGAGGGTTAACACGTTTAAATGTTTTACTCACGTTGGCAATGGTGAAGGAGAGCCCACAGTCTTTGATAGCGGTCCGTGTCAGTGGCACTCCTCAAAGCGAGCAAAGAAGTTGTTTTAATTTGTCTGGGAGAAAGACGTCGATGTCCGCGACAAGGCTGATTTTAAAACCTTTTTTTATCTGTGTTTTACTCTAGGCCCTGCCACATGCGTCTTGTTTGAGCCGTTGAATTGCGACTCTACTTTTGTTTCTATACTGACGTGTTGCTTATTTGATTGCATTGCGGAGGAAATAGCTACGCTGTTTGTATTCGGTCATGTTTCCAGTCTCCTTGCCATGATTGAAAGCGGTGGTTTGGGCTTTGTTTTGTGCGAATGCTGCCATCAATCCACGGTTTCTGGTTAGGGAAGGTTTTAATAGTCACAGTGGGTACAACATCACCGACGCACTTGCTGATAAACTCGCTCACCGAGCCAGCTTCAATGTTGTTGTCTGAGCTTACTCGGACATATCCCAGTCCACTTGATCGAAGCAATCTTGAAGCATGGAATCCGATTGGTCAGTTCATTTGTTGGTTAGACCTGAGCACGGGCATTTCCTGTTTTAGTTTCTGTCTATAGGCTGGAAACAACAAAATTAAGTTGTGGTCAGATTTGCCGAAGGGAGGGCGGGGGGGGCTTGTATGCATCGTGGAAGTCAGAGTAGCAATGGTCCAAAATGCTACCAGCTCATGTCGCGCATTCAATATGCTGATAGATTTTTAGGAAGCCTCGTTCTCAGATTAGCTGAGAATACCCAGCTACAATAAATACGGCCTTCCTTTAGACCAGAGAGACTTAAGAGCTGCAGCTCATGTCTATTGTGGTCCAAATCCTGAATACCAACACGAGGAGGAAGGAGCGAGAAGCTCATCTCAGACAATCACTGGTACAGCTGATTAGCTGTCTTAAGTCAGATATCGAGAAAAGCACATCTAAGTGAGACTACTACGCTCCTCACCAATGGGAACTGTGGATGTGGCTAGTTATCTTCCAGAGTGAACAACAGTCGAAGACGGGGAAGGGGAGACCCCTTTCGGACAATCAGAGCCATATAGGTGGAAGGCCAACAACCTTCCGAAGGAGGGCTGTTCCGACAGCGAAACGACGAATGAAGGCATTTCACACACACATACATTAATGATTTCTTATTCCAAACGGGTGGTGTTTCGTGTGCAAGGTATATGCTTAACCTTTCTTGCGCAGGCATTCCGCTAGCGACCCATCTCGACAACATCCGGTGAAATTAAAGAGAGCGAAATTCAAACTACAGAAATATAAATATTTAACATTCATGGAAATACATATGTTATACATCAAAATAAAGCTTAACTTCTTAATTCAGCCGCTCTGTCAGATTTCAAAAAGGCTTTACGGCGAAAGCACACCATGCGATTATCTGAGGACAGCGCCCCGCTTACAAAACCATAAAAACATTTTTCAACCAGGCAGGTGCGACACGAAAGTCAGAAATAGCAATATAATAAATACCTTACCTTTTGAAGATCTTTTGTTGGCACTCCAAAAGGTCCCAGTTACATCGCAAATGGTCCTTTTGTTCGATAAAGTCCTTCTTTATAGTCATAAACTCAGTTTAGCTGGCACGCTTCAGTCAATAATCGACCGATTTCCCTCCTTCAAAATGAATCCCAAACATTACCAATAAACTTATCCAAACAAGTCAAACAACGTTTATAATCAAACCTTAGGTACCCTAATACATAAATAAATGATCAAATTTAAGATGGAGAATAGTATGGTCATTACCGGAGATAACACAGAACGCACTTTCATGGAAACACTACAGACAAAATGGGAGCCACTTAGAAAAACTACAACTTCTAAATAATCTTTCAAAAAAACAGCCTGAAACTCTTTCTAAAGACTGTTGACATCTAGTGGAAGGCCTAGGAACTGCAATCTGGGAGGTTTTTGCCTTATAATAAAATTGAAAACAGTGATAGGCTGAACATTTTTTTTGGGGGTGGGGATGGTTTGTCCTCTGGGTTTCGCCTGCCATAATAGTTATGTTATACTCACAGACATTATTTGAACAGTTTTAGAAACTTTAGTGTTTTCTATCCAAATCTACCAATTCTATGCATATCCTAGGCCTGAGTAACAGGCAGTTTACTTTGGGCACACTTTTCATCCGTACGTCAAAATACTGCCCCCTAGCCCTAAGAGGTTACTATGATGACAGTCCTAGAATGTATCCATGAGAAGTGTCATTTTCTCTCTCTCTCTCTCCTCCCCACCCCTCATCTATGTTGTAACAAGCAGTCATATCTTGTCAGTTCACTAGGGATTTTTGTCTCGTAAGTGTGTGTATATTCTGTGTTGGCTAGTAAATCAATTATTAAACCAATTTGTATATTACTGAAAAATGTGCAAGGCTGAGGTTTCTTCAGATCCAGGAAGGCTACGATCGTTCAGAATGAGTATTTGATAAGAGGTAATGATTAATACGTCGACTGTTTATCGATGTTCTTGGTAAAGACCTTTCTAGATTTAATTTGGGAGATTGTAACTCTCTAAACAACTTCTTCCGTGGTGCCCCAAATCCTAATTAGTTAATTGTACATTATTAATTTAATCGGGTAACAATTAAACAGTTCAGGGATGCAAACTAGTCAAAATAGGTGACCTACGTGATCCGTGTAGATCTAATGAGAAAAGTTTAGGCGGGGTGGGGTGGGGGGCTTTGGATCAACACTGGCTGTAAGCGAACGAGTGATGCTCGTTTGGAGCAATACTGGCTGAATCCAAGGCACAGTCAGTTGTTCATGTAACAACAGAATGCAGCATGTGACTGAAGAGAGACGAGACAACCAATTTGCTAGTTATAGCATCAATGCACGTTCTGGAAAGACAGCGAGTGCAAAAGCAGTTTGCCAGTTACAGCAGCGCATCCCCTGAACAATAACAAAGAGGTAGGTGAGAAGCCTGACCATGGAGACGGGGGTGAGAAGGTGATGAAGCGTACTTCATGAGCTGGAACCAAAAAACAACTGTCATTTGGAAAGTTTAAAGTGAGGGAGAAAGTGTGGTGGAACAAGTATTGTTAACATTAAGTATCTTGCTCGCTGGGTCTAATTCTCCATTAGCTAGCCAGAGAAATATTGAGCAACATTAGCCAACTTAATTGATCAAATAATTGTGTTTCTGGTGTGAAGATTAGCTGGCTAATAAATTAAAACAAATTAAAAATGCTAGCTAACGTTATATCATCAGATGAGCTAATGTTAGAAACCTAATGTTAGTTTCTTACTGGACCCTGGCAATCTGTGTGAAATGTTAGTAGTTAGTTCGATAGCTAGTGAACTAGTTGTCTGAACTAATGTTTTCCCTCCACAGTATGTGGTTAATTTTCAAAATGAGAGAATTAGGTGAAAATGAGGCGTTGCTTGTTAAACAAGTGAATTCAGGGATCAAGTGTAGTTTGGCCTGGCTTAAGCTGGATGCCACTATAGAGGTGAAAGGAACGCCACACACTTTCTCAATACACACAGTGGGTAAAAAGGGGTTTGCCAGGTGTGCTCTCTGCTTGAAAGAGAGAAATTATTCCAACAAATGGTATCATACTCTGCTTGCACATTGTAGAACAGATGCCTACAGGCAGAAAGTGTCCAATGTAACAATGTGCAGTGTAGCCCAAAGATATTGCTTTTGTTGTGTTGAACTTGACCGTAACACTTGTGAGTTTTTTTTTTTAGCTCGGTTAACCTCTCTAAACATCAGAATGCACTCGCAGGAATCCCAGTTCCATCATAAATGTTTGATTTGTTCGATAATGTCCATAATTTATGTCCAAATAGCCTCTTGTTAGGGCGTTTGGTAAACAAATCCAAACGTGCGTTCAGGTCCAGCCGAATGTTTGGACGAAAAGTTCAAAAAGTTATTACAGGTCGTAGAAACATGCCAAACTAAGTATAGATTCAATCTTTAGGATGTTTTTAACATAAATCTTCAATCATGTTCCAACCGGAGAATTCCATTGTCTGTACATAAGCAATGGAACGAGAGCTAACACTCTCGTGACCGCACGTCAAAGCCCAAGGCACTCTGCCAGACCACTGACTCAAACAGCCCTCCTTTATAGTAGAATCCTCAAACAAGTTTCTAAAGACCGTTGACATCTAGTGGAAGCCTTAGGAAGTGCAACATAACCAATATCCCACTGTATCTACAATAGGGGCTGAGTTTTAAAAAACTACAAGCCTCAGATTTCCCACTTCCTGGTTGGATTTTTCTCAGGTTTGAAAGAAACATACAGGAACTCAAATCCTTCTGTTCACCTGATTTAGAATTCCTCACAATCAAATGTAGACCGCATTATCTACCAAGAGAATTCTCTTCGATTATAATCACAGCCTTATATATACCCCCCCCAAGCAGACACATCGATGGCTCTGAACAAACTTTATTTAACTCTCTGCAAACTGGAAACCATTTATCCGGAGGCTGCATTCATTGTAGCTGGGGATTTTAACAAGGCTAATCTGAAAACAAGACTCCCTAAATTTTATCAGCATATCGATTACGCAACCAGGGGTGGAAAGACCTTGGATCATTGTTACTCTAACTTCCGCGACTCATATAAGGCCCTGCCCCGCCCCCCTTTCGGAAAAGCTGACCACGACTCCATTTAGTTGATCCCTGCCTACAGACAGAAACTAAAACAAGAGGCTCCCACGCTGAGGTCTGTCCAACGCTGGTCCGACCAAGCTGACTCCACACTCCAAGACTGCTTCCATCACGTGGAGTGGGATATGTTTCGTATTGCGTCAGATAACAATATTGACGAATACGCTGATTCGGTGTGCGAGTTCATTAGAACGTGCGTTGAAGATGTCGTTCCCATAGCAACGATTAAAACATTCCCTAACCAGAAACCGTGGATTGATGGCAGCATTCGCGTGAAACTGAAAGCGCGAACCACTGCTTTTAATCAGGGCAAGGTGTCTGGTAACATGACTGAATACAAACAGTGCAGCTATTCCCTCCGCAAGGCTATCAAACAAGCTAAGCGTCAGTACAGAGACAAAGTAGAATCTCAATTCAACGGCTCAGACACAAGAGGCATGTGGCAGGGTCTACAGTCAATCACGGACTACAGGAAGAAATCCAGCCCAGTCAGGGACCAGGATGTCTTGCTCCCACGCAGACTAAATAACTTTTTTGCCCGCTTTGAGGACAATACAGTGCCACTGACACGGCCTGCAACGAAAACATGCGGTCTCTCCTTCACTGCAGCCGAGGTGAGTAAGACATTTAAACGTGTTAACCCTCGCAAGGCTGCAGGCCCAGACGGCATCCCCAGCCGCGCCCTCAGAGCATGCGCAGACCAGCTGGCCGGTGTGTTTACGGGCATATTCAATCAATCCCTATACCAGTCTGCTGTTCCCACATGCTTCAAGAGGGCCACCATTGTTCCTGTTCCCAAGAAAGCTAAGGTAACTGAGCTAAACGACTACCGCCCGTAGCACTCACTTCCGTCATCATGAAGTGCTTTGAGAGACTAGTCAAGGACCATATCACCTCCACCCTACCTGACACCCTAGACCCACTCCAATTTGCTTACCGCCCAAATAGGTCCACAGACGATGCAATCTCAACCACACTGCACACTGCCCTAACCCATCTGGACAAGAGGAATACCTATGTGAGAATGCTGTTCATCGACTACAGCTCGGCATTCAACACCATAGTACCCTCCAAGCTCGAGACCCTGGGTCTCAACCCCGCCCTGTGCAACTGGGTACTGGACTTCCTGACGGGCCGCCCCCAGGTGGTGAGAGGTAGGCAACAATATCTCCTCCCCGCTGATCCTCAACACTGGGGCCCCACAAGGGTGCGTTCTGAGCCCTCTCCTGTACTCCCTGTTCACCCACGACTGCGTGGCCACGCACGCCTCCAACTCAATCATCAAGGTTGCGGACGACACAACAGTGGTAGGCTTGATTACCAACAACGACGAGACTGCCTACAGGGAGGAGGTGAGGGCCCTCGGAGTGTGGTGTCAGGAAAATAACCTCACACTCAACGTCAACAAAACTAAGGAGATGATTGTGGACTTCAGGAAACAGCAGAGGGAACACCCCCCTATCCACATCGATGGAACAGTAGTGGAGAGGGTAGCAAGTTTTAAGTTCCTCGGCATACACATCACAGACAAACTGAATTGGTCCACTCACACAGACAGCATCGTGAAGAAGGCGCAGCAGCGCCTCTTCAACCTCAGGAGGCTGAAGAAATTCGGCTTGTCACCAAAAGCACTCACAAACTTCTACAGATGCACAATCGAGAGCATCCTGGCGGGCTGTATCACCGCCTGGTACGGCAACTGCTCCGCCCTCAACCGTAAGGCTCTTCAGAGGGTAGTGAGGTCTGCACAACGCATCACCGGGGGCAAACTACCTGCCCTCCAGGACACCTACACCACCCGATGTTACAGGAAGGCCATAAAGATCATCAAGGACATCAACCACCCGAGCCACTGCCTGTTCACCCCGCTATCATCCAGAAGGCGAGGTCAGTACAGGTGCATCAAAGCTGGGACCGAGAGACTGAAAAACAGCTTCTATCTCAAGGCCATCAGACTGTTAAACAGCCACCACTAACATTGAGTGGCTGCTGCCAACACAGACACTGGCACTGACTCAACTCCAGCCACTTTAATAATGGGAATTGATGGGAAATGATGTAAATATATCACTAGCCACTTTAAACAATGCTACCTTATATAATGTTACTTACCCTACATTATTCATCTCATATGCATACGTATATACTGTACTCTATATCATCGACTGCATCCTTATGTAATACATGTATCACTAGCCACTTTAACTATGCCACTTTGTTTACATTCTCATATGTATATACTGTACTCGATACCATCTACTGTATCTTGCCTATGCTGCTCTGTACCATCACTCATTCATATATCCTTATGTACATATTCTTTATCCCCTTACACTGTGTATAAGACAGTAGTTTTGGAATTGTTAGTTAGATTACTTGTTGGTTATTACTGCATTGTCGGAACTAGAAGCACAAGCATTTCGCTACACTCGCATTAACATCTGCTAACCATGTGTATGTGACAAATAAAATTTGATTTGATGATTTGATTTGATTGTAACATACAGTGGTGAGAATTCTATTGTCCCTGTCATGAGCCCAGGCTTTTGCCATAGATGGTAGAGTTCTTGTATCTGGACCACACAAGCTATAGATTGCATTCTGCTAAGGCACTTAGCACATTGGTGACCGTTTCGATGCACCGATGGGGGGGGGCACACAAAATGCTCTTAGAGAGAAGGGGAAATACTGAAGTTTAGAGGCCCAAGCGTTTGTCGTAGATGGTACTGCTCTCTTTTCTGGACTGTAAGATTGTGCCCTCCATGGCACTTGATGTACATTGATTGGTAGGCTACACTGTATTTAGATACTTCCAATACGGCCTGAGACACTTGTAGAAAATTTAGACTGCCTGAGAAACCTTTGCTATTTGTTGCCGTTCTCAAATTGTTAAACACTATTTGTGGTGATCTTGTTTAAATGTATTTGCAGGAAACATGCATTATGGAAAATATGTCTCACTTGGTCATAGTTAGTAGAATAATGAATGGATTGGCAAGATTTTGCCACTGTCAACTTTTAGAAAGTTAGTAGGAAAGTTAATAATCTAAACAACCAAAATATACTCGCATTCACTGAACTTTTAGTGTTTAAAACTCAAACATTTATTTCCCAACTGCTTTTTCTATAATCTTACAGGCTCTTTATCATTCTCCATACTTTATATTCCAACACATCCAACATGATGCATATTAACCAACTCAGTGGCCCTGTGGTTAGTGTCCGCCCCCGAGATTGGAAGGTTGTGAGTTCCATCCCTGGCCAAGTCATACCAAAGACTGTAAAAATGAGACCTGGAGCGTCTCCGCTTGGCACTTAACATTGAGGAGCTAGATTGGGGGTAAGGCCCTCCGGTCTGTCCTGTCTCGGGGGTGTACTTGTACATCAAGCTGTCTCACGCTACAGAATCAGGAGTTTGGCTCCTGCTTATGAACTGTTCCGGCTCACACAAGCCGAGGCTCGCGCCAGGCTACTGACTTTCTGTACACCATGGTATTGGGCAGCTCCATATGGCAAACTCTGGTTATCTTATTGCAGAGCGCACTCACTGTACAACTGTTTTTAGAGAAGATTGTATTGCAAGGTTTGCCATATGTGTTGGCTAATATGTATATGCAGCTGTCATACACATCTGACACACATGACACTCTACATGCTTTTATTTGGGTTTCTGCAAATTATATGATTGAATGTTTCTTTAAACCTGCTGCTAGTTACTTGAAATGAGAGATCCATGCCAAAACATGATTCAAAATTAAATTTGAGAGAGTGCGAATGAAACACTAGCTTCTTGAGCAGGCACATTAATGTTTACATTATTAGCTGGTTATGCTAGTCAACTGTGACGTTGGCTAGCTTTCAATACATTGGCTAAATGGTCAGGCGATTTACCTCTTCATATGATAAAGACTATTCGTATTGCATTCTACATTTTAAGTGCACTCACAGATATTTATCTTCAGTCTTTCAGAGCTAGCGTTAATTCCTCTTAATAAACTGACAGCGGATCTGAGGCTGTGTTTACATCATAGATAGAAGCATACAGCGTTGAGAAACACATTTTTCAGAAAAGATTTGCAAGAATTTAAGCTGCCACCAGATTTTACAATAATCTGAAGAATTTTTCATTGCCGTATAGAGAAAATCAGCTCCTCGACGTAGATCGATCAACTTGACTGTTTTCGGCGTCGGCCCACCACCTATAATGACTGAACTTTGAAAGCATTTCATTAGGGCCCTTCTGAGAGGTTTGCTCTTAACAGCGACAAACGTGATCATTGTGATCGTGTTGTCTTCACCGTTCAATTTGTCTTATTATTATGAGCTTCTAGCATGTTAACGTTTCAGTCAGACGATGTAACGTTATACTGTCAACTTTAGATTTTTTTATAAAAAGTTTGAACTGTCAACTGACCTCAGCCAGTCACTGTCTCCAAAAGACACCCACGATTGTCTTACACTTTTTAGACTCTGCTCAAAAACCCACAGATGTCTTTCTTGGATAATTTATTGAAACAAACTAAATGGGAACAGCATTCAGTTTTGGCCTCCTAAACCACTCTCCAACCAGCATAGTAGCCAAGAGTTGATTTTGTAGTCAATATTCACTGGATTTAGGAGTCCCCTTTGTTCAGAAGCAGAAGGTCGTTTGAACAAGCTTAGTAGCCAAGAGTTACCTCAAAACCCTGATCAGAACTTCTTCTTTAATGAGGAAATGTGGAGTAAAAACACCCTCTCCTCTCTTTTCCCTTCCAACAGACAGACCGTAATCAGCCCCTCTTGCCTGCTCTGCTCTCACCTGCCCTTTAATCCAGACAATGCCAAACCCCAGCGACGCAGGGCTGCTTAGGCTAACAAGCACCGGCGAATGCTAGCTTATGTATGGACAGAAATATTTTATCGTAGTCTGCTGTCCGAGATCAGCTTCCTGCATTATTCAGACACCCAATCTGATTTTGTGTGTGTGGAGGGAATCAAAGAAGCATGTCATTTTAAGGGTTTTTGTTTTGCGGGGAGGTTGGCGAGGGTCGTCCTGGCCCTTTGTAGACTTTTTGCAGATGTTATGAGAGTGAGGGGTAAGCCCTACCATACCCATGCATCCCCCCTTAATGTATGCCTGCCACCAACCACGGCAACTCAGGAATTCCACACTAACATTGGATGAGTGCCACGGTATAGCAAAATCTGACACACACTGTACTGTGGTCCTTACCCTAATGGTAAACCACCTCTTTTCATTCAGCAGCAAACCCCAACAACTATTAACATTTAACCAATTTAATCTTAGTTGAAAATTGCAAAATAGGGCCGGGTTAAACATGAAACGAGAAGTTAATCCCTGGCCTCCTGCGCTAGTTAGTAATGAGAGTTCCATTGCATCCTCTGCCTCCCTCTTTCCCTCCCCCTCCTCACCTTGCCTGCCTGCTATTGATTGGCTGGGAATTGACATGTGCGATGTACACGCCTGCCATTTTATAGGATTTTTATAATGCTGTTTGGACTGCAAATGAAAGTGGGCGCTAGGGCGAGACGGACATCTTTAATGAGAGAAGAGCGGAACAACCTGAGGAAGTTGTGAGAAAAGGGGAGGGAGCAAAGAGTGGATAGACTAACTGCAGATCTTGGAGAGTAGAACCCAGGAATGTATAGGCTTGATATGTCTGTAGAATGTAGTGACGAGTCTGATATGAAGGGTAGCAACTTTGAGTAGCATGTTTTTCTAATGTGAAATGTATTAATTTATTTCTGTGTGACTTATCTGTGTGAATATGTAGTCAAGCAGATTCATAAAGAGCCCCCTTGAGTGATATTAATACCTACAGGCCATTTGCAACTGAACCTTGCGTAAAACAACGAAGGCCTTTGGTATACATGCCCCCTCCAAACCATTAGCATTCTCCCCACCCGGCCTGTTCTCTACCCTTCTCCCTCTCTCACTTCCCCCTCACAACCTTTGAATTCCCCCTTTCTCAAACTGTACCCCCACCCCATCACCCCCTGTACCTTGTTATAGATTGTGACCGCCGGTAAGTGATGCATTATTCATTACGGAAATGTCGTCCGTTGATGGATGGCTGTTTGAGAGGCCTGTCCGTTAAATAAATCCACAAATGAAAATGCAAATTCTCACATTTCAAGAGGGAGCCCTGCCAAAGTTTCACCCTGACACTCCCTCCCTGCACTCTGTATTTCTCTCACTCACTCTCACACATTCTCTCACACACTGTCACTCTTCTCCCCACTAACTGCTATTGACAGTCAAAAGGAGACCAAATGAAGAAGACGGATTTACTTAAGCTTCAATCTTGTTTTTCCCCCCAGCAGGTGTTATCCCCTATAGGTGTCCCCTTTTTGTTTTCCTACACACACACTTTTGTACAGATTAATTCAAAGTCCATAGATTTTAAGAAATGGATGGAAAACTACAATGATTGTTATTTCTTAAACGGCATCGGTTTGCATCTGCGCGCTTACAAGGTTCTGAGAGCCAATGGTTGGTTTACGGCGCTCGTTGGCATGTGCGTGGGTGGTCAGCGATGCTGGCTGCTGATACCCATCTGAGTCTTTTTCTGTGTAACAAAATATTTATAGTGATGCATTTTCTGTGTTTGAACTTTGTTGCTTTAAAACGAGCAGCGAATTATGTTAGCAACATCGATGGAGCGTGCTTTAAGAATTGATGTTTTGTATCTGGAATGCACTCGTCCAACTGTGTGTACACACTGAATAATTTATCAAGCAGCCAGACTGAAGGATTGAATCTCTATTAGCTTAATCTCTCGCTTTGGTTTATTTATTTCTTCCCTCATTCTTATTCTGGAAGAGAAGGCCCCTGTGCGCTCTCGATCTCTTTCTGTTGCACCTGTAACATCTCATGCCCTTCTGCTTGTCCACCCCAGGGCTTTATACATTTTACACTGGTTGTGTTACGCTTCAATGGACACTACAGAACAAAAACATTGAGTTAACAATTCATCCGTACATGGATATCCTTTCATATCTTCTGTTGAACAAATACGAGGTGCGCTACACATTTGCACTACAAGCTTTGTGCCACAGTCATGCTTTGGCCTTGTGCCTTGTCTAGTTCCTGTTAAGCAATAGGATGGCACAAGTGCTGGAGAGATTCAAGAAAGGACAATATTACATAGGTAATATTGCGATTTATGTTAGCAAGTAGACGTATCGTGCAGTAATCAAATGGGTTTTCATTCATTGACTCCTCTTCATCTGTGTTTTTGCTCTAGGCTGGACTCCTCATTGATTGAGTTGTTGGAGGTCTTCAGTCCCATCTCTCTGCCCGAGCGAAACAGCCCCTCCGCCTATCGAGGCAACCCTACCCGATGCCAGCCCCCCCCCAGTGTCCCCAAACCAGCCCGCCAAGCTCTCCTCTCCCACCCTGGCCCTTACCGGACCCCCCAACAGGACCTGGAGGAGAGCCAGATACTTGAAGAGATTTTCTTCATCTGCTGATTCAGGGGTCCGGAGGAAGTTACCCTGAGGGGGACAAAATTACAATTCTTAATAATTTACTTGATATTTACCATTGGCTCCTAAATTGAGGTCAGTGCCTTCTGTTTGTTTTGGTTTGAAAAGTCCTTATAAGACCATCATGATTTAGGTAATTGTACGATTGTATTTTTATAATGCAATTTTTTAAATATTAAATGTAAATAAATGTAAAGAATTTTGTGTAGTGGTCTCCACATTTTGTGACATGGTCAACGACAATGTAGCTAAATGCACTTTAATTCTTCTCATGTGGATTTCTTATCACTTCAACGTAAATGGTACAATTCTTGTGAATCTTCTTAGTTCGTGACCACCTTGGTCACATTATCTCAGAACTGAAGGATTACAAGAACTGGGTCATATTCATTATTTTTAATATGAAATGCAATACATTTTATAACGTTTGCTGCCTAATGAATACGACCCTGGTCGAGGCGCTGTTAGAATATGCAGTAAGTTTGAGTCACAACACGGTGTATTCTAGACTGTGCTTTATTATTGGGCTAAGCTGAGACGCATCATTCATTAAAATTACAAAATAGTCCAGGGATCAGAGAATGGTGCAGTCTGGAGAGATGAGGGCGGGAGCCTAAAGCGCACTAACCAATGAGAAGCCTACCTCATCAGACAAGGTAAAACGCTACACGCAACATTCAATTCCCCATCCCCTTCGTGTGCTGAAGTCTTCAGAATACTTTTGAATCCATTGAAGAAGTAGAATGTAGGAATAACCCCATGATAACAGCATTGAAGGTAGACCACATGATCGGAAATTGAGTAACTGAATATTTGATGAAATAGTGCAGTTTTTGATAGGTATTTTACCCTTGATAGAACTGAACACTTGTACAACATCAGAGCTCTATAGGATGTTACAAAAACAGATATGATAATTGAGACAAAATAAACAACATTTCTCTGATTAATACAGAACTCTTAACACTTCAGAATAAGGGACACATTGTATGTGGGATTTCTAAGTAATTATCACTAATCAGCTAATTATGGTTTCAAGTCCTACATTAGCAGCCATGTTTAGCAAGAGAGGGAATTCCTCTCATGGATAGACATATTTTAGCAACCTTGTCCTAAGGAGAAGTGGTAAATATTAACCTAATGTTTATCCCATGTTTCCAAGAGCTTAGATGGTCAACAACAGAGCAGTTATGAAACAGAATGACAAAACAGCGAAGGTGCATTCAAATTGTTGAACACAATCACAGCTAACAAGGTTTTTATTTTATTCTGGAAAGGTTTCATTTGTATTTTAATTTTGAAACATGAAATTACCATGTCATTGCAACCTATACGCTACCACATTTAGCTGAATTTGGAACTTGTATGTAGAAGTTCACAAAAAATACTGCAATTTGAATGCACTTTGTAGCTTTAATCATCTAGATAGATTGAACAGTTGAGGTGCATTTAAATATTAAGAGCGGGGAAGTGAAATGTAAAACAGTTCAGAAAACAGCAGCATAACGCTTTAAAAGAACAGTAGAGCTCTGATATTGAATAAAACAATCACAAATGGAAAAAAGAACAACAGATAAACCTCTGAGAAAACGTAACAAAACAAACTTGGCGAATATGAGCATAATCTCCATTTCTCAAAGAACTGTTGCAAGTTGTGATCCTGTAGACAATAAGTGGTCAACAATGTACCACAATGTAGGCCTATACATGAATATAAAAAACTATTTGGTCACATACCAACTCATAGAAAAATAATGCCATGAAATCATGCATATCATTTGTAAACAGAAGAAATAAATAAATAAATACATAAATAAATAAATGAAAGAAACCCAAAACACTTGTATAAAAAGGCCAATGCATGTCTATGCTCTAATTGAGTTCAATGCTCTCCCTGACTGTTTTCTGGTTAAATGCCTAGGTCAGGTCATACAGTTGTACCATATTCCTATGGACTCTTTTTTTATTTTTTTATTTTTTAAAACCTGGTTTCATTGATTATTATATGTTTTCGTTCATCTTTTTGAAGTAATTAAAGTTTTGTTTTATTCAGTCCTTGTAGATAGAAGTAAAAGTCCTATAAAATATGCAAACCTATGTACAGAGGAAAACAGAGCAACAAAAACATTTACAGTATATTCATTGGTTTATGTATATATTTATATATATTTATATTCAAACTTCTGCTCTGTTTCTCATTGTTTTTGAACTACTATGTTTTTTTTCTCAATTTATATGTAAACAGTTGCAGCTGAAAGTTATAGCATGTGAAATAGATGCTCAATTCCAGTCATTCCTCTCCCTCTGCCTTCATTCACTCAATTGGAAAGCATTGGGAAAGGTGTAAGACATTCACTAATAGCTCTATAGCCTATTTGAAAGGCTAAGGGAGTTTCCACCATATTGCTGACACCAATCCAGTACTCTCAGGCCTTGGAATGCAGGTTAAAGTAGGCAGAGAGAGGGGTGCAAGCAGGGAAATAAACCTAAACACGGAACAAAATGGAGAGCGAGGGATGAATTTCATTGGGAAAGTGTGACTGAGAGCGTGAGCTGAGTGAAAGGTGGCATTGGGAGAAGTTAAGGGGACTTTGAGCAGTTCTGAACCAGTTCCAACCGCCATTTTTGTATACAGAGAGCCTTGTGGATGGCGCAACATCAAATGCTGTGCACTCCGTGAAAGCTCTGGTTGTCCCGCTTCACATACTGCTCTCTGCTCTCATCTGAGATGCAGTATGTAAAATCTGACACCTGATTTGCATAGGGAGTGACACGTCACATTTTCTGGCCTATCCAAACAAAGGGTCGATTTCCTCTGGCTGTGAAACTCTCAGCTCCACTTACAATATGGTATATGAAACAGGGGAGCCTCGCGATTTACAGCAAAAGCATAATCATCTCGCTGTGGTATTCTCGGATTTAAGAGCTCTCAACATGAACAAATACAAAATTATTTTGTAGAATTGAAACAAGACCACTTTGTCTTGGGTCACAGCACGTTGTGCGTCTTTGTGCTTAAAGCTGAAGTTGTAACGATTTAACAGGCATTTCAATGGAGTCTCTGAGTCGTTCAGAGGACACTGGGCAGAAAATTGTTGTCAGTTATTTGAAATGGTGCCAGTTTTGTAGTCACGAAGTATGATCAGCTATAAGACAGGTGAATTATTATATTAAGTTGTTTATTATTTGATTGCTACCATATTTAGAAAGTATGGCATGCCCTATTCTCCCACTTTTATTGAATAGGACACATATTCTGTATGATTTTTTAAAATATATTTCTATCATATTTGTACTGTGTACTTGAGCTTGTGTCCTCAAGAGTGACAACACCTCAGCAATTTAAAACTACTTTTACCCGGAAAGGGTAAAAGAATAAGCATTACTATGTATTGTTCATGGCCCTCTCTTGATAAATAATTACTTTTGGATATGTCTATTTAGGCAGAAATCTAGATTTTTACATTACATTTAACTGGTTTGGGGAGACACATTGACGTGACTTAGAAGCCGAATCCGAACTTAAGCATAACCTTGAATTTCAAGTAAATCATAAATTGGTTGATGTCAATGGGAAATTTGTGCAACAAGAAACCGATCTCAAGATAGGGTGGACCTTTGATAAATAATGGGGAGAGTCATTTCAGAACTTTCCTTGACAAACCCAGAGAAAGAAGGGGGTGTAAAGGAGTGTTAATGACATCTTTAGGCCTGTTTGCATTGCGGTAGACTGGGTGAGACACAGACCTTGTAGCAGGGATGCAATTGAGGCTAAATCCAGGTAAACACAGTTTTGATATGATGCATAGCACATAGAAATAGATTGAATAGAACGGTCTCGGAACCTCTAACCCTAGCAATTTGACTGGTAAACTCATGGGTACATTCACAATGGCTGGCTGGTATTGGGATGCAATCATTTCCATAGTAATGTAGAATGTTAATTCAAATGATGTTAACTGATGTGGCTCATGCAATGGAATGTATTTCAGTTGAGTTAAATCAGCAAATCATACATATTTTAGCACATATTTTACTTCCGGCTTTGCTCCTACGTCTAAAATATACAGGTTAAGACCACGATGTCACATCTGGGACCAGTGCCGTTGCTAACTACCAGCGCCGTTGCTAACTACCAGTGCCGTTGCTAACTACCAGCGCCGTTGCTAACTACCAGTGCCATTTCTAACTGGTATAGCTGGTCCCATTGTTGCAAAGAGTTATGGTTTTTTAGAATCCCATAGAGGTTAACGTTTGTCATCTTCAACCTGGCTTTGCACTTATCGCCATAGCCGCCAGTCCACCCATTATGCCAACATTGACTTGAATGGGGATGTATGTTCTAGTCATTCTATTTCTATAGCATAGCAGTTATGCACCTAGTTCGCTAAATTAGCACTGTTAGCATTGCCGTTGGGAACAGCCTGGCGGTCTCGACCGGCGTTCAGTGTTTACCACCTTTTATTTAACATTACATCCCTGTCTGTTAGTAAAGGTTGGACGCAGGCACTAGGGGAATGGTCTGGTGAGGAACAGTTAGAGAGAGCTCCATACAACAATAGCTGAATTGGCGCTGGCTGTACACATTACAAAACACTTCCTGGTTCCTTTGTGTTTAGTAGTCAAACCACTTCCTAGGTCTGCAATGTGTTAACATGAAATTTCACCTATAAGTTATAACCATACAATACGCAATGTCAGACCAAAGCCAGTGGAACCAAGCCTCAAGGGTTCTTATACTTGCACAGCATTTCCAAGTGCTCCCTTTATTTCGGTACCTGTACTAGCAGAATATATAATACCCACTTTGATTTAAAATGTAATGACAAATACACATCACAATGAGTCTGTGACTGTCAGAGTACTTGATGCTAATTTCCATGTGTGAGAGGACCACGGTGAATCATCTGAAAGATTTGTTAGCTTTGACATGCTTTACTGCTAAAGCTCTATGGAGATGTGAAACGACATGATGGAATGCGACTGCAGTTTTGACATCATCGTAGCGCGTTGGCTGCTTGCAGTAATGTTTTGAAAGCACAGTGCTTGATGGCAGATTCTGCAGGTGACAAGGCACACCTTGTGTTGACAGCCCATACGCTACATGCACTTACTTACTGAATGCAATTAAGAGAGAGAAAAGGTCACGGTATTCATCCATTTTGGTTCAAATGTCAAAGAGAATGTTGTTTTTACGTGTTAAGTTTGTGTAGAGTGTACTTTGAAGCTGAAAAGTTATGTTTGGAATCAAGTCAAAGATCTTTGTCCTACCTCTAAAATTAATTTAGCCTGATTCTCTTTAAGCCTGCTACTGAGAAGTGGCTTTTTTTTGCATTTTTTAAAATGGTATGTACACGTACATACAGTGTATGTGAATCTTCACACATATATTCAGGAATATGTGTGTATCAGCATATATAGTTTATTAGAGAGAGGAATGCCTGCAGTTCTGGGAGCTGCCAGATTTGCGCCTCTTCCCAAGCAGAGCAGTTTTTCAAACTCCAGCTAAAATCTACAAAAAAATGACAGCTCATCATAGTCGATAGCTGTTCTATATACAGACACACATAAAATATGTGCATATACTGTAAATACATATATTGGTTTGATTAATATCTATTTATCCATATATACTGTATATATGTATATATATGAATACATTAGCTTGAATGCGTGTTATACATATACATATATATGTACTGCAAATATAAACAAGTTCATGTATTTCAAACATTTTTGATGTTCTTTTAACTATGAGGTTAGGATGTCAAGTTAGAAAAGGTAAGGCTGCAGTATGGAACAACCCTTCCCATGCACACTCCATCCCATCCCCCAAGAGAAAATGAGAAGAGGGGAAAAAAATAAACATTTTGAATAGTTAATTGTAAACTAGCGAAGTGAGCGACCCCATTGGTCATCTGAAATAGTGTTGCCTGTATTCAAAAAGCATAACAGCAATATATATGTATATATACATATATTGTATATATATTCTAAATGTACACATCTTTTAAATGCAACTCTTTAATCGATTAACAAAGATTAAAAGAGATGCAGTGGTCCGAGTATATTAATAGAGCTACAAGTCCTCAGCAATAAAAATGTTTGGTCTTTTGGTCCCTAAAACAACTAAGGAATGACAGGTAAGACTCCCTGGAGACCGTTGCTATGGCTCTCCTTGGCAACGGTATCCCCTGGAAACCGACAGGCACTCCAAGCTAAAGATGGCCATCCCGAATCAAAGTGAGTTTGGGTCATGAAATATCGCATTCCCTACAAAGTTCTCTCCTCCTAGTCCTGTAAAAGTGTTCTTTAAAAAGTTATTTCCCCATACCCAACAACTTTACATAGATATCTCCTATGGCATTCCCCCCATAAAGTATTTTTTAAAAGTTTGTTTAGTTCTTGGAACTCTTGGCATCCATACTTCCTCCATCTCTGTTCCGTGTTTTGTTTTTTTTCTTCTTCTTTTATAATACTTCCCTTGTGGTCCTGTAAGGTAGCTGTCATTCAGGCAGGTTTAGGGAGAGAGAAAGAGAGGAGGGGAGGCGATAAAGAGAGTAAGCGTCCTGGAGCTACCCAGGTTTGCATGAGTTCTCTCTGAGGTCCAAAAGGTACATCCAACAGAGGTGTCCATTACTTGGTCATTTAATTTGTTCATGTTCAGCCCAGTATATGATCCAGTTTCATACCAGCCTCAAATAATTCCTGTGGTCTTTCAGTTCAATGACGTTGTTCATTTAATCAACATGTGTTCCAGCTCAATAAAAACCTGGAAAGTAAGAATATGGTCCTTTATTCATTGCTAACAATAAAATCACCTTGATCTATTTGCCCTAGCAAAACATATTTTCACATAGTCAAATAAAATATATTCTTATTTGTGTGTGTGTGTGTGTATATATATATATATATATATATATATATATATGTATACACTGCTCAAAAAAATAAAGGGAACACTAAAATAACACATCCTAGATCTGAATGAATGAAATATTCTTGTTAAATACTTTTTTCTTGACATAGTTGAATGTGCTGACAACAAAATCACACAAAAATTGTCAATGGAAATCAAATTTATCAACCCATGGAGGTCTGGATTTGGAGTCACACTCAAAATTAAAGTGGAAAACCACACTATAGGCTGATCCAACTTTGATGTAATGTCCTTAAAACAAGTCAAAATGAGGCTCAGTATTGTGTGTGGCCTCCACGTGCCTGTATGACCTCCCTACAACACCTGGGCATGCTCCTGATGAGGTGGAGGATGGTCTCCTGAGGGATCTCCTCCCAGACCTGGACTAAAGCATCCGCCAACTCCTGGACAGTCTGTGGTGCAACATGGCGTTGGTGGATGGAGCGAGACATGATGTCCCAGATGTGCTCAATTGGATTCAGGTCTGGGGAACGGGCGGGCCAGTCCATAGCATCAATGCCTTCCTCTTGCAGGAACTGCTGACACACTCCAGCCACATGAGGTCTAGCATTGTCTTGCATTAGGAGGAACCCAGGGCCAACCGCACCAGCATATGGTCTCACAAGGGGTCTGAGGATCTCATCTCGGTACCTAATGGCAGTCAGGCTACCTCTGGCGAGCACATGGAGGGCTGTGCGGCCCCCCAAAGAAATGCCACCCAACACCATGACGGACGCACCGCCAAACCGGTCATGCTGGAGGATGTTGCAGGCAGCAGAACGTTCTCCACGGCGTCTCCAGACTCTGTCACGTGCTCAGTGTGAACCTGCTTTCATCTGTGAAGAGCACAGGGCGCCAGTGGCGAATTTGCCAATCTTGATGTTCTCTGGCAAATGCCAAACGTTCTGCACGGTGTTGGGCTGTAAGCACAACCCCCACCTGTGGACGTTGGGCCCTCATACCACCCTCATGGAGTCTGTTTCTGACCGTTTGAGCAGACACATGCACATTTGTGGCCTGCTGGAGGTCATTTTGCAGGCTCTGGCAGTGCTCCTCATTGCACAAAGGCGGAGGTAGTGGTCCTGCTGCTGGGTTGTTGCCCTCCTACGGCCTCCTCCACATCTCCTGATGTACTGGCCTGTCTCCTGGTAGCGCCTCCATGCTCTGGACACTACGCTGACAGACACAGCAAACCTTCTTGCCACAGCTCACATTGATGTCCCATCCTGGATGAGCTGCACTACCTGAGCCACTTGTGTGGGTTGTAGACTCCGTCTCATGCTACCACTAGAGTGAAAGCACCGCCAGCATTCAAAAGAGACCAAAACATCAACCAGGAAGCATAGGAACTGAGAAGTGGTCTGTGGTCCCCACCTGCAGAACCACTCCTTTATTGGGGGTGTCTTGCTAATTGCCTATAATTTCCACCTGTTGTCTATACCATTTGCACAACAGCATGTGAAATGTTTGTCAATCAGTGTTGCTTCCTAAGGGGACAGTTTGATTTCACAGAAGTGTGATTGACTTGGAGTTACATTGTGTTGTTTAAGTGTTCCCTTTATTTTTTTGAGCAGTGTATATTTATACATCAACAAATATAAATATATACACAAATGTAAATAAATACATTAAACTATATATATATATATATATATATATATATACAGAATATAAATGTGTGTTAAACATATTTTCTATAATTTAGGGGTCTAATTGCAGGTGACTCCTCTCACCTGTGTTGCCCTGTGTGCAGTGACTGCCATATCCCTCAGGGCAGGGGTGGCTGATAGGGGGAGGGGCTAGTAGGGGCGGTTGGCGTCCTTCGGCCTCTTGAGCTGCACCTTGAGTCTCTTCATGCCGATCTGAAAGCCGTTCATTGACTGGATGGCAGCATGGGCACTACCTGGGTTATCGAAGCTCACAAACCCTGGGGGATGGGCCGCACAAAGAGCAAGAGAGAAAGGGAGACGGAGAGAGAGAAAAATGGAAAGAGAGGAAGATGGAAATATCGTGGAAGAGAGAGAGAGGGGACGAGGTTAGGTAAGTGCAAGACCAAAGAGAGGACATGAGTGACAGTTGAAGTTTTATGAAAGGAAAGCGTGAGATGGAAGGAAAACAAGATACAGGCAAGGGTAAGGATGAGGGGAGGGATATGAGAAAAGTTACTTCAGATTTCAAGTCGGTGACAGACAGTTCAACATGATTCTTACATTTTCCCACATTTGCAACACACAAAGAATACACTGACTTAAATGAATACTTAATCATACTGTTATCTATAAAGCACATTTCCTGCCATAGCCATTCAGCTTATTACACTTTAAAAACATGCCTTAACACTTCACTTCAATTGCAGTTCTCTTATAATATTATCGCATGAACATCTTAACATATAATGCATGTTAAAGTTACTGTACATTAGACACAGTTTGACACATCAAATGCCCACATCAATAACAAGCCTAACGACATGCAATAGAAACACAACACCAGGTCACTCAAATCAAGGGAAGAAACCATAGAATTAGAACAGACCGAACAGATACCTCTCGTCAAAACGACACTTAAATATTTGTCGGACTCTCAATAACCCGAAATAACATCACCTAGAGGGTGCAAGAATAAATACCAATTGAATTCTGCCTCTGTTAAAAGGCCCATGAAAGTTATTCATAAATATTACTGTGTTATACCCAATTATACTATTTTGATTCCGGATATTGTAAATCTATGGTAAAGACTACTTCTCAATGAAAGATATGAACTAGTCCTATCATGATTATCACCATAGAGGGAGTGTTTATGGGTTAACACTTTACTAGTGCTCTGCATCCATATATATGTCATAAGCCTGTCATTAGCATATGACATCTGTTATAAGCAGTCATTATACGTCCTTTTATGCTGCAATACATTCCTGGTAGCTTTCAGTGATATGCCAATTAACCATGGCAGTTACACTTCCTATGGATACCTTCTTCATAATGCATTATAAAGCATTTTGCATATCTCATAAGGCTTTATATATATATATATAAATATATATATATATATATATATATATATATATATATATATATATATATGCCTATAATGCCTATAAAGCATTATGAAGAGGGTATTCATAGGAAGTGTTACGACCATGCTTATTTCTCAGCTAGCTGATGTACTAGTCTAAATTATTAGTGTCATGTATCATATTGTAGCAACCATTTGGCGACTTATTTTCAGATATCTTCTAAACTACCCACAAGCACTATTTCTCAACATCATATGGAGAATCTACTCTACGTTAGCAAGCTCGAGGTGGCTAATGTTAGCCACTAGCTATGCAGACTGAGTGTTGGCAGTGGTGAGCTACAATCCACCAATCACGAAGAGGTGTGGTGTAAACAACCAATCAGATTCCCCACATGTGGGGGATACCTGTTTTTTGTGAAATATGCTACGAGAGTTTTTCAACCTTGGTTTAGTACTAGTGTGCTACAGTAGCTGACTGACTGCTGTTGTGATAATTTCCATCTGCCTGGAACCTTCCTCCAATCTCCGTCTTAATCTTGACTCTTCCCTCGTCTCCTGTGCCCATTCCTGCCTCTGGATTATAGCCTCTGGAATCAATCTATTTTGGATTTACCACAATATATCCCCATTGGAAACGGCCTCTCCTTCTGAACCTCCTCTCTCCTTGACTCTTCTTTGGTAGCTAACTCAGCCATCAATCTGTAAGTCTCCGCTCTCTCTACTTTATATCTGCTGTCTTTTTTGATGTTGTGTTCTGTGGGTTTCCTGCCTGTTCTCGACTAGTTGGTGTTGTTATCTGTCTTACTACTCAGCGTTGTCGACCGTGGAGGTTGGCTAGCCAGGCTAGTTATCTGGCTAGGCTAGCTATGCAGGCTAAAATAACAACCTTTATCTGGCTGGCTTGCTGGCTAAAATAACTGCATTTACCGGTAACATTATTTGATAACTGGTTAGATGGGGGTATGTATTTAAAAACCTTGGTTTACTTTAATGTAGCTGTTAGCAAGGTGTTGATAGCAACTGGCTGACTCATGCAGTGCTAATGTAACGTTACCAGGCTGGTAGGGTTATTGTTAGCAGGCTAATTGGCTAGCAACCTGGTAAGCTGATTTGTAACAATTTATTCATAAAGTATTTGCTTGTAAGACGGCTGGATCCTCCATATTACGCCACACCACACAAAAACATTTTCCGGCATGACTTAGGTATTCTTCGGAATTCTGATCGGTTTATGTAGCTAATAACTGGAAAAATAGAAAAGTTAGGTGTAACTTTGCATTGGGACTTTTGATGTGTATACTAATGCAAATCCATTTGTTACATGTGGTTAAGTTTATGCTACCTACCCTTTGGTTCGGACCTCTTGGTGTAATAATTAAGCTGTTGACTTGATCCCCCCCCGAATTCACTACAATATGTTGTCATAACCTGACATAAAACATTATGACAACTTATAACATTGGATCTGTCATACTATTGAGAGTGAGGACCTCTTCATGATGCAGTTACAGGTGTTACCCACCGCGACATGCATTACATTTATCTGTAACAGAAGACCCACAAGGCACATTCACCCCCCATCCCACCCGCCAGGGCCCCCAATTTTCAAGCAACTCCGGAATTTACTATTTCTCTTTTCAATGTTTTCAAAAAAGGTTGCGTCTGCAGTAAAGAAAGTAATTAGTGAAAGAATAATAATAAGGATAATAATGAAGAATAAATCATCTTTACAGGTGTTTTATCATTTTTACCCACCAAAGCATTTACTTTGGTTTGTCGCCCGATCCACAAACACTTTGGAGGAGATGACATTACCGAAAGGCAGGAACATCTGCATCAGCTCGCCATCCCCAAACTCCTGAGGGAGGTGGTAGATGAACAGGTTACAGCCCTCCGGCCCTGCACATAGAGAGGAGAGGGGGTGGAGAGAGGAGGGGAGGGGAAGGGTGGGATGGGGGAAGAGAAATGAGTGGGAGAGTGGGAGGGTATGGGGAGAGATTGAGAGAGGGGTAGGAGGAGAGGGAAGGGGTAGAGAGGGAGAGAGCGAGAGATGAAAGGGGTGGGAACGAGGCGGAAGAACGGGACAGGGTGGGACAGGGAGAGTGGGGGAGAGAGAGTGTGTGTGGCGTGAAAGCAAAGGAGTGATACAGGTGGTGGTATAGAGGGGGAAGGCAAGAGAGAAACAAAAGGAAGGAAGAGTTTTCGGACCAACCAACATGATGAAGCAACTGAACTGATACACAACATCAGAATATACACAGAATATACACTGATACACAGAATATGTAGAACAATTTCTGATCTCAGATGATGGCCATGTCTCAAATGGCAACCCATTCCCTATACAGTGCACTACTTTTGACCAGGGCACTACTTTGTTCCATAGGGCTCTGGTCAAAAGTTGTGCACTGTGAAGGGAATAGCGTGACATTTGGGATGTATTTTTAATGCCCATACATTTCATCTACTCTCCACAGGGGGGAGCCAGAGTCCCAAGCCTGAGTCATCAAGCACACAGGTCAATGAGTTCTCCCTCCACGGGCTGATTCTAGCCAGTCTACCGGTGTGCTTCTCTGTCTCACTTGTTTTCTCTGGCTTTCTTCCAGGGCAAAAATGAACTGTTAAATGCAGTGGGTGGCTGTCCTATTGCCTCTGAATATAGAACACTGTCTATTTCCCAACGATTCTACATGTTGAATCACCACCAGCAGGTGATCTACTGCAGACGTCCGACATTCGAGTTATGGTATGTCCTTTCCTTGTGTCCTTTCCTAGGTGATGACTGCTCTTCACATCAGTGTGGATGAAGGAAAGAACACAAGGAAAGGAAGCTATTGAGGTGCACACCTCATATAAAATTGAGGCAGATTAGCATGGAAATGCAGGTATGTCAGGCAATGCTTATTAATGCACCATGAAAGACTGGTCATTTGCTAGCAATGTACGAGCCCGGAGACAAGCAAAACATACCAGCCACTTTAACACAGAATTCTATAAGATTGGTATAGGCCAGGGCTGGCGTATGTGTGTGTACGCCTCACCTTCTCTCTGTTGTTGTGGGATGATGGGAGGAGGCTGGGGAAAGGCCTGGCTGATCTGGCCATATGCAGCAGGGTAGGCTGCTAAGACACACACACAAGCAGATCAGATAACACTCAAAGGCTGGAGAGCGCGTGCACACACACCTACACCCACTCTCACTCTATGCACAGAAATATGTACACAAACACACACCAATTGATTAAATAACAGGCTCAGACACCTACATATCACATTATGTATGTACGCACGCATGCACGCACGGACGCACGCACACGCACACACACACACACATACCATGTGAAACTGACAGACCTGCATACTGCTGGACTCCTGTGTAAGCCTGCTGTAAGTGGTCTGCTGCAGTGGGACTCTGAGCTGTTGAGTCGGAGAGAGAGAGGAAGAGAGAGAGGCGGTGGAGAAAGCGAGAAATAGAGAGAGAGGACGAGAAGAGCAGGAAAAAAACAGTAAGGATGGGAAGAGGCAATAAAAAAGGAGGGAAATAGACAGGGGGAGAGATATAAAGTGGTTAGAGAGAGACTAAGAATACTAGTAAAACGAGGAATTTGAACTTAACTCCTGTCTCTCACCATGTCCCCTCGAACGACTGAGCAAAAAGGACGGCGTCTGAGACTGACTACATTTCTACACACACACACACACACACACACACACACCAGTTTGAATGGGCAGATTGAGCACTGAAGCACACCAAGGATAATGTAGATCCACCACCTCCACACAAAACTCCTGGCTTTCCTTCCCCAAAACCACAGGCATTACAGCACATCCCTGTGTGGTGCACATTTTTGGACCAAACAACATTACAGATACAGTACACAGAGACTTGGAAACATTACAGCTAAATAATAACCAACACCAATACCATGCTCCTACACACACCACACACTCGTCACAACCAAGCTGTCACTCACATGCATGAAACACACACCCACATTTCCATCATGAAACACCACACATACAAACACACACACAATCATTATACAGCACATATACGCAAACACACTCTCACACACACCATACCACACTACCATCACCACCAAAACCATGTGAACACACCGACCAATTAACACTAAGACTAAACAGGATCGTTCTGATTGAAAGAATTGGGGGAAGGGCAGGCAGAATGGGTACCATTCTGATAGAAAGAAAGGGGAGAGGACGGGGGTAATGGGTACCTTCAGAGAGAGAAGAGAGGAAGCAGCCACCCTGAACCCCAAAACAACTCCGATGAGCCAAGCTGTTTTTTTCAGAGTCCTCTCTAAAAACCACCTCCTGCAACACTGGAAAGAGATTGGAGAAAGAAGCATTTCCTCCCCTCTTCACAAACCCAAGGAAGTCGACACACGTACTGGCTAACATTGGAATATGACACAAGTGCATACTATACATAAGCAACCTTTTATAGTTTATAACCTTTTCTAAACACCTTTCTTACCATTCATAACACAGCTGTTTGTTTAATTGTCCTTTTTCAAGACCCGTCGACTACACAAACAAGTTTTTCTACAGAGCCAGCCCTCCTGACAAGAATCCGTCATCAAGCCCCTATGAAAGGATGGGAAGTAATTGGAGCAAAATGGATCTCCTGCACAAATTACCCTCAGTCACAGATTTGCTCCAAAGCCACATCCTCTTTACACGTAAGTAGTTACAATGGCCTTTGGGGACTCAGGTCTATTAGAACTTACCTGGTGTTCTACCCAGACTCATATTTATCAATGTTACATTAAATGAGTAAAATTGGGGAATATATTATGTAACATATATGATATACTGTCGTCTCTGGATCTACCAGCATACCACCCTGCATCCCACTGCTGGCTTGCCTTTGAAGCTAAGCAGGGTTGGCCCCTCGATGGGAGACCAGATGCTGCTGGAAGTGGTGTTGGAGGGCCAATAGGAGGCACCCTTTCCTCTGATCTAAAATAATAATAATATATACAGTGGGGAGAACAAGTATTTGATACACTGCCAATTTTGCAGGTTTTCCTACTTACAAAGCATGTAGAGGTCTGTAATTCTTATCATAGGTACACTTCAACTGTGAGAGACGGAATCTAAAACACAAATCCATAAAATCACATTGTATGATTTTTAAGTAATTAATTTGCATTTTATTGCATGACATAAGTATTTGATCACCTACCAACCAGTAAGAATTCCAGCTCTCACAGACCTGTTAGTTTGTCTTTAAGAAGCCCTCCTGTTCCCCACTCATTACCTGTATTAACTGCACATGTTTGAACTCATTACCTGTATAAAAGACACCTGTCCACACACTCAATCAAACAGACTCCAACCTCTCCACAATAGCCAAGCCCAGAGAGCTGTGTAAGGACATCAGGGATAAAATTGTAGACCTGCACAAGGCTGGGATGGGCTACAGGACAATAGGCAAGCAGCTTGGTGAGAAGGCAACAACTGTTGGCGCAATTATTAGAAAATGGAAGAAGTTCAAGTTGACGGTCAATCACCCTCGGTCTGGGGCTCCATGCAAGATCTCACCTCGTGGGGCATCAATGATCATGAGGAAGGTGAGGGATCAGCCCAGAACTACACGGCAGGACCTGGTCAATGACCTGAAGAGAGCTGGGACCACAGTCTCAAAGAAAACCATTAGTAACACACTACGCCGTCATGGATTAAAATCCTGAGCAGGTCCCCCTGCTCAAGCCAGCGCATGTCCAGGCCCGTCTGAAGTTTGCCAATGACCATCTGGATGATCCAGAGGAGGAATGGGAGAAAGTCATGTGGTCTGATGAGACAAAAATAGAGCTTTTTGGTGTAAAGTCCACTCGCCGTGTTTGGAGGAAGAAGAAGGATGAGTACAACCCCAAGAACACCATCCCAACCGTGAAGCATGGAGGTGGAAACATCATTCTTTGGGGATGCTTTTCTGCAACGGGGACAGGACGACTGCACCGTATTGAGGGGAGGATGGATGGGGCCATGTATCGTGAGATCTTGGCCAACAACCTCCTTCCTTCAGTAAGAGCATTGAAGATGGGTCGTGGCTGGGTCTTCCAGCATGACAACGACCTGAAACACACAGCCAGGGCAGTGTGTGCAAACCTGGTCAAGAACTACAGGAAATGTATGATCTCTGTAATTGCAAACAAAGGTTTCTGTACCAAATATTAAGTTATGCTTTTCTGATGTATTAAATACTTATGTCATGCAATAAAATGTAAATGAATTACTTAAAAATCATTCAATGTGATTTTCTGGATTTTTGTTTTAGATTCCGTCTCTCACAGTTGAAGTGTCCCTATGATAACAATTACAGACCTCTACATGCTTTGTAAGTAGGAAAACTTGCAAAACCGTCAGTGTATCAAATACTTGTTCTCCCACTGTATATCCCAATGCACCAGGGCAGTAATTGGGGACATTGCCCTGTGTAGGGTGCCATCTTTCGTCTGGGACGTTAAACAGGTGTCCTGACTCTCTGTGGTCACTAACGATTCCATGGCATTATCGTAAGAGTAGGAGTGTTAACCCTGGTGTCCTGGCTAAATTCCCAATCTGGCCCTCATACCATCATGGCCACCTAATCATCCCTAGTTTTAGCTAATTCATCTCCTCCCCCCTGTAACTATTCCCCAGGTTGTTGCTATAAATGAGAATGTGTTCTCAGTCAACTTAACTGGTAAAAAAAACATGAAAACCATTCTATCCATCTACTGTATGTAGATCATTGGGTGTACTCTGTGTGCCTTATGGCGAGTGTGTTTCACTCAGGTAGTGAGTGTGTGTTATATTGTCTCTATATATCCTTAAGCAAGTGTATGTTGTGCTGAATCCAGAGCAGACTAGGTGAACAGTCTGTCGATGTACCCTTGAGCAAGGCACCTAACCCTAATTGCTCCTGTAAGTTGCTTTGGATAAGAGCGTCTTCTAAATGACTAATATGGGTGGTTGTGGGAGGCTCACCAGGATAGGGGTGTATCCCGTTGGTGTACACAGCTTCGGCAGGGGGCTGCCCGTTAGCCTGAGGGGGCGGCATTCCATTGAAACCATTCACACTGATGGGAGAGGGGATACTGGTCACCGTGGGGCCGCCGATACCAGGGGGGGTACTGCCACCTGGCAGATAGCGATGACGAAAGAGAGAGAGATGAGCAGGTGACATTGCTCGTTGTCAGGCCAGTTAACTGGCAGAGTTTGGTCTCACAACCTAGGGTGTTTTATACTGACAACTGATGTTGTCTGATACTGACAACTAAGGGAGATTTATCTTACAACTAAGTCCAGGACCCCACCCAAGCTGATAATGTCCTAACATGGTTGCCTTACATTGGGAGAAGTTGAACCCTTGAATGCTGCCCTCACCTGAGGTGGGGGTCATGTGCCCTCCTGGGAGTCCGTTGATAGTGGCCATGTGCTGCATCTGTGCGGCCGCGAAGGCTGCCATAGGGCTGAGGTAGCCCCCCTGACCTACTGACGCCATCAACGCTGCCTGCTGCTGCTGCACCTGCATGGGGAGAGAGGGAGCCAGGGGAAAGGAGGGAGATATGGGGAGAGAGGGAGCCAGGGGAAAGGAGGGAGATATGGGGAGAGAGGGAGCCAGGGGAAAGGAGGGAGATATGGGGAGAGTGAGAGAGTGACTTTATTTTGTCAAGTTTCGTCTGCACTGTTTTTGTGCTTCAGCTCACACCCTACTTTGTATGTGCGTGTGTGTGTGGGCGTACTTGCGTGTGTGTGTGTTCTACCTGTGCGTAGGCCCCGTAGGCCCCAAACTGCAGGGCCATGGGGTTGAAGATGCCCATCTGACCAGCCATCTGCTGCATGCGCCGGATGGTGCGCTCCTTATCCGTGTCGGCAAACTTCACCACCAGACTTGAGGACGCACCCTGCCGCACGCGCGCACACACACACACACACACACACACACACACACACACACACACACACACACACACACACACACACACACACACACACACACACACACAGTGAGAGAGAAGAGGAGTACATGTGTTAACACATACAAACATACACTACCAAGGACACACACTAGCTGATACACTCACCATATTGAATACTGAACTCACAGGCATTGTCTGGCTGCCGTGTAGCGCACTGATAGCTGCCTGAGCTTCAGCGTGAGAGGAATACTTTACGAACGCACAACCTGAGAGAGAGAGAGAAGCAGAGAGAGAGAGACAGGGCAGAGAGGGAGAGAGAAACACACAGAGAGAGAGAAACAGAGGAAAACAGAGAGAGTGAGGAGAGAGAGAGAAAAGTCAATCAGTCAGACAGTCTGTCACTATCCACATAATTTAAACCCTCTTCCATAAGGAGTTGACTGATGAAGCCCAACGATAATTATTTCACTTACAGTACTATCGATGAAACTCAGTGATGAATCTGAATGATCAAGCTCAGTGATTATTGGGCGTCCCCATCGTTCCCATTCAACTCACTGACAGAGTTCCCTGATGAGGCTTATTGATGAATGTGAATGATAACACGTACAGTATTCATTGGGCTTAGTTGCAATGAAGCATATTGATTAGTGTAAGCCCGCTGATGAACAACATGAAGTAAAGCAATGAAGCGGCACTGACCAACCTAATGAGGTTTACCACTAAAGCCTGCCAATGAAGAGCACTGATGAAGGGTGTAAGGTGAAGTTGCCCCTAGACGCTGATCTTGGGTCAGTTTAGTATTTTCTTGGTGCAGTGGTACCGCTTGCCGTGTGGTAACAGAGAGAACTGTCTATGACTTGGGTGGCTGGAGTCTTTGACATTTTTAGGGCCTTCATCTAACACCGCCTGGTATAGAGGTCCTGGATGGCAGGGAGCTCGGCCCCAGTACATCACTCACGCTGAGCTAGTAACATCTGTAGCATCTTGCGGTTGGATGCCAAGCATGTGCCATACCAGGAGATGATGCAGCCAGTGAAAATGCTCTCAATGGTGCAGCTGTAAAACTTTTTGAGGATTTGAGGGCCTATGCAAAAATCTTTTCAGCCTCCTGAGGGGGAAGAGGTGTTGTCGTGCCCTCTTCACGACTGTGTTGGCATGTGTGTACCATGATATATCCTCAGTGTCACAAGTTACGGTTTAAATTGAATATAAGAAACAACTGCAGCTATCACAAACAGTGTTGTCGATCAGAGTCTTAAAAACAGGCAAGGACACTAACTCCCATAACTTTAATATCTTTTGAAGCATGTTCCAGGATGAAGGGGCATTATGGGAAAAATATTGTTTCCCCATCTCAGTTCTAGCCTTAGGTACAGACAAGGACAGCAGCGACTGTGAACGAAGACTGTATTGAGTGACTGATCTGGTCAGTAAGGAACAGAGATACAAAAGGAGTTGTCCCATCAATGCTTTGTACACAAAAAGTGTACCAGTGCTTTAGCCTCCTGTTGGAGAGAGAAGTCCATTGCACAGTGATGTGTAAGTGATCTAGCATTTGTAATAAATCTTAAAACACCATGTGTCCGGAGTTGTAAGGTATTTGCTGAGGCCTGCATAGACAATATCCCCATAATCCAGCACTGATTAAAAAATTTTTTTTTAAACTTACATTGAAAAGTGAGATTTGTTCCTAAAATAGAATCCCAATTTTAAATTCAGCTTCTGAGTAAAATTATTAATGTGCTGTTTAGAATTCAGCTTTTCATCTAACCAAATCACAAGATGTGGTAGGTGGTGACCCTATCAATTTGCTGGCCTTTTATAGTTCAAATATGCAAGTGACTCCATCTGTTTACTTTCAGGGAAGAGAAAACCATACATTTTGTTTTCCTTGCATTAAGCACAAGTTTCTATTCGAATAAGCTGCCTTTTTTCGTGGTATCCAATTGTTAGTAGTTAATATCTTGTCTCATCGCTACAACTCCCGTACGGGCTCGGGAGAGACGAAGGTCGAGAACCATGCGTCCTCCGAAACAAAACCCTACCAAGTCGCACTATTTCTTAACACAGCGCGCATCCAACCTGGAAGCCAGCCGCACTATTGTGTCGGAGGAAACACCGTGCACCCGGTGACCTGGTCAGCGTGTACTGCGCCCGGCCCACCACAGGAGTCGCTAGTGCGCGATGAGACAAGGATATCCACACCCTCCCTAACCCGGACGATGCTAGGCCAATTGTGCGTCGCCCCATGGACCTCCCGGTCGTGGCCAGCTACGACAGAGCCTGGGCTCGAACCCAGAGTCTCTGGTGGCACAGCTAGCACTGCGATGCAGTGCCTTAGACCACTGCTCCTCCTGGGAGGCCGAATAGCTGTCTTTTGAATAACATCAAAAGCCAACTGTAAGTCTTTAAAAGTCTTCTCAATTTTAGATGCTCTAGAATAAATAATTGTGTCATCGGCATACAGATGGGGATTTGCAGGGTCAACAGACTTCCCTATATCATATACAGTGTAAAAAGGATCGGACCTAAAATTGAGCCCTGGGGAACTCCTTTTGTAAGCCTTCGAAACTCAGATTTCATACCCTTCTGTGCTACATACTGTGTTCTGTTACAAAGGTCGTTTTGGAACCAATCCACTGCATCAACACTTAAATCAACCTGTTCTGGCACCACACTGTCAGGTCTCTGATCTCCACCCTACAGGCTGTCTCATCATCATCTGTGATCAGGTCTGCCACCGTCATGTCGTCAGCAAACTTAATGATGCTTCTGCAGTCAATGGCAATGCAGTCGTGGGTGAACAGGGAGTACAGGAAGGGACTAAGCATGCACCCCTGAGGGGCACCCGTGTTGTAGGTCAGTGTGGCAGATGTGTTGTTGCCTACCCTCACAAATTGGGGGCAGCCCGTCAGGAAGTCCAGGACCCATTTATAGAGGGAGGTGTTCAGTCCCAGGGTCCTTAGCTTAGTAATGAGCTTGGAGAACACAATGGTGTTGAACACTGAGCTCCAGTCAATGAACAACATTCTCACATAGGTATTCATCTTGTCCAGCTGAGAGTTGGCAGTGTGGAGTGCAATAGAGATGGCATCATCTGTGGATCTGTTGGGTCTGTATGCAAATTGGAGTGGGTCCAGAGTGTCTGGGATGATGGTGTTGATGTGAGCCATGACCAGCCTTTCAAAGCATTTCCTGGCTACAGATGTGAGTGCTACGGGTAATAGTTGTTTAAACATGTAGGTATTGAACATTTCAGTGAAGACACTTGCCAGCTGGTCAGCATATGCTTTGAGTACGCATCTGGCCCTGCACCCTTGTGAATGTTAACCTGTTTAAAGGTCTTACTCACGGTTCAGTGTTACTTGCCTTGAAGCGAGCATAGAAGGCATTTAGCTCATCTGGAAGGCTCGCGTCACTGGGCAGCTCATGGCTGTGTTTCCCTTTGTAATCTATGATACTTTGCAAACCCTGCCACGTCCGACGAGCGTCAGAGCCGGCTTAGTAGGATTCGATCTCAATCCTGCATTGATGCTTTGCCTGTTTGATGGCTCATCGGAGGTTGTAGCGAGATTTCTTATAAGCGTCCAGATTAGCGCCTCGCTCCTTGAAAGTGGCAACTCTGGTTGGGATATGTATGTACGGTCACTGTGGGGACGATGTCGTCCATGCACTTATAAATGAAGCCGGTGACTGATGTGGTAAACTGCTCAATGCAATCGGATGAGTCCCAGAACATATTCCATTCCTTGCCAGCAAAACAGTCCTGTAGTTTAGCATCTGCTTCATCGGACCACTTCCGCATTGAGAGAGTCACTGGTACTTCCTGCTTGAGTTTTAGCTTGTAAGCATGAATCAGCAGGATAGAGTAATGATCAGATTTTCCAAATGTAGGGCGAGGGAGAGCTTTGTATGCGTTTATGTGTGTGGGGTAAAGGTAATCTAGAGTTTTGTCTCCTCTAGTTGCACACGTGATATGCTGGTAGAAATGACGTAAGAAGGATATCAGTTTCCCTGCATCAAAATCACTGGCCATTAGGAGCAACACCTCTGGATGACCATTTTCTTGTTTGCTTATGACCCTATACAGCTCGATAAGTGCAGTCTTAGTGGCAACATTGGTTTGTGGTGGTAAATAGACAGCTACGAAAAATATAGATGAAAACGTCCTTGGTAAATAGTATGGTCTACATGAGGTATTCTAACTCAGGCGAGCAGAACCTCAAAATTTCCTTAATAGTAGAGATTGGACACCATCTGTTGTAAAAAATACAAATAAAAAAGAGACACACACACCTCCCTCCTTGAGCTTACCCGAGGCTATCGTTTGATTCTGCCGATGCATAGAAAAGCTAGCTAGGTGTACGCTGAGTGTACTAAACATTAGGAACACCTGCTATTTCCATGTCATAGACTGACCAGATGAATCCAGGTGAAAGCTATGCTCTCTTATTAATGTCACCTGTTAAATCCACTTCAATCAGTGTAGATGAAGGGGAGGAGACAGGTTAAATAAGGATTTTTTAAGCCTTGAGACAATTGAGACATGGATTCTGTATGTGTACCAGTCAGCCATTGAATGAGCAAGACAAAATATTTAAGTGCCTTTGAACGGGGTATGGTAGTACCGGGTTATGTGTGTCAAAAACTGCAACGCTGCAGGGTTTTTCACACTTAACAGTTTCCTGTGTGTATCAAGAATGTTCCACCACCAGAGGACATCCAGCCAACTTGACACAAACGTGGGAAGCATTGGAGTCAACATGGGCCAGCATCCCTGTGGAACGCTTTTGACACCTTGTAGAGTCCATGCCCTGACGAATTGAGGCTGTTCTGAGGGAAAGGGGGGGGGTGCAACTCAATATTAGGAAGGTCTTCCTCATTTTTACCGTTACTCAGTGCATATTATCCATGTCCTTGCTCAGCCATGGCTCCGAGAAAAATAGGATATTACAGTTCTTCATGTCCTGTTGATAGGATAGTCTCGAACGGAGCTTGTGCAGTTTGTTTTCCAGGACGGTAGACACGGTTTATTTACTCGCCAACGTAGTTTCGTCAGGCTGCCTGAACGTCGGCCTCTCTTACGCCGTCTCCTCTTTTTCCGAATCTCTGGGAAAAGGGCCTTGTCCGGGGTGAGCAGTATGTCCTGGGTTGCCGAATCACTAAGGTAGAAATCTTCATCCAAATCGAGGTTAACAACATGTGGCTGTTCTGATGTCCAGAAGCTCTCTTCGGTCATAGGAAACGATGACAGATCATTATGTACAAAAGCACAAAAAAACCCACTAAATAGCAGAATTGGTCAGAGGCTCGTAAAACGGCAGCTATCCATTGCAGCGCCATTCTTGAGGGAGGGGAATCTGATCCTAGATCTGTACCTATGGGAAACTTCACCCCGGATCCTGATGAAGAGTATGGTGAAGATTCCTAAAAGGTCACTGTTAGCCAGGCATAGGCTAAATGCCAAATAACATAAATCCCGGAAATGAAAGCACGCTAAAGTGTGATGATAGAATACAATGCATCTGGCTATTGTTAAGTCAAGGTGACAATGATTTAATTGCTTAAATCCCAACTCAAATAAATACAAATAAATAAAGACATGTTTGAAATGTCCTTAATGCTATGGTGTGATGATGAACATTACAAAGCTGTGGTGGTGGTGGAACCACACACACTGACCTTTGCTGTTTCCATCAGGACCTCTAAGGATGGTGCACTCTTCAATGCTGCCAAACGACTCAAAGAGACGTCGCACATCATCTTCGGACTGCTGCTTGTTGAGCATTCCCACAAATAGTTTTCTGTCTTCTGAAACAAAGAGGAACTGGTCATGAACAGGTATGTGTGTGCACACGTGGGTGTGCACTTGTGACGAGTGTGTGTGTGTGTGTGTGTGTGTGTCTGTGAATGTTTTCAAGTGTATCGAGTTTTCAGTGTGCAAGGCTGAGAGCGTGTGTGTTTGTGTGTGTGTTTAGGGTCTGCTTCACCCTCTGCCTTTGCCTGACAAGCTGTCCTTGCAGAGTCAACAAGACTAATCTCAGCTCTGGCCATGCACAAGGGAGAATGTTTACAAGTGTGGCTCGGAGATCAGGGATGGAGGACACACACATTGACTGCCAAAGTCTTCACAGCTCCCATGGGATGGCACCAGTAATCGTTACATCTCTCAGAGGGAAACAATGCTTAACACAACACACTAACATATTCATTTTGAGATGAAATCAATAGGAACCAATAAGTCTTTGACTCTCTAGGGCGGGGATGTTTGAAGTGATGCAATGTTTACAGACCAAGTCTATAGGACCATAAAGAAGTATTTGACTAGAGAATGTCCATCGAACCAACTATATGGTGAGGCCGTTCTGGGGAGAGTTTCACCATTTCCCTGACACAGATGAACCCTACTCCTGGATTAAAAACTATGCTCATTGGAGAATCTCCATTTAAATCCTGTTTTAGTCCAGGACTAGATTTCGGGCGATTTCACACCAAATTGGTTTGGAGCGGTTTTTCCCAACTTTGGCACGTTTTCCCTCTTTAGTTCGGTTAGTTTGGACTGGTGTGCACACTCTAAACAACGCACCGTGGTTCACTCAAAAGGGTGGTCTCAGTCTGATTCCATTTGTGTGGGGGTGCGGTTCGCTGCAGATGAGAATGCAGTCCAGACCAAACACAGGAAAATAACAAGAGGTATTATTGGTTGTTTGACTATGAACATTTGATCCACACAGTACCATAACTTGATCTCTTTGAAACATTGTAAATCGCAGCGCATTTATGAGAGCATCCGATGCAGATTAGGGGAGACGGGCCACTGAAAGTAGCCCATTTAAGGTGCAGTTAGAGAGGCGCTGTTTCCTCCCGCGTGTTGTTGGAAGACCCAGAAAAGGAAGTAACATGAAGTTTGGGACATACATTTTTATTTTTTGATAATCATAGATGGATTGAACGTGAAGATTTCTCTCCAATAAACAAATGACTTGCATTAACATGTGGTTTTGTTCAGGTGTTTTAGTTCGTTTGACATTTGGCAATGTGAAACCGGCCGGACCAAATGAAAAAAAAAGAAAATACAAATGTAACAAAAAATCAAACTCTGATTTGAACTATTGCTCAGGACTATGTGTGAAAACGCCCTTAATCTGTGTCCAGGAAACTAGTCACGATACTTCCATTTCAAATAAGCTAAAATGCCTGAATGTGTTTTCAGGGCAGAATCAGTCCCTGGTTTGAGGGGAAGAATGAAAACCAGCAGTGGTGCGAGGCCTGGATTTGAGGAAGAGGGACTTAGAGAAAGAGGGGATGATAGAGAAAGAGAAAAATAAGGTAGAGAAGAGAGAGGGAGAGAGAGATGTGGGAAATTGGGGATTGAGAGAGGTAAAGGAAGAGAGAGGGTGAGGGAGAAAAGTAAGAATCCTTCTCTAGCCCTCCCACCAATTGTTTCTCTCTTCACTCCACAGCTCCATCAATCACAGTTAGAGAGGACCGGAATAAACAGGGAGGAAGTCATGCAATCCCTCAGTAACTCTCTCTCTCTACCTCTTCTCTCCTCTCTTTCTGTCCTTCTTCCCCTCACATGCTCTTCTACTTTTCTCTCTCTTTCTTTCTTTCCTTCTCCCTCTCCTGCCTCCTCCCCCATTCTCCACCTTTATCTCTCTCACATGATATGATTTTTTCCTCATTGCATGCTCTACTTCTTTTCCCCCTCTCTCTCTCTCTCTCTCTCTCTCTCTCTCTCTCTCTCTCTCTCTCTCTCCCTCGCTATTCAAAACTTGCTTATGCTTAATTCCCAACTAAATTGATGTTGGACGGAGAGCGTTTATTTTAAGAGAGTTGAGCAATACAAAGAGAGACTGTGACCAATGTTTATGTAAGACATTACAAATGTTTGAGAACCCTGTGGGGCTGGCTGGGATTCTGTCAGTTTCCGTCGAGGTAGGGCCATTAAGCGTGACACGTTGGGAGTGGGACTGTGTGTGTGTGTGTGTGTGTGTGTGTGTGTGTGTGTGTGTGCGTGGAAAGAGAGGGGTAATGGTGACACTGATGTGGGACGGCAGCCAAGTTTAAAGAAGTGGAGCACTACCTCCTCGACTCTCGCTGTCCGCAGGCTTCACCTGGATAGGCCTGTTCATCTGGAGAGAGAGAGAAGAGAGATAGGGAAAGATGTTAGGATTGCTTACTCCACATCAAGTAGTTACACACCATTTACTAAATGTTGATGACCGCTTTGGCAAATAAGTAACATGTCTTGTAAATGTGTTTTGTATAATGTAATTGCGTAGGGTGGGAGAGAAGGACTTGAGATTTGATAGTACAGGTGCAGTAATTTAGAGAGGGAGATGAAAAAGGATGGCGAGAGAAGGGAGAGGATGCGTTCTTACATGTTTGGCAGTGTGATGTTTAAGTACATTGCAGTTCACCAGCCCCTATATACTGTAGACACATCATTTTGAATTGGTCTGGCTATGTCCGTCTGTCCATATATCTGTCCGTCTGTCTGTTTAAATGCTCTAGACACCCAGTTTTTCCATAAGGCCTTGTCACCCTGCATGTGAGCCTTCTTTAGCTCTCGCTGGCCAGCCCAGACACTCCTCCTTCCATTCCCCCTCTTTCCTTTACACTCCTCCTTCCATTCTTCCACAGCCTTTCTGTCAATCCTGGCTGCTTTCCCAATGCTCTCAGTCTCAGTAATACACGCCGCAAAACGCTCGCTGCCAATCAATGTTTTAATATGCCAATCGCCACGCTGCCAGGAGGGAAGGGAGAGGGGGGTGAGCAGGAACGACGTGCCACAGAGGGGAAAGAGAGAGAGCGAAGGGTGTACGTGTGTGGATGTGCGCATGTTGGTGCGCTTGTTTGTGTCTGTGTCTGTGTCTGTGTGTGTTGTCGGGTAGTGTAGGAAAGGATGTATGCGTCACGGTTCTTACATTCTCCCAATTTGTTGCAATTACAATGCACAGACTAACCAAAACAAAAACACTGTTGAGTGATACACCGTGATGAATTAAATTCATGGTTAGTGGACTGGCCAACACTCTGGATTAGATGGAGCTCAATAAAGCCATGTTTGGCTCTAACGTTAACGACCTGTAAACACAGTAAACAACAAGAGGTTGACAATATTAGGGGAACAATTTCGTATATTACTGTATTTTTTGTATCTCTTCCTCAGTGTAAAAAGTCCTGGCCTGCTAAATCTCTCCATGCACAATAACACTCCTTCGTCTAAGACCCAGTCACCCTTTCCCCTTCTCTCTCTCCTTTCCTCCCTCTCTTTCATCGCCGCGCTAATGTTTTTAATGTACTTTGATGCATTATTTATGTCACCCTGGCTGTTGATATCGAAAGAGAGAGAGAGAGAGAGAGGGAAAGCGAGAAGGAGGTGCGGAGAGAACGATAGAGGGAAAGAGTGGTGGAGAGACCGAAAGACAGCGAGAGAGAGCGAGAGAGAGAGAGAGAGAGAGAGAAAAGGGAGATAAAGTGTGAGGATAAAGAAAACGTGGGACTAAAAGAAGACAGATGGATGGAAGCATATTGAGCAACATTAAACATCATTTAGAACAGCCTACAACTATCTAGCCCACATTCTCCACTATACACTTCCCTCAGAGAGAAAATACCATCTCCAGCTCAATTTCACAAAAAGGAGTACCATTAAAACGCACACATGCACACACTCGCATGCATGCACACACACACAGGCACACACACACACCCTTTGCACATCCACCCACGGTGTCTTAGTGAGAAACAGACGTTGTGCTGTTTGCATGTGAGTTGAGAATTTCTCTGCTTCATTCACACTTGCAAACACACACACACACACACACACACACATCAAAAAACACCTTTCTGGGAGCATGCTTCTTCTCCTACTAGCAAAGGCACTCACACACACAGAGCTCAGCCCATTGTTGATCCAGTGATGACAGTCCACTCCTGCAGCAGCAGCTCTTTTTGTGTGGCCTTGGAGAACATGATATACAGTCACCTTCAAAATTATTGGCACCCTTGATAAAGATGAGCAAAAAAAGACTGTATAAAATAAAGAATACAGATACTGAGCCATATTGTATGCAATTTAAAGAAAATATATATATTTTATACAAATACAATTTCTCAAAGAAAGAGATGTTGTTTAAAGGTCCAATGCAGCTGTTTTATCTCAATATCAAATATATTCTGGATAGCAATTAAGTTCCTTACTGTGATTGTTTTCAATTAAAATGGTCAAAAATAAACAAAAATAGCTCCATAGCAAAGAGCAATTTCTCAAGTGAATTTTTGCTAGGACTGTGTGGGAGTGGCCTGAGTGAGTTTACCACTGTTCCAGTGCTTTTAAACGTCTTAATTATTGCCCTAATAGTGGTAAGTGGAATAGATGATTATTTAATTTTTTTTACCCATTGTTGAATTTATGAAGGTCAACCACCATTCATCTCTTTTCGTTTGTGAGTTCTTTGCCTTTCCTCACGGTGATGGATGTTTTTTAATTGCGTGTTACCTCATTTTTGTATATCCCAGTGAAACAGGACACCTTGAATAGCCACAATACAGTTCCTTAAGCTGAATGAACATAAAAAAAGTTGAATGTTAATGCAGATTTTACTTTATTTTATTTTATTTATAAGAATCTTTAGGGGTGCCAATAATTTCGACATCTAACCTTTTGAGATTTTTTTTATTACTCTTTCTTTGAATAATTGTATTAGTGTAACATAATGTCATTTTCAGTATTTGTATTAGTCATTTAATAAAGATTAGTCTTTTTTGCTCATCTTTATAAAGGGTGCCAATCATTTTGGAGGTTAACTCCAAACACCTGAACACACAAGCAATCCGCACGCACGCATGCACGCACACACACACACGACAGGTAGCCTGGCACTTAGAGCATTGGGCTAGTAACCGAAAAGTCGCTGGTTAGAATAGCTGAGCTTACAAGGTTAAAATCTGTGCGTGCTACAGGTGGGTGCTGCTATGGTGACCAATGATCTGAGATAAGGCGGGGTTTTACCTAGCAAAGACTTATAGATGAACTGGAGCCAGTGGGTTTGGCGACGAATATGAAGCGAGGCCCAGCCAACGAGAGCATACAGGTCGCAGTGATAGACTGCATCACATTTTTTGATAGAGTGTTGGAGGCTATTTCGTAAATGACATTGCCCGAAGTCAAGGATAGGTAGGATTGTCAGTTTTACGAGGGTATGTTTGGCAGCATGAGTGAAGGATGCTTTTTTTGCGAAATAGGAAGCCAATTCTAGATTTAATTTTGGATTGGAGATACGTAATGTGAGCCTGGAAGGAGAGTTTACAGTCTAACCAGACACCTAGGTATGAAGAGCATGCATTCAGTTTTACTTGCATTTAAGAGCAGTTGGAGGCCACAGAAGGAGAGTTGTATGGCATTGAAGCTCATCTGGAGGTTTGTTAACACAGCGTCCAAAGAAGGGTCAGAGGTATACAGAATGGTGTCGTCTGAATAGAGGTGGATCAGACAATCACCAAAAGAAAGAGCAACATCATTGATTTGTACCCTGTGGCACCCCCATAGAGACTGCCAGAGGTGGGGACAACAGGCCCTCCGATTTGACACACTGAGCTCTGTCTGAGAAGTAGTTGGTGAACCAGGCGAGGCAGTCATTTTAGAAACAAAGGTTGTTGAGTCTGCTGATAAAAATGCTGTGATTGACAGAGTCGAAAGCCTTGGCCAGGTCGATGAATACAGCTGCACAGTATTGTCCTTTATCGATGGCGGTTATGATATCATTTAGGACCTTAAGCGTGGCTGAGGTGCACCCATGACCAGCTCGGAAACCAGATTGTATAGCGGAGAAGGTACGGTGGGATTCGAAATGGTCGGTGATCTGTTTGTTAACTTGGCTTCCGAATACCTTAGAAAGGCAGTGTAGGATAGATATAGGTCTCTAGCAGTTTTGGTCTAGAGTGTCTCCCCCTTTGAAGAGGTGGATGAGCGCGGCTGGTTTCCAATCTTTGGGGATCTCAGATGATACGAAAGAGAGGTTGAACAGGCTAGTAATAGGGGTTGCAACAATTGCGGCAGATCATTTTAGAAAGAGAGGGTCCAGATTGTCTAGCCCAGCTGATGTGTAGAGGTCCAGATTTTGCAGCTCTTTCAGAACATCAGCTATCAATCTTTTTTGAATGGGGCATGCTTATTTAAGATGGTGAGGAAAGCACTTTTAAAGAATAACCAGAATAACCACTGATGGAATGAGGTCAATATCCTTCCAGGATACCCGGGCCAGGTCGATTAGAAAGGTCTGCTCAAGTGTTTTAGGGAGCGTTTGACAGTGATGAGGGGTGGTCGTTTGACCGCGGACCCATTACGCACGCAGGCATTGAGGCAGTGATCACTGAGATTCTGTTTGAAGACAGCAGAGGTGTATTTAGAGGGCATGTTGATCAGGATGATATCTATGAGGGTGCCCGTGTTTACGGATTTGGGGTTGTACCTGGTAGGATCCATGATAATTTGTGTGAGATTGAGGGCATCTAGCTTAGATTGTAGGATGGTCGGGGTGTTAAGCATATCCCAGTTTAGGTCACCTAACAGTACAAACTGAAGATAAATGGGGGGCAATTAATTCACATATGGTGTCCAGGGCACAGATGTGGGCTGATGGGGGTCTATAACAAGCAGCAACAGTGAGAGACTTATTTCTGGAAAGGTTGAATTTTTAAAAGTAGAAGCTGTTTAGGCACAGATCTGGATAGCATGACAGAACTCTGCAGGCTGTCTCTGCAGTAGATTGCAACTCCACCCCCCTTGGCAGTTCTATCTTGGCGGAAAATGTTGTAGTTGGGAATGGAAATGTCAGAATTTTTGGTGGCCTTTGGTGGCCTAAGTCAGGATTCAGACACGGCTAAGACATGGGGATTGGCGGAGTGTGCTAAAGCAGTGAAAAAAACTAACTTAGGGAGGAGGCTTCTGATGTTAACATATATGAAACCAAGGCTTTTACGGTTTCAGAAGTCAAGAAATGAGAGCGCCTGGGGAATAGGAGTGGAACTGGGGGTTACAGGGCCTGGGTTAACCTCTACATCACCAGATGAACAGAGAAGGAGTAGGATATGGGTACGGCTAAAGGCTATTAGAACTGGTTGTCTAGTGCGTTGGGGACAAAGAATAAAAGGAACAGATTTCTGGGCGTGGTAGAATAGATTCAAGGCATAATGTACAGACAAAGTATGGTAGGATGTGAGTACAGTGGAGGTAAACCTATGCGTTGAGCGTTGATGAGAGAGGTTTAGTCTCTGGAGGCATCAGTTAACCTAGGTGACGTCTCCACATGTGTGTGGGGTGGGACGAAAGAGCTATCTAAGGCATTTTGAGTGGGACTGAGGGCTCTACAGTGAAATAAAACAATAAAAACTAGCTAAGACAGCAGTAGACAAGGCATATTGACATTAGAGAGAGGCATAAAGCAATCACAGGTGTTGATCAGGAGAGCTAAGACAACAACAGGTGAATGGTGATGAATGGGCAGAGTGGTTCAGTTAGGTACATACAGGACCTGAGTTCGAGGCTGGGGCCGACAGGTAGACAAAATGAGGTACCGTGTTACTGAAACAGTCCAGGGGGCATCAGCTGTGTAGCTGAGTGATCATAGGGTCAAAAGAGCAGCAATAGGTGAGTCAGGGTGCTATTTTGTAGTCATTACTACGCTAGGCGAGCAGGGGACACAGCGTTTAGAAAATCTAGCGGGCCGGGGCTAGTAGATGGTTCTTCGGGAAAATCGTAACAGAATAGCCTGTGGAGACCACATCGGCAGTCCAGTCGTGATGGATCGGTGGGGCTCCGTGTCGATAATAAAGGGTCCAGGCCTGTTTGTCGAAGGAGGTATTGTAGCCCTAGAATTAGCTGGTTTATGGGCCTAGCTTGAGGCTAGCTCAAGGCTAGCTGGTGCTTGCTTCGGGGCAGAGGTGCTAGCTAACAGTAGCCACTCGTTTGCAGCTAGCTATCTGTGATGATCCAGAGTAATGATCCGGTGTAATGATCCAGAGCGGCAGGAATCCGGTGATATGGTGGAGAGAAGCAGTCCGATATGCTCTTGGTTGATATCACGCTGTGCAGACTGGCAGGTGATTGTCCGAGCTAAGGCTGGCTGATGCCGGGGGAGAAAAGGCGAGGACTGCTAGCTGTGGCTAACAAAGACTAGTAGCTAGTTAGCTGGCTAGCTCCTGATGGAAGTTCCAGTTATAAGAAATAAAAATAGCAGATCCATATCACATTGGGTGAGGCGGGTTGGAGGAAAGTATATTTAGTTTGTAGATAGAAAGTGATTAAGATATATACGAAAAATACCTTCTATTTACATGGGATAAGACATGGGATAAGACAAAGACAAAGACAGACCCCTTGGCGTTTCTCCTATTTTGTTGCATTACAACCTGTCATTTTGTTGCATTACAACCTGATTTTTATTTGGATTTCATGTAATGGACATGCACAAAAGAGTTCAAATTGGTGAAGTGAAAGGAAAAAAATTACTTGTTTAGAGAAAAAGAAAGAAAAAAAACCCCGGAAAAGTGGTGCGTGTATGTGTATTCACCCCTTTTGCTATGAAGCCCCTAAATAAGATTTGGTGCAACCAATTACCTTCAGAAGTCACATAATTAGTTATAAAGTCCACATGTGTGCAATCTAAGTGTCACATGATCCGTCACAAGATCTCAGTATATATACACCTGTTCTGAAAGGGCCCAGAGTCTGCAACACCACTAAGCAAGGGCCACCACCAAGCAAGCAGCACCATGAAGACCAAGGAGCTCTCCAAACAGGTCAGGGACAAAGTCGTGGAGAACTACAGATCAGTCTTGGGTTATAGAAAAATACCAGAAACTTTGAATATCCCAGGGAGCAAAAAAAATGGAAATGGATAGAATATGGCATCACAACAAACTTGCTAAGAGAGGGTTGCCCACCAAAACTCACCGAGCAGGCAAGGAGGGCATTAACTTCTTGGTGACAGGGAGGAAGTATTTTCACGTCCGGATGAAATGCATGCCCAAATTCAACTGCCTGCTACTCATCCCCAGAAGATAAGATATGCATATTATTAGTAGATTTGGATAGAAAACACTCTGAAGTTTCTAAAACTGTTTGAATCATATCTGTGAGTATAACATAACTTATTTAGCAGGCGAAACCCCGAGGACAAACCATTCAGATTTTTTTTAGGTCACTTTTCAATGGGGTTTCATTGGGATTCCAGATTTACAGGGACATTCTTACAGTTCCTATCGCTTCCACTGACAGTCTTTAGAAATTGGTTGAGGTTATTCCTTTGTGTAATGAAGAAGTACGGCCATCTTGAACGAGGGTCACATGAAGTGTACTGTTAGATAGAGGTGCGAGACCAGAAAGCATGCTACAGTTTGTTTTCTTCCTGTATTGATCACAGATCATCCCGTCTTCAATTTTATAGATTATTTACGTTAAAAAATACCTAAAGTTGTATTACAAAAGTAGTTTGAAATGTTTTGGCAAAGTTTACAGGTAACTTTTGAGATATTTTGTAGTCACGTTGCACAAGTTGGAACCAGTGTTCTTCTGGATCAAACGCGCCAAATAAATGGACATTTTGGACATAAATCGACAGGAATTAATCGAACAAAAGGACCATTTGTGACGTTTATGGGACATATTGGAGTGCCAACAAAAGAAGCTCGTCAAAGGTAAGGCATGAATTATATTTTTATTTCTGTGTTTTGTGTCGCGCCTGCAGGGTTGAAATATGGTTTCTCTCTTTGTTTACGGAGGCTGCTATCCTCAGATTATAGCATTGTTTGCTTTCGCCGAAAAGCCTTTTTGAAATCTGACATGTTGGCTGGATTCACAACAAGTGTAGCTTTAATTTGCTGTCTTACATGTGTGATTTAATGGAAGTTTGATTTTTATAGTAATTTTTTTGAATATCGCGCTCTGCATTTCCCCTGGCTTTTGGCCAGGTGGGAGGCTAGCGAGGTTCATCAGAGAGGCAACAAAGAGACCAAAGATAACCCCGAAGGAGCTGCAAAGCTCCACAGCGGAGATTAGAGTATCTGTCCATCGGACCACTTTAAGCCATACACTCTACAGAGTCGGACTTTACAGAAGAGTGGCCAGAAAAAAGCCATTGCTTAAATAAGCAAACACATTTGATATTTGCCAAAAGGCAAGTGGGAGACTCCCCAAACATATGGACGAAGGTACGCTGGTCAGATGAGACTAAAATTGAGCTTTTTGGCCATCAAGGAAAAAGCTATGTCTGGTGCAAACCCAACACCTATCATCACCCTGAGAACACCATTCCCACAGTGAAGCATGGTGGTGGCAGCATCAAGCTGTGGGGATGTTTTTCATCGGCAGGGACTGAAAACTGGTCAGAATTGAAGTAATGATGGATGGCACTAAATACAGGGAAATTCTTGAGGGAAACCTATTTCAGTCTTCCAGAGATTTGAGACTGGGACGGAGGTTCACCTCCTAGCTGGACAATGACCCTAAGCATACTGCTTAAGCAACACTCGAGTGGTTTTAAGGGGACACATTTAAATTTCTTGGAATGGCCTAGTCAAAGCCCAGACCTCAATCCAATTGAGAATCTGTGGTATGATTTAAAGATTGCTGTACACAAGTGGAACCCAACAAAGTTGGAGCTTGATGCACGCTCAAGTTTTCTGTTTTTTTTCTTATTTCTTGTTTGTTTCACAATAAATAATAGTTTGCATCTTCAAAGTGGTAGGCATGTTGTGTAAATCAAATGATATAGCCCCCCCCCCCAAAAAAATCTATTTTAATTCCGGGTTGTAAGGCAACAAAATAGGAAAAATGCCAAGAGGGCTGAATACTGTATATATAAAACACACACATACACACACTGTCTGCTGCTGCCCTCCATTATGTAATCCAATTACACCACTCTGCCTCATTCACTGCTGCCATAGATTCACTGCTAAATAGAAATGCAGGGGTTAGTCATTTCTACATTGACTTGGATTTTTATGGGAACACACACACACACACACACACACACACACCTACTTTTTCATCACAGCAGTAAGAAAAAAGTGAATCACATTTATGAGAAAGTCTGACACCGGAGGGGAGGTCATTTCATTATTAAAACGAGAGAGCACTGCTGGAAATTCTTACAGTGAGAAAGAGACTTGCTTACTTTCATAGTCCTTCTTCAGATTGTAGCAGTAGTCTTTTGCTACCGTATTCAATTTACCTGGTGTTTACTTAGACATTGCATAATGGTATGACATTACTATTACTAATAGCTTACTTTTGGTTTCTTCTGTATTCATTGAAAGAAGTAGCACAAAGTACCTTTTGATGCTTTAACATAACATACAATTGTATTGGCCATCAAACGAAACGTGTATTTTTGTTGTCTGTTGTTTAATCCCCACGGATACCACACACACTGTGGTGGCAATAGTTAGCAATTTGATTTATCAATTTTAAAACTCTACCAGAAAGTATAAATTATTAATGTTGTTTTCTAACTACCATCTGTGATGGGACTGTAAAGTAAATTGTTACCAATTCTTCCTTCCTCTCCCACCCCACCTCACGGTGGTCAGACAGGGCCAGTCATATTCTTTCTCATCTCGTAAATATGGGAGAGGAGAGACAAATTCTCCAAGAATGTAATGGCTTGGTCTACTTGTTTGGCCATGGATTGTGTAGCGAGTCAGTCATGGGGGAGGAAGCAAAACAAATACTACATAAAAAAACATCTTGATATATGATGAATTTGCACAGTCAGTCTATACTTCTCTGGTCGTTTCCTTGCAGAGTTATGCATTTCAGGTTACATGTCCACATACATACATACATACATACATACATACATACATACATACATACATACATACATACATACATACATACATACATACATACAGTGGGGCAAAAAAATATTTAGTCAGCCAACAATTGTGCAAGTTCTCCCACTTAAAAAGATGAGGCCTGTCATTTTCATCATAGGTACACTTCAACTATGACATACAAAATGAGAAAAAAAATCCAGAAAATCACATTGTAGGATTTTTAATGAATTTATTTGCAAATTATGGTGGAAAATAAGTATTTGGTCAATAACAAAAGTTTATCTCAATACTTTGTTATATACCCTTTGTTGGCAATGACAGAGGTCAAATGTTTTCTGTATGTCTTCACACACTGTTGCTGGTATTTTGGCCCATTCCTCCATGCAGATCTCCTCTAGAGCAATGATGTTTTGGGGCTGTTGCTGGGCAACACAGACTTTCAACTCCCTCCAAAGATGTTCTATGGGGTTGAGATCTGGAGACTGGCTAGGCCACTCCAGGACCTTGAAATGCTTCTTACTAAGCCACTCCTTCGTTGCCCGGGCGGTGTGTTTGGGATCATTGTCATGCTGAAAGACCCAGCCACGTTTCATCTTCAATGCCCTTGCTGATAGGAGGTTCTCACTCAAAATCCCACGATACATGGCCCCATTCATTCTTTCCTTTACACGGATCAGTCATGCTGGTCCCTTTGCAGAAAAACAGCCCCAAAGCATGATGTTTCCACCCCCATGCTTCACAGTAGGTATGGTGTTCTTCGGACGCAACTCAGCATTCTATGTCCTCCAAACACGACGAGTTGAGTTTTTACCAAAAAGTTATATTTTGGTTTCATCTGACCATATGACATTCTCCCAATCTTCTTCTGGATCATCCAAATGCTCTCTAGCAAACTTCAGACGGGCCTGGACGTGTACTGACTTAAGCAGGGGGACACGTCTGGCACTGCAGGATTTGAGTCCCTGGCGGCTTGGTGTGTTACTGATGGTAGGCTTTATTACTTTGGTCCCAGCTCTCTGCAGGTCATTCACTAGGTCCCCCCGTGTGGTTCTGGGATTTTTGCTCACCTTTCTTGTGATCATTTTGACCCCACGGGGTGAGATCTTGCGTGGAGCCCCAGATCGAGGGAGATTATCAGTGGTCTTGTATGTCTTCCATTTCCTAATAATTGCTCCCACAGTTGATTTCTTCAAACCAAGCTGCTTACCTATTGCAGATTCAATCTTCCCAGCCTGGTGCAGGTCTACAATTTTGTTTCTGGTGTCCTTTGACACCTCTTTGGTCTTGGCCATAGTGGAGTTTGGAGTGTGACTGTTTGAGGTTGTGGACAGGTGTCTTTTATACTGATAACAAGTTCAAACAGATGCCATTAATACAGGTAACGAGTGGAGGACAGAGGAGCCTCTTAAAGAAGTTACAGGTCTGTGAAAGCCAGAAATCTTGCTTGTTTGTCGGTGACCAAATACTTATTTTCCACCATATCTCTCATCCTGTTAATATGTCTGCTCCCTTTCTCTTCAAGTTGCAGTTGTTGAAAGTTTAAGCATCTATAAACAATTTACAGGGGACTATTCAAATAACATGTGGCTGAACAAAAACATGCAGTCAACAGTTTGGACACACCTAGTCATTCCAGGGTTTTTCAACATTTTTACCATTTTATATTTTGTAGAATAATAGTGAAGATAATAACTGAAATAACACATGGAATAATGTAGCAACCAAAAAAGTGTTACATATATTTTATTTTCTTCAAAGTAGCCACCCTTTTCCTTGATGACAGCTTTGCACACTCTTGGCATTCTCTCAACCAGCTTCATGAGAAATGCTTTTCCAACAGTTTTGAAGGAGTTCCCACATATACTGAGAACTTGTTGACTGCTTTTCCTTCATTCTGCGGTCCAACTACCACATGAGGCTGGTTGAGAAAATGCCAAGAGTGTGCAAAGCTGTCATCAAGGCAAAGGGTGGCTACGTTGAAAAATCTCAAATATATTTTGATTTGTTTAACACTTTTTTTGGTTGCTACATGATTCCACATGTGTTATTTCATAGTTCTGATGTCTTCACTATTATTCTACAATCTATATAATAAAAATTTAAATGAAGAAAAACCCTTGAATGAGTAGGCGTGTCCAAACCTTTGACTGGTACTGTGTATATATATATATATATACATTTGCCTTATTTTAGTCTGTCTGCAAAAATTCCATCAGCGATTGTGACAATGGCACTTCATTTAGCCTTCAAACACATTTGAAATGCAACCAGCATCATATTACAGCTAGATAATAATAGAATGTGGAGATGTGTCGTTTGGATGAGAATAACTCTAGAACGCACACACACACACACACACACACACACACACACGAGCGCACGCGCGCACGCACACCCCCACACCCCCCACGCACACACACAGATTGCTATAAAATTAGACATACAGTATGCCGGCAATCAACAGCCTCTAACATTTTCATGGGGATTCTAATAATATATGCTATTTAGCTGACACTTTTATCCAAAGTGACTTACAGTCATCCTTGCAGACGAATGTTTTGTAATGTTACAAGGTACATTTTTTTTGTAATTGTAATTTTTTGTCAACGATCTACACAAAATACACTGTAATGTCAAAGTGGAATAGAACTATTAACATTTGTCAAACATTGATGAAAAATGAAACACTAATATATCTTGATTGCATATGTATTCAACCCCCTGAGTCAATGTGTGTTAGAATCAACCTTGGTAGAGATTACAGCTGTGAGTTTTTCTGGGTAAGTCTCAAAGAGCTTTGCATACCTGGTTTGTACAATATTTGCACATTATAAAATAACAAATTATTCTTCAAGCTCTGTCAAGTTGGTTGTTGATCATTGCTAGATTTTCAAGCCAATTTACACTACCATTCAAAAGTTTGGGGTCACTTAGAAATGTCCTTGTTTTTGAAAGAAAAGCTACTTTTGTAAACATTAAAATAACATCAAAACATCTAGTTTGAGAAACAGACGCTGCACAAGTCCTCAACTGGCAGCTTCATTAAATAGTGCTTGCAAAACACCAGTCTCAACATCAACAGTGATGAGGCGACTCCGGGATACTGGCCTTCTAGAAAGAGTTCCTCTGTCTAGTGTCTGTTCTTTTGCCCATCTTAATCTTTTTTTTTTGGCCAGTTTGAGATATGGCTTTTTCTTTGCAACTCTGCCTAGAAGGCCAGCATCCCGGAATCGCCTCTTCACTGTTGACATTGAGACTGGTGTTTTGCGGGTACTATTTAATGAAGCTGCCAGTTGAGGACTTGTGCGGCGTCTGTTTCTCAAACCAGACACTCTAATGTACTTGTCCTCTTGATCAGTTGTGCACCGGGCCTCCCACTCCTCTTTCTATTCTGGTTAGGGCCAGTTTGCGCTGTAATGTGAAGGGAGTAGTACACAGCGTTGTACGAGATCTTCAGTTTCTTGGCAATTTCTCACATGGAATAGCCTTCATTTCTCAGAACAAGAATAGACTGACAAGTTTCAGAAGAAAGGTCTTTGTTTCTGGATGTTTTGAGCCTGTAAATCGAACCCACAAATGCTGATGCTCCAGATACTCAACTAGTCTAAAGAAGGCCAGTTTTATTGCTTCTTTAATTAGCACAACATTTTTCAGCTGTGCTAACATAATTCCAAAAGGGTTTTCTAATGATCAATTAGCAACGTGCCATTGGAACACAAGAGTGATGGTTGTTGATAATGTGCCTCTCTACTTCTATGTAGATATTCCATAAAATAATTCCAGCTACAACATTCATTTACAACATTAACAATGTCTACACTGTATTTCTGATCAATTTGATGTTATTTAAATGGACAAAAAAGTGATTTTCTTTCAAAAACAAGAACTTTTCTAAGTGACCCCGAAGTCAAAACTGTAACTAGGAGTCTGGAGGACAAAGAAATGCACACCTGTTTAAGTGAGGTGCTGGCTAACGGAGTAGAACACTTGAAAAAGAAAAGGAGAGCAGCACACACTAGGAGCTCAGCTGCAATAATGTAATAACCAATGTTTCGACAGATAAGCTGTCTTCATCAGGGTATAATGACAAACACTGCGGGTCACTAGTTTCTATAGTATCAAAGGACACACACAGGGGTCTGTAATCATGGTCGGGTGTGGTTTGATATCATAGGTTAATTTACAGATATAAATATAACATAGAAAATCATGAATGATAGCATGCGATCATAGATACAATTTGGCTACATAGGCCTACAAACATTTACAATGAATAGCAAAATCACAATATCCACAAGAATGGCTTCAGATCAAAGTCTACGTTGAGACCGAAGGGAGCAAGGGTCTTTAAATTAAAGATCCAGGCAGCCTCTCGTTTTAACAATACAAACAGATGCTTGCTCCCTTCGGTCTCAATGTAGACCTCTCCTAGGCAATCAGTAATTACTACAATTACTACAGGGAGGTGTGCTTTTCCTCCAACCCTAACCACTTTTGACCCCACCCTTTCCCAATCCCCTCCAACTCACAAGCAGGTAATACGCTTGACCTCATCTTTACTAGAGGCTGCTCACCTACTAATCTCACTGCAACCCCCCTCTAGGTCTCTGATCACTACATTGTTTCCTTTTCCTCCAACCCTAACCACTCAGCCCCTACCCAGATGGTCATGCGCCGTCACAATCTTCTCTCTCTCTCTCTACTCTCTCCTCTTCTATCCTATCCTATCTCCTATCCTACCTTCTCTTCCTCAGTATCCGCTGCTAAAGCCATTTTCTACCACTAAATTCCAAGCTTCAGCCTCTAACCCTAGGAAACTATTTTTCACCACCTCCTCCCTCCTTAATCCTCCCTCCTCCCGCTCTGTGGACGACTTTGTCAACCACTTTGAAAAAAAGGTTGACATCCGCTACTCATTCACTCAGGCTATTGGTTCCACTGGTCTCACTTACATGGAACTACCATATGACCTTGACCTCTTTCTCCCCTCTCTCTTTAGATGACATCCTGCGACTAGTGAGTTCTGGCCGCCGATAACCTGCCCGCTCGACCCCATCCCTTCCTCCCTTCTCCAGACCATCTCTGGAGACCTACTCCCATTCCTTACTTCCCTCATCAACTAATCTCTGACCACTGGCTGTGCCCCCTCGACTTCAAAATGGCCCGAGTTGCTCCCTTCCTCAAGAAACCAACACTCGACTCATCTGACGTCAAAAACTATAGACCTGTATCCCTTCTTTATTTTCTTTCCAAAACACTTGAGCGTGCTGTCTCTGATCAACTTTCTTGTTATCTCTCAGAACGATTTTCTTGACACTAATCATTCAGACTTCAGAACAGGTCACTCAACCAAGACTGCTCTTCTCTGTGTCATGGAGGATCTCCACATTGCCAAAGCTGACTTTCTCTCCTCTGTTCTCATCCTGCTAGATCTATCCGCTGCCTTTGACACCGAAAACCATCAAAAATATATAAAAAATAATATTCAAACCCTTTACTCAGTACTTTGTTGAAGCAACTTTGGCACCGATTACAGCATTGTGTCTTCTTGGGTATGATGCTACAAGCTTGGAACACTTGCCTTCTTTTCTCTCTACACACCGTGCTTCTACACCTGCATTGCTTGCTGTTTGGGGTTTTAGGCTGGGTTTCTGTACAGCACTTTGAGATATCAGCTGATGTACGAAGGGCTATATAAATACATTTGATTTGATTTGTATTTGGGGAGTTTCTCCCATTCCTCTCTGCAGATCCTCTCAAGCTCTGTCAGGTTGGGTGGGGAAGCATGGGCTCTGGCTGGGCCACTCAAGGACATTCAGACTTGTCCCAAAGCCACTCCTGCATTATCTTGGCTATGTGCTTAGGGTCGTTGTCCTGTTGGAAGGTGAACCTTCGCCCCCCCATTCTAAGGTCCTGGGCGCTCTGGAGCAGGTTTTCATCAAGAATCTCTCGGAGATTCTGAGAGTCTTTAGGTGCCTTTTGGCAAACTTCAAGCAGGCTGTCATGTGCCTTTTACTGAAGAGTGGTATCTATATGGCCAATCGACCATAAATGCCTGATTGGTGGAGTGCTGCAGAGATGGTTGTCCTTCTAGAAGGTACTCCCATCTCCAAAGAGGAACTCTAGAGCTCTGTCAGAGTGGTCATCGGGTTCTTGGTCACCTCCTTGGTCACCTCCCTTCTCCCCCGATTGCTCAGTTTGGCCGGGTGGCCAGCTCTAGTTAAAGTCTTGTTGGTTCCAAAATTCTTTAATTTAAGAATGATGGAGGCACTGTGTTCTTGGGAACCTTCAATGCTGCAGAAATGTTTTTGTACCCTCTCCCAGATCTGTGCCTCGACACAATCCTGTCTCGGTCCTCTACGGACAATTCCTTTCGACCTCATGGCTTGATTTTTGCTCTGACATGCACTGTCAACTGTGGGACCTTATATAGACAGGTGTGCTTTTCCAAATAATGTCCAATCAATTGAATTTACCACAGGTGGTCTCCAATCAAGTTGTAGAAACATCTCAAGGATGATCAATGGAAACAGGATGCAACTGAGCTCAACTTCCAGTCTCATAGCAAAGGGTCTGAATACTTATGTAAATAAGGTATTGCTGAGGGGGAAAAAATATTTTATCAATTTTTTAATAAGGCTGTAATGTAACAAAATGTGGAAAATGTCAAGGGGTCTGAAACTTTCCGAAGGCACTGTAGGCCTTATTTTCTTCTCTCTCCACACCAAGTTACCTGGCTCTGTCATATACTCACATGGTCTCACCTATCATTGCTATGTGGATGACACTCTACTACTTTTCTCCTTCACCCTTCTGACACCCAGGTTGCGACACGCATCTCTGTATGCCTGGCAGATATCTCAACTTCGATGTCGGCCCACCACCTCAAGCTCAACCTCGACAAGATGGAACTGCTCTTCCTCCTGGGGAAGGCATGCCCGCTCAAAGACCTCCCCATCATGGTTGACAACTCTACAGTGTCACCCTCCCAGAGTGCAAAGAACCTTGGCGTGACCTTGGATAACAACCTGTCGTTCTATGCAAACATCAAAGCAGTGACCCTCTCCTGCAGGTTCATGCTCTACAACATCTGCAGGTTCTAATCCAGGCACTCCTATCCCGTCTGGACTACTGCAACTCGCTGTAGGCTGGGCTCCCCGCTTGTGTCATCAAACCCCTGCAACTTATCCAGAACACAGCAGCTCGCTTGGTTTTCAACCTTCCCAAGTTGTCTCATGTCACACAGCTCCTCCACACACTCCACTGGCTTCCAGTTGAAGCTCACAGTCACTACAAGACCATGGTGCTTACCTACAGCATAGCAATAGGAACTGCACCTCCCTGCCTTCAAGCTATACTCAAACCCTACATCCCAACCCGAGCACTCCATTCTGCCACCTCAGGTCTCTTGGCCCTCCCACCACTATTCTTTGTCCTGGGACCAGAGTCCCTGCCCATCTTCTGAAAACATGTCTCCATTATAAGGTGCACCTGTGTAATGATCATCCTGTTTAATCGGCTTCTTGATATGCCATACCTGTCAGGTGGATGGATTATCTTGGCAAAGGACAAAATGCTCACAAACAGGGATGAAACATGGGACCAACACTTAACATGTTGCATTTATATTTTGTTCAAGATATAAATAAGCTTTTTATAAGAAAGGCAGAAGGTGTTGTAGATGGAAGTTGAGCATGAGAGGAGGGAGAGAGAAAAGAAGGAGAGAGCAGAAAGAGAATATGACCGTGTTAGAAAGTAAATTGGTGTGAGAAGTGTAGATAAAGCCAAAGAGGTGTTTATTGTGTTTATTGTGTGTGTGTGTGTGTGTGTGTGTGTGTGAGAAAGAGAGCAAGATAGGGTGTTGAGTATTTGCAGGGCCTCTTTCTAAACCCATTGACACAGAATGCATAAGCTTTGCAGTGTCGATTAGATGGCAAGAGAAAGCTATAAATTATCTTTTCTCTCCCCAGAAGTGGACATAAATCAGTGTGTCATCACTTGATTTTACTTATCTAATGAAAAAAAAGCATTCCAATTTGGAACTGGGCAACGTCTTTCTCTTCCTCCCTCCCTCTCTTTGTCCCCTGACTAGCCATCACTGAGGTAGAGAGAGTGGGAGGAGTGGTCTTGGTAATTGCCCCAAGGGTATTTATGAGCTTCATAGACTGAGTTTTGTGTCATAATCCAAGGCATCCCCTGCATACATGCGCAGGTCACTGGTGATACAAGTCAGTATTTGATGTTGATCCATGTCTGAGGAAGTCAGGAGATGACTTGGAAACCAGCCACTAGGGGCAACAGTGAGCACTGTTATCTTCATGTAGGTTTCAGTTTTACTTATTTAACTAGGCAAGTCAGTTAACTTTTTAGGGATAGGGGGCAGCATTTTCACTTTGGATGAATTGCGTGCCCATAGTGAACTGCCTCCTACTCTGTCCCAGATGCTAATATATGCATATTATTATTACTATTGGCTAGAAAACACTCGGAGGTTTCTAAAACTGTTTGAATTCTGTATGTGAGTATAACAGAACTCATATGGCAGGCAAGCTTCCAAACAGGAAGTGGAAATTCTGGGGCTGGTTGATTTTCAACTCATCGCCTATTCACATCCCAGGAAGATATGGATCTATTCGCACTTCCTACGCCTTCCACTAGATGTCAATAGTCAGTCGAACGTGGAATGAAGCCTCTAGTGTGATGTGGGACCGGATGGCAGCTATTTGAGTCAGTGGTCTGGTAGAATGCCAGTTCCTGGTCAGGCGCATTTCTCATGATATCGCCATGCGTTCCATTATTCTGTAGACAAAAATGAATGCTCTGGTTGGAATTGGATATATATGATAATAACATCCTGAAGATTGATTCTCTACTTAGTTTGACCAGTTTATTCGACCTGGAATATAACTTTTTGAAGATTTTGTCCGAGTTCACCTGGACCGGCGCCAGCTTTTGGACATGTGAACTAAACGTGCTAGCAAAAGTAGCTAATTGGACATTAGTAATGGACATTATCGAACAAAACAATGATTTATTGCTGAACTAGGATTCCTGGCACTGCATTCTGATGAAAGATCATCAAAGTTAAGGGAATATTTAGGATGTAGTTTCGTATTTCTGTTGACTCCAACATGTCGGAGAAATGTTGTGTATTTCTGAGCGCGTCTCAGATTATTGCATGGTATGCTTTTTTCGTAAAGTTTTTTAAAAATCTGACACAGCGGTTGCATTAAGAACAAGTGTATCTTTAATTATATGTAAAACATGTTAATTATATGTAAAACATGTATCTTTCATCAAAGTTTATGATGAGTATTTCTGTTATATGACGTGGCTCTCTGTAATTACTCCGGATATTTGAGGCATTTCTGAACATGGCGCCAATGTAAACTGAGATTTGTGGATATAAATATGCATATTATCGAACAAAACATAAATGTATTGTGTAACATGATGTCCTATGAGTGTCATCTGGTGAAGATTATCAAAGGTTAGTGCTTAATTGTATCTCTATTTCTGCTTTTGTGACTCTATCTTTGGCTGGGGAAAATGGCTGTGTGTTTTTTGGGATTTGGTGGTGATCTAACATAAATATATATTGTGTTTTCGCTGTAAAACATTTAAAATCGGACTCGATGGGTAGATTAACAAGATGTGTATCTTTCATTTGCTGTATTGGACTTGTTAATGTGTGAAAAATATTTTTGAATTTCCCGCGCTGCCTTTTCAGCGGAATGTTGGGGGGGGGATTCCGATAGCAAACCTGTGTCCTAGACAGGTCAAGAACAAATTCTTATTTATAATGACAGCCTACTGGGGAACAGTGGGTTAAGTGCCTTGTTCAGGGGCAGAACAACAGATTTTTACATTGTCAGCTCAGGGATTCGACCCAACAACCTTTCAGTTACTGGCCCAACGCTCTAACCACTAGGCTACCTGCCACGTAGTAGTTAGCCTAGTTGTCTGTTGCGGACGGGGATGCAAGTTCTAAATCCAGCGTTAGAAAGTTGTTTTTGAGATTTTTGTTAATCTGCCTCTGATTCCAAAGGTTACAAGTTCGAATCCAGCGATGGAAAGTTGTTTTTGCGATTTTTGTTTTAAGCCTTTTCTTATCTTAACCATTCGGATTTAATGCCTAAACTTAACCTGAAACACGTAGAAATTTGACATTTGCAACAATTTAGAAATTTGACATTTGAGACACATGGATGAACGTCTAATTCTGATGTAAGACTGAGAGCTACTTTCTGTCTTGGGATGTTAGAGTGAGTGAGGGAAGGGTGTGGTAATGACCTGTCAGTCAGTCACCATGCCCTTGTACTGCTCCTCACACTACCACAGAGAGGAGAAAGACAGAGGAAAGAGAGAGGAGAGAGAGAGAGAGAGAGGGATAACTACCAGTGAGGTGCAATCCATGTCATTAATGGCCGAGTAATGCCCACTGGAGTTATGTAATGTTCAACCTCCATCTTTCTCCAAACTCCCTGCCCCAAGTCCCTCAGCACCTCAAGAGAGTGGGGGGATGAATAGTCCAATACTGTAGATTGACAGCTCTCTTTTCCTCCCCCTTTTTCTCTTTCTCCAAATTTCTCTCTCTCCCCTCTCCTCTCCCTCCAGTCCTGGAGACAGAATGCTCAAGTGTCACTTTCAGAAAGGGAGGGCAGATCTGAGGCCTATGACCGTAGGGACAATTTACTGCTGTAAGTAATTACTATAGCAGGGAACTGCCTACTCTCTGGCTGTAGTACACACACACACACACTCACACTCATATGCTCATACACTTCTCAAACTTCTCACTAAAACCGAACATCCTGAGACATTCACAAACACAGACAGCCCAGACACACCCTCTTCCCTCCTGACCTCATCTCATCCTCCTCTCCGATCACATAATCACCCTTCCCTCTCTCCCTGGCTGATTAAATATAGAACATGGAAGAGAGGAGGGGGAAAAGGGAGGGTAAAGGGAGGGGAAGAGAGGAGGAGGGGGTGTGATGCTGCCAAATCTGTTTTTGGCTAAGAAACAACATTGATGCTTTCAGTAAGCCATCTCCATCTGCCCAAATTTTTGATGAGAAATATAGGTGAGAAATCTCCCTCTCCCACACATCAAACACTTTCATCATCATAATGCCTTTGCAAAATGATCACTGATCACTGTAACTTAGTCTGTGTGGAAAGCAACTCACAGACACACTTCTTAAAAGAGTGTACACATTTTCAGGGAACCTTTTTGTTTCCATAAAAAAATACTCACTCACTCACACTCACTCTCTCTCTCTCTCTCTTTTCCAGGAACAATTCTCCACCCTTGCAAGGTGTCAAGGACAGGCAAGTGCATCTGTCAATCACACTCCTCTATCCCTCCTCTTTTTCTACGTTTCCATGTTCTTGCCTTTATTCCGTTCTACCGCTTCAGCTATTTACCCCTCTAACAACAGGGCCCCTTAATGAGCAGCTCGCCACCATCTTCTCAGTCCCACAAAAGAATGAATGGAATCATTTAAAAACTTCCATCATTCCAAACGCAATTCCCGAGACAGAGAACGAGAAAGAAAGGAGACAGATGAGGGCGGTTGCGCCGCTGAAATTAAACCGGCGGCTCCTAATTTGCTCTTTGAACAAAGCTGAAATATGTCTGTCCCCCCTGAGGTGGGATGTAACATTAGCAAGCCCACCACCGCTTTCCTCCCTGCACCTTCATTTACTCAATTTACTAGGGCTTCATTCGTGGACACCTTGGAGGACGTGGTGAGGGCAGCCTAACAAAAGGAAAGGAAAGCAAAGCTGCAGCAATAATCCTCCATCTTAGAGCGTGAATCGTCTTCAGTATTAATGGATAGAAAATTATCTGAGGGTGTGTCCCAAATAGCACCCTATTCCCTATACTTTTTTTTTATCAAGGACCCATAGTACCCTTTAATTGCTCCCGGAAATATCTCTCCCATGTCTAGCATGGATACAGAGGGAAGGAACTTTATCAGAAATCAAAGCTCCAGGGTGACGACATTTTTATACTAACAGATTCCTAGAAAATGTAGATAATATACATAATTTTCAACTACATGTGGTAATAATGTAAGACTTTTTGTGGAAAGATTACACAACCATCCCCTCCATTGTTTGGTGCCCCGTGTGAGGATTATGTCCATAGTTGGTGCCCCATGTGAGGAATCTCTATCTAAAGGTCCTTTAGGAGGACATAGTATAACTTGTCCTTCAGTAACAATCTCATTGTCTGCATCCCAAATGGCACACCTTTCCCTATTTAGTGCACTACTTTGTCAAAGGGGTGCCATTTGGGACACAGTCATAATCCTTATGTGGCATTACCATGTATATAATGATAGTTTTGCAGAGCTACTGTTAATATGTCATACTCTGAAGTTACATAAGTTAGAAAGGGAGTAGGATTTATTTTCATCCACCATTATTAGCTATTGTAATATTTTATGACTAACAGTAGGTAAGAAGTCAGGTTCTTTAAATTGAGTGCATCCATCTTTGTTGCTATATACGGTATCTAACATAAACATGTATCTGTGTTACGGCCAGCTTAACATTTTGTATGGGTTTCGATCTCTACCAGACCCAGGCTGTGTCCCAAATGGCCCATAGGGCTCTGGTCATAAGTAGTTCACTACATAAGGAATAGGGTGCAATTGGGGACACATCCCCAGTCTCTTCCTCCTGGTAGAGAAGAGGCCTTTGTTGGCCTATGGGACTGGCCTGTCAGACTCAGAGAATGTCCTGCTGGGGCTGCTTCTCTGCTGGGTTTTTACAGCTCTCTCCTTGGGGTCTCGCGCACCACTTACCCGGTGAAGCAAAAATCAATGGCTTAATGATCCAAAACGGGTAATAGAATGAAAAAAATAAACCCTAAAACAACAATGTATTTTGGCATGGGCCACACTTTTCTGGGCCACAGTGTGTGGGTGGTGGGTGAGTGGGACTGTGTTAGGTGTGTTTATGTGTGTGAGAGTGAGAGGGAGTGAGAGAGTGAGCGAGAGAGGCTTAGTGGCGTAAAACATATTGATTTATTGATTGCCTGTTTCACCCACTCGCCTCCTCTCTTTCTCTGTCTATCACTTTTCTCGCTCTCTCTTCATGCCCACTGTGGTGGCTCATGGGACTTGAAAGCAGAGGGGTCTGGGAAGGGAAGGCAAGGCAAGGCAAGGGAAGGGAGGGGGAACGAAATGGTCCATTCTTACAGGTGATCCACAATCCTTTTTACCAAGGCTCCTACATCATCGAAATTTATGAACTTGGGTCATGACCACATCAAAAACGTGACCTATCTGCAAGGCAGGATTTATAACCACCTTGTAGGAGCTTGCACATGGTGCCTTGGCAGGGGATAGCTTTCATATTACAAGCCCTTGCTTCCCTGCAGAGAGCCTCCCGTACTGACATGGATAAGGGGTGGGGGCAGCAGTAATTTGTGATTAGCAGACAGGTTGTAGTTTATGATACACTCCCATGCAGCTCCCATTGCAAGATCAAAACAGTATCATCATATCCTACAATACAAATCATTATCTTGTAAGAGTACTGCAGTGCAATAAAACTCAGTGCAAACACAAAGGGGAGGCAGCTTTTTAGGATCCAATTAAAAAAAAAATTAACTGGGCAAGTCAGTTAAGAACACATTCTTATTTACAATGACAGCCTAGGAACAGTGGGTTAACTGACTTGTTCAGGGGCAGAACGACAGATTTTTAACTTGTCAGCTTGGGGATTTGATCTTGAGCATTCTTTCGGTTACTGGCCCAATGATCTAACCACTAGGCTACCTGCCGCCTCAACATAGAGGTTTAGTAACACAAGGAAGTGCAGACTAGTCCCTGGAACATTACGACAAATTGTAAATGATCCCCAACAACCCGAGACATGTTCATCTGCCACCCTTAAAATACTGTGACAACAACAAACCCACAATGAGGATCTGCTCTTGACGCAGCCAAAACATATTGTCACCATCGATTTGTCTCCTAGATTGCTTATAATTCATACTAGTGCATCCCATGTTACCACATTGTCCTATCCTCAGCCCAGTGCCTCCATAAATTATAAAGGAAGTGAAATACGAGCCCCATTTCAAAGCACTTCATCTCGACCTCCCCTGGTGACTCAACACATGTAACATTTGGTTCAGCTTTGTCCCTTTTAGAGGGGGAGGTGCACATGCACAACAAACAAAACAAAATTGCAGGACAGAAACTGCAAAGTCAGTGAGAGGCGGAGTGGCCCTTCCATGCAACCCCGGTTGTCATGACGACTTGTTATCCTGAGTGCTCTCCCTGAGGCAGCTGGGAAATCAGGAGGGGAGGGCGGCGAGGACCGAAGGCTATTCTTAAACACACAGCAATTGGCAAATGCAATTACAGACCCAGGGAGACCCAGGCCTAATCAAATAAACCAGGGGGCCTGTCGGAAGCCTGTCACTCGCCTGAAACAGCACACCTAGGAACAGAGCTCTGTTCACCCCTCATGGGGCACTGAAGGACCCCTAACCCTGGGGAAGGGGGTCAAGGGAGGTAGGAAAACGCTAACAATTGTAATGAAAATATTTATAATTGTCTGTTTCACATCAGTCATAGCATTTATAGTTATCTCTCGTGGACAGAGACATTCACGTGTAAATGGCGATAATCTGTCAAAACTCATGAATAATTATGAATACATTTGTATTAATGTATATCAGACACGTCACACAAGCATGTCAACTAAAATATATATCCCAGTCAAGATTGAAGAATGGGTCAAATGGACAAATTTGAGTGGTTACATACAGTACAATACATGTTGACAGAATTGCTGTGAAGGAGAGAGAGACTGTTGCTGATATCCCAGGTAAGGCCCATGCACTGCAGGCCCCACTATTCAGCCAGACATGCTGTGCCCCTGTCACAGTATGCAGTGGCCTGATCGGGGGGTGACAATAAATGCATTATGCACCTTTTATCACAAAAACTGTGTTGGCATTTACTGCACATGTAGCTGAACAATTCAACCTATTTGTTAGTGTCATTTATACATGGAAATTCACTTATATTCACTTTCTAAGCATTGGGAGTAATAGGTTACCTCTAGGATCCTGTGGTGAAATGAATGCTGTGCAAGGTATTGGGCAACAGCTTTATTCCAGGACCTGTATTCACAAAGCGTCTTCAGAATAGGAATAGTGATCTAGGACCAGCTCCCCCTTGTCAATGTAATCATATTAATTGTGTTCTAAAAGGCTAAACTGACCCTAAATCAGTACTGCTACGCTGAGATGGAACTAATGAAACACTCAGGTAATTGTGCACAAGCCTAATCAGTCACATTATATCAAAGCAACACAGCCTATTTGCAGTAAAATCAGGAGGGGCATTTAGCTATATTGACAACTTTGTCAGTCTCCAACGCATCAATAAACAGGCAGGGGAACAAAGTAGTTTGACAAAAGGTGTTCAATAGTCAGTAACTAGTCTTTAAAATATAGCTAGCAATTATATAGCTAGTTATTTTCTAGAAACCTAGCTACAGTCGATTTAGCTAGCTACGGTGAAATCAACTCAGACTGATGGTGGATTTATAGCATTTTCTCAACTTCATCAATCAGATGGATAGCTAACAAATATATTTGTTTTCCCTCAGATCTAAAGCACCCTGATACAGATGAAGAGTTGATAGTAAGGTAGGATGAATGATACAGCTAGCTAGCTGCAACGGCAATGCCAATGGCTAGCCAGGAGTTCATCTGAAATGTAGACTTACCGGTGAACAACGGTGTGCTCTTAGTCCACTGCCAGTCCTATCAACTGCTTGCTGAACACAGTTGCTTGAAAGACATTTCTCCATACATCTCTAGATGCATTAACCTTTTGCCATAGCCAGCAAGTATGTCAAAATGTCTCCTTTGCCAATCAACAGTTTTAAGCACAACTGTTCCAGTGGCTTAAGCAACGGAATGGAATTGTCACTGCTAAGATTTGAAATAGCTGTATTGAAAACATATTCACTCACTCCTTCCATGTTTGCTGCTTTGCGCATGTTCACGTGGATCATAAACATGGGTGAAATTAGCAGAAGCGAGGGATTTGGCTGAGAGTTTCCTTTTGCGAGGAAGAAGACTTTGCTTCCTTCCTTCAAACAAAGGAAATCGCAATTGTCAATGTCATTCCTCCCAGAAGTTCAACGGAAAGTGACAACTTTCACAAGGATTTTACTTCTGCGTAACTGAGATTACATTTATATAAACATACAAATGCAGTTCTACAATGAGGAGGGGGGTATCCAGTCATGAAAAGCAGTGGTGTAAAGTACTTAATTAAAAATACTTTAAAGTTGTTTTTTGGGGTATCTGTCCTTTACTTTACTGTTTATAATTTTGATTACTTTTACTTCACTACATTCCTAAAGCAAATTGTGTACTTTTACTCCATAACTTTTCCCTGACACCCAAAAGTACTCTTCACAATTTGAATGCTTAGCAGGGCAGGAAAATGGTCTAATTCACGTACTTATCAAGAGAACGTCCCTGGTCAACCCTCTTGCCTCTGATCTGGCGGACTCAAAGCAGACATGCTTTGTTTGTAAATGATGGCTGAGTGTTGGTGTGCCACTGGCTATCTGTAAATAAATAAAAAACAAGAAAATGGTGCTGTCTGGTTTGCTTAATATAAGGAATTTTAAATTATTTATACTTTTACTTTTGATACTTAAGTATATTTAAAATCAAATAATTTTCGACTTTATTCAAGTAGAATTTTGCTGGGTGACTTTCACTTTTACTTGAGTCATTTTCTTTTAAGGTATCTTTACTTTTACTCAAGTATGACGATTGGTTACTTTTTCCACCACTGGTGAAAAGTAAGCCAGTCTAAGCGACTGACTTGAGACTTGAGTTGACTTGAGTGCACTATATAGGGAATATGGTGCCTTTTGTGACGTGTCCAGTGTAGTGGAGGTGTTGCAGTGTAATGGAGGTGCTCGGCTTGCTTAGCGACTAACTGCAAATCAGTTTGTTCACAGTGTAGTGGATGTATTCCAGCTATGTGACTGACTTCAGTTAATTCTCTTCATCTCCTCTGGGGGTTAAGGAGGCTGTCTGATTGGTCTGGTTGGGTCTTGGCATGGTGCATCACTAACGCCAGCCAACTCTCTTACAAATTAGAGGACCTCTGATTATGTTGACAACTGCCAATTTTCACTAATTAAAATCACAATGCTCTAAAATGCTGCGACACTAGCATGGTTCCACTCGAGGACATCCTCTTCAAATCCCCCCAAAAGGAAAGAGTGTAAAAAGTACTGTAGCTAATGCAACAGTATTACTATAGCCCAACTATACAAACTATACAATGTAAAACTTAACATAACTTAAGTATGCTATGTAAAAACAACGGTACCTTGCTTAAACCCTCACTCATGATATAAGATATCTTATTGACTGTCATGATATCTGAGGTTAAACGCTATAGCCTAACCCTATCATGTTGCATGCAAGCAGAATGCAGGCTAGCCCTGTCTAGCTTGTTAGCCAGCTATACTGCTGCATCTGTCATGACTGTCAGATAAGCTGACATAGTGAGATATCCTTTAAAATGACTGCTTATGACAACTTGCGCTAGGTCGTGTCAACCTCAAACAGCTTCATGACAAAGGGTTCAAGTGAACTATAGCTTATGAGAGAACACGTTTTAAGCCAGCTAGCACAAGGTACACTTTTTTTCTTGTTAGCTTGTGAGAAAATGAAAGGTCTAGCTAGATAATGGAAGAACACAGTGAACTGCACTCTGTGTTGCCTCTTTAGAGAGTTAGTTTCCTGATCTGAGTAAGGAAGGAAGGGGGTTTAATTATATTAGTTAACCTGGCATTCTGAGGCTCATTTCATGGAGGAACTGTAATCAAGACTCGTGTGGAATGGCACCATATTCCCTTTAAAGTGCACTAATTTTGACCAGGGCTGATAGGATGGGCCTGGTCAAAAGTAGTGTGCTACATGTATAAAAGGAATAGGGTGCTATTTAGGAAGCAGCAAATTATTACAAAGGGTTGTGGGCTTATGGAGATGAAGAGAAGAGCACAGCAGAGCAAAACTCAGAGGAGAGATAGCAAAAAGCAGAGGGAGCAGAGACCGCAGTTCACACCGAAGTAAGGATGACACCAGATTATATATGCATCTTAATAATGGAGAGAGAGAACAAATGGAGAGAGTGAAGAACGGTCTTCATTTTATTTAATTTCTGAGATCATAGAGAAACACTGTCACAAGCTTTAAAAATTGGTAACAATGAACTGACTTGAATATTATTTCACATGGTTTGATAAGCAGCCCGTATGACAGAATGATAAAGTTAGATTTTTATGGCTCTGTTGCAGGTAACAGCGGGTACTGTACTTCCTGTGAGCTACTTACTTCTCATTGTTCAATAGTTCATTAAAAATCCCCAGTGTTGATTGACGCATCCGTGTGTCAATCTAATTAACACAATACAACAATCTCCATCATATCCATCTGTTTAAGCTAGAGATATTTTCTGCATGGGCTACATCTCAATCCACCGCATCCGCCTATGTCGGCCTTCCGCATCTGCGGTGGAAGGTGGCAGAGCTACAACGCTGTTTGTCAGACCAGGAGACATACCGGAAATCTGAATTCTCACGAAAACGTCTGTGGCGTCCGAACTGTTTGGCCTACAAACTAATATGACCCCACTATGGAAAGGGGAGACTCTAATGAACACAATGGTTCTCCGTTTTGTTCTACAACCACCACAAGTGTCACGGGACTCGTCTGAAGGTAACTCGGTACTGGTTAAAAAAATGAATGGAAATAGTTTGTGCCCCCGCAAACAAGGGTTTAAATATGCACAGACACTATTATTTTTTGAGTATGTTTTGCCATTTATGAATGTGTTATTCAATGCTTTTTCATGGGCTATAGCAGTAAAGGCCAAATTTAGCATTTTATCAAATACTTTTAAATATTTTATTATATACCTAGAGAGGTCCTAAAATAAAACATCTAATAGCTAAATCATATGACCCCCCCCTCCATTTTATGAATGGAAATGCTTCATTTTACAGTCCTAATCAGCTTAATAGAAGCCTATAATAACGCATATAAGTGTTTTATATCAGGCATGGGATGCTTATATTCTTTGCAACAGCCTCAAATGTTGTCTGCATCCTAAATGACACCCTATACCCTATATAGGGCAATACTTTTAACCAGGGTCAAAAGTAGTGCCCTATATAGATTAGGGAGCCATTTGGGATGCAGATATTGTTGACTGGATGTGAAGAGAAAAGCCAATGGCTACAATGGAAGCCAAGCTGCCAAAGAGCTCTCATAACATTTCAGCCAGACGAGATGAGCAGGTTCACTTGGAAAACTGCCTGGACAGATCGAGTGTAAGCATGTAAGGTCTGTCTGCCAACCAATAAAGAGACCAAAGAGACTGAACTCCTGTCCTTGATGATGACCATTATGTATACAGGAGTAAATGCAGTAAGCTAAGCTCTGTGGTCTCTCCCCTCTCTAAAAGTCAGTTTCTGGGACGCTGGCCCTGCGTGGCTCCCCCTGAGAGAGAGAGAGCGAGAAGTCAGAGATAGCGTTATAGAATAAGAGACAGAGAGAGGGAGTGGTATAGGATTACTACAGTACCACGTATGAAAATAAAAGCAATGTAGTACCCACGAGACTGCATAGTTTCCATACTGAGAAACCCCCAAAATAGCACCTGACTGGAAGTGGGCAGCAATATCTCCTGCCTCGCTACACAACATTATCTGATCCAAAATGTCTATTGATATTCACGCACTTAGCTACCGGCCACCCTGAAAACACCTGTAAACTGTGACCCATGACTCATTGTCTATAGTAAATGTTTATTAAAATAGTCTAAAACCCACCTTGTCTCCCCTTACCTAAGTTATTGTTGTTGTATATTGACACAACCGATTACAACAGGTGCTTAAATATAATGTGCATGAGATATCCAGCCCAAAAAGCTCAATGGAAGGTGCTTCTTTATCACCAGAAATAGACACATTTTCAGCATTAAAACCTTATTCCGAGAGCTTTGCACCAACATGTAAATAAAGAGCTTAGTTGGAGCCACATTACAATTGACAAAGAACATAAACTTTTCTTGGTCAGGGCCCCCCGCCCTGGCAAACCGGCAACCCAGGGACTCCAACCATGTGTCATATAGAAAAATATATATATTGTCTTATCTTCAGGTGAAAAATAATGGCAAGTAGAAGTAATCAACAATTTAAAAATGAATAGATTTTGTAGACAGTTTCATTATTTTGACCTCCCCACAGTTCATTAGAAGAGGAAGTGCAAACTCTAAATAGTCTATTAGCTTGAAAGGTAACTTGACCACGTAGCGAAAATGTTATTGTTGTAAAATCACATTTTCTGCAAGTCTACACATTTTTCCATTGAGCTGTTTTTTTTGTTTTGTTGTTGTTGCAGTTTTAAGCTAATTTACAGCAATTATATGCTTCTTGCCATTGTATGTGGCAAGTGTTCCTGTGTTCCTCAAACATTATAACATAATCTATGGGCATGTGACCTGAATGCCCATTTTTCAATTCTCCCTGACTGTCCAGCTTTTATTTGATTGTTAGTTCTCAAAGATTGTGTTATTTAAAAATATATATAGTTCAATATATTTTCTGCATGCTTTCTATTTAGTTTTGGTAATTTAATTTGGCACTGAAACAGTTTTTCCACCCTGAAAATGTGCATTTAGACGATCCACCTAAGAATTTTCATAACATAAAAAACCTTGTAATTAGCTCCAATTACTGTCATTTTCTCTATATTAAAGGGATAGTTCTGGATTATCACAATAAAGCCATTCATATACTTCCCCAGAATAGAATGAACAAGGAACAGCTAGCATGCTAACTGTTCCTGTAGACTTCCAGTCATTGCGCTAATGCTAGTTAGCATTGGCTCGAGAAACTACCTCTATCTTCTTTCATACTAGACGCAGAGACATAAAAATAGTATCCACGATGGTATTCTGTTGCAGCTAAATTCTTGTGGACCCCCTGCAGTACCTCACAGCATTGGCCGCGAACCACAGTTTGAAAACTCCTGGTCTAACCATTAGGGCCACTGCCGTGTTGGCATGGGTTCAAATCTGAACCATGCCCGTCTAACATAAACCGTCTTCCGTCCTTCCTGTCTCTCTCTCAGTATTATCAATGAAGAAAAGCCTTGCGTAACTTACCATGATGAGTATGACTGAACACTGCCACCAACATACAGCAGCCCAACGGAGAAGAGCTAGCTACGGAGGTCTAATTAGCAGGATTTAGTGTTGTGCATAATAAAGCTAAGCTAATAACTACACAATTATGAATCTGTAATAGCATTATGGAGACTTGAAGACTGTGGTAATGACATGCAATTAGAGCATAACAGTTATCACCAGGATCAGAGCATCAATAATTCAACATGGCCACATCTCAGCCCAGTTGCAGAGTGAGGATGACATCTAGCCAGTAATAAGAGAGACTAGAGGAGATGGCTGGCTCTGTCCGGAGCCCACATGGTAAAGGCTGATGCCATATAGTTGAGCTCCCCGGCAAATATATTATTAAATATATTATTCAGGGTGCTAAAGATGTTCCAAGAACAAATGCAAAAATTCCAGCCAAATATTCACAGAAATGAATTGGTTCTCGTTTCCAGTTGTTCATTCTGCTTTCGAAATCCCATGCCATTTTTCATTTCCATAACAGACCATGAGCCATGAGTTCTGAGATGCTGCTGTTTCGTATTGGTGTGATTACAGTTTTGCCTTCTATAAAAATGTTCAAACAAAGTTTCAGAAACAGTCATGTCCTGTAACAAAAATGGTAAGGAGATGTGTAGTCTAGTAAAAGGTATAAGCTGATGCACACCCCACAATTTTTTGTAGAGGTGCTGACTAACGGAGAGTAAACTATAAAAAGAAAGAAAGTTGTACACTCATTATGCTCCCAAACATTTAATGGGTCTAGCAACCAACATTTTTGCATGCAGTGCCTGGTGGCAGCATAGCCAGCGACTCCCTCAAAGAGATTTGTTTATCCACATTTTTTTTTACCTCACTCCCAGGGTAATGTTATGTAAGTCTAACAACCAAAGGCTACTGGAGTCGACGTGACAGCTTTAGTCATTTGAAGATAAAAATATGACTGTTGGTTAAAATTGTGTTATTATGCAACAAAACAACAACTAAACAGCCAAACTGACCCATAAAAACTGTTTAAACATCAATCGACTTAGTGAAAGATGAAAACAACTTTTCCAAAGTTTCATTAAAGGCATTGGAACATCTTCATAGAAGTCAACTGCGATTCTCAACATCTGGGCTCCTTTGAAACCCCCGACAGCTTGCCTGCTGATCAGAGAGTTGCCAGATAGCTCAATGGTCCGCCCTGTTGGTGTGAGACAGGCAGAACAAATGAATGAAAAACATACTTCCAGGACCTCAGCATGATAGAGAGAGAAAAGGGAGAGAGAAAATGAAATAGAGAGTGCAAGAAAGAGATAGGACGATTGAGAGAGGTGAAGAGAGAGAAACTGAGAGAGACAGGGAGAGAGAGCGATATGCTGTGGCCAACTGTGTTTTTACTGTGGGCACAGCACTCAATAACCACATGTGCACACACGGACACAAATGCATGCATGGATGCAACTGGCCGATGTTTGACACTCTCATGCCAACTATTACTGGTGTAGCAACAAAACTGTCCCTGGACCAGCACTTAAGGGACTAATGCACTGACACCACTAACTCCCAGCTGTTGATGACCTCTGATGGATGTTGGGTATGTAAAGTTAAAGACAATGTGTCTAAGAAAAACTTAGTCCCTAGCTCAATCACTTCTGTTTGCCTTATAGCTTAGCAGGCACCTTCAACCAGGGCCACATGAAGCTCATATGTTTGGGGATGATCTATCTGCTCTATCTAATCCCCTGCATAGTTTATAAGGAGGGTTAAGCACCTCCTTTCCCAGGAGTGTGTTAACAGGACCTCACTGTTTTGTGCTAGCTACACAATAGTGATGAATGAGATGAGATACCCTCATGGAATGTAAAGAACTTGACACAGTGAAATTAGCTTCATACCGTAAATGCAATCCACTTTGGTGTAAAACACCCCAACTGTCCTTTTACTGATTTGCGTGATATCTGGAACAGTAGCAACACAGTAAACAGTGGCCACATTGCTGAGTCTACCTTTGACAATAAATACTGAAAACTAACTCTAACTTGCCTTCCTCCAATGTCTTTAACTCAAAATGAGCCTTGAACAACTACAGCTAACACATACTAACATAGCCACTGTTCAAAAACTCTAATATTCTATTATGCAGCCGGTGCAAATTCATTTGTCGGTCTAATTTTGCAGGTGCCCTTAACGCGTCGATCAACAACAGGCGGCTCGCCGTGAACAAGCGGCGCCATCTGTGTGTTCTGGAGTGCCAGTCACCATGGAGTCATCCCTCTATGCCACGGCAACACTAAGTCTGTGTCCCAAATAACATCCTAATCGCTAAATATTGTAGTGCACTACTTTCAACCAGGGCCCACAGGGCTCTGGTCAAAAGTAGTGCACTATGTAGGGAATAGGGTGCCATCTGGGGCGTAGCCTGAGACTCCATTAAGAACCGCGGGTCCATGCATCTTCGGCCATCATTTATTAGGCAAAAGGCAATTAGGAAGCCCCCAAAGACACCATGTGTGGTAAGGACCAAGTCTCCCCTCTTAATCACTTGTAGTAATTAGTTTCTTAGAGATGTATCATTAGGTATCAGAGCCTTTGCAGTCTTCCCAGCCAACACGTCAGAGATGACAAAAGGAAGGAAGAAGAAGAATAAAAGGTGGAATCATCACAATAACTGAGGTTCTGGGAGAGTTGGGGGAATGTCCAAAAACGTTACAAGGTTGTCCTACAAGGAGTGTAATCCATCAAAGTGATTTTTCTTTTCCCCCCTCCTGTTCCAACGGCCTGTCTCCTTTGCAACGTAATAATTTTCCTCTCACAGTGTGACATTCATAAAGGATGCTGTGGCTGGGCTGGTACTGCGTCTTGCCAAACTTCGAGAAGCTAATAAATGCGTCTCTGAAGTGCGCCTACTGCTGAGGCCAGGGGTGTCTTCCCTTCTCTCCCCACGCGACCCTGTTCCAAAACGCTCATGATGCTGCCTTCCTTCATTCTCTTCCTCAATAAGGCTTTTATCTATACAGTCTTCTCAGATCAAAGATCTATTCATTGACTATAGCAAGGAAGAAGGAAAGCTGTTTGAAGAACGTGGCGAGAACATGCAAAGGTGTGAGTCAAAGGTTAATTAAAAAATCAGGGTGATTTGAACCCCGGGCAACCCCTTCCTGACCTGAAGATACACAGGGGGATCTGATCCTCTGGCGGTGGATGTGACAGCCTAACATACCTGATCTGTCATCTGCGAAACCAATCAGGAAGGGACTCTTATTTAGAAAGCTCTGCGTTCCTATGCATCCCTATTGAGCAGTGAATGAGATATTAACCAGATTGCTTTTTCTATGGGTTCCCTAATGTGTCTAGTGTCACAATACAACTTTCAGGCTTTGATTTTGAAAAATGAGCCTGAACGTCAACATTGTGTCAGTGGTCAGCTGGAGTCTCTCAGAGTGTTTTGTGCGTAAGAGACAATTGCGGACAATTGCGTTTCTCTCTTTCCTACTAAGAAGCCATCTGTCCCGGTTGATATATTATTGAATAGATATTTGAAAAACACATTGAGGATTGATTATAAACAACGTTTACCATGTTTCTGTCAATATTATGAGCTAATTTGGAATATTTTTCGCCGTTGTAGTGACCGCAATTTCCGGTCGAATTCTTAGACAAACGTGAAGTACTAACGGAGTTATTTCGGCTACAAAAATAATATTTTTGGAAAAAGGAACATTTGCTATCTAACTGGGAGTCTTGTGAGTGAAAACATCCGAAGCTCATCAAAGGTAAATTATATAATTTGATTGCTTTTCTAATTTTCATGACCAGGTTGCCTGCTGCTAGCTAGGCATAATGCTATGCTAGGCTATCGATAAACATACACAAATGCTTGTCTTGCTTTGGCTGTAAAGCATATTTTCAAAATCTGAGATGACAGGGTGATTAACAAAAGGCTAAGCTGTGTTTCAATATATTTCACTTGTGATTTCATGAATATTAATATTTTCTAGTAATATTTATGTCCGTTGCGTTATGCTAATTAGTGTAAGTTGTTGACAACGCTCCCGGATCCGGGATGGGTAGGCGAAAATAATATATCAACCGGGACAGTTGGCTTTTCAGTAGGACCGGGAGGAAAAATGGCTACTTCTCTCTTTTATGCAAGAATCACTCTGAGAGCCATCAGCTGGCCACTTACGCAATGTGTTCGTTTACGCTCATTCTTCAACATAAAGGAGTGAAACTACGTCCAAAGGCTGTAGACACCTTAGGGAAGACGTAGAAAAAGGAATCTGGTTGATATCCCTTTCAATGGGCAATAGGGATGCATAGAAAGACAGGGGTTTCAAAATAAGGGTCACTTCCTGATTGGATTTTTCTCAGGATTTCGCCTGCAATATCAGTACTGTTATACTCATAGACAATATTTTTACAGTTTCTGAAACTTTAGAGTGTTTTCTATACTAAGCTGTCAATCATATGCATATTCTAGCATCTGGTCCTGAGAAATAGGCAGTTTATTTTGGGAACGTTATTTTTAAAAAAATAGTGCCCCCTAGCTTCAAGAGGTTAATAGGTTAAGAGGGCGTTGAGCATGTATTTTAGAAGTGTCTGGAACTCTATCGGAGGGATGCGACACCATTCATGAGAAATTCCATCATTTTGGGTTTTGTTGATGGTGATGGAAAATTATGTCTCAGGCACCGCTCCAGATTCTCCAATTAGTGTTTAATTGGGTTGGGATCTGGTGAATGAGACAGCCATGGCATATGATTTACATAGAATGTTATGCTCATCAAACCATTCACTGACCGCTCCTGCCCTGTGGATGGGGTTATTGTCATCTTATGTAGGCAGTGCCATGGTAGCCAAAATAATGACCTGCCCAGCATTTTGACCCTAAGCATGATGGGATGTTAATTTCTTAATTAACTCAAGAACCACAGTTGTGTGGAAGCACCTGCTTTTAATACACTTTATATCCCTCATTTACTCAAGTGTTTCTATTATTTTGGCAATTACCTGTATGTCGTTCCAAAAGCTAAAGCCTTCTCTTAAAGGAATCTTAGAATTACACATTTGCTTAATAATTAACTACTTTACTTCTCAGAATCCTAACATTGTTTGCTTAAAATGCCTCCCAAAGCTAATTCCTGTGGCTCTCTCTTTTCCCAATACTGTCTTGACTACCTACGACTGTATCTCAGATTCTGCTGATGCGCTCACCCAGTACATGTCAAAGCACTTTACCAAACATGTAGACTGAGGAAAAACACAGAATAAAGAGAGAGAGGGGGATGGGATGGGGAGGAAAAAAGCTAACAGTTTGTGGTGAATTTCGCTCAGAGAGCAAGATTCTCTTTGAATCTGAGAGTGTGTCGGAGAAGAGAGGAGAAGCGAGGATAGAAAACTCTGTCAGAGCGATTGTTCTTCCATGTAGAAAGGTGGCACAAAGAAGTGTGAGCGGACCTTCCAGTGGGAGGGGTGTGAGAGAAAGAGAGAAAAAAGACATAGTAAATAAATAAAAAGGTAAAAAGATTATTGATGGTAAGGAAGCTAGCTAAAAAGAATATAGTAGAGTAAATAATGTTACAGCACTAATAAACACAATTGTTTTCCCCAAAAAGTATTGAAATATTTATGCAATTTGCAGACATATAAAACACAAGCTTGCAGACTCTCCATCTCTCCATCTCCCTTACTCTCTCTCTCTCTTTCAATACAATCCAATTTAAGGGTTTATTGGCATGGGAAACATATGTTTACATTGCCAAAGCAAGTGAAATAGATAATAAACAAAAGTGAAATAAACAGCAAAAGTTAACAGTAAACATTACAGTTCCAAAAGTTCCAAAAGAATAAAGACATCAAATGTAATTTTATGTATATAAACAGTGTTGTAATGATGTGCAGTCTCTCCTCTCTCTCTCTCTCTCTCTCTCTCTCTCTCTCTCTCTCTCTCTCTCTCTCTCTCTCTCTCTCTCTCTCTCTCCAATTCAATTCAATTCATGGGGTTTTATTGGCATGGGAAACATATGTTAACATTGCCAAAGCAAGTGAAGTAGATAATATAAAATGGTACAACATTTTTTATCATAACATGGTATAAGGGATTGATTTTAAGAAATTTGGCTTAATTAATTTGATTAATATTATGGTGTTTCTATTCAGAGAAAAACGAAAAATGAAACCCTTCGGGTTTCCTTTAGGATTGAATGGAAAATATGGCACTGTACAACGTGATGGTCGGGAGTAGGATACAGGATTGGAGGATTCTAAATTGTTTGCATTAGACAACTTTGTTCCAATATTTCTGTAAATCAGTGATATTTATTCCCATAGTAAGTCGTTATGGATCCATAACTAAATCAACATCCTAATTTTAAAAGAGTATTTTTATTTTATTAATGAAATGTGTTTATTTGTTTATTAGGTTACTGAGCAGTCTACAATACATACTGTAATAAACATGGGAAAGTGCCTAATTCCTTACATAAGGGAGAGCAGGCCAGGATTTTTAATGAATTTATTTGCAAATTATGGTGGAAAATAAGTATTTGGTCACCTACAAACAAGCAAGATTTCTGGCTCTCACAGACCTGTAACTTCTTCTTCAACCTCTTGATACTACCCATCCCGGGTCCGGGAGCGTAATCATCAACTGACACTAATTAGCATAATGCAACGGACATAAATATTACTCGAAAAAATTCCTATTCATGAAATCACAAGTGAAATATATTGAAACACAGCTTAGCCTTTTGTTAATCACCCTGTCATCTCAGATTTTGAAAATATGCTTTACAGCCAAAGCAAGACAAGCATTTGTGTAAGTTTATCGATAGCCTAGCATAGCATTATGACTATCTAGCAGCAGGCAACCTGGTCACGAAAATCAGAAAATAATCAAATTAAATCGTTTACCTTTGATGAGCTTTGGATGTTTTCACTCAAGAGACTCCTAGTTAGATAGCAAATGTTCCTTTTTTCCAAAAATATTATTTTTGTAGGCGAAATAGCTCCGTTTTTTCTTCACATTTGGCTGAGAAATCGACCGGAAATTGCGGTCACTACAACGCCCCAAAATATTCCAAATTAGCTCCTTAAGAGGCTCCTCTGTCCTTCACTTGTTACCTGTATTAATGGCACCTGTTTGAACTTGTTATCAGTATAAAAGACACCTGTCCACAACCTCAAACAGTCACACTCCAAACTCCACTATGGCCAAGACCAAAGAGCTGTCAAAGGACACCAGAAACACAATTGTAGACCTGCACCAGGCTGGGAAGACTGAATCTGCAATAGGTAAGCAGCTTGGTTTGAAGAAATCAACTGTGGGAGCAATTATTAGGAAATGAAAGACATACAAGATCACTGATAATCTCCCTCGATCTGGGGCTACACGCAAGATCTCACCCCGTGGGGTCAAAATGATCACAAGAACGGTGAGCAAAAATCCCAGAACCACACGGGGGGACCTAGTGAATGACCTGCAGAGAGCTGGGACCAAAGTAACAAAGCCTACCACCAGTAACATACTACGCCGCCAGGGACTCAAATCCTGCAGTGCCAGACATGTCCCCCTGCTTAAGCCAGTACATGTCGAGGCCCGTCTGAAGTTTGCTAGAGAGCATTTGGATGATCCAGAAGAAGATTGGGAGAATGACATATGGTCAGATGAAACCAAAATAGAACTTTTTGGTAAAAACTGAACTCGTCGTGTTTGGAGGACAAAGAATGCATCCAAAGTTGCATCCAAAGAACACCATACCTACTGTGACGGATGGGGGTGGAAACATCATGCTTTGGGGCTGTTTTTCTGCAAAGGGACCAGGACGACTGATCCGTGTAAAGGAAAGAATGAATGGGGCCATGTATCGTGAGATTTTGAGTGAAAACCTCCTTCCATCAGCAAGGGCATTGAAGATGAAACGTGACTGGGTCTTTCAGCATGACAATGATCCCAAACACACCGCCCGGGCAACGAAGGAGTGGCTTCGTGAGAAGCATTTCAAGGTCCTGGAGTGGCCTAGCCAGTCTCCAGATCTCAAAATCTTTGGAGGGAGTTGAAAGTCCATGTTGCCCAGCAACAGCCCCAAAACATCACTGCTCTAGAGGAGATCTGCATGGAGGAATGGGCCAAAATACCAGCAACAGTGTGTGAAAACCTTGTGAAGACTTACAGAAAACGTTTGACCTCTGTCATTGCCAACAAAGGGTATATAACAAAGTATAGAGAAACTTTTGTTATTGACCAAATACTTATTTTCCACCATAATATGTAAATAAATCCATAAAAAATCGTACAATGTGATTTTCTGGATTTTCTTTTCTATTTTGTCTGTCATAGTTGAAGTGTACCTATGATGAAAATTACAGGCCTCTCATCTTTTTAAGTGGGAGAACTTGCACAATTGGTGGCTGACTAATATGTAAATGTATATGTATGTATATATATTTTTTTCATAACATTAACCGTGTGTAGGTAGATGTGGAAAGATAGATACAAATGATTTGTGGGGGTTCACATCAAGCTCAGGTTTTGGGGGGAGGTTCACACCTAGCTCGGCAATTATACAATTCTTTAGTAAAGGTTGAATAGTCTATTGTTCAGCTAATAGCCCATTCTGCTACGCTTGTGAAAAACTAATAATACTACTTTCCACATGTTAAAGATTCCAATTGTGAAAGTGTTTTTAGCCACAATCGGCCCCAACCCCAATTAATACATTTGTACCCAGTCGATAGCATGCTGGACTTCGGGCTAGAATGTAGAAGGTTCGAAACCTGCTCCCTGCTTGTTTCATTACGTTATTATGCCCATCTTAGAGCAAATAGCCTGGATTGTTACTCCCTTCTCGTTCCTCGCTCTCTTCCACGAGTCATTCAGCACGCTTGTGGGAGTGCTGGCAGGATGTACTGTTTTTTATTCTCTATATATGAATTACAAATCAGCCTTTACTTAAATCATGTTTCTAGTCTATTGCATAGTTACAATTTATATTCATTAATGTCCCAGGAGCAGGAGTGGTAAACACTGTTGAAGTGTATATTTGTAATACATACATGCAGACACAGCATCATTCAAATAATATAGTTTGATACACCTGGTATTGGATATGACTGAAAAAAAACTTGCTAACTAGCGGTTTTCGTAAATTAACTTTATGACAAAAGAATATGCACGGTCATTTGTCATTACATTAACTAACATATTCCTCTCAATTGTAAATGTTTTGCTTGACTCGTTATGACGTTATAATTACCTAAATGTTTTTTCAGTCATCTTTACTGAAGAAAGTCACCAGGATCGGGTGTCTCGCGTCATATTCGTCATTGGAACCACTTGACATGATTGGTGAAATAAAAACCTTCGAACCCAAATGCATAATGAGTGCTCTAACTCCCCCTTGTGGTGGTCTGGATGTAAGGTGTAAGCTCGCAATTTATAAAGGAGGAACCACTATACAAAAGTGAAATAAACAATAAAAATGAACAGTATACATTACACTCACAGAAGTTCCAAAAGAATAAAGACATTACAAATGTCATATTACGTATATATACAGTGTTGTAACAATGTGCAAATGGTTAAAGTACAAAAGGGAAAATAAAAAACATAAATATGGGTTGTATTTACAATGGTGTTTGTTCTTCACTGGTTCTCTCTCTCTCTCTCGGTCACACACTGCTCACAGCAGTGGAATACAGTATCAGGGCATAGTATACCGAAGGCTCATTGAACGCAGTCTGGCAGTCTGCAAAAGCACACACAGAACCGCCAGCCAGGTTATAGGAAAGGACAGAACGTTCTGGGTGTTACAGCAGAGTGAAGAAAGACACTCTCCACAGCGCCATAGAGTCCATAAACAGTGATGGATGGCCCATCATAATTTACCTCTTTGGTGACTTTTCAACAGCGTCACACCCCAGGAATCACATGCAAGAGGTGAGCAAGCAGACAGTACAGACAGAGCAAAAGACAGAGCACAATAGAAAGGCAATGCGGAGAAAATAAGGCCCAAGTGAGAAAGGGAAAGACAGAGATATATGTAGAAAGAGATAAAGAAAGAGAGATGAGAGGTGAGGAAATGTCTTTGACATCAGCCTGACTAAACATCCCCACACATACAAGCAAGTGAACACGCAGGCACACATGCACGCACACACACACACACACACAAAATGCTCAATTGGACCCTCTGCCCCCCTCCTGTCCTTGCTTCCCTCGATGACTCCATCCCACACACACTGTATCTAGAGCATGAAAAATCCACTGTCTCCTCTACTCACCTCTCCTCCCCTGCCAACGCAGAGAGAGAGAGAGAGAGAGAGAGAGAGTGTGTGTGTGTGGGGGGGGCAGATGCAGCAGGAAGGAAAGAGAACAAGGATGACACAGCGATAGTGTGTGACAAAGAGAGGGAGGGCAAAAGGGATATTGTAGCGAGAGAGACAGAAAAAGAGAGAGCGAGGTGGAGCAAGAGAGAGGGCGGAATTAATCGCTTTCTCTAAGGCAACGAAAAAGAGAGTCCGAAAAAAAAGCAATTGCCACATGTACAGTATGACACAGAAGAGCCAAAGAGAGAGAGAAGGAAGTAAGTGCACCTAGAGAAAGTAAAACATTTACTTTCTCTTTTCACCAGGGAGAGGGCAAAGTAAACTACATATGACAGTTTCCTTTCACTCATGGGAGATGTGAAATTGGGACACTCAAGAGATGGCAAAATGAGAGCCTGAGTTATCTTGTTATCCCCATGACATAATAGGTCTTGAGAGTATCACAGCAACACATTGTGAGATCAGTAGTATAGCAATTGCAGTGTACCAAGTTAAAGATAATCATCGAATGATCAGTTGTGTTTTGGTTAAACAACGACAACATGTAATGGAATGACCAGTTCTGTTGAACTTGTTTGTGTCTGTTGTTAGGTAGGCAAGTCAGAGGACCCCTGAACATGCTTAAGGATAACTGGGAGGCTGATAAGGCAGCGCCAAGCAGCATCGCTGCCTACATCGTGCAGATGTGAGACAAGCTGGACAGTCTGAAGGAGATGCATCTTCAACAGTCACAACAAAAGATAGTTTGTGTGTATGCATTGGTATGTAGGCTACGTCTGCCTTTTTAAAAATGTATGTAGTTCTGTCCTTGAGCTGTTCTTGTCTATTGATGTTCTGCATTATGTCATGTTTCATTATTTTGTGTGCACCCCAGGAAGAGTAGCTGCTGCTTTTGCAACAGCTAATGGGGATCCTAATAAAATACCAAATACCAAAACGTAGAAGGTTTGGTATGAGAATGGTCCATGGAGGGTGAATGACCCATCACTGCCTCAGCAGTGCAGTAGATGATAACTGAGGGCTGTCAATTAATCCCACGTTAATGTACATTGATGAACAAGCCCACATTCCTCCTGAAGAAATAGGAAACCGTTCTACTTTAGAATAGTGATTATAACCCACTATGAAATGTATGAATTGAAAAATACCATGTGTCATATTGTGCTAGCAGCTGAATATTACATACAGTACATATAAAAACAGCATTATTAGATAAAAAAAGGTCTGCCTGCCTGCATACAGTAGAGAGAGAGAGAGAGAGAGAGAGAGAGAGAGAGAGAGAGTCTGGACAGCCCCTATTGATCGCCACCCGGCACACATCACCGCAACTTTCACAAATTGCTATTGAGAAGTGACCTGTAATGCAATTACTGCCCAATCCGGGGCCTAGGCCACCATCAATTATTAAAAGCTGCCGAGCCACGGCCTGGCTGATACTGTTCCGCCTCCGCTCCGCTCCCTGTGTTGTCATTATCACGTCTGTCCACGGCTGGCCAGCTGTTGCACCACGTACCACACAGGCACCGGAAATAAGCTTTAGGACCAACGCTTCCCCTGGGTAAAACTAAGTATTACGGCTATGGGCTGTATGCATACCTATCCTTGACCCAGGTGGTTGCTACTCATTGGTGATGGTGGATGAGGTGAGTTTCTCCCCTTAACAAGGTTAAAGTGAAAGCTCTTTTGGACCTAGTGGAAAACGTTTTTATGAATGCAATACGTTACTATTCAAATTCAAGTCCTGTCAAGTGAGAAGATGAGGACAGGAAGCTTAAACACAGGTTGATATTTATTGAGGCTTGTCCTGGAGGCAGAACTGAGCGATATCTCCTTAGATAGGCCAGCTGCAAAGTCAAAATTGGCTCTATTGTAAAAATGAGCTTTTTTTTTGTCTTAATTTAAGGTTAGGGTTAGGCATTAGGGTTAGCAGTGTGGTTAGGGTTAAGATTATGGTTCAGTTTAAAATCAGATTTTAGGACTTTGTGATTGTGCTTGCTAGTGACCACTCTGCAGAACTGCCTCCAGAACATGATACATGATGAAAAACGCTAACGCACAGCTTCAACAGTTGAGACATGGGCTCCTTCACCAAACGGCACCCTATTCCGCATAAAGTGCACTACTTTTGACGAGAGCCCTATGCACTTCATAGGGAATAAATAGATGGCGCTCTGGTCAAAAGTAGTGCACTATATAGGGAATAGGGCGCCATTTAGGATGCAACCATGGCTCAGACGTGCACTCCCCCTTAGTCCCCCCTTCTCTCCTCCCAGCCACACTCATAAAACCCCTACCTCACCCAGAGAGCCAGGCAGTTATTGACCAATGAGGCGGCTTATTGAGAAAAGCTGCCATGAAAGTGGGTCATGTAGCCAATCAATGCCATGGATTTTTGGACCCAGTCATTATCTCTCCTCGAGAAAAAAAAGAAACAGACACAAATCAGTGGTATGGAGACACCTTGCCTACACCTCCTCTCTCACCCTCTCTCTCTCTCTCTCTCTCTCTCTCTCTCGCTCTCTATCCACCCCTCTCTATTCCTCCCTACATCCCTCCCTCTATCACCCAGCTCCCTTTCCACCTTTCCTTTTCTTCTGTTTTCTTGTCCCCGGGTTGAAACGGGTGTCAGGAAGGGAAAGAGTGAGGGAGGGAAGGAAGGAAGGAAGGCAGGGAGGGAGGGAGGAAAAGAGGGATGGTAGAACGCTGCTAGGCTGTGTGTGTATTTGAACACGCTCTGAAATGACTCATTGATTCACAAGCTTCTATGTTTTCTCATCTGACTTTGCGCTATTACAGTGTGAGTCGGTCGGCACTACATTTCTGTGAGTGTATGTTACGCTGCTTATTCAGTGTGGAGGAGAATGTGTTTGTAAGAGTGTGCAGATGTGATGGTGGGTGTGAGAGTGACAGAAAGAAATGCATATGTATGAAGTGTGTTTATGTGGGGATGTATGAGAAAGATCTATGTCTATTTGTCTCTCACTTGTAATTTGATTTGATTCTTCTTCTTTTGGACTAGTCCTCCAAGTCCTTAAACATGAAAATACAATTTATAGTACTGTGTCTTTGTGTCTGTGTGTGTGTGTGTCTGTGTCTGTGTGTGTCTGTGTGTCTGTGTGTGTGTGTGTGTAGTCTGTCTGTGTCTGTCTGTGTCTGTGTCTGTTTGTCTGTGTGTGTGTCTGGGGTGTGTGTCTGTGTCTGTGTCTGTGTGTGTCTGTGTCTGTGTCTGTGTCTGTGTCTGTGTCTGTGTGTCTGTGTGTGTGTCTGGGTGTGTGTGTCTGTGTCTGTGTGTCTGTGTGTCTGTGTGTGTGTGTGTCTGTGTCTGTGTGTCTGGGTATGTGTGTCTGTGTCTGTGTGTCTGTGTGTCTGTGTGTGTGTGTGTCTGTGTCTGTGTCTGTGTCTGTGTGTGTCTGTGTGTGTGTGTCTGTGTCTGTGTCTGTGTGTCTGTGTGTCTGTGTGTAGTCTGTGTGTCTGCATGTGTGTTTAATGCTCACGGCTTTACACAAGTGTAATAGTATGTCTTGTGTGAGAATGTGTGTTTATGAGTTTGAGCGAGTATTTGCGCGTAGGTGTGTACACACACTGTGCCGGCTAGTCGTGCCCCCTCTCCTCCTCTCCCTCACCCCCTGCTAGGGAGGCCTTGTGCCAAAATCAATAGATGCTTTCTGATGCATCATGCTGTTGTATGAGTCTGAAACACGAGAGGATCATAAATATGGAATCCAAAGGCACACATTTGAGACAGGTCCCATTTTATACCTGTCTTAAACCTCCCCGGTGAATCATGTTATAGACGCACACTTTGAATAAACTAATGCAACATTTGTTATGTTTAGTTTTTGTCTGGCATTGGTTCGACCTCTGGTTAAGTTATTCTCTGTAAAAGGAACTTGAATGGATTTCTGTTAAAGATAACTATAATGGAAGAGCAACCTAATAATGTGCCAGCACCTGTGAAATCCTGAAGTAGTACACGATCTATACAAAAGTATGTGGACACAACTTCAATGAGTGGATTCGGCTATTTCAGCCACAACTGTTGCTGACAGGTGTATAAAATCGAGCACACAGCCATGCAATCTCCAAAGACAAACATTGGCAGTAGAATGGCCTTACTGAAGAGTTCAGTGACTTTCAACGTGGTACCGTCATAGGGTGCTCCCGAGTGGCACAGCGGTCTAAGGGACTGCATCTCAGGGCTAGAGGTGTCAATACAGACACTCTGGTTTTGATTCAAGGCTGTGTCACAACCGGCTGTGATTGGGAGTCCCATAGGGCGTCACACAATTGGCCCAGCATCGTCCAAGTTTGGCAGGTGTAGGCCGTCATTGTAAATACGAATGTGTTCTTAACCGACTTGCCTAGTTAAATAAAGGGAAAAAATATATTAGAATAATACGTTAATTCCAACAAGTCAGTTCCTCAAATATCTGCCCTGCTAGTGCTGCCCCAGTCAACTGTAAGTTCTGTTATTGTGAAGTGGAAACGTCTAGGAGCAACAACGGCTCAGCCGCGAAGTGGTAGGCCACACAAGCTCACAGAACAGGACCGGCGAGTGCTGAAGAGCGTAGAGCGTAAAAATCAAGCGTAAAAATCGTCTGTCCTCAGGTGCAACACTCACTACCGAGTTCCAAACTGCCTCTGGAAGCAACTGCCTCTGGAAGCAACGTCAGCACAAGAATGGTTTGTTCAGCTTCATGAAATGGGTTTCCATGGCCGAGCAGCTGCACAAAAGCCTAAGATGACCGTGCGCAATGCCAAGCGTCGGCTGGAGTGCTGTAAAGCTTGCCGCCATTGGACACTTCACCATCTGGAAGTCTGACGGAAGAATCTGGGTTTGGCGGTTGCCAGGAGAATGCTACCTGCCCCGATGCATAGTTCCAACTGTAAAGTTTGGTGGATGAGGAATAATGGTAATAATAACACTTTTGAGATTAATTAGACCGCCGACTGCGAGCCAGGCCTAATCGTCCAACGTCAGTGCCTGGCTTCACTAACGCTCTTATGACTGAATGGAAGCAAGTCCCCTCAGCAATGTTCCAACATCTGGTAGAAAGTCTTCCCAGAAGAGTGGAGGCTGTTATAGCAGCAAAGTGGGGGGACCAAACTCCATATTAATGACGATGATTTTGGAATGAGATGTTCGACGGGCAGGTGTCCACATACCTTTGGTCATGTAGTTTACACAAGTACACAGTCTACTCTAATCAATGTCAATCACTAGTGACTATGATACATAAAAACAAACAATTATCATATCCTACTAAAATACAAATGAGTAGTTTACTGTATACCATAGTTGATTCCACACAAAGGCCTGGTCCATTTCCAATAGCATTGCTACGTTGTCCAACAATTCCAGCCATGAGATTCTGAATGTTGCTAGATAACCAGCTACACATTTTAAAATGCTTTGGAGAAAATGTCAACACGCTAGTGAAGTCGAAAATAATTTGAAAATAAAATAAAACTTCTAAAAGGTGAACTATCACTTTAAGATATCCCAGTAGGTCAGGGATACATCCGATCTGGAGCTCAAGCTCAGTTACACTTCTGATTTTCATGTTTACTTGATAGTTAAGTGCACTCGCAGGGTCCCCCGGCTCAAATTCAGTCCCCGACTAAAGGCCAAGAAGGAACATCAGCAGTGGAATTGGGCTCAAGCTCCCGATTTAAGCATCCCTGCAATAGGTATATCAATAAGTCATTTCAAGGTGCTTGTATCATGTCAATTCCTAGTGCCTTTAGGAGCACCTTCAGGGTATTCTCACTATGGAATCCAAATCCTCTCAATTTAGGTGTCACCTGGGCATCAGCTGAGCTAGGCACAACACTGCTTTTCAAAACTTTCCAACACGAGGGAACAACTTTGAGAAGAAAGATGCCAAGTGAAGTGAAAATGGTGGTGGGGGGAGGGGCGGTAGTTGGTTGAAAAGAGAAGAAAAGAAGCAAAGTGCGGATAAAACGTCCTACTGCCTTTACTCATCTCTCCGCCAAGTCCCTGTTCTTTCCCTAATCAACTCATTTGTTGTGTTTCTCTGTCTTCACCTCTGTAAGGCTTCAAAGACCGCGTCTCCCAGACTCCTCTGCTTCTTTAAGGTTGGCTGCTCATACCAGAACTGTCCTGGAGAATTATACTTGTTTACTTAGCATTCACAATGAGTCGACAAACCTAAGCAATCACCGGCGGCCCGATCTGGGATTGGCTAATTAGCATTTCTTATTAAACGACGGTGATGGGTAGTGACTTCAATTAAATTCATTTGCTGTGGGTTCCTCAAGATTACCACGATGACGCCACTGCCGCCTCCTCGCAACATTTACACAAGCTACAGGGACTGCTCTAGTCACTATAAAGCTTTCAAAAAGTATGGATCGCTACATTAAAAAAGGGCCCTTTACTGATAACATAGATGTCGTACCATGTACTGTACATACAACAACACTCAATAAGGCAAAATCTTCATTGTGAACAGAAAATCGCATTTTTGTTTTGGCCAAATATTAAATGTATCTTCTTTTTTTGGTGTGTGACTGCGCCATTCCTGCTCGGGGGGATGAAAGCAGAGAAAGAGAGAAGGATCCACAGCGGCAGAGGCAGCGCACGACTCCTCTCTTCCGCACTGCACATCTATGATGTCATAATCACTCACATCAAAGGCTTTCTGCTCAACATGGCGACTGTCAACCTCCCTGGAGGCGTCATTAAAAAACGAACAGGCCCAACCAAGCGAGCCCTGACAGAGACGCATCAAAACTCAACGCACACACATACACACACAGACACACACATATGGCACAGATACACAATGTAAAGCCCTGCAACATAGTGCTGGGTTAAAAAATAAAATAATATATTAAAGTATACATTGGATCCAGATAGTGTAGGAGTTGTTGCTTGCAATCATATCGTACATACTGTATGGTATACAGGTAACTGCCAAAATAAAGGAAACACCAACTACAAGTATTCAATAATTTGGTGTTTGTCCATAGTGGTGAAAAACGCTGTCTCAGGAATCTCCCATAAGTGTTCAATTGGGTTGCAATCTGGTGACTGATACACACACACACACACACACACACACACACACACACACACACACACACACACACACACACACACACACACACACACACACACACACACACACACACACTTTCGCAACATGCACACACACACCCTTTAAACCCCCATTTGCTCCTTTGAGACCACTGTTTCAAAGTCACTGAGGTCTCTTCTTCTAGCCATGGTAGCCAAAATAATGGGCAACGGGGTATTTTTATACATGACCCTAAGCATGATGGGATGTTTAATTAACTCAGGAACCAAACCTGTGTGGAAGCACCTGCTTTAAATGCACTTTGTATTCCTCATGTACTCAAGTGCTTCCTTTCTTCTGTATGTACGAACATAATGTTGTTAGACACGTTAGATATACTGTATGTATATTTACAGTATATTGTTGGCCCTAGCACAGGACACACACATACACACACACACTGCAACTATAAATAGGCCTGCTCTGATGTGATGCTATGTGGTTTCTCCCCGTGGGTTTGTGTGACTGTCAGAGGGAGAATGAAAAGGCGAGGGAGGGGGAGAAAGAGGAAGAGGGACGCATGGAGAAAAAGAGGGAGAACAAATGGGAAAAGAGGGTGGTGTGTTGTTGTGTGTACAGTATGTCAACAGTAAAGACATTGTGTGGCACCTTTGAATGCAAACACATTTGTGTGGCAAGGTGTGTGCATTGCGTGTGTGCCTAGCTGTGTGTGATCTTTATGGGTGTCGGAATCTGTTTAACATTTATTTGTCTGGGTGCATGTTAAGGTGCTTGAGGGGCCATAAAGTACAAACAGTATGACAGTGTGGTGGTAAACTTACCCCTGGCAGGGTCTTCTGCTCATGAAGTGCATTCTGAGCTTTCAGGGCCGACTCTCTGGCACAGTAGGTAAGGAAGGCACAGCCTGAGAGACAGAGAGACCGAAAGAGAGAGAGACATAGAGAGGGGGTAGGGAGAGGGAGAGAAAGGATAATGACGTTAGCATACTGGGGCAGACACTGAGAGACAGCGAAGGAGGAGACCACTCAAACTCGTTAGAGACAAAAATCCAAGAACACAAACTAACACAAACAGAGCCGTCCCTGGGAGAGGGAGAGAGAGGGAGAGAGAGAGAGAGAGAGAGAGAGAGAGATCAAAGAGAGAGAACGAAAGAAAGTGAGAGAGGGAGCAAAAGAAAGAAAGAGAGAGAGAAAGATAGAGAGAGAACGAGAAAGAATGAGAGAGAGAGAGAGAGAAAGAATGAAAGAGTGAGAGAGTGAGTGAAAGAAAGAGAGAGATGGTAAGCCTGCAGCTAAAGAGTATTATCTCCGAAGTGCTTCCTACCTGGCCTACTATACACTGAGTATACCAAACATTAGGGACACCATCCTAATATCGAGTTTACTTTATAAGGTGTCAAACGTGTTCCACACGGATGTCGGCCCATGTTGACTCCAATGCCTCCCAGAGTTGTGTCAAGTTGGCTGGCGGTGGACCATTCTTGATACACATGGGAAACACCAGCGTTGCAGTTCTTGACACAAACCAGTGTGCCTGGCACCTACTACCATACCCCGTTCAAAGGCACTGAAATCTTTTGTCTTGCCCATTCACCCTCTGAATGGCACACACACACTCAATCCATGTCTTAATTGTCTCAAGGCTTAAAAAGCGTTGACTTATCTACTCCCCTTCATCTACACATCAATAAGGGATCATAGCTTTCACCGGATAAGTGTATGTCATGGAAAGGGCAGGTGTTCATGCTGTTCTGTATACTCAGTGTATGTATGCTAAACAGTTTACTATACACGTTCCCTTTCCATGTTATCACTTCGCGTGTGGCAGAGATTAATAAACGTGTGCAAGCTAATCTAGCTATACTAGCTACTTTCTCCCAAAACATGTCAAATCTTATGTGGCTCTCTCTCTCTCTCTCTCTCTCTCTCTCTCTCTCCCTGCAAGTCTGCAGTTATCCAGTCGACCATCAGTGTGCGTCGGTCCTCACTTTGCTGTGACAAGGCAGACATTTCCCTGACAGTCTTTCTTTCTGCTCCATATGTTCCCACAATCCCCTGTTTCCCTAGCACCTGGGCTGACATGAGGGGGCTGCCAGGGAGATGCCGGAGACTCAGGCAAACTAAGAGAAACCACAGGAACATGTCACTCACAGGCCCCCTTGACAGGAAGCCTATGTAGTGCTGTCATAAGGCTGACATAGTGTTAGCTAAGGAGAATCTTATTTAGAACTGTCCAACTTTTGACTGTGAATGTTATTATGGAGACCCTCCATGAACAGGAACATGTAACACAGAAACCCTGGAACCATGTTCAGAGGACATTTGAAAACGTTATGCCAACATTCCAGGACCCCAATAGATATCGTCTGTAGGGCCTGTTTACGCTTCAACATCACATTCTCCCCACAGTCAAGTTGTAACATGCGTTGTTACCATGAAAGCATGAACTGAAAATGAAATGAAACATTTCCTTTGAAAGAAATGAAAGGATGAAAATGTGTCAATGTATGAACAAAAATATGTTTACACAATGTACTGGTGATGCTTATTAGGCAGTTCGCCATCAAGGCATAAGTAGTTGATTGGTGTGACATTTTTTGTCTTTTTTGTTTTTCTATTTAGACTTGGACTTTCTTTCAAAGACTCAAAGACTCAAAGATGTAAGTACTCCAATCTTTTATTTCTGTCAAGTTTACAGTTTGTGTCTGTAATTCAAACCCCAGAATGTTTTCGGGCACTGTAAAAACACCAGGTTGACTCCCCTCACAGAACTGTCACAAAGACAGTTCACACTGTCCTAGAGACTGTACATATACACAGTTTTCAAATATAATGAACAAACTAAAAGCCGTCTGCGAGCTGTGAGTAGCATTTTGCAATCAAAAAGACTGTGTAAACATTCAAAACGCCGCTTTAATGCAGCGGGCAGTAGTCAACAACAGAACTAAACAAGGATGCCTGAAGAGTAGATCTAGTATCTTTCTAGCTCTATGCTTCACGTTCTCACTCTTTTGTTCTCATTCGACTTGTCAACATCCTTTTTAATGTAAAGTTATATCATTAATATCTGTGGTATCTGGCTATTTACATATTGACATGTTATGGGCAGAGAGAGTGGGGGCCAGATGAGCTGCAGCATGTATGAAGAGCAGGGCTAACTAGTGTGCCTGGGGAGCTGGTCTCAGTCGCTGTGTGTGCTTGGCTCTGTGTCTTTAACCCTGGGCTGGTCTGATGGCGGGCCGCTGGAGAGCTCACTCCGCCTGTTGCTGTTTTTAATTAATGCCATGCTCATTAGCCCGAGTGGGAGCTCGCTGCTGACAGCCTGCTACCTCCTACCTACCTCCTCCCTGTCATGTTACGCTACATGCCAGCTGCCTCTCCCAAAGGAGGTGTGTGTGTGTGTGTGTGTGTGTGTGTGTGTGTGTGTGTGTGTGTGTGTGTGTGTGTGTGTGTGTGTGTGTGTGTGTGCGTGTGTGTGTGTGTGTGCAAGCCTGGCTTCAAACACATCGCTCATACAGGGGTACACAACACACACACGTTGGTTTTACTATCCAAGCTGGGACCAAAAAATGGATTCCTATTCAAAATCCTATTTTCCCTCACCCTAAACCTTAGCATAACCCTAACCCCAACCTTAACCCCAAATCACTAACCCTAACCCTAAAACCAAACCTAACTCCTAACCCTTATCCTATCCCGAAAGCCTAACCCCAATCCTATCCCTAAACCCTAAGCCTAAAATAGATTTTTTCTTTTTAGGGACTGCCGAAATGGCCGCACTTGTCAAAGTTTCCTTGATTTACTATCGTTGATTTACTATCTCACACACACACACACACACACACACACACACACACACACACACACACACACACACACACACACACACACACACACACACACACACACACACACGAGTGTGAGTAAGCATCACTCAACAAACACCCCAGTCATAGTCAGGCTCAGCTCGGATCTTGCTGTGTCTGGCTCTAGCTAGTATCTGGCTAAAACACACACTGGTAGAAGCAGTGGATAGACATTCATCTTTTGTTGCCTTGCATTGTTTCACAATGCTACAAATTCAAATCAACAACAGTGCAGAGAAGAGAAAGAAGAAGAAAAGAGGCAGCGAATGAGAGAGAAATGGAGAGAGAGAGAGAGAGGGGGGAGATAAGGGAAAGAGCAAATGAACAGTAGAAAGCGGGGGTGGAGAAGGGAGAAGAAAGCGGTGCAGAGAAAGAGGCTAAGCGAGAGAGAGAGAGAGAGAGAGAGAGAGAGAGAGAGAGAGAGAGAGAGAGAGAGAGAGAGAGAGATAGAGAGAGGGGGGGACAAGATAGAAAAGTAAAGGGAGGTAGAGAGAGAAAGGTAGAGAGAAAAAGGTAGTGAGAGAAAGGTAGAGAGAAAAGGGTAGAGGTAGAGAGAGAAGGGTAGAGAGGTAGAGGTAGTGAGAGAAAGGTAGAGAGAAAAGGGTAGAGAGGTAGAGAGAGAAAGGTAGAGAGGTAGAGGTAGAGAGCGAAGATAAGATCACCTTGCTGTGAACACCATCCCCCTGTGTCCTACACTCGCCTCTTATCTCAACCACTGCAGACACCCTAAAGTGACACACATCCACCGACCTAAAGGGACACACACCCACCGAGAGAGAGAAAGAAAGAGTGAAAGACAGAAGGGAGAGAGAGAGAGAGAGAGAGAGAGAGAGAGAGAGAGAGAGAGAGAGAGAGAGAGAGAGAGAGAGAGAGAGAGAGAGAGAGAGAGAGAGAGAGAGAGAGAGAGAGAGAGAGAGAGAGAGAGAGAGAGAGAGAGAGAGAGAGAGAGAGAGAGAGAGAGAAAGGAATCAGGGATTGAAAGAGACAATGTCTAAAAAGTAGGAAAGACTCCACTACTTTCTTCACCTACGGCAGGTAGCCTAGTGGTTAGAGCGTTGGGCCAGTAACCGCAAGGTTGCTTGATCGAATCCCCGTGCTTACAATGTCAAATTCTGTTGTTCTACCCCTGAACAAGGCAGTTAACCCACTCTTCCTAGGCTGTCATTGTAAATAAGAATTTGTTCTTAACTGACTTGCCTAAATGAATCTTACCAGTGATTTGAGAAGAAGCTGTCGGTGACAGTACATTTATTGCCAAGTGGCCAAACTCTCTTCTCTTCTGTTACAAGAGATTCCAATTGCAAGATGTCTAACTGAAGATTTGCTGGCATCAATTAAGCCAGTGCCTCTCATGAAGTCCAATTATGACTTAACAAATGTGAGATCATGAGACTTGGTATTATCATTGCATTGTAATCATGGATACCAAGAGAAGCCAGGCTTCCCAAATAAATTTACCAAGGAAAAGGGCAAAAACATATAAAATCCTTTATCTTTCATCTCTCTGTGTTTTTGTCATATTCCGTCAATTCGCAAGAGGCTGAATGTATCTTACCGGAGAAAGCATCCAAGCGAGCAAACAGCGCCTCTCTGTCTCTGTTTGTGTAGGTCATCTATCTGATACTGTCTGGTCATAAAGAGTAGGACATTGTTTTTGCCCGTAGCCTTGAATGCAAGGGAAGCCAGTGAGCATTTGGCCTCCCGTGATAAAAAAGTATAAAAGAATAGCCAATCAGTGTTGAGCTAAACTGAGTGAGCTGAACTGTGACTGGTCCTGGCGCACCAATAAATAAAGTGTCAAGAAGCCAGTTTGAATTTGGCTTCACATTTATCACATCTCCTCAAGAGAAATATGTCTTTGACAGAAACAACTTGAATTGTTGCATATTGTTGTGTTGTTGTACTCCGGTGGCTCGCTAGCTAAAATTGTCCCTTTCCTAAATTAACCATGGATGGAGATAGGGATTTGGACTTGTGGTTTTACTTAATTCTCAGTACTGGCAAATGACTATAACCGCGATTCTGATCAACCATTAATTCATACCTTGTTGTGCCCCTGGCCCGAGAGGATGGAAGTTAAATATGTAGCTAGATGTAGAAGGATAATTTTAACTAACTAACGTTACCCAAGAAAGGAAGTTAGGCTAGCGAGCAAGCATTTTAGCCAGGTAGCCGAGGACAACAAAAACTAAAAGCGTGTACTGTATGACAGAGTGATAGACTGTTTCGTCAACATGAAAAAGAGGAGAATGACATTGGCGTTTCTCTACAAGTAGGTTGAGTCAACATGTTTTTTCTACTTGCACGCACGCACACACATACACACAAACATCAGAACCATTGGCCGCTACATCATATTTATCTTACATTGATTGGAATAAATTATTTTTGGTATTTTTTAGTTGTAACTCTATTAGAGAAAGCATAGGTGATTTTATTATGTTGAAATGTTGAAGTTGAAATGGTGCTGGAATAGTGGAGGTGTCACGCCCTGATCTGTTTCACCTGTTCCTGTGATTGTCTCCACCCCCTCCAGGTGTCGCTTATTTTCCCCAGTGTATTTATCCCTGTGTTTCCTGTCTCTCTGTGCCAGTTCATCTTGTATGTTAGTCAAGTCAACCAGCATGTTTTTCCTGTACTCCTTTTGCTGTTCTCTTTTTGATATTCTTCCCGGTTTTGACCCCTGCCTGACTCTGGACTACTTTTCCGCCTGCCTGATCATCCTGCCTGCCCTGACCTTGATTCTGCCTGCCCTGACCTTGATTCTGCCTGCCCTGACCTTGATTCTGCCTGCCCTGACCTTGATTCTGCCTGCCCTGACCTTGATTCTGCCTGCCCTGACCTTGATTCTCCCTGCCCTGACCTTGATTCTGCCTGCCCTTCTGTACCTTTTGGATTCTGAACTGGTTTTGACCCTTTTGCCTGTCCACACCTATTCTCTTGCCTTCCAATATGTATTATTCCAATAGGGTAAGACTCCAACCATCTGCCTCCTGTGTCTGCATCTGGGTCTCGCCTTGTGTCATGATAGGAGGCAGCTCCAGTTTTCTTTGCAACTTGAGGAAACTCTCAGTAGTTCTAAATAAATATTTGTTTCGTAGTCGGAAAATGTCAGAAACATTAACTTGGTTGACCATGCTGTAGGTCATGTAACTGTTTGTTCCATGCACCATGTTTTGTGGACTTCACTGGACAGAGGTTGCTCTCCGGTTTTGTGATGAAACAAAGGTGTGGTTGAATTTATTCTGCCACTGTGTCTTCCTATTGTCTCGGCCTTAGGTCTATATATCACGGTGTCAAGGCACATGAACTAACAGGTTATAGAGCAAACAACACTATTATCACAACACATATAGTTGAAGTCGGAAGTTTACATACACTTAGGTTGGAGTCATTAAAACTTGTTTTTCAACCACACCACAAATTTCTTGTTAAGAGACTATACATTTGGCAAGTCGGTTGGGACATCTACTTTGTGCATGACACAAGTTATTTTTCCAGCAATTGTTTACAGACAGATTATTTCACTTGTAATTCACTGTATCACAATTCCAGTGGGCCAGACGTTTACATACACTAAGTTGACTGTGCCTTTAAACAACTTGGAAAATTCCAGAAAATGATGTCATGGCTTTAGAAGCTTCTGATAGGCAAATTTACATAATTTGAGTCAAATGGAGGTGTGCCTGTGGATGTACTTCAAGCCCTACCTTCAAACTCTTTGCTTGACATCATGGGAAAATCAAAAGAAATCAGCCAAGACCTCAGAACAACAATTGTAGACCTCCACAAGTCTGGTTCATCCTTGGGAGCAATTTCCAAATGCCTGAAGGTACCACGTTCATCTGTACAAACAATAGTATGCAAGTATAAACACCATGGGACCACGCAGCCGTCATACCGCTCAGGAAGGACACACGTTCTGTCTCCTAGAGATGAACGTACTTTGGTGCGAAAAGTGCAAATCAGTCAACAGCAATGGACCTTGTGAAGATGCTGGAGGAAAGTATCTATATCCACGGTAAAACGAGTCCTATATCGACATAACCTGAAAGGCCGCTCAGCAAGGAAGAAGCCACTGCTCCAAAACTAACATAAAAAAGCCAGACTATGGTTTGCAACTGCACATGGGGACAAAGATCATACTTTTTGGAGAAATGTCCTCTGGTCTGATGAAACAAAAATATAACTGTTTGGCTATAATGACCTTTGTCATGTTTGGAGGAAAAAGACAGAGGCTTGCAAGCCGAATAACACCATCCCAACCGTGAAGCACGGGGGTGGCAGCATCATGTTGTGGGGGTGCTTTGCTGCAGGAGGGACTGGTGCACTTCACAAAATAGATGGCAACATAAGGTAGGAAAATTATGTGGATATATTGAAGCAACATCTCAAGACATCAGTCAGGAAGTTAGAGCTTGGTCGCAAATGGGTCTTCCAAATGGACAATGACCCCAAGCATACTTCCAAAGTTTTGGCAAAATTGCGTAACGACAACATAGTCAAGGTATTGGAGTGGCCATCACAAAGCCCTGACCTCAATCCCATCGAACATTTCTGGGCAGACCTGAAAACGTGTGTGTGAGCAAGGAGGCCTACAAACCTGATTCAGTTACACCAGCTCGGTCAGGAGGAATGGGCCAAAATTCACTCAACTTATTGTGGGAAGCTTGTGGAAGGCTACCCGAAATGTTTGACCCAAGTTTTAAAAAATTAATAGCAATGCTACCAAAAATAATTGAGTGTATGTAAACGTTTGACCCATTGGGAGTGTGATGAAAGAAATAAAAGCTGAAATAAATTATTCTCTCTACTATTATTCTGACATTTCACATTCTTAAAATAAAGTGGTGATCCTAACTGACCTAAGACAAGGCATTTTTACTAGGATTAAATGTCAGGAATTGTGGAAAAACTGAGTTTAAATGTATTTGGCTAAGATGTATGTAAACTTCTGTCTTCAACTGTAGGTTGTAATATGGATTATTTTTCTGCCTTGGCTTTACCGATCATTTTACCCACGCACTGCTACTGGCTATTATCATTCATGGCTCCCTCTACTAAAAAGTGTTATTTTATTCCCCCAAATATGTCAGAACATTTCAGCTATAGTCTTCAAAGAGTCCATTGCATGAAAGGGCTCTATAGCCTTGCACATTAGCAACTCTGAAAGAAAATCCCCGCCTTTAAAATGTTATTCAGTCAGTCAATAAAAATCTCCAGATCTCTCACCTCTGTTTTGTTAGCACTTATCTGGACCTAAAAGGTAGGACCAAGTACAGCCTTTTCTCCATAAACAAAATATGTTTTCACTTCAGTTTAAAGATTGATTTTAAGAGATGAAAAACGTGACTAGATTACTTTGCAAAGGTCTCAGCGCTCTGTGAGCTTTACTAAAGAGGAATTCCAGCCACATTTGTTATAACAAGGTGCTATGAACCCTTTACAACTAGGGATGTGCATCTCTTTCACGAACGATTTGATAAGCATTTCGATAGATTACATGGGTTGTCACTCAACTAATAAAGGCTATGGTTTGACATTGCGAAAGCCATTTTACAAGCATCTGAATGCTGAAGGTTCCGTGCAGATGGACGAATAGCCTATTAGAACCACATAGGTCAACCTCTCCCTGGCGCGAGCATCTGTGTCCCCCGCCCTGTGCGCCCTGTTATTATCTGACAGTCATATGCCGTTACATGCATAAAAGTTCAATAGGCTACTGAACTGAAGGAGAGGATGCATCAATTAATTCAAAACAGGTAAGAGGTATTTTCTTAATAAAACAAGATTGAATCTTTTTTTTTTTATCTGACCGATGCATGTTTAATTTGGATCGATGCACTAGTATATTTAACATTGGAACCGGGACCGATGCATATTGGTGAATCGTTACATCCCCGTTTCTAACGCCTGTGTAACTCTGGCATGAGACTTAATGACACATTAATGCACCATAAACTATTTTGTATGCAATAGCAGCACAGTCACTTGTTGGAAGGGTAACAAACCAACCTAATCAAATGTCTTGCCATGTCTGACAAACTTTGGAGGGAACTATTCCTTTAACGTTAATGGGGAAGCCCTTGGCTCTGTGTGTGAAAAGTCTGTGTCCATATATTCTTCTAAGAGTCCTTACCACCTTTCCTTCAAGACCACTGGCAGGTGAATGGACTCGATAGGTTTCCACCTTACCACGTTCATCCGTCATGTGCGTTCAGATCTGTGCTCATGGAGGGAATGAGATGGGGAAAGGGGACTATCTTAGAGTATGGGGACACAGAGTCAAGGTCTCCAGAAACATTTCCATGCAGGTTCTACCCTCATATCATTTAAAAAATATGTAATTGAATGCAGTAAACCCTTGATTAAATAAGAAGGCACTTTCAAGACCGCAATATGAGTTGGGAGAATAGTACGCAAAAAGAAAATCTTCAATTACTGTGCAGAGACCACGTCAGGGCTTTTTTGTTCCGTAAAATAGGCCTTAAAAATTCAGGAGCTGTTTCATGGACTAATGAATTCTCGTCTTGAGTGTGATATTATTCTAGCCGAGTGAAATAGAACTGAGTGCCAACATACATAAAAGGGACGGTATGCATTCATAATGGCGTGTATTACCCCAGACCTCCTTTACCATACCGATCCCACAGTGCTAACACAAGGTAGAGACAGAGAGAAAGAGACAGAGAGAAAGAGACAGAGAGAGAGAATGAAAGTAAACACACACCTGTGCAATATCTAACTACTTGACATGTATTAGAGTCGCTGAAGAATTAGAAAGTAATATTCCCACCCACATGAAAGAATACTACAGTACTTAGAATTATATAGTAAACTGTAGTATATTGTAGAATACTATTCTACACACTGTAGTATCCCTCGATCATGTGTAGTACTTACTATAGAATGTTGTAGTATACTGTAGAATACTATAGTGAATAATACAGTATTATCTGCAAAAAAGCACTGTAGTAAATAGTACAGTAATGTCGTCAAAAACACTACAGTTTTTAAACTATAGTAAATACTACAATACTATTAAATTTGCATACTCCCTGCCCATTCCCCTCCCCATATCACAATTTGTGCCACCCATAAGTGAGAAAAATACATGCCAAGTATAGAACATATATTGTGTTCCCTAAATCAAATCAAATGTTATTGGTCACATACACATATTAGCAGATGTTATAAAAAAGAGCAGAAACTCTGAACTATCCATTCAGACCCCAGTCCTACATAACCTACAGGTTATGGGAAATGTGCTCTTTTAGTATTTCTCCAGTAAGTTTCCTGAAAGAAAAGGCCTCCACTTCTGTCAAAGATAATAAAATGAAAACACTATAGTAAATACTACAGTAACGTCCGCAAAAACACTACAGTAAATATTAGTAAATACTACAGTAACGTCCGCAAAAACACTACAGTAAATACTACAGTACACTGCAGTCTGCATAAACACTACTGTAAATACTACAGCATACTAGAGTCAGCAAAAACACTACAGTAAATACTACAGTATAATACAGTCCGCAAAAACACTAAACTAATTACTATATTACATACTACAGTTTTCTTTTACTACATTATTTATACTAGAGTTAACTGTAAATACTACAGTAAATACTACAGTATTCTCTGTAGTGTTTTTGTGGACTTTAGTCTGCAAACACACTACAGTGAATACTACAGTAAAGTCTGCAAAAACACTGCAGTGAATACTATAATATTTATAGTAAATATACTGTAGTATTTTGTCATTATGAGCACAAATCCATCACAATACACTTACAGGTGCTTGGCGAAAAAACTAAAGTAAACCTAAAAAAACAACATAGTCTCTTACATTTTCTTTATAGTAATAGTGACAACCTTTCAATCCCAAATGGATCTTGGTCGGGACAAAACCTTTAAAGGTATAAAGTATAACAAAAAGGATCATTAAAACATCACGACACTGTGTGTGCATTGTGGAAGTCAGCGAATGCACCACGTTCCACTGTAAGCCTGTGTCTCAAATCTCACCCTATTCCCTATACAGTGCACTGCTTTTGACCAGAGCCCTATGAGATCTGGTCAAAAGTAGGACCCTCTACAGGGAACAGGGTGCCATTTGGGAGGCAGCCTGAACTCTCGCTAATCGATTGGCAGATGAGGAAAAAGGGCCGGCTTTAATGTGTTGCATGTGAAGGATTTACTGGAGAGCAGAGCCACTGAATCAATGGAGTAGAAAATGCATCATTAGGACAGTGTTGTTGTCATCGTCCACCTCTCTACGCGCTCCCCAGAGAGATGGGGACTGTACACCCACACGCTTGCATGCACACGTTTGAGCACACACGCAGGCCCGCGCGCAGTTGAGAATTCCCTGCTTCATTCACACTTGTAAAGGCGCACACACATTCCACACTGTCATTATGTTCTATAAATTATCTTATTACTATTAATAATGAAGTTGGTCAATTTAACCTGGTCCCTTTGATTGGTCCCTTGTTTACAACAGTTGTGGGTTGTTGCTCCCTAGGTAACTGATTTGGTGCAAACAAATATTTCAGTAACACTTCAACCTAATGTTGTAGTGTAATCCTTTCTATCTCAACGGCCTTTCACAAAAGAGGAGAAAACCAACCCCCCCAAAAAGAGTCAATTGTCGTGTCAAAATCACCTTGGGGTGGTTGACAAAAACAGGAGCAAGGGTCTGACTCTGAGACACGGGGTTTAGTCTGCCCTCCCATTACAACACTTTCAGCCCTAAACACCATCATTAATATTCCTCTCCTCTCATTCCCCCTTTCCTGTCCTATTATCCCGCCTCGACGGAGGGATGGCGGCTGAGAGACGCGGTGTCCTGTCCTATCCCGTCCTCCACAGGGGAGACGAGATGAGGGGACATTACAAACAGGGACGACGGGGGGGAGGAAACATGAATCATTACAGTTCCTGTTGCGTCCCAGGGAAGGGAAGAAAAGGACGTTCCTCTTGGGCCGATTGATTCCAGAGAGTTAATTGGCTTTATTAGCCAAGACGTTGGGCCCGCGAGGGGCTTCTGTTCTTCTGCCCAGAGCCCCCCCCTTCCAATCCAATTCCTGCGAAGGAGAAACCCTGCGTAATTGTTTTCCCTCCATCTTCCGTGTCATTGTCAGATGGGTCCTGCGGGATTATTAGCAACCCCAGGTCCCTCAATAATTCATCCTAAACTATTTATACACAGATGGAGAGTCCTCTAAAGTCTCCCCCAGTGAGCTTATCTGCCTTTCAGACAGAGTGACTGGGGGAAGAGGAGAGAGAAAGAGATTTGGAAAAACAAGAGGGGGAGAAATTTAAAGAGTGAAAGAAAAGGAGACAAGGGGCAGACTGAGCCGGAGAGAGGGATGGGTAGTGGCAGTAAGAGACAGAGGCACAGAGGAGGGAGATGGTGCGTGTGATTCTGTGCAAGAGAGCGAGAGAGAGGGAGAAAAGTGTGCGCCTGTCTTTGGTAGAGGGAGGCACAATGACCCTGTTTCATGGTGTGCTTTCAGCTTCAAGGTGAAGCCGCTCTTTCTCCCCCGCTTTGCCAAAGTGAACAAAAGCACCATCCGGGGAATAGCAGCCTCCCCACACAACCCTCATTAATGACGTTTAATCTGGCCCTTTTTTCCCCTCCATTTAACGCAATTAAGATGTTTGCAAAGCGAGCGTAGAGCGCCAATCGCTGAAGGAAGGGCGCATGAAAGATGCACAGGGATTTCCATATTTTCCATCGACTCCATGCAAACACAAGTGGCAATGGATAGGATCAACAAACACAGCACTGACTCATTCCACCATTCCTTCATAAACACGTAATCATATGATAACATGAGATATTAGCATATTAGCATTAGCGCATTAAGAGGCTTTTTTATCCTAAATAGGGAGCAGTGCAGTTTGAGAAAAAGGCTGTATAACTTGTTTTTAATTGCCTAGTCGCAGATACCTGGGTTTTCCTCCCGCCCCGCCTCGGTGGGGAGACATTTTGTTGTCGTCCAACTAATGAGGCTTTTGGCGAAGGCAGTTGATTTTCAAAGTCCTTTTTATCGGCTCTGGAGCTACAGATAATTTTAAATATTTAGCCATTTGGCAGACGCTTTTATCCGGCTCACTTAGAAAGCTGCAACTCCCTCTTGAACAAATTGGGACATTGAAATGCAGATTGGAACAGAGTTTTCACATTTTGCATTGGAGGCAAATGAGGGGGGAATGAACAAATGGAACTCTGGGAAAGGCCTTGTTTGGAAGATCAAAACATTGGTCAGCTCAGATGTCTGATCCTTTGCAATATCGTAGACCATGAATATACAACACGACTTGACCATAGAGCAGACATCTGGGCTGGTTGTAGGTGTAACAAGTGACTTAAAATGTATGTACTGCGGTATAGATTTAGTTTTTTTTACTGGCAAATAAAGGCAATCAATCAATTGCATTTAATACTGTTTAGTACTGTGCAAGGTAATGTTACATCTGACCCTTTCATTTGGATCTGTTTTGCTATTTTAATCGCAAGCAGGTCTCAGTCAGATCAGTGCTCAGTGGCAAACTCTGTCCAGAATGTACTGATGGAGGATTCTCACAGTCGGGCCAATATCAATCTATACCAGCCTCTGCTCTTTGCCAGGGAGGATGGGGTCCTCTACTATTACTTAGCCGTTGCTGACACATGACACACACACACACACACACACACACACACACACACACACACACACACACACACACACACACACACACACACACACACACACACACACACACACACACACACACACACACACACACAATTTCTCTCTCTTTCCTCTCTCTTTTTCTCTCTCCAGAAACTCTATGGAAGAACACCAAATGCTGCGTTTGTGCTGCCAGGTCACCTATGATACAAGTCAGTATTTGAAGTCCATCCATGTCTGAGGATGTCAGGAGATGACGTGGAAACCGGCCACTAGGGGCAACAGTGAGCCCTGTTACCTTCAAGTAGGTTGGTCAAATCTAAGCATCTTCCTCTGATTCCAAAGGTTGGAAGTTCGCATCCAGCAATATAATGTTTTATTTGTATTTATTTTTTGCCTATCCCAAATCTTTACCTTTCTTAGGGATAGCCCCCTTTTTAAAAATGTTCACCTAAAATGACATACCCAAATCTAACTGCGTGTAGCTCAGGTCCAGACTCAAGGATATATATATTCTTGGTACCATTTTAAAGGAAACACTTTGAGGTTTGTGGAAATGTGAATTAAATGTAGGAGATTATAATTAACACAATAGATCTGGTAGAAGAAAATACAAAGAAAACAACAACTTTTTTTCTTCTTTTTTTCTACCACCATCTTTGAAATGCAACAGAAAGGTCCCACTTCTAGCCATAACTCTGGTTGTAATTCCGATGGTGTCCACAAGATGGCAGCAGTGTATGTGCAAAGTTTCAGACAGATAACGTGAAGTATGAGAAAACCACATGACATCTAGTGTGAAGTCACCCAGGTAGATTTGGGAAGATCGTGGAGACATTTGCATTCATGTTACATTTTTCTGCAGGAATATCGTCAAATCTGTATACTTGGACTTTGATTTAGCTTTTCCAGTATTAGTAGCCATATTATAAGTAAAAAATTTGCAAAACAACCAGATTTCAAAACTTCATAACTTTGAATATTCTTATAATTTTTGTCCAAAAGGAAAAGGCATGCTGTCGCACAACGTTAGCAGCTACATTTTACGGCAGATACAGGATACTGAGATGGGCTTCCGGATACTCCAGTGAAGCCCATCTCATTGGCTATCTAGCTAGCTTTGTTTTACCCTGATTGGTGCTTATTTGACAAAGTTAGAGTTGATCAAGTGAAGACTGCCCGCGTCATCGGCGTGCCATGAATGCGTCGCTCTTTGACCACATTTGTTGTCCTATAGGATATACTACACCCCTAATGATATAGTGAAGTCTGGTTACATTCTAGGATCTCTGAGGAATACATACAAACGTGATTTGACTGGTTGAAACAATGTTTAGGGGTAGATTTTCACAGATTCCTTTCTTTGCAAATTGAACGACTGGAAATACAAAATCGATTGTGCATGCTATATGGACCTTTTTAGGATATGAAAAATGATTTTATCTAACAAAACGACACTTCATGTTATCTCTGGGACCCTTTGGATGATAAATCAGTTCAAGATTTCTGAATGGAAGTACACATTTCACCTTCAGTGTTGAATTTATCAGACTTATCTCGATGAAAAAAGTGTTTTGTTGTTTGGAGCTCTCCTCAAACAATAGCATGCCATTTTTCTCAGTAATAGCTACGGTAAGTTGGACAGTGCAGTTATATTAACAGGAATTTAAGCTTTCAGCCTATATAAGACACTTATATGTACCGAAATTAGTTGTTTCTCTAAAATCGCGATCGTGATTTACAACTGTCCTGTTGACGGGATGCCTATCCCTAACTTAACCAATTGGAATGAATGCCTAACCTTGAGAATTTGGAGATAATGCCTGAACTTAACTCTAACCTTAACAATTTGGAGATAATGCCTAAACTTAACCTTAAACACTGAGAAACATGGATGAATGTCTAATTCTGCTGTGAGACTGTGAGAGCTGGTAGGACTGTGTCAGGGGACCGGGATGTGTTTGGATACGATTCCCATCCTCTGTAGTGATAAAAAAATCTAGGTTCTGACTCGTAGGGAACCTATACGTAGGCCTAGGGAGAGACCTTAGAAGTCATTCAATTGCAAATCTGTAATCATTTGCTGAAGGATTTCTGTCCAAATAATTTCCAGACTGATTTGTTCATGGGGTTATGCTCTGAATGGCCAAGCAGAGAGCCAGCTGAGCTCACGAGCCACTGAGCCAAGTATTTGATTGCAATAGACACACACTCGCACAAATGCACACACACACACACACACACACACACACACACACACACACACACACACACACACACACACACACACACACACACACACACACACACACACACACACACACAAAGCCATATGCTTACAGACAGATCTATACTAAGGCAGAGGCCACAAATCGTAATATTGATATATCATGTGACATTTGTGGTATTGATGTGTTAATTCATGTACACATATCATGTATATATTTTGAACTACACTATACACAAAGTATACAAAACATCATGAACACCTGCTCTGACATAGACTGACCAGCTGAATCCAGCTGAAAGCTATGATCCCTTACTGATGTCACTTGTTGAATCCACTTCCATCAGTGTAGATAAGGGTAGGAGACAGGTTAAAGAAGGATTTTTAAGCCTTGAGACATTTGAGACTTGGATTGTGTATGTATGCCATTCAGAGGGTGAATGGGCAAGACAAAATAATGAAGTGCCTTTGAACGGGGTATGGTAGTAGCTGCCATACCCTGTTCAAAGAACTGCAACGCTGCTGGGTTTTTCACGCTCAACATCTTTATGTGTGTATTTTTATTTCTTTTTTGTACCTTTATTATCCAGATTAAGTCTCATTGAGAAAAATGATCAAATCTATTTTTCAACAGGGGGGTGCAATTCAATATTAGGAAGGTGTTCCTAGTGTTTCATTCACATCCCATTGCCTCGACAACTAAAAACCACATTAAAAAAAATATATGGTGGTCGACGGTAGTATGCAAACCCAATGTTCCATTTCATGCCTTTCCCGTACCCTAACCCTTAAATTAACCTCTCTGAAACTATACATTACCTTAACCTCAACCCACCCCGTGTTCCTAAACCTAACCTTAACCCTAACCTTAATTTATTTACACCACTGTGTCTAAACTAAAAAAATATATGCCAGTCAAATATCCACTTCCTTCTTTAAAACGCAGACAATATTAATAACTGATAAGAGTTCACATGAAGTGTAGCAGTGAAAAAAAGAAGTCACTTATATAGGCACAACAACAACAACATTAACACGTTGTCAAAAATGTCTGCCTACATCGGAAAGCTCTCACTTATTCACCCCTGGGGGCGGCTTTTAAGCGGCGAGGCCTAATTCTGCTGCTATTGCAGGAAGGTCATTTTCTTTCCAGGGCCATGATGGCCACAGACTAGCGCTTAAATCTCACAAAACGCAACCTATAAATTACAACAAAGGACAGAGGGGTCAGAGCCTAGCATGGAATGGAGCCAGGAGCCATCAATCTGCAGGGAGTGGGACATCTGTCTCTGGGAGTCCCTCGTTCTCTATCTGCCCCACCCTCACTCTCTCAATCTCTGTCTCTCTGCCTCTCTCTGTCTCTCTCTCACTCTCTCCCTCTCTGCCTCTCTCTCTCTGCCTCTCTGCCTCTCTCTCTGCCCCTCTCTCTCTGATTTACTCTCTCTCTCTCTGCCCCTGCCTCTCTGCCTCTCTCTCTGCCTCTGTCGCTCTGCCTCTCGCTCTGCCTTTCTCTCTGCCTCGCTCGCTGCCTCTCTCGCTCTGACTCTCTCTATCTCTGCCTCTCTGCCTTACTCTCTCTGTCTCTCTGCCTCTCACTCGCGCTGCCTCTCTATCTCTGCCTCTCTGCCTTACTCTCTCTGTCTCTCTGCCTCTCACTCGAGCTACCTCTCTATCCCTGCCTCGCTCGCTGCCTCTCTCGCTCTGACTCTCTCTCTCTGCCTCTCTGCCTTACTCTCTCTGTCTCTCTGCCTCTCACTCGCGCTGCCTCTCTATCTCTGCCTCTCTGCCTTACTCTCTCTGTCTCTCTGCCTCTCACTCGCGCTGCCTCTCTATCTCTGCCTCTCTGCCTTACTCTCTCTGTCTCTCTGCCTCTCACTCGCGCTGCCTCTCTATCCCTGCCTCTCTGTCTTCCCCTCTATCTGCCTCACTCGATCTCTGCCTCTGTCGCTCTGCCTCTCTCTCTTTGACTCTCTGCCTCTCTCTCTCTGCCTTACCCTACTTTATCTTATCGCTTTCTTCACGCACTCTCTTTATTTCAGTCTTTATGTTTTTCTCCCCCTGCCCCTTACAAATGCAGATCACAAGTTAGCATTTGGTTCATCGTAAGTTTGGTTGAGACTTAATCTTAGTAGTAACATCTCGTACACCCCCCCCCAAAACTGCCCCCGAACACTCAAAAACTTCCCCATGACTTATTCATAGCCCTTTTTCCATTTTCTGAATCAGACTTTGTCTTGAATAATTAAGGAGATCTTTCCAAAAGCCTTAACCCCCCTCCCAACTCCCTTTTACAGGTATTACAAGTTCATCCAGAGAGCTAAATGCATATCTGACCTCCCATAATGACACGTTTTACCTCCTTAGACTTTTGATTCAACAGCATATAGGGAGTTGACCAGTAACCAAAAGGTCACTGGTTCGAATATGTGCGAAGGTGAAACATCTGTTCATGTGCCCTTGAGCAAGGTATTTAAACAAATTTGCTCCAGGGGTACCGTACTACTATAGCTGACAGTGTAAAACAGCACATTTCACTACACCTTTCCGGTGTATGTGAGAATAAAACATGTAAAAAAACATAAAGAATTGTTATAGAATCAACAATGGAAAGTAACACTGGCTATAGTTCCAGAATCAACTGCATAGAGGTACACTGTAGCTAGCTCTAGGACCAACAACATAGTTACACTGTAGCTAGCTCTAGGACCAACAACATAGTTACACTGTAGCTAGCTCTAGGACCAACAACATAGTTACACTGTAGCTAGCTCTAGGACCAACAACATAGTTACACTGTAGCTAGCTCTAGGACCAACAACATAGTTACACTGTAGCTAGCTCTAGGACCAACAACATAGTTACACTGTAGCTAGCTCTAGGACCAACAACATAGTTACACTGTAGCTAGCTCTAGGACCAACAACATAGTTACACTGTAGCTAGCTCTAGGACCAACAACATAGTTACACTGTAGCTAGCTCTAGGACCAACAACATCGTTACACTGTAGCTAGCTCTAGGACCAACAACATAGTTACACTGTAGCTAGCTCTAGGAACAACAATATAGTTACACTGTAGCTAGTTTTAGAATCAACTGCAGTGAGTTACACTGTAGCTAATAGTTCTAGGATCAACAGCAGATCAACAGCAGTTCTAGGATCAACAGCAGATCAACAGCAGTTCAAGGATCAACAGCAGTTCTATGATCAACAGCAGATCAACAGCAGTTCATGGATCAACAGCAAATCAACAGCAGTTCTAGGATCAACAGCAGACCAACAGCAGTTCTACAATCAACAGCAAATCAACAGCAGATCTAGGATCAACAGCAGATCAACAGCAGTTCTGGGATCAACAGTAGCTACTCCTATGGGCCTTGTTTCAATATTGATCTTAACCAGATCTTTTTCGTATCCACTAAAAGCTTTTGATCTATTTTGATTTATACCTGTGCAACTGTTTCTTGTCACCCATGCTTATAAGATCCTTGGCTTGCTCACTATTCACGATATGGAACTAATGTATTCTCATTTAATGGCTGCTTTTATTAACTTTCATTTGATTGATTTTCTGTTGTCCTAATATTGCTTTTATTGGATATGGTGTGATGAATCCCACAGGTTCCCGCGAAAACATCTCACGAGGGTTATCCTGATTTATGAAGAAGAAAAAAGAAAAACAAATCTCCACCATTTCATGTTCCCAGGAATCTTTGAAGTGCTATGATATCTGTTATTCCAAACAATAAATATACTATGATAAAAAAACAAACAATGTAGAAATGTATATGAAATTACGAAAGCATAAGACAGTGAACAATTGTGATATTAGGCTTAATGCCGTCATGTCTTTGTCTGACTAGAGTACATGTTTCAAGCCCTCCTGGCTCTCTTCTGGATGCGAGTAACCTGATTTACTATTCCCATTCCTGCCATGTGATTCCATTCGGCCACCTAAACCTCAAGACAGCATGGAGGCAAATCTCACACACACACACTCACACGTGCACACACACACACACACACACACACACACACGCACCCTCACACGCACCCGCACACACACATGCACGCACGCACGCACACACTACAGCATTAGAAATAAAGGCCTAATGGCTGAACACACACACAGTCTGCTAATAACCACTTTATTGTTATTAGCAACCAGCACTATAGTACAAGGCTATATAATCACTGGACCTATAGACAAAGGAACGTGTACCTTGCTCTATAATTATATAGCATGGATGTGTACACTGTAATTACACCTACACAGTATAGATGTGCGGTATGGCAATGAATGGCAGAGAGATTGCCTGCATTATGAACAAACAATAGAGAGGATTGTAATTCACTATCATTATGGTACAAAGCATGCAGCACCACAATATGGAGATAATTCTCATTCAGGAGACCTTTTGAGTCCTGTGTTGAATTTGCTCCTGTTCTCAGCCTGACCTACATGTTCCATTGATCTCTAAGAAGTTGAACTTCTAAATGTCAGTAGATGTGTGCATCAGACCTACAATGGAATATAAACCGAGCCAGAATGTTGCAAGGCTTTATCCTCACTAACCCTCTAACTGGTCCTGTAGGATAAAGTTGGGGATGGGGGAGAATTGTGGTTGTTTTCGTTGGCTCAGTTGGTTGGAGAACGGTGCTTACCTCACCGGAGTTTATGGTTTGATTCCTGAATGGAAACCACACAAACAAATGCACGCACGCACACTGTTCACAGGGAGCAGTAGCAGAATGTGAGGATTAGCATTTTCTGAGGGCAATATCGCTGTAAAATCGAATAAAGAGGGGTGACTACACAACAACCCCAAAAAGTGAAATGTATTAATAAAAGCTGTATAAACAACAGAAAGTTTCCCATATTTTGAAAGTATTGCATTCTCTCACTCCGGAACAGAGGCTTTATCTGAAACCTCAGGGGAACAAGCAGATGGATCGAACAGAACCAAAGCGTCAGCCTCTTTAAACATTGAACATGGACCACAATAACACTTCCATGATGCAATTGCCTTGAAAACAGTAACTATTTAACCCTCTAAGGAGCCCTTGTCAAAACAGTGCTAGAGTACGCTTTCAGGCACTTAAAATCGCCATAGCAATAACATGGCAATAGCAAAAAAACATAAAAACAACATCTTAATATCAGGAAGGAGGATGTTGTACTTCTGGTATTTTATTTATTAAGCCTCCTTTAGGGTAAACAACAGGTTAAGCTGATGAAAGTTTAAAGGCTGACCAAGTTAAGCATAGCTTTGTGCTTCACATTTAGGATTGTGTATACAGTTAACATAAATCTTTCAGGGAAATATTATATATATAAATTTTTTTAAATTAGTTTGACCCTGCATTTTTAAACCGTATTGTGCTGACGATTTCTTATTGAGCAAAAGGCCTTTAAGGCTGCGGGTATGGGTGTGTATAGAGGCGTGTCCAACCCACATGTGCCATCTTCAATTGGTAGTCAATTGGGTGATGTCACCAGAAGCGTCCCCCTTAGCATTTACCATCTTGAACTAGGCTGAAGGCCTGTGGTTTGAAGGGAGCCTAGTGTTGTTCGCTACAATAGTATCTTTGTCTTAAGGAAAAGATCCCCATGCTATGTCTCGGCAATGTAAGTACATTGTGAATTTCCTGTCGTCTCAACGTTGTGCCTATGTAAATCTGATGCATGTGTGCTATCTGGTTAAGAGTAGTTGTTTGTTTGCTAAAAAGAGTCATACAAAGTATAGTTGTTCCAAAAATGGTATAGTCCAGTACTTTCAGAAATGTTGGAGGTGCTGGTCTTTCTTGACTGGCTGCTTGGGTCAGGCTAGGCTATACAGGGCGTACATGCATGCTTGCATTGCACCACTATAAAACCTCAGGGGCCTCATTTATCGATCATGTGTAGGCACAAATCTGTGCCTAAACCTTGCGTGGGATCATGTCCATGCAATGTGTGAGATTTATCAATATGAACGTTTACTTGAGAATGTGCGTAGATTGACGCACAGCCATGACCATGCGTACGCACAGTGCCAAGTGGTGGAATAAGGGAACTGCTTTTCAAGCATGGCCGAGTAAATGGTGAAAATATATGTTGAACATTTGTGAAATGATGAGAGTAATAATTCAATCATTTTTCAATTTCATTGTAATTCCATTGTGAATTCATGCAACATATCTTGACAGGCTTTATTATAGAATTTGACCACTTTAGAGCATTTTTTTACAACAAAAATCCATATAAAGTGCAGTAATTTGTTAAATTAGAGGCATATGTGAACATTAAACCATTGTTCAAATACTATAAAACTGAGATAATGGGAAATTGAATGAAAGATGGTTAATCCTGATCGGTTGGAAGATTTGGCACAAGCTGCATTTCGCAGAGAGTGTGTTTTTAGAGACAGGTGTGACTTTTTTGCAGCAAATACAGATTGGCTCATCAGATAGATTTAGTGAAACTATCATATAGGATTTTTGCTAGGATTTAAGACCTACTTTAGAAAGGCAAACACATGCCATTCCGGTGCATTTCCAAGTGCTCTCCAGCCTCAGGTTTTCGGGCAACGGGCACTTTTCAGAGGGAGCTTACAGATCAAAATCTCATAGACCTCGATGAGCCGATGGTTTGGATGCAATCATCACCAAAACGAACGGTTGCATACAATTTCCATACACCATCGCACAACAGGTTGAAGTCAAGAGGGGTTTCTTTTCCATCATGGTTCTCAAATACGATCAGAACAATAGATGACACCCACATCGCCGTAAAAGCACCATCCCAAAACGAGTTCAACTACGTGAACAGAGAAGGCTTCCACCCACTTCATTTATGTGCAGGTGATAGGTCATGTGGTGCAAAAGACGCTGCTGAATGTGGTGGCCAAGGTGGAACGCACGAATCGTTCACTCCGCAGAACAGCAATGTTGGCCTATGCAAACAAGAGACGGGAGCTGTTGAGGATGGATGGCTTATTGGGGAGTATTGTCTACTCGTTAGAAGTATATTTGCCGTTGCTAAATAAACTTGATACGTCCTAATGGTCCTCTCTTTTGAAGCTTTGATTTTATTTTTACTGGTCAAGGCATAACTGAGCGAGACATATAAAACCTTTTTGTTATATTCAATCTCTGACACGAGCAACTCTATTTCAGTCTTTGAATTGTGTCATTTTTTTTGTTTGTTTAGCTCTTCTTGGTTACGCCACTGTATTTCACGGTACGGCATTGTATTTTACCCACAGGCTTTATTAAAGGGACGATTTTGAAATGCAAATACCCAAGGTTGTGCACAAGCCCTGAGGCTGAGAACAATTTCTATTTATCAATGGTGATCTCCTAGCAGTGTGCGTATGATGATCGTAGGATTGTTTGATAAATCCCACTATGAATACAAACATTCTAAATTACGTTCCTAAGTAGTATTTTAGAATAGTTTCGACGCAATATTGACAAATGCGGCCCCTGGAATATTGACGCACACTATTCTTATATACAACAGTTGCTTGAATGTCCTTTTGAGATTACTCAACAAAGCCTGTAAGCAAATAGTACAAGAGGTATTTTATGTAGTTGTGTGTACGACCCAAGTGATTTCAGATAGAAATGTGTGTTATAGATCTGCCATTCTCATTGAAGTCTGACAAGCAGTATCCCCGTTCCATGTGCAATCTTTCTATGCTTCCCCTCTGTACATTTAGCTCCCCTAAGATTGCTGAGGTCAGCAGCTCCTCTGACCTAAGGGATGAGTCTCTTCCCTCCAGGTCAGCGTAGCAATAATCCCCTGGGCCTTACTGTGTGGATAAATTAACGACATCCTAATACGAGCATATATGCGCAGAGTTTTGTCACATTAATGTCATATTGAAAATTCAGTTATCAATCAGGCACCCTTAACATGAGAAGACTCAACATTTGCAGTGACAGATTAACACTAACAAAACGCAAGATGTTATTACTCGGTTACAACATGTTATGACTCGGTTACAACATGTTATGACCCAGTTACAACATGTTTTGACTCGGTTACAGCATGTTATGACTCAGTTACAACATGTTATGACTCGGTTACAGCATGTTATGACTCGGTTACAACATGTTATGACTCGGTTACAACGTGTTATGACTCGGTTACAACATGTTATGACTCGGTTACAACACGTTATGACTCGGGTAAAACACGTTATGACTCGGTTACAACATGTTATGACTCGGTTACTACACGTTATGACTCGGGTACAACATGTTATGACTCGGTTACAACATGTTATGACTCGGTTTCAACATGTTATGACTCGGTTACAACATGTTATGACTTGGTTACAACATGTTATTACTCGGTTACAACATGTTATGACTCGGTTACAACATGTTATGACTCGGTTACAACATGTTATAACCCAGTTACAACATGTTATGACTCGGTTACAACATGTTATGACTCGGTTACAACGTGTTATTACTCGGTTACAACATGTTATGACTTGGTTACAACATGTTATGACTCGGTTACAACATGTTATGACTCGGTTACAACATGTTATGACTCGGTTACAACATGTTATGACTCGGTTACAATGTGTTATTACTCGGTTACAACATGTTATGACGGTTACAATGTGTTATTCGGTTACAACATGTTATGACTCGGTTACAACATGTTATGACTCGGTTACAATGTGTTATGACTCGGTTACAACATGTTATGACTCGGTTACAACATGTTATGACTCAGTTACAACATGTTATGACTCGGTTACAACACGTTATGACTCGGTTACAACATGTTATGACTCGGTTACAACATGTTATGACTCTGTTACAACATGTTATCACCCAGTTACAACATGTTATGACTCGGTTACAACATGTTATCACCCAGTTAAAACATGTTATGACTCGGTTACAACATGTTATGACTCGGTTACAACATGTTATGACATGGTTACAACGTGTTATTACTCGGTTACAACATGTTATGACTCGGTTACAACATGTTATGACTCGGTTACAACATGTTATAACCCAGTTACAACATGTTATGACTCGGTTACAACATGTTATGACTCGGTTACAACATGTTATTACTCGGTTACAACATGTTATGACTCGGTTACAACATGTTATGACTCGGTTACAACATGTTATGACTCGGTTACAACATGTTATGACTCGGTTACAACATGTTATGACTCGGTTACAACATGTTATGACTCGGTTACAATGTGTTATTACTCGGTTACAACATGTTATGACTCGGTTACAACATGTTATGACTCGGTTACAACGTGTTATGACTCGGTTACAACATGTTATGACTCGGTTACAACACGTTATGACTCGGGTACAACACGTTATGACTCGGTTACAACATGTTATGACTCAGTTACAACATGTTATGACTCGGTTACAACATGTTATGACTCGGTTACAACATGTTATTACTCGGTTACAACATGTTATGACCCAGTTACAACATTTGTTACGGTGTTGTTACGGTGTTAAATCATGTTCTGACAACGGTTCCACCAAAAGTAATTTGACAGGAATGAGGATACATGTAAAAGCAAGAGACATCCCGTATGATGAGAATCTGTTCTTACTGCACCATCAGTCAAACAATTTCTCTTCTGCTTTCACATTTCCCCCCATGTTATTAGCTATGTGGTGTGTGTGTGTGTGACGTGTGTGCGCAAAGTGCCACTTCCTGTGTTTTACTGACACTTCCATATACCTGTACAGTGTCTGTCAATCTCCTAAACTAATATGAGACTGCGTCCTCTGCCAGAATGTCCCCATTCCTTCATGATGATAAAGGTCACAGGCTTTAATGAGTCCAATGAGGAGGTCACAATAGCAAGAGGTCTCTTCCCCCCTGACAGCAATCATAACTCCCGACCTGCAGTTAGCATGCAAATCGTCTAGTCTTTGATCCCCTCACCATTTCCCTTCTCCCTCCCCCATTCCTCTCCTCCCTACATGACCATAGCTCACTGTAAGTAACTAGCTCTCTGGGCTAATGATCCCGGACAATCATAATGGACAACAGCATCCGAGGCACCTTGACAACTGTCCCCACTGACAGATTAGGCAAATTAGGCACGTCTCACATTCTCCTCCCTATTTTTCGTCTTGAGGCTCGGATGTTTTTAGACACCAAGAGGTGTGCGTGGGGCGGTTGAGCTGGTGGGAGGATTTTGGCGACACGCGGCCTCGTCGGTGACACATGTTGCCCCTTTTCCCCAACAAAACACTCAACATCGATCGCTGCACGTCGTCATAGAAACAGGGCACGATGTGGTGCCTGAGTGTGCATTCCGAACGGAGCTGAGTGGAGAATTCTGGGCAGGGAATGAGAGAGGGAAGGAGGGGTACACACACACCCCAAACCAACGATGTGAGGAGAAAAAAACAGCCCACAGAGGGGATGATGCAACAAGAGTGAAATCCTGCGGCCAAAACGCTTGGTGCATTAACGCAGCCCGGTAGAACCCCCCGCCTCTGTCTTGCTCTCTCTCTCTCTGTCTCTCTCTCTCTTTCTATCTCTCTGTCTGTCTCTCTGTCTGTCTCTCTTTCCTTTTCCTTGTTGTAAGGCTACATTGGTTTCAGCACCTCGCCGCCTGTCAGGAGGAACTTCCAATGCGGCAACCTGTAACACCTTCCCCGAGTGCCACAGGGTATTACATTTACGATACTGCAGTGCCTTCAGACATTATGTCCATTGACGATGTTCCCAGTTTCAGCTAGTTTTCAAAGCAGTCAGTATCCAGATTTGATGAATTCTTAATGAAAGAAAAGATTTTTTAATATTTCATGAGGATTTCCATTGCTTCTCTAAGAAGAAGGGTCCCTATGTGGACCAACAGGTCTAGAACTACGCTACCAGGGGCTGTTTCCCAGACCCGGATCAAACTGCCAATCAACACTCTGTACAGTGTACCACTCGCTCCATCCACAATTAAGTTACAGCAGGTTAACTGTCCTCTCTTAACGTCCTAAAGTCAACGCTGCGCCTAAATTGAATTAGCATAATAAAACAATCCCCTTAATCTGTCTGTTTAAGCTAGATATATCTGTTGTTTTTGCTTGGGCTGTTTCCCTATCCACCGCATCTGCCCGATGTTGTCCTTCCGTGTCTGTGGTGGAAGGTGGCAGAGCTACAGTGGTGTTTGTCAGATCAGGCGATCAGGAGACATCCCGTAAATCCCGGTCTTCTCGCGAAAACCGTCCTAATAGTTTGATCTGGAAACTAACATGGAAAGCGGAGACTCTCACGAACACGATGGAAGTGAATGAATGGAAGTGAATAAGGCATTTTTTTGCCTTCTTATATCTCTCATACACTTCAAAACATACTTCATTTCGATTTAGTTTTTGGCTGTATGTTTTAGTAATGTTTACATATTGATGTTTGTGACATGTCTACTTTTATAGGCGACATTTGGGGATCATAGGGGATCTTGAAAGGCATATTTTTTTTTAGATAGGATTAATCACCCGTGATAATTGATCTACACCACCTGCCAGCCAGCCTGCCCAGTATCTAGGACAAAATAAGGTGAGTGCAGAAGCACAACAGGAGCATCTCTGTCCGCCTTTCAATTGAATTGGTAAAAAAAACACCCGAAGATATCAATGTACCTATTCCTGGTGCTTCTCTCACTTTCAAAGGACTCCTAGGAAAACCCCAAAGCAGAGCTTCCAAAGGCAACTATGACAAGAGAGGACATTTTCGTTGATCTTTAACAATACATACAATTACTCTGTTACCACATATGTATTACACTGTTATTACACCAAAACATCTGATGATAAAGGACACATGCATTGTTGACACTTGACAGTCATACATGCTAGGAGCGTCTCATTGACCCAAGGTGAATTACGAGGGTGACTGTCTCTGGCAGTCACCTGGTTGGTAGTGTACTTCCATATCTCCACCCTCCCTCCCATGCTGCATTGCAAAAAAAAGAGAGAAAGTGGCCCGTCTTTGTGCCGGCGTCCCTCTCAGCATGCACGGCGGCAGCTGGTGACTGTTATAAATGGCCTCTATTAGTACGGCCCAGTCGCAGAGGGGAGAGAAATAAAATCATTGGGAGAATATAGGCCTAGTGGTGTCACCTCGGTGCCCGTTCCCTTCCTTCCTCAGCCTCCTCTATCCACCCCCCTCCCTTTCAAGGGGCCGGCAATTTAAACACTAGATTGCTAGTGATACATGGGGTCATTATTGGGATGGTTATGGCAATTTTATTTATTTATTTGTTTATTTGTCAGGGAGCATGTACAACATGCCATTGCACCAGATTTAGCTCATTTTCATCTGTAGTCGCTGGGCAGAAAACAAACAACATGAATACATCAATACAATGCTACAATATAACAGACCATTAAAATCTCTCTCTATCTATCTATACTGAACAAAAAATATAAACGCAACATGCATTCAATTGGGCCTAATCTGTGGATTTCACATGACTAGGAATACAAATATGCCTCAGTTGGTCACAGATATATATATATATATATATGACATGACTGGTTTGCCTATAGCCACTTTTTCAGGTTGTGCCTTGAAACTAGCAAAGGTACTGCACTCTCTCACAGTGGTAGGCAGGGTGTTCATAATCCAGACGCTCTGACTGAAAAAGACGTCTGGTCAAATTTGGTGGACCTAAACTGAGTTGAGCAGACTCCTCTGGTTGAAGCTCTTGTCGTCCTGGTATTGTCCTTGCAATACGTAACAAACTGCTTAAGAGGTGGTGGGGCAATGTCACCAGTGATCTTAAACAGCAGAGTGGTGTCGGCATCAGAAGCTCTTAAAGCTCAGTAGGTTGTATTTCTTAATGATATTGTAGTGGGGACAGCTGTTTGATTTTTTTGTCCAGCACTTTCAGAGTTTCTTTATAGAGCTTTTAAAGTGGTTTCGTTGCTGTGATACTAGCTGGTGACCAGGTTGTGACACAGTACGAGAGAAGGGACAAAATCATTGAGTGCATGTACGACTTAGCAGCATCTGCTGACATTTGGCTCCTGAAAAATTAGACATTTACCAGGTTGCGTTCGACTGTTCCATTTACTTTTTTAAAATGTTGTTTTTATTTTGAAGCACAGGTTAGAGTCACAATGGTATAGTAGAGTAGTATCCAAGGAATGTGAGACAATGGGCAATGTAGGAGGCTGTCTATCTAACTATTATAACATGTCACTATAACATTAGTAATAGCATATTAAGAGCATCTCTAGGTGGTGTTAGTTTTTAACACGTTCAGAGCTTTATTGGACAATCACACAAAATCACACTAATCTTTGTTAAAGGTATTTTCATATGTCCAAACCAGCCAAAATCATTTCATTTTAGAGTTTATTCAATAACAATGGTTTGTCCATCGGGTCAAATAAAGGGCAGTGTTGTGAAACAGGGGAGAAACCCTTCACAGCAGTAAATAAAGAGGAATAGAGCATATGGAGGAAAGGAGAAGTAGTAAAGGTGTGGATACTCAACTTTTGACTACTTTATTTATAAGAATCTTTAGGGGAGTCAATCATTTTAATCCCTTTTTTTTAACTTGTTAAAACCCCCCTAAGGTCGATGTCTGCGCCCCTGTGGAGATCTAATTTGCATAATTATAAAATCCCCATGAAAATGTGTCAGTTTAAGCTAGAGATATCTGGGTTTTTTTTTGCATTGGATGCATCCGCCTATGTAACTCTTCTGCATCTGCGGTGAAAGGTGACAGAGCTACAGTAGAGCTGTGTTAATCAGAGCATAAGACAACCTGAAAATCGGTCTTCACACAAAATCGCCTGTAGCATCTGAATGGTTTGGCCTACAAACTATTATGACCCCTCTATGGAAATATGAGACTCTCACGAACACGATGGTGTTCTTCGACCGCCGCAAGCATTTTGGGATCCGTCTGAAGTCGGTACAGCCAATCTGCCAACTTCTGTGTGTAGTGTCCGAACAGTTTGGGCTATACACTAATATACACGTACCTGTCAGCTGTTTTGCTCTAGGATGCCCACAGGCCTCACAAGACTCGTCTGAAGGTCGCCCGTTGACAGTCCCAAAAAAGTGTATGGAGTATATATATGGACTCTTTAGAGACAAAAATAAGGGGTTAAATACATGTAAAAAATAAAACATCAATGATCAGATGTGTCCCGATCTTCCTTAAATCTCTCAGATATGGGATGGACACTTCAGAACAAACTTCCTTTATATGTTTTTTTGTGGACTATTTGTTGTTCAATGTGTGTATGGGCTAATAGCAGTAAGGATAAATCATTTATTTAACAGATAATGTTTTTATTTTCTTTTGTTACTTCAAGGGGTCTTAGAATTCAAATTAAACTAGCAAAATTATCCTTGGTATGGCCTTCTAAAAACAATTATATATAACTTACTAGATCCCCCCCCCCCTCTCGTGGCTTAGACAGGGCTTAGACTGTTTAATGCCAAAAACAAGGAGTTAAATACATGTAACAAATATATATACAGTATATATATATATGTTTCCTTATCTTTGTTATCTCTCAGACATAGAACAAACAAAAAACTTCCTTTAGATTTTTTGGGGGGCACTATCAGTTGTTCCATGTAGTGAATCTGTTATTGGGCTAATAGCAGTTATTGGGCTAATAGAAGTAAGGACAAAAATATTTTCTCATCAAATATTTTTTTAAATATCAAACAATTCCATATAGCTTAGTAGTACAAACTCAAAACCCCAACAAAGCAATAATCAATAACAATGTATTAGTAGAAAAAAAGCACACGAGAAATAAGAATATGAAATACTTTATTGTATAAATAAGTAAGCATACTATACACAGGAAATATTTAAAAAGTACGTTCCAATACATATTTATATGTGCAAGGATACTGGAGCGATGGAGGTAGATATGTATAGGGGTAAGGGGAGATTAGGCAACAGTGGTGTAAAGTACTTAAGTAAAAAATACTTTAAAGTAGTACTTAAGTAGTTATTTTGGGTATCTGTACTTTACTTTACCATTTATATTTTTGACAACTTTTACTTCACTACATTCCTGGAGAAAATAATTTACTCCTTACATTTTCCCTGACACCCAAAAGTACTCGTTACATTTGGAATCCTTAGCAGGACAGGACAATGGTACAATTCACCTACTTATCAAGAGAACATCCCTGGTCATCCCTACTGCCTCTGATCTGGAAGACTCACTAAACACAAATGCTTTGTTCGTAAAGGATGTCTCAGTGTTGGAGTGTGCCCCTGGCTATCCATAAGTAAATAAAAAAACAGGAAAAGGGTGCTGTCTGGTTTGCTTAATATAAGAATTCTTACTGGGTGACTTTCACTTTTAGTTGAGTCATTTTCTTTTAAGGTATCTTTACTTTTACTCAAGTATGACAATTGGGTACTTTTTCCACCACTGCTAGGCAACAGGATATAAGATAAACAAAATAGCAGCAGCTTGCATGTGAGTGTGGGTGTGTAGGGTCCGTATAAACATATGTGCATATTATGTGTGAGTGAGCAAATGAGTGAGTGTTTGTCTGTGTTGGAGTGACAGTGTGTGTGAATGTGTAGGGCCCTGTGAGTGTGCATAGAGACAATGTAAAATACTGTGCATAGAGACAATGTAAAATACTGTGCATAGAGACAATGTAAAATACTGTGCATAGAGACAATGTAAAATACTGAAATAAAAGGTCAATAAAGATACAAGGGAAACTCTGTCCATGTAGGTATTTTCTTAGCTATTTATCAGTTGTATTGCTTGGGGATAGAAGCTGTTCAAGAGCCTGTTGGTGTCAGACTTGATGCACAGGTACCTCTTGCCATGCGGCAGCATAGAAAATAGTCTATGGTTTGGGTGGTTGGGGTATTTGATGATTTTCCAGGCCTTCTTTTGACACCGCCTGATATAGAGGTCCTGGATAGCAGGGAGCTCGGCCCCAGTGATGTACTGGGCTGTCTGCACAACTCTCTGTAGCGCCATGCGATTGAGGGCGGTGCTATTGCCATACGAAGCAGTGATGCTTCAATGGTGCAGCTGTAGGATCATTTCAGGATTTGAGGGCCCATGCCAAACTTTTTCAACCTCCTGAAGGTGAAGAGGCACTGCTGCACCTTCTTCACGACTGTTCGTGTGTGTCTGGACCATTTGAAGTCTTTAGTGAACTTGAAGCTGTATACCTACTCCACTGCCGCCCCATCGATGTGGATGGGGGCGTGCTCACCTCCCCGTTTCCTGTAGTCCACGATCAGCTCCTTGGTCTTGCTGACGTCGAGGGAGAGGTTGCTGCTCCAGCACCACACTGCCAAGTCACTGAACTCCTCCCTGTAGGCTGACTCATCGTCGTGTCGTCAGCGAACTTGATAGACACTCACTTAGTGAAGACTACAGGTCTGAATTCCAGCAAATTCAACAACCATGTTTCTGTCACTATAGAATACACTAATGGGTGGTAACTACAATTCATTCAAAGGTGCAAGGCACACTGGGAAATACACAAGTTGAATTATATTCAATCAACGTAAAATTAAAAGTTGAGCGAACATAGAATTCAACTTAAGAATGTATGTTGGTTCAGTTAATATGCTCAAAAAATGGGCACACTATAAATCGTATTGAAGCTGGATGTCTTGATATTTTAAGTTTAATCAACTTCAATGCTATTTTGTTGAGCAAACTAGAAATTGTATTTGCAGCTGGTTGCCTTGATTTGTTTTAGTTGAGTCAACACATTTCTTTCTTACAGTGTGGCAAAAGGCTGCAAATATTCTCAGACCCTAGTGTTGTTCACTTGTCTTGCAGTTTTAATACCAATAAAAAGCCAAGAACATTCTTCAACCCTAAAGTTGTTTATAGATCAACATTGTCCTTGTTTGATATACATCTATTGGACTACATTTTGTACCACAATTGGAAAACGTTGCAATTCACACGTTTTGCCAGCTTGTAGATGTATCCAAAATAGGATGAAAACAATGACATGTTGTTAACCATGCTATGACACTGACTGTCTAGGGGGTAGTCAAAATGCAAACCGCTACCTCTGTCAAGACAATGGTTACTTGACATGAGGTCATGACTGGACATGACACCTTACGGCAGGTCTTATAAAACCTTCATATCTATGACACTGTCAAATATTATAAGCAGTCTAATAACATATTATAAAGGCTTATAACAAGTAACAAACATTATACCTGTTAGCTGTAAGTAAAAGGTTACCAAAATATTATTTACTCAAGTTAACACATTCAGACATAACCTGACAGCAACTTCAAAGTAACAAACCCCCAATATTCGACAAACATCCTGTTTGCGGGGAGGTGTAGGGATATTGGTCTGGCTGGGAGAAGGAGTGTGTATATATAACGTCTTGGCCAACCAGAGGAGAGGGCTAGCACCTCCAGCTAGTTAAAATATGAGAGCGGTGCTGCGGAGGGGGCTCACTAATGAAAGGGGGGCTGCCTGTGAGGCCAGGCCATATATCGCTGTGAGGAGACAGTTCCTAGAATCACCCGGCGTGGCCGCCCATAGTTCACGGGCCACGCATGATTAACCGTTAGACAGGGAATCGCTACTACAGCTGGGCTATTAATAAAATATATACCCTCCTCCCTTCCTCTCTCTCCTCCTTCTCCTCTTCACCCTTCACACTCTTCTCTTTGGTTCCCCCTTCCCCCGCAATCTCCTCCTCCCTCCTTCCTGCTTTATTTGTATTTCATCATCATGCAACATGTCACGTTGTTAACAGAGGATCGGGGGTGGTCGGGGATTGGGGGATACTACCAGGATTGGAAAGCTGAAACACTAGCTCTGTTTGTACTTTAACATCCCCATGTGAAGTGAGCCTGTGGAGTCTGAAAATGCCCTCCAGGTGTTGCAGATCAATGGAACACTTCAATCGAAGAACTATTCATGTGCTTTTTTCATTTTCAGATGATTACTGATTACTGATTTTGTTCACTGTAATGTCCAGTAATGTCCAGAATTGTCAACCCACATGGGATGTATTGTTCATGTTATCTATTGATAGTTTTTTTGTAATATCAATACTCTGGATCAACAACTTGATCATTACCATAATACCAAAGGGTTGACAAGCTCTCAAAGGGTATAGCATATCAATAGGTAGGATACGATCTCACACTTGCACACGCGAGCGAGCGCGCGCACGCGTGACTAACACACACACAGTCCTTCAGTCCTCTCTCTATGTTTAAGCTGGTTGTTCAAACACCTGTCTCCAGAAACACAAAACATCTCCATGCATGATTTCAGGCACTAGACTAGAGCATAACATCAATGACATATGGTAGGTAGGCGGGTGGACCACATATAATTGATTTAGGTAGGGAATACTGTAGAATGCATTACGTAAAATCTCAAATATTGGTCACATTTGCTCAGAAAATCATACAGAAGCCCGCGCGCGCACGCACGCACGAGCTCGCACACACGCGCGCGCACACACACATACATACAATTCCCCTCCCTCCCTCTTTCCTATTGCAGGAAACTTGCCATCACGCGCAACAGAGTGCAAGGTGCCGTGGGCAATAAGCCACGGGCTCCACGGGTATATTCGAGAAATGTTTTAACATCGAAGCAGGGTGATTCTGCACTTGTGAATGAATGCACAATGACTATATGTGTGACTCGTTACTCTTAACAAGTAGCATACACTTCGAAAGATACAAGAGAACGGCACTTTCTCTTAATATTGTTACATAATATTAGCTGTCGTGATTCGTGCCAGCGCTGTATGCCTGGATAACTCAGAACATTAATACATGGATATGTTAGTTGAAATGTCTCAATATTCATGACGGAATCCAGACTATAGCAATGGACTATTCCTTTTCCGATAACATGAAACCTGTCGAGAGTATACTACAATAGTAAATTACACAAAAAGACTACTATAAAAATACCAACTATTACTATGCAACAACCACACGTGTCCAATACGTGTCAGTCCTGTCTCCCGAACCAGGGGGAACAAGACTGGAAGCCATGGACAGACATTCGTGACAGGCAACGGCGACGGGAGCCGAGGAGAAAAGAGAATGAAGATGGGAATCCCGCTCTCTCTTTGACCGAGTAGTAGGCTCAACCCACCTTTGTGCATGCCCGTAAAGCGGTCCTTGAGCACGGTGAGCTCGTAGATCTTGCCGAACTCCTCAAAGAGCGGTCGGAGGTCCTTCTCGTCCAGGTTGCGTGGTATCTGCCCGATGAACAGTTTGATAGCGTCGTGGTCCTTCATAGGGATGGTGCCCCCGCAGCCCGCTGGACTGTGGCTTAATCCGTTCACCAGCCCGTTTGTGCCATCCACCTGTCCGTTCGTTAAAGTTGCCATCTTCGGACCGGCAATGAGTTGTGGTAACAGCGGCGGCAGCAGCAGCGCAATCTTGGTGGCCTTGTGTAGAAGCTTCCGAAGTATTGGTCAAAAATGTTATTCAAAAAAGCCTTGCTGGTCCTACTTCTAGTCCTACCAAGGAAAATATGTACATGGATAAGTATACATATGTATCATTGGGCTAAAACGAATATCAAAGACTTGGAACTGTCTGCTGGTCCCGGCGGAGGCGTGATTCCTTGTATTTATGTCCTAGTTAATAATTCATTCATTCATTTAGTAAAATAGATGAGAAGAATAGAGAGAGAGAGAGAGAGAGAGAGACCAAGAGCTTTCGCTTTCTATTTACACCTTTCGTTCCCCTAGTCCCTGCTTCTGGGTTCCCTTTTATTTTTTGCATTGAGAAGTCGGTATGGGTGTTCTCGGTTTAAACGAACGGGGCCAGCTCAAGAGCTGCAAGGACTGCGGGGAGGTATGGAACCAGGGGAACCACTATAACTCGATGTTTTTGTTACACAGCCTTTTCTCTACCCCTTCCCGTTGGTACGTTCCACCAAGAGAAAGGGGGTTTATAAATAAAGAAAAGAGTGAATTTGTACGGTTCTTTGTGCAATAGTCAACCAAGTGTAAATCACGCCACGTTTGCAGGGAAATAATAGGCATAATAATAATAACAATAATAATAATAATAATAGTATGCTATTATATATATATATATACATCTAGTAAAAAGCATGAGCTGACGCACACCCCAATTCTTTTGAAGAGGTGTTGACTAACGAGAGTCGTACACTCTCTCACTCTCTCGCTCTCTCTCTCTTTCTCTCTCATATATATACAGTATCTACCACATGTTCCTTTCAAAATATACCCCAATAGGCAACCAACACTGATTGATTGAAAACCATTTTGATTTGGAATGAAAGGCCATTAAAGTGGTGTAGAACCATTCGAAGAATATTCACCTAAATACCGATAACAGGCGCTTGAACGCTTGAATAGCGGGTAGGTGGACAGTGCCTGGTGCTGAAATCTTCGAGCCGAGTTAAAGGCAACATCGGGGGCTAAAATATGTTTCAGGGAATGTTAGGATGTGTCAGTCGAAGAAATTTCGCACAGTATATCCTATAGCTCGAGGAGGAATCTATTCTGTTCAGATTCTGATGTAGATCTATTTGAACAGAAGGAAGTCTGGGAGCACCGCCGAGCAGGATAGACGGGCACATCGGAAGGGGCAGAAAAGAGAGAGGGAAGGCTACAACATTCGAAACAGCTCCAGGATCCACTTACATGTGCCAATCTGATGCCATCGACTAAGTTCAATGCTGGGATATATCCTGACAAACAAACACACACACACACACACATACACACACACACACACACACACACATATATACAGTGCATTCGAAAAGTATTCAGACCCCTTGACCTTTTCTACATTTTGTTACATTAAAGCCGTATTCTAAAATGGATTAAATAGTCCCCCCCCCATCAATCTACTCACAATATTCCACAATGAAAAAGCAATAACAGGTTTTTTTAAAGAATTATTTGCAAATTTATACATATATAAAAAATACGTATTTACGTAAGGTTTCAGACCCTTTATTCAGTACTTTGTTGAAGCCTCTTTGACAGCGATTAGAGCCTCGATTCTTCTTGGGTGTGACGCTGTAAGCTTGGCACAACTGTATTTGGGAAGTTTCTCCCATTCTTCTCTGCAGATAATCTCAAGCTTGTCGGGTAGGATGGGGAGCATCGCCGCACAGCTATTTACTGGTCTTTCCAGAGATTTTCGATCAAGTTAAAATCCGGGCTCTAACTGGACCACTCAAGGACATTCAGAGACTTGTCCCAAAGCCACTCCTGCATTGTCTTGGCTGTGTGCTTAGGATCGTGGTCCTATTGAAAGGCAAACCTTCACCCCCGTCTAAGGTCCTGAGTGCTCTGGAGCAGGTTTTCGTCAAGGGGCTCTCTATACTTTGCTCCGTTCATCTGTCCCTCGATCTTGACTAGTCTCCCAGTCCCTGCCACTGAAAAACATCCCACAGCATGATGCTGCCACCACCATGCTTCATCACAGGAATGGTGCCAGATTTCCTCCAGATGTGACACTTGGCATTCAGGCCAAATAGTTCAATCTTGGTTTCATCAGACCAGAGAATCTATTTTCTCATGGTCTGAGAGTCCTTTAGGTGCCTTTTGGGAAACTCCAAGCGGACGGTCATGTGCCTTTTTACTGAGAAGTGGCTTCCGTCTGGCCACTCTACCATAAAGGCCTGATTGGTGGAGTGCTGCAGAGATGGTTAACCTTCTGGAAGGTTCTCGAATCTCCACAGAGGAACCCTGGAGCTCTGTCAAGATATCATTGGGTTCTTGGTCCCCTTTCTGACCAAATCCCTTCTCCCAGGATTTCTCAGTTTGGCTGGTCTGCCAGCTCTAGGAAGACACTTGGTGGTTCCAAACTTCTTTCATATAAGAATGATGGAGGACTCTGTGTTCTTGGGGACCTTGAATGCTGCAGACATTTTTTGGTACCCATCCCCAGATCTGTGCCTCGACATATCCTGTCTTGGAGCTCTATGGACAATTCCTTTCACGTCATGACTTGGTTTTGCTCTGACATGTACTGTCAAGTGTGGGACCTTATATAGACAGGTATGTGCCTTTCCAAATCATGTCCAATCAATTGAATTTACCACAGGTGGCCTCCAAACAAGTTGTACAAACATCTCAAGGATGAAAAATGGAAACAGGATGCACCTGAGCTACATTTTGAGTCTCATAGCAAAGGGTCTGAATACTTACAGTACCAGTCAAAAGTTTGGACACACCTACTCATTCAAGGGTTTTTCTTAATTTGTATTATTTTCTACATTGCAGAATAACAGTGAAGACATCAAAACTATGATATCCCACATATGCTGAGCACTTGTTGGCTGCTTTTCCTTCACTCTGCGGTCCAACTCATCCCAAACCATCTCAATTTGTTTGAGGTCGGGTGATTGTGGAGGTCAAGTAGTGCAGCACTCCATCTCTGATACAGCACTCCATCACTCTCCTTCTTGGTCAAATAGCTCTTACACGGCCTGAAGGTGTGTTGGGTCATTGTCCTGTTGAAAAACAAATGATAGTCCCACTAAGCCAAACCAGATGGGATGGCGTATCACTGCAGAATGCTGTGGTAGCCATGCTGGTTAAGTGTGCCTTGAATTCAAAATAAATCACAGACAGTGTCACCAGCAAAGACCGCCCACACCTCCCCCTCCATGCTTCAAGGTGGGAACAACACATGCAGTGATCCTCTGTTCACCTACTCTGCATCTCACAAAGACATGGCGGTTGGAACCAAAAATCTCAAGTTTGGACTCAACAGACCAAAGGACAGATTTCCACAGGTCTAATGTCCATTGCTCATGTTTCTTGGTCCAAGCAAGTCTTTTCTTCTTATTGGTGTCCTTTAGTAGTGGTTCTTTGTAGCAATTTGACCATGAAGGCCTGATTCACACAGTCTCCTCTGAACAGTTGATGTTGAGATGTGTCTGATTCTTGAACTCTGTGAAGCATTTATTTGGGCTGCAATTTGAGGTACAGTTAACTCCAATTTGATCCTCTGCAGCAGAGGTGACTCTGGCTCTTCCTTTCCTGTGGCGATCCTCATGAGAGCCAGTTTCATAATAGCGCTGGATGGTTTTTACGACTGCACTTGAAGAAACGTTCAAAGTTCTTGAATCGTTCCGGATTGACTGACCTTGATGTCTTAAGGTAATGATGGACTGTCAATTCTCTTTGCTTATTTGAGCTGTTTTTGCCATAATATGGACTTGGTATTTTACTAAATAGGGCTATCTTCTGTATACCAGCCCTACCTTGTCGCAACACAAATGATTGGCTCAAATGCAATAAGAACTAAATACATTCCACAAATTAACTTTTTAATAAGGTACATCTGTTAATTGAATTGCATTCCAGGTGATTACCTGCTAGGTGGTTGAGAGAATTCCAAGAGTGTGCGAAGCTATCATCAAGGCAAAGGGTGGCTACTTTGAAGAATCTCAAATATAAAATATATTTAGATTTGCTTAACACTTTTTTGGTTACTACATGATTCTATATGTGTTATTCCATAGATTTGATGTCTTCACTATTATTCTACAAAGTAGAAAACAGTAAAAATAAAGAAAAACCCTGGAATGAGTAGGTGTGGCCAAACTTTTGATTGGTACTGTATGTAAATAAGGTATTTCTGTTTTTTAAAATATTTTTTGATTAATCTGCAAACATTTCTAAAAACCTGTTTTTGCTTTGATATTATGGGGTATTGTGTGTAGATTGATGAGGAACCTTTTTAACGTAACACAACGTGGAGAAAGGGATGGGGTCTGAATCATTTCCGAATGGACCCCCCTAAAATGAACCCCCCTAAATGTAATGATAACCGTGTCCATTGTATACTATTAGTAATCAAGCAATTGACTGAGGAATTGACAGATTTGAAGTAGGCTATATGATGTGCACCTACCTACATTTTGTGTTCAGATCTCGAGTAGAGTTAGTCAGTTAATTGAAGGTGATGATGACGGCTGTGGCTGGACTTATAGTCTGAGCTCGCTTTTTTAAAATCTGCAGGCAAAGACATGTTAGCATGTTGTTAATTAAACTCTGAAGTAATTAGGCCTAATTCAAGATCAACCACCCACTTCATTTTTTCCCCTTATACCCTAAAAAACGTCCAAATGAGAACTGAACTAAGCAAAGCCCAAGTGCATTTCACGCTGACAGTGCAACTGTTGCACGTGAGCAGCCAGCCCACGCACAAACACATCATGCACACACACTGCTGCATTTTCATGTGACACACAGTTGTCAAACTGCAAACACCTGCTTATGAAGACTGTGGGAGGTTCCTCCCACACATCTCTATTGTGTGTTTGATCAGTGAGGTGAGAAGAGAAAACTAATGTTGTTAAATGGCAACACAGGACCACATATAGGCAGAAACAGCAACACTAACAAACAGAAAACCATCAGGTGGACATACTGTAAGCATGTCTGTTTATGGTTGCCTCTATGGGCTTTGGTCAAAAGTAGTGGCATTAGGGACGCACTGTATGATATGTGAATAGACTACTCTAACCTTGTTCTAATACTTTTTAAGCATCCTTCCTCTCCTTCATGTATTCACTGATCTACATGTGGCTTTTAAAATAAACAGGGTTTTCAGCCTGATGCTTTCACCGTTTAAGCCCGGTCAGAGGAACTTAGGAAGAGCTTTTGAGAATTGCTCATGCAGATGTGCAGCTGTCTGTGAGAGAGTCACACCATTCTTTAGATTCCAAGTTCCAGTCCCCATCGTAGTTACAAAAGATTGTGCTCTCCTACTCACTGTAATCTAGCGTTATGTAGCTGCTGTCCATAGTGCTGAAGGCAGACTCAGCTAGGTCTATACCCCCAGTGCGGTGTCGCTGTCGATCGCACCGAAACAGGTGGCAAAGCCCATTGTGTCCGTTGTAGGAGTCGGCTGGATGTCCTTGGTACAAAAATAGTTAAGTCTTTCAGGACTAAATACGGTCATGTGCTACACAGTAGACAACGTTAGTACAATAAAAGGTGAGTGTTCCCACCTCTCTTTGTGGTTCAATGTCCTCAAATTAAAAAGCCGACTTAGTTCAGTGACTTGGCCTAATAGGTCTATGTGTATACATGCAGTAGGTCTACGTCTGTGACATCCAATGGGTTTGTGTCGCCCGATTTTTTTTTCATTATCTGGCTATCATGCATGGACCCTCCACCTAAACGTTAGCCAACCATTAAATAACAAAGGCGACACAGGCAGTTCCTCTCGTACTTCCCGCGCTTTCGCCCCTGCTCTAATGGCCCATTAATATAATCTCACACTCACGGCAGGCATGGCCGGGGCCCGGCGGAGGCAGGGAGGGAGGGAGCGAGTTGGCTTTCTTTGGCGTGACACCACGGTCTGTTCTCCAAGCGTCCCCCGGGACGACACTCCATTCACGGCGGCAGCGGCCCTCCCTGCCTCGCGCTCATACACGCCTGACTTGCCTTCAGCAATATTTTTTTAATACAAGGGCGAATTGAGAGAGCACAAATCATTGTAATTATGTTCAGTGGGGTAGTATCGCGATGATTATAGAAGGTATGGTGCCATTATCGTCCCTCGACGGTCTTCCTCTCCTCACACACCTAGGCCTACTTGCACGGCTGCTCTGACATTTTTTCAATGCACTGCGTGTCGTCCTGAGTGAAACGCTTCCACTGAGCGAACCCATCGGACTGATAATAATAACACTCAATTAACCAGCAATTTATGGAACAATGTGTCTTTGCCCTCACATGATTGTAGTTATTTCAATCCGTTAGGGGACAGTCAAATATGACAATATGGCCCTGGCAATTCCACTGATGGTCAATTCAAAATGCAAACGACTTGCTGAGAAAATCTCAATCCACCACAGGAGCTTTCAAATGGGTTAAGTTAGAGTGATTTGCCATTGCTCCCACACAGGCCTTGAAACAAACAAACCCACAAAACAGACATTCCTGCGTGCCTATATTGCCCGTCTTAAGTATATTGTATAAGCTTACATAACTGCATGAAGTGGATTTAGTCTACTGTAGCATATAGCCAAATAGTAGGCTACATTAACCTGAGGACTTTGATAATCAACAAATTTGTTTTACAGCTGTTAGTGATTCACATGACATCCTTTACATTTCAAGTTCCATATCCTCTACATTCTTTCATTTACAAAGGATTGTGCAGTTCCACTTAATGCAAGCTAGAGTAGTGCAGCTGCTGTCCATGGTGCTGAAGGCAGACTCATTTAGGCCTATGTGTGCAGTGAGGTCGCTGTCCATGGTACTGAAAGACTGCAACGACCACTGTGTCCATTTTATGAGTCGCTGGCCTTGGTTAAGACTAGTACAGAGACTCATAATGTGACAAATCAGCAACTAGTTACAATACATATTGAACTCAATCCACAATGTCCACCATATGTCGACATGAACCATTTATCGACAAGAGTATGTATCCTTTTTCAAGATGCACTATCTCTGTGTATCAAAACCTCATTCAATCATCCAACCGCTGGTCTTTTAACGCTCTAATCAAGTTGCAGGAGAAGATTGACTTTTTTACCCTTGGAAGATTGCTTCCTGTCTGCATGGGGCTTCCAATTCCGTCCCAGCACTGAAACGGGTTGAGGAAAGGCAAATAAACTAAAGGTAAATGAAATCCTTTCCATGCAATTTACAACACAAATAGATTGATAATCTGCATGGGTTAGTCATAAAGAGGATCTGCGTTTAGATATTACCTATTCTGCATAGTAATGTCTTTTCTCACCTCACCTTCGTCCGGGACAAAGTTCTAAATCTTCCAGAGCCTTGAGTCAGTCAGGCTGTATATCACTTCTCTGTAATTTAGGGGGACGAGTGGAGAGGAAAAAGGAAAGGGTGCAGGCATGACTAAACACTCTGAAAGTTTGAAGGGATGAGGTAGGAATGTCCTCTTTAACTTTTAGGCTATTGCAAAATATTTTGGGGGTAAGAGGGGGAATGTGCTGTTAAATAACACAATAAACATAAGGAGACAAAGAAACTTCTGCAAATAAACAAATATTAATGTAATAATTGGAGGTCTTTGTTTCCTAAGGGGGTCTCTTTGTTTTGGGGAGTAGAGTGAAAAACACACACAGATATTGGGAAAGAGTTGTATAGCCAATGCTGAGGCAACAGTTAGCCGACATCTTCATCCTCAGCGCAAAACATAAACAGAGCTTTAGACCAGGTTTTCCCAACTGCGGGCCGAATTTAGTAGTACTGCCACCCCAAGTAGTAGTACTGCCACCCCAAGTTTTCAGAGCAAAATGTATTATTTATTTATTATTTATTTTTTATTGTTGGACATAAAGTACTGTAAAAACACCAGGAAATGAGCTCCAAGTGATTTTAATTTAGGAATGTTCCCAAGTATTCCCAGGCATAATAGAGAGATGTGTGATCGTACACAAATGTAAACAAGGTTTGAAATGATTAAACAGTCAAACATCATATCTGTTCGGGCTTCTTGCAGTCAATAAATGATTTGTAATTATAAACTGGGTGGTTCATGCCCTGAATACTGATTGGCTGACAGCCGTGGTATATCAGAACATATACAACAGGTATGACACCTTTATTTTTACTGCTCTAATTACTGTACTTTGATAACCAGTTTATATATATATATTTTTTAACCTTTATTTTACTAGGCAAGTCAGTTAAGAACAAATTCTTATTTTCAATGACAGCCTAGGAACAGTGGGCTAACTGCCTGTTCAGGGGCAGAATGACAGATTTGTACCTTGTCAGCTCAGGGATTTGAACTTGCAACCTTTCGGTTACTAGTTTTTGGTTACTAGTCCAGCGCTCTAACCACTAGGCTACCCTGCCGCTAATAAGGCACCTTGTGGGTTATATGGCCAGTATCCAAGAACTCCGCTTTGCGTCGTGTATGAGAACAGCCCTTAGCCATGGTATAACGGCCATATACCAGACCCCCTCGGGCCTTATTGCTTAATCATGTTCTGTGGCCCCCCAAGTATCCGGCTGAATCTAGTTGATGATCCCTGTTTTAGACCTTCACTGGGTTGCCCAATTTGACAGTAACTTACAGGCAGCAAAGAAGTTACTGTATTTCATATTGCAGTGCACCTACTGTAATGTTAATACACTATCAAAGAAAGTAGAATTGGCTGTATTATACTGTAAAAAAGTAAAAACTGACTGTAATAAATTATTTTTATCTATCTAATATAATAATTATATTTATCTAGGCTAGTCAGTTCAGAACAAATTCTTATTTGGAATGACGGCCTACCCCGGCCAAACCCAAACGACACGAGGCCAATTGTGCGCCGCCCTATGGGACTCCCAATCAAGTCCGGTTGTGATACAGCCTGGAATCAAACCAGGGTCTGTAGTGATGCCTCTCACACTGAGATGCAGTGCGTTAGACCGACGGCCTAAATACATGGGAATGGTGCAAACAGGTTGGCTGTTAGGTAATGTGTTTACACATTTCAGCATATCAACAAATATTTTGTATTTTGCATCACATGCACTTCTGGAGGCCCTAAAGGGGCAATCCACAGTTTAAACAATAACAAAGCAGGCACCCAGCCTTTGTTTTGGTTAAAAATAAAAGCTGAGGGATGGGCCAGGAGAAATCTAACCACTCTCAAATTGATGGTCAGAGCTATGGATGCAAGGATTGACCAACCAAGGTATAATAATGTATGTTTTTAGCATTTTTTAGGCTATACAGCATTTGTTTACATTTACAATGTTTACAAACATTGGAGTAAAACAAGCTTATATTTTGGGTTCTGATGGGGTACACAGTTGAACTAAGCTCATGAGGCATCAATGTGAAAATATGATTAATTTATAATTTAAAAAATTGCATAGCAACTGCAGATTGGCCCTTTTAACTTCCAAACTGGCAACGACTACAGGGCAAAACAGACCGAAAGGACATGGAATAACATATAGGTTTAAGACTCCAATCTGTCCCCTATACATTTTAAATTAATGGGGAACTATTACCACATACAGTACCTTAAATTGGTACACCACTGTCACTAACACGTGCAACAAATGTAGACTCTTACAAGGCACGCCTCAAAATATGTTAATGAGCAAGAAACAACAATACTATGCACCCATTAGTTATCAAAAGGGTTTTAGCGCTCCAAAATACGGTACGGTCCTGTATTCTGTAGGATGGAATTACAGTACCATTTGAAATACAGCAATTCATACCCCGCACACAAAATGTTCCCACAATCCACCATAATTTATAGTATGATGCAGTAAAACGTTTCACGGTATTTTACTGTTAATAATGCCCTAAATTACTCTATAAATTACAGTTTTCTGTTACCATCATAGTATAAAAGTATTTATTTATGACAGTGTTTAGGTACTGCTGCACTGCATGCTTGAGTGAACCTTTTATTTGTGCCATAAGTTTGTGCATTGTTTTTGTTTCCTGGAAATAATGCGACGGTTACCTGGAGAAATCAGTGCTCTGACACTTGACACAGGTGGGTGTCTCTTTTCATGCCGAGTCCCACCAGAGAACCATCCAGACAGGTTCCCTACATGACGGATGAGCTTCCCTGAAAACACAGCCATCCAACGAACAACACACACACACACACACACACACACACACACACACACACACACAACACACACACACACACACACACACACACACACACACACACACACACACACACACACACACACACACACACAGCAGGAAACACAGAAAGAGGGGGAGGCAGACCCGACCCAGACAAACTCGCTTTTTTCTTATTGTGGCTCTGTTTTAATTTGCATTTCACCTGTCTTGAAACAAGGTTCAAAACTTCTTCTCGCGGGGCTCCTTGTCAGTCAAAACAGACATCTTTAAAGCAGAGGGAGGGAAAGTATCTCTCTGACTGGTCACGTCCCAAGTGGTACCCTTTTCCCGACATAGTGCACTACTTATGTGGCTCCTGGTCAAAAGTAGTGCACTATATATCAAATAGGGTGCCATTTGGGAAAAACATATTTTCTTTAAAGTGGTGGTAGGAAGGTAGAGCTATCTATCTACAGTGCATTCAGAAAGTTTTCAGACCCCTTGACTTTTTCCACATTTTGTTATGTTACAGGCTCATTCTAAAATGTATAAATTGTTTTTTTCTCTCATCAATCTACACACGATACCCAATAATGACAAAGCACATTTAAAAAATGTAAAATGTAAATATGCCATTTAAATAAGTATTCAGATCCTTTACTCAGTACTTTGTTGAAGCACATTTGGCAGCGATTACAGCCTCAGGTTTTCTTGGGTATGACGCTACAAGCTTGGCACACCTTTATTTGGGGAGATTCTCCCAATCTTCTCTGCAGATCCTGTCTTGCTCTGTCAGGTTGAATGGGGAGCGTTGCTGCACAGCTATTTACTGGTCTTTCAAGAGATGTTCGATCGGGTTCAAGTTTGGGCTCTGGCAGTTGTCTTGGCTGTGTGCTTAGGGTCGTTGTCCTGTTGGAAGGTGACTCTTCGACCCAGTGTGAGGTCCTGAGTGCTCTGAAACAGGTTTTCATCAAGGATCTCTCTGTACCTAGCTCTGTTCAGCTTTCCCTCGATCCTGACTAGTCTCCCATTCCTTGTCACTGAAAAACATCCCCATAGCATGATGCTGCCACCACCATGCTTCACTGTAGGGATGGTGCCAGGTTTCCTCCAGATGTGACACTTGTCATTCAGGCCAAAGAGTTCAATCTTGGTTTCATCAGACCAGAGAATCTCTTTTCTCATGGTCTGAGAGTCCTTTAGGTGCCTTTTGGCAAACTCCAAGCGGGCTGCCATGTGCCTTTTACTGAGGAGTGTCTTCGGTCTGGCCACTGTCCCATGTAGGCCTGATTTGGTAGAGTGCTGCAAAGATGGTTGTCCTTCTGGAAGGTTCTCCCATCTCCACAGAGGAACTCTGGAGGTCTGTCAGTGGCCGGGAGGCCAGCTTTAGGAAGAGTGTTGGTGGTTCCAAACTTCTTCCATTTAAGAATAATGGAGGCCACTGTGTTCTTGGGGACCTTCAATGCTACATACATTTTTTGGTACCCTTCCCCAGATCTGTGCCTCAACAAAATCCTGTCTCGGGGCTCTACGGACAATTCCTTTGACCTCCGTTGTCAACTGTGGGACCTCATATAGATAGTTCTGTGCCTTTCCAAAACATGTCCAATCAATAGAATTTATTACAGGTGGGCTCAAATCAACTTGTAGAAACATTTCAAGAATGATCAAAGGAAACAGGATCCACCTGAGCTCAATTTAGAGTCTCATGGCAAAGGGTCTGAATATTTATTTAAATAAGGTATTTCTGTTTTTATTTTTAATAAATGTCCAAACATTTCTCTAAAAACCTGTTTTCGCGACATCATTTTTGGTAGTGTGTGTAGATTGATGAGGAGACATTTATCTATCTACCTATCTACCTATCTACCTACCTGGCCATTCCAAATCCCATTTCACCACAACAGATCAATTCCAGGGATAGGTCACAGACTATCACAACCTCTGACACTGCGGCTGTCTCAGAGTGGCTGTGACCTGGGTGTCAGGCAGCTGCACTGCCCCAGGCTTGATGGCAGCCATGTTGGTGTCTTGGGGTCCCTGACCCCACACTGCATCTAATTGCTTTGGGAGGGAGAAGAAGGTGATTTGGAGAGAGTGTGAGGATGCACCGCCACCTGATTCTATTTTTGATTGTTGTCCCAAGGTGGAGGATGAGTGTGAAAGGTGTTGGGTATTTTGTGAGCGTGTGTTTGGGGGGAGGGGGGGTGGGGGGGTGGATGTGTGCACTTTGTTATTTGTTTTGATTGTTTGCGTGCTGATTCCTGGAGGTGCTTCAACATACACATGCACACACGCACACGCACGCACGCACACACATGCACACACACTGAACATGGTTTGTGTGTGTGAGTAACTCCAAAAATCGACAAATCGTCTCTCAAACATTAGTGGAGGCCCCTGAATGACAAATAGCATGTTTTCCAAGAGAAAACCCTACATTAACATAAACATTAACAAGACATGTTTATGTGCAGGTGGAATATAGGGCCAAGAGGAGTAGCAGAGGTGGAAGTACGGTGACCACATTTAAAATACCCAAATGCGGGTGTACGGGATGATTTGCGGGACAGTGTAGCCTACATTAATATGTTTTTGAGACCACTTGTGTGGCTCTTAATAAATATCTAGGCATATTTGGCCCTAGGAAACATTTCTGGTTGGTTAATTTGGGTGGCAGGTAGCCTAGTGGTTATAGCTTTGGGCCAGTAATCGGAATGTTGCTAGATCAAATCCCTGAGCTGACAAGGTAAAAATCTGTCATTCTGCCCCTGAACAAGGCTGTCGTTCTGCCCACTGTTCCTAGGCTGTCATTGTGAATAAGAAGTTGTTCTTAACTGACTTGCCTAGTTAAATAAAACAATTGTCCTCTCCAACTTTAGATGGAACTTAGCCCAAAAGGATTGGCCAAATGTGATTAGTTGACAATATGTCATTAGCCGCTGTCTTGTCACGCTGTATAGAATATCAGACCTCTTCAACGATTGGACAAGTGTTATCACCAGTATTACATCCTTATGATATACAGTATATCTTGTCATAAGGGCAATGCGACTGTAAAAGAGACAGGAATGTCAAATCTCATCAAATGAATGGGAAGTCCAGATGAAATAAGGGACAAATGAACCTTTTTTTTAATAAATTGATAAAGTTGATAAATGCGGGACATGATTGTTTGTTGGTGGGACGCGGGACAAAGGGCCAAAATGCCGGACTGTCCCGCACAATCCGGTACATGTGGTTACCTTAGGCGGAAGCTTCTTTGCATGCAGAGCCCCAACAGAACGACATTGAATGTCATCCATCACTGTAGTATTAGTATTTATAGTGTTTGTCTCTATAGCATTGAAATGCTATCAGCTCTTCTGACTGTCCCTCCCTATTCTCTCTATCTGAATAGCTAATTCCGCTGGCTTTAGTGTGGCTTTTCAAAGCATGCGTCCTTGGGGGAATTGTAGAGGGCAATTGTTGCATTACTGTACAACTCAACCCCTTGGGCCACGGTGGACACAAGCCCTGGTCACAGAGTACACCGTGATTACAAAATAGACTATGTAGAACCAGAATAGAGCCAACATAGATTGATAGTAGATTGGTATATTGATGGGCAGACAAACAGACAGAAGAACAGTCAGAAGGACAGATGTATGTAGATAAACAGACAAACAGAGAGATAGATTATAATATTCAGATGTTAGAATTTGATTGTGTGAGTGCCTTTCAGAGTGAATGTCACTTGTCAGTGTAATGTATAATACAGTACTGCAGGTGTGTCTGAATAGTAGAGTTTGAGGGAGTGCATATGTACCACACACACACACACACACACACACACACACACACACACACACACACACACACACACACACACACACACACACACACACACACACACACACACACACACACACACACACACACACACACACTGGGCAAAAACTGGCTGAATCAATGTCGTTTCCAAGTCATTTCAACCCCAGAAGTTAATGTGATCACTAAAAAGTAATTGGATTTTCAAAACGTCATCAACGTAAGGGCATTAGGTATTTTTTTAACCAAACTTTTAACCTAAATCCGGTGACATTGGATATTTTTTTTTTTGAATTCACATTAGTTGACAACTCAACCAAATGTAAATCAAAACTAGACGTTGAGCTGACGTCTGTGCCCATTGGGACTCCTCCATCCGCTTGGTTGATCTTTAAGGACATTAGCATCAGAATGGGAGTGATGAGATAGCTGGCACTAAATGCCAGGCGACTGGGAGACCAGGCTTCCTCACATTGCCTGTCTGACTATCTGAACGCATCCCAAATGGCACCGTATTTCCAATATAATGCGCTATTTCTGACCAGAACCCTGTGAAAGCTGTACAAAATAGTGCACTATATAGGGAATAGGGTGTCATTTGGGAGGCAACCTTTGTCTGTGCCACACACGCCTGGCTCTGCTTAAGGATTCAATGGGATTCAGTTGGAGCGCATTTGAAGAGGCAAAGCCAGACAGAACAGGCAGTGTAAGTTCCCACAGAGACAGTTTCCGTCATCATTCTTAAAGAAAAGAAAAGTCTGCTGTTGGGTCTGAACTGGGTCTATTGAAAGTTCCTCAACTCAGTTCCCCATAATGCCCTTTGATGACTCTTGAACTGTAAATTGAAAGTACCCTTAATATTCAGCTGCACATAGTAACTGCAGATAAGATCCATAAAACAATACTGAATTGGAATGTAAGGGCCGAATAGGGAACATTCTGTTTTTTTATGAATTGTTGTATATTGTGTAAGAAATTGAAATTGCATATGAGGTGCCTTTGCAAAACAACGTGCCTTATGGCCTTACAGTCAGTAGAGGATCTTCTGATGGGCACAAACACTCTGGCCTGTTTCCTGTTTGATGACAGCTCTGCGCATCTATGAAAGGTCATTAATAATGAATACTAAATCAGCATTTGAAAAAGGTTACCGTCTCCAGAGCACATGTCTCTTCTTTGTACATCTCCTTTTAACCACATACAATACCCTTTTCAGTTCCAGCACACTGTCACCTCTTTTGTCAGGAGAACTGTAAGCTATGGCTTCTGTCTTCTCACTGCAGAGCAGGGAGGAAGTGTGTGTGGGGGCAAAATGTACCATGAGCCATTCGAACTGGGATGTAGTCTGACGGCTGAATGCATGAGTGGCATGGGGGGATTCTGGCATCTGGCTGTGATGCTGTGGCTGGGCTTTGTCATAAACATCTCATTCAGGTGGTGATGTATGTAATTACTGTTCTCCCCTCTGAGGTACAGGGCTGTAGGGGTGCTACACACACACACACGCACGTATGCACACCAGAGGAGGATGGTGGGTGGAGTTACAGGAGGACGGGCTCATTGTAATGGCCGAAACAGAATGAATTGAACGGTATCAAACACGCCAAACATATGGAAACCACATGTTTGACGCCGTTCCATGTTTTCCTTTCCAACCATTACACACACAGACACACACACATGCACCCCTGCAATTCTGCACATTTTGACATGGGGCAAAGAATAAATGTTGCGGTTTTAAAGCAAGTTTGCTGCAATTCTTCACATTTTGCATGGGGCGGAGAGATGATTTTGCTATTTTATTAGTCATTTCATGCAATTCTACTCATTTGTCCATAGGGTGGAGGGAAACATTTGCAGTTTAACACCTTGTGTATTGTATTCTATTATTTTCACTCTCAACAGTAAGTTGAGACCCTGAGAGAGTAAAAAAAAAATATATACAATAATAATAATAACTATATACAGTGGGGAGAACAAGTATTTGATACACTGCCGATTTTGCAGGTTTTCCTACTTACAAAGCATGTAAAGGTCTAAATGCTTTTATCATAGGTACACTTCAACTATGAGAGACGGAATCTAAAACAAAAATCCATAAAATCACATTGTATGATTTTTAAGTAATTAATTAGCATTTTATTGCATGACATACGTATTTGATACATCATAAAAGCAGAACTTAATATTTGGTACAGACACCTTTGTTTGCAATTACAAAGATCATACGTTTCCTGTAGTTCTTGACCAGGTTTGCACACACTGCAGCAGGGACTCCTCCATACAGACCTTCTCCAGATCCTTCAGGTTCCGGGGCTGTCGCTGGGCAATACGGACTTTCAGCTCCCTCCAAAGATTTTCTATTGGGTTCAGGTCTGGAGACTGGTTAGGCCACTCCAGGACCTTGAGATGCTTCTTACGGAGCCACTCCTTAGTTGCCCTGGCTGTGTGTTTCGGGTCGTTGTCATGCTGGAAGACCCAGCCACAACCCATCTTCAATGTTCTTACTGAGGGAAGGAGGTTGTTGGCCAAGATGGCCCCATCCATCCTCCCCTCAATACGGTGCAGACATCCTGTCACTTTTGCAGAAAAGCATCCCCAAAGAATGATGTTTCCACCTCCATGCTTCACGGTTGGGATGGTGTTCTCGGGGTTGTACTCATCCTTCTTCTTCCTCCAAACACGGCGAGTGGAGTTTAAACCAAAAAGCTCTATTTTAGTCTCATCAGACCACATGACCTTCTCTCATTCCTCCTCTGGATCATCCAGATGGTCATTGGCAAACTTCAGATGGGCCTGGACATGCGCTGGCTTGAGCAGGGGGACCTTGCGTGCGCTGCAGGATTTTAATCCATGACGGCATAGTGTGTTACTAATGGTTTTCTTTGAGACTGTGGTCCCAGCTCTCTTCGGGTCATTGACCAGGTCCTGCCGTGTAGTTCTGGGCTGATCCCTCACCTCCCTCATGATCATTGATGCCCCAAGAGGTGAGATCTTGCATGGAGCCCCAGACCGAGGGTGATTGACCGTCATCTTGAACTTCTTCCATTTTCTAATAATTGCGCCAACAGTTGTTGCCTATTGCCTATTGTCCTGTAGCCCATCCCAGCCTTGTGCAGGTTTACAATTTTATCCCTGATGTCCTTACACAGCTCTCTGGTCTTGGCCATTGTGGAGAGGTTGGAGTCTGATTGAGTGTGTGGACAGGTGTATTTTATACAGGTAACGACTTCAAACAGGTGCAGTTAATACAGGTAATGAGTAATAAAATAATAATAAAATAATAATAAAATAAAATAATAAAATCACTTCAGTTAGTCAGTGTGCAACAGATGAAAAAGACATTCAGGGGTAACAAAACATACCAGAATTCTCAGCAAGACAAGTAAACTGTATTTGGAGGGCTCCTTAAAAAAAAACTAACAGTTCTGTGAGAGCTGGAATTCTTACTGGTTGGTAGGTGATCAAATACTTATGTCATGCAATAAAATGCAAATTAATTACTTAAAAATCATACAATGTGATTTTCTGGATTTTTGTTTTAGATTCCGTCTCTCACAGTTGAAGTGTACCTATGATAAAAATTACAGACCTCTACATGCTTTGTAAGTAGGAAAACCTGCAAAATCGGCAGTGTATCACATACTTGTTGTCCCCACTGTATATGGGGGAGATATATGTCAACTCCATATATATATATATATATATATATATGGAGTTGACATATACTGTATCTCCCCCATATTCAGTGGGGAGAACAAGTATGTGATACACTGCCGATTTTGCAGGTTTTCCTACTATATAGGAAAACCTATATATATATATATATATATATATATATATATACATACATACATACATACAGTTGAAGTAGGAAGTTTACATACACTTAGGTTGTAGTCAATTGGAGGTGTACCTGTGGATGTATTTCAAGGCCTACCTTCAAACTCAGTGCTTCTTTGCTTGACATCATGGGGGAAATCAAAAGAAATCAGCGAAGACCTCAGAAAAAAGTCTGGTTCATCCTTGGGTGCACTTTCCAAATGCCTGAAGGTGCCACGTTCATCTGTACAAACAATAGTACGCAAGTATAAACACCATGGGACCACATAGCCGTCATAACTCTCAGGAAGGAGACTCGTTCTCGTCTCCTAGAGATGAACGTACTTTGGTGCGAAAAGTGCAAATCAATCCCAAAACAACAGCAATGGACCTTGTGAAGATGCTGGGAAAAACACGTACAAAAGTATTTATATCCACAGTAAAACGAGTCCTATGTCAACATAACCTGAAAGGCCGCTCAGCAAGGAAGATGCCACTGCTACAAAACCAAGTGGTCGATAAATTGTACACATTTTCGATAGGATTGAGGTCAGGACTTTGTGATGGCCACTCCATTACCTTGACTTTGTTGTCCTTTAGCCATTTTGCCACAACTTTGGAAGTATGCTTGGAGTAATTGTCCATTTGGAAGACCCTTTTGCGACCAAGCTTCAACTTCCTGACTGATGTCTTGATGTTGCTTCAATATATCCACATAATTTTCCTGCCTCATGATGAGTTGGACCACAAAGAGAAGGAAAAGCAGCCAACATCTGCTCAACACATGTGGGAACTCCTGTTGGAAAAGCATTTCAGGTGAAGCTGGTTGAGAGAATGCCAAGAGTGTGCAAAGCTGTCATCAAGGCAAAGGGTGGCTAATTTGAAGAATAAAAAAAAAATGTTTAACAGTTTTTTGGCTACTACTTGATTCAATATGTGTTACTCTACACTGTAGAAAATAGTAAAAATAAAGAAAAACCCCTAAAATGATTCGCTGTGTCCAAACGTTTGACTGGTACTGTATATAATGTATTTTTTTCAAAAAAATAAAAAATGGCTTTGCCTGCCTACAAAAGGGAGGGCCTCCAGTTTCCCATCCTTGCTCTAGACAGTCCATTCTGCTTATTCAATCAAAAGGGAGAAAAGGTGTATTAAGAAAGACCAAATAAGGGACAAAGCAGAGGGCAGAAAGAAAGAGAAAGAGGGAGAAAAGAGGAGAGATTGTAAAGCAGCCCTCAACAATCCTCCTGCAGAGTAGTTGAAGGCTAATTACTGTGTAGATTGTGTTCTCTCTAAGAAATGACAGTTACAACTGCAGTCCATTTCAAACCTTTTCAAACTCCTACACATTGAAGGAGACCGACAGTTCACCATGACATTGACCCGTTGTCTTTGTAATACAGATTTGGCATGAGCTGATTTCAAATCCCTGCATATTTTTTTTATATTGCTTTCGTTTCGCACACATTTCAAGAACTGTGGTGCGCATACAGGTTGTCTGAATCACTGCTGTAATTAAAACAATGTTATGTGTCTGCACATTATACTCTGTGCTATACTGAGTCAATGGCAATGGCTTTCATGTTGATATCACCTTAAGTTTGATTCACTTTTTTGGTATAAAGCTTGGTTGCCCTCCACTTTTCCAGCGTCATATTGTTGGTTGGTTGAGCTTCCATCATAAGATGTATTTCCTTACAATGTTGATATGATGTGGTTGTTACAGTTTCCTTATTTGAATGTACTTACCGCGAGTTAGTCAGCTGAAGTTGACAGTATTATTTTGCTGCCTTGGGAAAGAACCGTACCAACTTAGGGCCCTGTTCAATTAAAACTGCTAGGCGAATTGTTCATGGTTCATTTCATGCAGTATGCAAAATGTTTGAATAACTGCAACATCCATTTATTTGTTGGTTTTTGTTTCACATAACAAACACTGTATTTGTACTAAAAGGAATGTTACCCTGGAAAACATCTGAAGACAGATTTTGGTTGAAAACAAGATGTTCTCCTGAAGGACAATTGTTATCATACAGTTTGGTTGATCTTCCACCATGCAACAACCCACCAGGTGATATCCCTTCACCTCCTACCCTTCTGTGGAAAATGGGCGTTGCGGTGTTGTGATTTGAATGGCTTTCTAACAGGAGGTGGGGATTAGTTTGCTGAAGCGCCTGCCGTCTGTTTCTGTACCCTAGGAAACCATTCACAGATAAGGCCATTTCACAGAGGGAGGTCCAGATATTATGTTAATTCCCATTTTATTAGAGGGATAACATTAGTCTGCCTCTCTCTCGGCCTGTGACGAGGCAGTTGGAGAATGGTTTTTGCCACTGGTTAGAAGCTTTGAAAGGCTACTCATTCCTTTTTGTGTGTGTTTATTTGTCTGTTCGGGGCCAATGGTGAAGCCATCTATCCTCTCCTTTTACCTTAAATACAACAACCCTCAAGTCCAGCTTGTTTTGATGTTTAGAGGAAGGAATGGAAGGACCCCGTAGCACTGACTGAATGTAATGCCGCAGCCGAGAGGCCTGCCTGCCTGCATGCTGTGTGTGTGTGTGTGTTTTTGTGTGTGTATCGCCCCTGTTGTGTGTGGAAGGCAGAGAATGCTTTCGTATTACATCTCACAATTAAAACTTTAAGTAACGCTCCATTACAATGGCATTAAACCATAAGAACATATTTATTATTTCACACACACACACACACACACACACACACACACACACACACACACGCTCTCTGCCAAGGAAAGTGTGTGTATCATAGAGGGTACTTCCATGAAGTTACCGTGACAACATCTCAGAAATGCATTGCCCCAAACTATTTCCTAATGAACTATGGGATACCTGCCAGTAACATTTGGGAGGTCATTAAAAATGACATGGGAATGAATAGAATAAAGGAAGCTGAAAAAAATTCATTATATCGGAATCATAATTTTTTTAAAAATCTGTTACGATGAGAGTTCAAATGATCTGCCACACAAGGAACGGCACTATAAAGCAGTAATATAAACACAGTGAAAATGCAAAAGCTGTAGGTGGACAGTCCCTCGCCCTGACTCCCTCCCAGCTGAACTTGGTTGCTTTGTATGCAGTGCAAGCCGCCTCCATAGCAGCCTAGGGGTCTCTCTCTGTGAGCTAGCTCATTGTGTTGAGTGACCAGAGCCCCATGTTCAGCGCCCTGGTAGAGCTAGGGCCTGTGGCTGGACATGAGATAAGATTCCTGGGTGGGTTGGCTGTGGGCGCCGGCCGGCCACTGGGGCACAAGCCTGTGGGCATGGAGAAAAGAGGAGGGGAGGAGAGAAGAAGCGGACAGCGTTATCAGGGCATTGCAGGGCTAGGCAGAGTGGCAGTTTGGGAATTCCATGACTGCCCTGCTCCTGCTCCCATCCCCCTCTTCCTCAGAGAGAGAGAGAGAGAGAGAGAGAGAGAGAGAGATAGAGAGAGAGAAAGAGAGAGAGAGAGGGAGAGAGAGAGAGAGAGGAGAGAGGGGATTCTGTGTAGGGAAAAGTGTGAATGTAGAGCACACAGTGCATTCGGAAAGTATTCAGACCCCTTGACTTTTTCCACATTTTGTTACGTTACAGCCTTATTCTAAAATGTATTCTAAAAATTGTTTTTTTCCCCCTCATCAATCCCACAATGACAAAGCAAAAACAGTTTTTTTTATAAACGTTAGAAAATGTATTAGAAATTAAAAGCTGAAAAATCATAATTACATACAGTACCAGTCAAAAGTTTGGACACACGTAGACATTCAAGGGTTTTAATTTAGTTGTACTATTTTCTACATTGTACATTGTAGAATAATAGTGAAGACATTAAATCTATGAAATAACACATATGGAGTCTCAGAGTAACCAAAAAAGTGTTAAACAAGTAAAAATATATTTTATTTTTGAGATTCTGCAAAGTAGCCATCCTTTGTCTTGATTACAGCTTTGCATACCCTTGCCATTCTCTCAACCAGATCAAAACTCCAAACCTACTACCTAATCTTGACCAAAATTAACCGTAGAGATTACTGCTTCCAAGGTTTTTTTCCCCAAGCTATATGGAGCGTGCTCTAGCAAACAAACAGCAGAGACCTGAGGACACCATCCAACTTGGAATTGAGTGAGTGGTGTTTGGTCTGATGCTATTTTGAAAGCCAAGAATACATTTTTTAAACAAAAATAAAGTACATTACAATGATATATTTGATGTTATGGGGACTGAATGCTGTGTTAAGGCTCCCAGGCTTGCAAGGACAGACCAGATACAAATTCAATTAGCACTAAGGTGTGAAGTAAAAGGTGCTGAGGCCTTTGGGCCCAACAAGTGGCAGGAGTCTTTGAAGCGCCCTCTCCTGCTGTTCAAAGACCATTCACTGGCATTTTCTACAAGAAATCTGCCTCCAGAAATAAAAGCCTCTCCCAAGTGGGTGTGACACCTACTCCCGTTGCCTGCTGCGCTGCTGCTTGGATTCTACCTGACGATCTGTTCACCGTCTGCCCGGGCCCGTCTCCCCCTGTCTGGTACAGGTACCCCCACCACACTCACCCCTCTCTTCCGAGCTTTCGCTCGCCTCCAGCAGTCACGCACTGCTGGGTCGAGTGACTATGAACTTACAATGGCTAGCTCCAAGTCGTTAATTTTTTTTTTTTAATGATTGTGCATTAAGCTATTTTGCAATTCGCCTCATGACTCCTGCATACTTTGCTGACTACAAACTTTCTTTACCCAACAGTGGGAAAGACTATGCCTGTTCCCACACTCGGGACTCTGACTCTCTTTTGGTTACACAGACTTTTGGCCTCCCATCCTATTCTTACCACCTCTCGACGGCTTTGTATTCATGTTACCTGATGAAATTGCTGTACAATATGATCTTGTTGCCATCTGATGCACATTCAGATTTTTAAATCAGCACTGCAGAGCTCTCCCTGTCCTTTGCCTTGCCCTGATTGTATTACTGTTGATGATATCTGGAAAAGTGCATGTACACCCTGGCCCATCTACTGTTGCTCGCCCTAATTCTGACGAGCTCTGATATCTGCTTCACTGATTTTAGCTCTCGTAAAAGCCTGGGTTATCTGCACGATAACACCAGAAGCTTAATACCTAAAATGGATCAATTGATAGTGTGGGTTCACAGCTCCAATCCAGATGTGTTGGTCATTACTGAGATGTGGTTAAGGAAGAGTGTTTTGAATACTGATGTTAACCTGTCTGGTTATAACCTTTTTCGGCAAGACAGATCTTCCAAAGGTGGGGGAGTGACGATTTTGACCAAGGATCACCTTCAGTGCTCGGTTGTCTCCATCATGTCTGTCCCCAAACAATTTGATTTGCAGGTTTTAAGCATTAAACTTTCAAATACCTCTTTGTTGACTGTTGCTGGGTGCTATCGTCCTCCATCAGCACGAGCCTGTACCCTACATGCCCTAAGTTCTCTCCTGGCCCTTTACACTAAGTCTGAATTTGTCCTGCTTGGTGACCCAAACTGGGACATGCTTAAACCACCTGACCAAGTCTTAAATCAATGGGACTCCCTAAATCTTTCTCAGATTATTACCAATCCCACAAAGTATGACTACAAACACCCAGAAAAGGCTACTCTCCTCGATGTTATCCTCAAAAATAATCCTGATAGGTATCAGTCTGGTGTTTTCTGTAATGACCTTAGTGATCACTGCTTTACAGCCTGTGTTCGTAATGGCTGCTCAGTGAAACAACCTGTCCTGATTTGTCATAGATGCTTGCTAAAAAACGAGCAAGCCTTCCTTCATGAACTGTCCTCTGTAAAATGGTATAGAATCAGCTGGATCCCCTCTGTCGAAGATGCTTGGACCTTCTTTTTTAATATTTTCAATGGATTTGTTAACAAACGTGCCCCCATAAAGAAAATGAGAATTAAAAACAGGTTCAGCCCCTGGTTCGACCGTGATCTTGCAGAGTTACAATAATTGCATTTGCGAAAGGCTCGGCACACTCATACAAAGGCTGACTGGCTATTGTTCAGGCAAATGAGTAGTAAATGCACTCAGGCTATCCGGAAGGCCAATGTTAGTTACTTTAAGGAGCAGTTCTCTCTCTGTGGGTCTAACCTCAATAAGTTCTGGAAAACGGTTAAAGACCTGGAGAATAAACCCTCCTCCTCTCAGCTGCCCATGTCTCTTAATGTTGATGATGTGGTTGATACTGACAAGAAGCACATGTCTGAGCTCTTTCATCACCACTTCATTAAGTCAGGATTCCTATTTGACTGAGCCATGCCTCCTTGCCCGTCCAACATTTCCTCATCTCCCACCCCATCTAATGCAACTAGCCTCAATGCTTCTCCCTATTTTTCCCCTGCCCCGCTACAAAGTTTCTGCCTGCAGGCAGTTGCTGAGTCTGAGGTTCTAAAGGAGCTGCTTAAACTTGACCCCCAAAAAACATCTGGATCAGATGGTTTAGACCCTTTCTTCTTTAAGGTTGCTGCCCCAATCATCACCAAGCCTATTTCCAACCTTTTTAACCTGTCTCTCCATTCTGGGGAGGTTCCAATTGCTTGGAAGGCAGCCACGGTTCGTCCTCTTGAAACTAGGGGGCACTATTTTTATTTTTGGAAAAATAACGTTCCCAAAGTAAACCACCTATTTCTCAGGACCAGATGCTAGAATATGCATATACTTGACAGCTTAGGATAGAAAACACTCTAAAGTTTCAAAAACTGTCAAAATATTGTCTGTGAGTATAACAGAACTGATATTGCAGGCGAAACCCTGAGGAAAATCCAATCAGAAAGTGCCTCTTATTTTGAAACCGCTGTGTTCCTATGCACCCCTATTGGCCATTGAAAGGGATATCAACCAGATTCCTTTTTCTACGTATTCCCTAAGGTGTCTACAGCATTTTGACGTAGTTTCACGCCTTTATGTTGAAGAATGAGCGTAAACAACTACATTGCGTAAGTGGCCAGCTGAGGGCTATCAGAGTGATTCTTTCGTAAAAGACAGAGGTAGTTGTTTTTCCTCTCGCTCCTACTGAAAAGCCAATTGTCCCGGCTGATATATTATCAAATAGATATTTGAAAAACACCTTGAGGATTGATTATAAAAAAACGTTTGCCATGTTTCTGTCGATATTATCGATATAATTTGGAATGTTTTTCGGCGTTGTCGTGACCGCTATTTCCGATGGATTTCTCAACATAACGTGACCAACAAACGGAGGTATTTTGGGTATAAAAATAATCCTTATGGAACAAAAGGAACATTTGTTGTCTAACTGGGAGTCTCATGAGTGAAAACATCCGAAGATCATCAAAGGTAAACGATTCATTTGATTGCTTTTCTGATTTTCGTGACCAAGCTTCCTGCTGCTAGCTGGACATAATGCTATGCTAGGCTATCAATAAACTTACACAAACGCTTATTTTGCTTTGGCTCTAAAGCATCATTTCAAAATCCGAGATGACAGGGTGATTAACAAAAGGCTAAGCTGTGTTTCACTATATTTCACTTGTGATTTCATGATTATGAATATTTTCTAGTAATATTTTTTTGACCGTTGCGCTATGCTAATTAGTGTAGTTGATGACAATTCTCCCGGATCCGGGATGGGTAGTTCCAAAAGGAGAGATCAGGCTGATCCTAACTGTTATAGGTCTATTTCTATTTTTCAAAAGTCTTGATGTCTATAGTATTCTCTCTGGTATGCAATCTGGTTTCCTCTCAGGTTATGGATGTGTCACTGCAACCTTAAAGGTCCTAAATGATGTCACCATTGCCCTTGATTTTAACAGCCTCCACTATTCTGGGAAGGCTTTCCACTACGTGTTGGAACATTATTGTGGGGACTTGCTTCCATTCAGCCACAAGAGCATGAGTGAGGTCGGACACTGATATTGGGTGATTAGGCCTGGCTCGCAATCAGCGATCCAACTCATCCCAAAGGTGTTTGATGGGGTTGAGGTCAGGGCTCTGTGCAGGCCAGTCAAATTGTTCCTCACCGATCTCAACAAACCAATTCTGGATGGACCTCGCTTTGTTGCATTGTGCGTTGTCATGCTGAAACAGGAAAGGGCCTTCTCCAATCTCCACCAGACTTATTATGCTGCTATTTTTGTGCTGCTATTTTTATTGACTTGGCCAAAGCTTTTGATATGGTAGAACATTCCATTCTTGTTGGCCGGCGAAGGAGTATTGGTGTCTCTGAGGGGTCTTTGGCTGGTTTGCTAACTACCTCTCTCAAGAGTGCAGTGTATAAAGTCAGAAAATCTGCTATCTCAGCAACTGCCTGACACCAATTAGATTACCCCAAGGCTCGATCCTAGGCTCCACGCTCTTCTCAATTTACATCAACAACATAGCTAAAGCAGTAGGAATCGCTCTCATTCATTTATATGCAAATGATACATTCTTATACTCAGCTGGCCCCTCCCTGGATTTTGTGTTAAATGTTCCACAACAAAGCTTTCTTATTGTCCAACAAACTTTCCCTACCTTTAACCTTGTTCGGAACACCTCCAAAACAAAGGTCATGTGGTTTGGTAAGTAGAATTCCCCTCCTCCCACAGGCGTTATTACTACCTCTGAGGGTTTAAAGCTTGAGGTAGTCACCTCATTATTTTATTATACCTTTTATTTCAACAAGGAACACAGACTGAGACCAAGGTCTCTTTTACAGCTGGGCCCTGCGTATACATGTTTACACATACAGTTTAGGTACAATGATTAAAATACTAAACAAGACAAACAAAAGGATCACAGATAACACAAATAAAATACAGCAATAGATTTAATTTACACATAGGTTATTCCACTAACAGCACAATAACTTGCATTACCCGAAACAGTTACAAGCAATACAAAAATAAATGCTCCAATAAATATTTAAAATTAGCAAGGGGGACAAGAGTCTCAAGTTTAAGTTTAGTCTGCAGGATATTCCATAGGCAAGGAGCGTAACAGGAAAAGGCAGCCATACCCAACTCTGTGGAAATCGCATGGGCCTCAAGTGTAATCCATGCCTGAGACCTGGTTGTAGGAATTCTAATTCTAATATCGATGAGTGATGATAAATAAGAAGGTAGCTTATTCAGAAGTGCTTTATAGACAAACACGAGAGCATGTTGTTGTCGTCTCACGGACAGCGAAGTCCAACCCACATTTTGATATAAAACACAGTGGGGAGTTCTGTAGCTAGCACCCGTAATAAGTGCACAATGATAAGTAGCATCCAGCTATTTAAGTGTTGATGCCGTAGCATGCATGTAAATAATATCCCCATAATCTATAACAGACATAAAAGTAGCTTGCACAATGTGTCTTCTATTTGTAGAGGACTAGCATGTCCTGTTTCTATAGAGGAAGCCTAGCTTGATTTTTAGCCATTTACAAAGTTCGCCAATATGCATTTTAAAAGACAGTTTATTATCCAAACATATCCCTAAGTATTTACAGTGGGGGAAAAAAATATTTAGTCAGCCACCAATTGTGCAAGTTCTCCCACTTAAAAAGATGAGAGAGGCCTGTAATTTTCATCATAGGTACACTTCAAGTATGACAGACAAAATGAGAAAAGAAAAATAAATCATGTGAAAAAATCACATTGTAGGATTTTTAATGAATTTATTTGCAAATTATGGTGGAAAATAAGTATTTGGTCAATAACAAAAGTTTATCTCAATACTTTGTTAAATACCCTTTGTTGGCAATGACAGAGGTCAAACATTTTCTGTAAGTCTTCACAAGGTTTTCACACACTGTTGCTGGTATTTTGGCCCATTCCTCCATGCAGATCTCCTCTAGAGCAGTGATGTTTTGGGGCTTTTGCTGGGCAACACAGACTTTCAACTCCCTCCAAAGATTTTCTATGGGGTTGAGATTTGGAGACTGGCTAGGCCACTCCAGGACTTTGAAATGCTTCTTACGAAGCCACTCCTTCGTTGCCCGGGCGGTGTGTTTGGGATCATTGTCATGCTGAAAGACCCAGCCACGTTTCATCTTCAATGCCCTTGCTGATGGAAGGAGGTTTTCACTCAAAATCTCATGATACATGGCCCCATTCATTCTTAACTTTACACGGATCAGTCGTCCTGGTCCCTTTGCAGAAAAACAGCTGATGTTTCCACCCCCATGCTTCACAGTAGGTATGGTGTTCTTTGGATGCAACTGAGCATTCTTTGTCCTCCAAACACGACGAGTTCAGTTTTTACCAAAAAGTTCTATTTTGGTTTCATCTGTCCATATGACATTCTCCCAATCTTCTTCTGGATCATCCAAATGCTCTCTAGCAAACTTCACTGGCCTCTTAAAGGATAGGGGGCAGCATTTCTACTGTTTGATAAATAGCGTGCACAATTTCAACTTCCTGCTACTCATGCCAGGAATATATTATATGCATATGATTAGTAGGTGTGGATAGAAAACACTCTGAAGTTTCTAAAACTGGTTCAATCATGTCTGTGACTATAACAGAACTTATGTAGCAGGCAAAACCCCAAGGAAAAACTGTTCAGAATAAATAAATAAAAATCCCTCTGACAGTTCCCTGAATTGTCTTTGTCAAGGGAAATTAGATAGCGCCCATTTTACAGTTCCTACAACTTCCACGGGATGTCACCAGTCTTTGGAATTGGGTTGAAGTTAATTATTGGTGAAACGAAGAAGAGGCACTTCCTGGAAGAACATTACACTGTTGATAGTTACGCAAGAGGGAAAATGGTGCATGTATTGTTTACTTGCTGTTATTGAATACAGATCGCCCGTCAACAATTTGATCGATTATTAACTTTAAAAATACGTAAAGTTATATTACAAAAGTAGTTTGAAATATTTTGGCAAAGTTTATAGGCAACTTCTGAAATGTTTTGTAATGACGTTGGAAAGCTGTTTTTTTCCGGATCAAACCTGCTTTATAAATGGACATTTTGGGTATACATGGACGGAATTAATCGAAAAAAAAGGACCAATTGTGATGTTTATGGGACATATTGGAGTGCCAACAAAGAAGCTCGTCAAAGGTAATGCATGTTTTATATTTTATTTCAGCGTTTTGTGTAGCGCCTGCTAACGCTAGTTCTATTGTTTACAACTGGATCAGCTGGTTCAGGGGGGTGCATGCTATCAGATAATAGCGTCTCATGCTTTCGCCGAAAAGCATTTTAAAAATCTGACATGCTGGCTGGATTCACAACGAGTGTAGCTTTAATTGAGTACCCTGCATGTGTGATTTAATGAAAGTTTGAGTTTTATCACGTATTATTTGAATTTGGCGCTATGCATTTCCCGATGCTATTGGCCACATGAGACGCTAGCGTCTCAATATCCCTAAGAGGTTTTAAGCAGGGGGACACGTCTAGCACTGCAGGATTTGAGTCCCTGGTGGCATAGTGTGTTACTGATGGTAGGCTTTGTTACTTTGGTCCAAGCTCTCTGCAGGTCATTCACTAGGTCCCCCCGTGTGGTTCTGGGATTTTTGCTCACCGTTCTTGTGATCATTTTGACCCCACGGGGTGAGATCTTGCGTGGAGCCCCAGATCGAGGGAGATTATCAGTGGTCTTGTTTGTCTTCGATTTCCTAATAATTGCTCCCACAGTTGATTTTTTCAAACCAAGCTGCTTACCTATTGCAGATTCAGTCTTCCCAGCCTGGTGCAGGTCTACAATTTTGTTTCTGGTGTCCTTTGACAGCTCTTTGGTCTTGGGCATAGTGGAGTATGGAGTGTGACTGTTTGAGGTTGTGGACAGGTGTCTTTTATACTGATAACAAGTTCAAACAGGTGCCACAGGTAACGAGTGGAGGACAGAGGAGCCTCTTAAAGAAGAAGTTACAGGTCTGTGAGAGCCAGAAATCTTGCTTGTTTGTAGGTGACCAAATACTTATTTTCCACCATAATTTGCAAATACATTCATTAAAAATCCTACAATGTAATTTTCTGGATTTCTTTTCTCATTTTGTCTGTCATAGTTGAAGTGTACCTATGATGAAAATTACAGGCCTCTCTCATCTTTTTAAGTGGGAGAACTTGCACAATTGGTGGCTGACTAAATACTTTTTTGCCCCACTGTATATGCAGAGACCTGATTAATTCGAGAACCATCTAAGCTCGTAAGTGCAAGTGTATTTTCAACCAACTTTTTGAACCTATTAAAAATCATACATTTGTTTTCTTTGCATTTAAAACAAGTTTCAGCTGTATAAAAGACCCTTGTAATATCTTAAAATCTGTCTTCAATAGTGATAATGCTTGGTCAGCCATTGAAGCCATAGAGTACATGACAGTGTCATCAGCATATAAATGAATTTGACACTTTCTTATCTCATCACCGATATTGTTTATGTAGAGAGTGAACAGTCATGGACCAAGTATAGAACCTTGTGGGGCCCCCTTAACCAACTCCAATGACTCTGACTGGATGCCGTCAACTCTAACAGCCTGACTTCTATCCTTTAGATAGTCATGAAACCAACGACAGGCATCCAATCCCAGTCCTATTGATGACAGTTTACCCAAAAGTATCGCATGGTGTACAGTGTCAAAAGCTTAAGATAAATCTATGAACAAGGCGGCACAGTACTTTCTATTATCTAGGGCATTAGTAATATAATTTACAACACGTACAGTGGCCGTAATAGTACTGTGTATAGGTCTAAAGCCAGATTGAGTACCAGAAAGAGTATTGTTAACAGTTAAAAAAGATTATAGTTGCCGATTCACCAGTGACTCTAGAATTTTAGCTGAACAGGAGAGCTTAGAGATGGGCCGATAATTATCCAATTCACTACCATCACCTCCCTTGAGGAGTGGTAGAACAAAAGCTGTTTTCCAAGATATAGGAATCTTTCCTACGAGAAATGTTTGATTAAAAATGTGTCACTACACCAGCAATAATAGGTGCCATACACTTGAGTAAATATGGATCCAGATTGTCAGCGCCAAATGATTTCTTAGAATCTATAGCAGATAGTGCAGATAAGACCTTTTGAACTGTGGCCTGTGACTTTTTGAAAATTAAAAACCGGCTTACTGTTTTCCACATCAGCTGAAAGCTGAGGGTCTGAAACAATAGACCGGTCAGGATCATGTTGGCCATTTATTCTTTCAAAAAGAAAACCAGCAGAAATAAAATGCTTATACAAGTACTTGGGAATATGGCTAGACGGTGCACTGTCCTTCTCTCAGCACATATCAAATCTGCAGGCTAAAGTTAAATCTAGGCTTGGTTTCCTCTATCGTAATCGCTCCTCTTTCACCCCCGCTGCCAAACTAACCCTGATTCAGATGACCATCCTACCCATGCTAGATTACGGAGACATTATTTATAGATCGGCAGGTAAGGGTGCTCTCGAGTGGCTAGATGTTCTTTACCATTCGGCCATCAGATTTGCCACCAATGCTCCTTATAGTACACATCACTGCACTCTATACCCCTCTGTAAACTGGTCATCTCTATATACCCGTCGCAAGACCTATGCTTGATGCATATTTGTAAAACCCTCTCAGGCCTCACTCGCCCCTATCTGAGATATCTACTGCAGCCCTCATCCTCCATCAAGTTTGCGGACGACACAACAGTGGTAGGCTTGATTACCAACAATGACGAGACGGCCTACAGGGAGGAGGTGAGGGCCCTCGGAGTGTGGTGTCAGGAAAATAACCTCACACTCAACGTCAACAAAACTAAGGAGATGATTGTGGACTTCAGGAAACAGCAGAGGGAACACCCCCCCATCCACATCGATGGAACAGTAGTGGAGAGGGTAGCAAGTTTTAAGTTCCTCGGCATACACATCACAGACAAACTGAATTGGTCCACTCACACAGACAGCATCGTGAGGAAGGCGCAGCAGCGCCTCTTCAACCTCAGGAGGCTGAAGAAATTCGGCTTGTCACCAAAAGCACTCACAAACTTCTACAGATGCACAATCGAGAGCATCCTGGCGGGCTGTATCACCGCCTGGTATGGCAACTGCACCGCCCTCAACTGTAAGGCTCTCCAGAGGGTAGTGAGGTCTGCACAACGCATCACCGGGGCAAACTACCTGCCCTCCAGGACACCTACACCACCCGATGCTACAGGAAGGCCATAAAGATCATCAAGGACATCAACCACCCGAGCCACTGCCTGTTCACCCCGCTGTCATCCAGAAGGCGAGGTCAGTACAGGTGCATCAAAGCTGGGACCGAGAGACTGAAAAACAGCTTCTATCTCAAGGCCATCAGACTGTTAAACAGCCACCACTAACATTGAGTGGCTACTGCCAACACACTGTCAATGACATTGACTCTACTCCAGCCACTTTAATCATGGGAATTGATGGGAAATGATGTAAATATATCACTAGCCACTTTAAACAATGCTACCTTATATAATGTTACTTACCCTACATTATTCATCTCATATGCATACGTTGATACTGTACTCTATATCATCGACTGCATCCTTATGTAATACATGTATCACTAGCCACTTTAACTATGCCACTTGGTTTACATACTTATCTCATATGTATATACTGTACTCGATATCATCTACTGTATCTTGCCTATGCTGCTCTGTACCATCACTCATTCATATATCCTTATGTACATATTCTTTATCCCCTTACACTGTGTATAAGACAGTAGTTTTTTTGGAATTGTTAGTTAGATTACTTGTTCGTTATTACTGCATTGTCGGAACTAGAAGCACAAGCATTTCGCTACACTCGCATTAACATCTGCTAACCATGTGTATGTGACAAATAACATTTGATTTGATTTGATTTGATATACAACACCCATTCTGCCAGTCACATTCTGTTAAAGGTCCCCAAAGCACATATCCCTGGGTTGATCGGCTTTTCAGTTCGCAGCACCTAGCGACTGGAACGAGCTGCAACAAACACTCAAGCTGGACAATTTTATCTCAATCTCTTCATTAAAAGACTCAATCAAGGACACTCTTACTGACAGTTGTGGCTGCTTTGCGTGACGTATTGTTGTCTCTATCTTCTTGCTCGGTTTGCTGTTATCTGTTCCCAATATTGTTTGTACCATGTTTTGTGCTACTACAATGTTGTTGTTTTGTTGTGTTGCCACCATGTTGTGTTGTCATGTGTTGCTGCCTTGCTATGTTGTTGTCTTAGGTCTCTCTTTATGTAGTGTTGTCTCTCTTGTTGTGATGTGTGTTTTGTCCTATATTTATATTTTTTATTTTATTTTTATCCCATGCCCCCGTCCCCACAAGAGGCCTTTTGCCTTTTGATAGGCCGTCATTGTAAATAAGAATTTGTTCTTAAACTTACTTGTCAAGTTAAATAAAGGTTAAATAAAAAATATATATTAAAAAACAGCTTCATGAGGTAGTCATCTGGAATGCATTTCAATTTCTTCCCTTCTCAATGCGTTTGAGGCAATCAGTTGTGTTGTGACAAGATAGAGTTGGTATACAGAAGATAGACATATTTGGAAAACAACCAAGTCCATATTATAGCAAGAACAGCTCAAATAAGCAAAGAGAAACGACAGTCCATCATTAATTTAAGATATGAAGGCCAGTCAATCCGGAACATTTCAAGAACTTTGAAAGTTTCTTCAAGTGCAGTGCCGAAAACAATTAAGTGCAATGATGAAACTGGGTCTCATGAGGACCGCCACAGGAAAGAAAGACCCAGAGTCACCTCTGCTGCAGATGATACGTTCATTAGAGTTTTCAGCCTGAAATTGTAGCCCAAATAAATGCTTCACAGAGTTCAAGTAACAGACACATCTCAACATCAACTGTTCAGAGGAGACTGTGTGAATCAGGCCTTCATGGTTGAATTGCTGCAAAAAATCACTACTAAAGGACACCAATAATAAGAAGAGACTTGCTTTGGCCAAGAAACATGAGCAATGGACATTAGACCGGGGAACATCTGTCTTTTGGTCGGATGAGTCCAAATTTGAGATTTTTGGTCCCAATGTGTCTTTGTGAGACCCAGAGCCGGTGAACAGAAGAGATCTCCTCATGTGTGGTTCCCACCGTGAAGCATGGAGGAGGAGGAGCTGTGATGGTGTGGGGGTGCTTTTCTGGTGACACTGTCTGTGATTTATTTAGAATTCAAGGCACACTTAACCAGCATGGCTACCACAACATTCTCCAGCGATATGCCATCCCATTTGGTTTGCGCTTAGTGGGACTATCATTTGTTTTTCAACAAGACAGTAACCCAACACACCTCCAAGATGTGTAAGGGCTATTTGACCAAGAAGGAGAGTGATGGAGTGCTCAACCCAGTTGAGATTGTTTGGGATGAGTTGGACTGCAGAGTAAAGGAAATGCAGCCAACAAGTTCTCAGCATATGTAGGAACTCCTTCAAGACTGTTGGAAAAGCATTCAAGGTGAAGCTGGTTGAGAGAATGCCAAGATTGTGCAAAGCTGTGTCTACTTTGAAGAATCTCAAATATAAAATATATTTTGATTTGTTTAACACTTTTTTGGTTGCTACATGATTCCATATGTGTTATTTCATAGTTTTGATGTCTTCATTAATATTATACATTGTAGAAAATAGTAAAAAATAAAGAAAAACCCTGGAATGAGTAGGTGTGTCCAAACGTTTGACTGGTACTTGAGTTTGACGCTACATTCTTGGCACACCTGATACTTTGCCCCAGTCTGAGGTCCTGAGTGCTCTGGAGTAGGTTTTCATCAAGGATCTGTCCATACTTTGCTCCGTTCACCCATTTTCTGGACTAGTCTCCCTGTCCCTGCCGCTAAAAAACATCCCCACAGCATGATGTTGCCACCACCATGCTTCACCATAGGGATGGTGGCAGGTTTCCTCCAGACGTGACACTTGGCATTCAGCCCAAACAGTACAATCTTGGGTTTATCTGACCAGAGATTCTTGTTTCTCATGGTCTGAGTCCTTTAGGTGCTTTTTGACAAACTCCAAGCAGGCTGTCATGTGCCTTTTACTGAGGAGTGTCTTCCGTCTGGCCACTCTACCATAAAGACCTGATTGGTGGAGTGCTGCAGAGATGGTTGATGACCATTGGTTCTTGGTCACCTCCCTGACCAAGGTCCTTCTCCCCCGACTGCTCAGTTTGGCCAAACGGCCAGCTCTAGGAAGAGTCTTGGTGGTTCCTAACTTCTTCCATTTAAGAATGATGGAGGCCACTGTGTTCTTGGTGACCTTCAATACTGCATAAATGTTTTGGTACCCTTCCCCAGATCTGGGCCTTGACACAATCCTGTCTTGGAGCTCTACGGACAATTCCTTTGACCTCATGGCTTGGATTTTGCTCTGACATGCACTGTCAACTGTGGGTACTTATATAAACAGGTGTGCTTACCAAATTATGTCCAATCAATTGAATTTACCACAGGTGGACTCCAATCAAGTCGGAGAAACATCTCATGGATGATCAATAGAAACAGGATGCACATGAGCTCAATTTCGAGTCTCATAGCAAAGAGTCGGCATACTTATGTAAATAACGTTTTTCTGTTTTTTATTTTTGTCTACAAACCTGTTTTCACTTTGTCATTATTGGGTATTGTGTGTAGATTGATGAAGAATTTATTTTGATTTCATTGATTTTAGAATAAGGTTGTAACGTAACAAAATGTGGACAAAGTCAAGGGGTCTGAATACTTTCCGAATGCACTTTACATGCACATATACTTAAGCTTTTATGTGCTGTGTGCCTGTATTTGTACAAAAACCTTTGCGATTTAATTTGTGTGTGTGTGTGTGTGTGTGTGTGTGTGCACATGCTTGCATGCACCCCTGCTTTTGAGTCTCAATAAGTGTTTCACAGCATGCAGATACATACTTTATATGTATGTATGTATCCATATATTCTCAGCAGGGGTTGATCTACTAACAATATCCAATACTCCCAACCTACAAAATGCCATTTCACTACAATATATCTCCACACGCATGATATGATGCAAACAACTCACTATAATTTTGCAATATGTCTCTCATTCAGTCGGGAGTGAAAATATCTCTCCCTCTTCTTCTCTCTTCTTTTTTTCTCTATTTTTCTCACACATTTCCTCCATCTCTCTCTTCTCTCGGAATGGGGAACAGCTGAGAAAATAAACACCCTGCTATACATGTCTTGGATCGTTCTGTTTTGTTTTAGTTATCTGCATTTTTGCTTCTTATGTTTGTTTATAAATGAAAATAAGTAAATAATTCATTCCTACATGATGTGCATGTACTGCAAACCTGCGTTAGTAAGTCCCTTTGGATTAAAAGCATTTTTCCAACGTTCAAACATGTCGTATGTGTGAACGTCTTAACACAAAGCTATGGAACTATCTGCATTAGTAGTGACAGATTCCAACTGGATTCTTCCCCTTCCTTATCACTCACTTCCGTGTCCCAATCTCTCAATGATAAAGGCTCTTCTCCATTCAGACACACGGCCAATTACAAATGAGCTAGTTTGTCCCGCAAAAAAAAAAAACTAAATCAGGCTTCAAGAGGTGAAGGCCCTTGAAGATTAATTGGAAATAGGTCCCCGGTAAATGTCAATGGCAATTGAGGGTCTGTAGACTCTGATTGACTCTATCCACAGACCACTCTATCCTGGATAAACTTTCTCCAACCGTGACATTGCTGGCATGGCTCCCCACCCCTTTCTCTCGCGCCCTCTTTGAAAGAGGAGTGGACAAAGGAGACGAGGTTGCGAGGAGAAATGGAGTTGTGAGAATCCAATGGAATTGGAAAGAGAGACAAGACAGGCCAACGTTTAACATTTTCAACCTCTGGTATGTTCTTGTGGGGGGCTTTAGTTATGATTTGAAAGGGTGCACTGCGGAATTGCGAACACCAAAGGAAGTAATTTCCCCTGGAGAAACAGTGTGTGAGTGAAATCCAGTGTGAAGTCCATATTCCAACCCCACAACCCCTTTACCTACATTCTTTGTGTAAAGGCTAGACCAGGGGCTAGCTTCATTCTCTGTGTCTGTAGTCAGTGATTCAGTCAAATCTTTCATATTTGCAGTTTTTTCATTTGTTCTTACGGTTATTGAGTGTCTCTGGACATTATTTCAGGTATATACCGGTAGTAAATATTTTCTGCAGTAGAGATTTGATCCAATGTCGCACCTAGTTTTCTCCTTTGTGATGTCTGGCTGCTGTTCCTGTATGTCTCCTGTCTGGGTGGGTGTAATGCCTGGAAAAGTACTTGTCTGCATTCCAAATGGAACACTATTCCCTTTATAGTGCGCTACTTTTGATCAGAGACTATGTACAGTGCCTTCAGAAGTATTCATACTGTACGCCTTGACTTATTCCACATTTTGTTGTGATACAGCATGAATTTAATATGGATTAAATATATATTTATTCTCACCCATCTACACACAATACCCCATAACAATAAAGTGAAAACATGTTTTTAGAAATGTTAGCAAATGTATTGAAAACAGAAATATCTAATTTACCCAAGTATTCATATCTCTGAGTCAATACAGTGTTACAATCAGCTTTGACAGCGATTACAGCTGTGAGTCTTTCTGGGTCAGTCTCTAAGAGTTTTGCCCAACTGTATTGTACAACATTTGAATATTATTATAAAATACATTCTACACACTCGGTCAAGTTAGTTTTTGATCAGTGCTAGACAGCCCTTTTGCTTTCATTTCACTTTATTGAGTTAATTTTTTACAGGGACAGTACACATTAGACAATGTTTCAGTAAAAGTGCCGGTTTTAGTCAGCCGGAAAATGTTCAACCCGCAGTTCCAGGGCCAGTTAATATAAACAATTACAATAACAATACAGACAAACAATGAGCAATGAGCACATGCAGAGCAACATAGGACAAGCAACACGTAGCACGCAGACAGACAGAGCAATAGCACAAAAAACAACCAAACAAAATAGATAGAAGTGACAGTGCTTACACACCTCACAAGCTACAGACAACAGATAACATGGAAAGCGGCAATACACAGCAGGGGATTATGTTCACAAGTCTGATTTTCCTTAAGCCATGTCTTTATATTTTTTTGTGAAGGTGCGATAGGTGGGACAGTTACAAGTGTCTGATGGCAGTGTGTTCCAGACATTGGAAACTCTCACAGAGAAAGTAGTTTGACTAAAGGTGCTTCTCCTTCAGGGAACTATACAGTCACCTCTCATGGCAGACCTTGTAGATCTGCTGCCATGGGTTTGGGTTTTCTGTTTAACAAAAGTACTAAGTGGATGGGGTCAAGCAGTATGCTAGGTGGGGGAGTATCATATCACCAGTTTTCTGCCTGTGTAGTCAAACAATTTCATATGTATCAGAAATTTGGTTATTTTAGTTACATTTTTCACCTGCTTTTTGAAAGAGGTTGGAATCAAGTATGATACCAAGGTACATAAAATCGGATACAACCTGGAGCCTCTCCACTTAACCCTTGTGTTGTCTTAAGTGTCTAAAATGACCCGCCACTATGTTAAACAGCAGAGAACATCCCCTAAATGAAATTTGATAATTTTTCCTAGAGTGACCCCAACATTAGAAAAAGTTCAACATTGCCTTTGTTCATATTTCCATGAAAGCTGTACACCACCAGGGTTCAAAGATTGTCTTAGGGTCCTTTTTGACCCCGCAGTTCTAAAATTATTTACACACCACAAAAACCACAAAGAAATTGAGATTGTGTGTGCTACTGATTGAACAGCATCTCCTCTCCACGACCCCACACATGACTCAAGTTCAAAGACAAAATTTTTAAAAATTCAGACAAAATAAACTACATTTCAGACAAAATAAACTTATCTTGAAAGCATTGTTTACTAATGGGGAATGCAGTCAGAGCCTATAAAGGTGCTACATATGAAAGTCACCCCAATTCTCTTTTCGCTGAAGCCATGAGTGCACGTTTCAGTGCCCAACAGGTCGTAGATCTAATTTTTTCAGATGTCCAGGAGGAACAAGAGAACAATGATTTAGAAGAGGAGGAAGTATCTGAAGAAGAAGATGGGAAAGAATATAACCCAAAGTATGATGCATCATCTTCAGATGAAGAAGACATCCCCCAAGCTGAAAGAAAGACATTTTTGTCAAAGAACAGCAAAATAACATGGTCTTTGTCACCATATGACAACTAGGGCAGGATGGTAGCACAAAATGTCATAAGGATGACCCCAGGGCCCACAAGACATGCAGTTGACCATGCCCAGGACATCGCCTCAACATTATACATGTTCATCACACCAGCTATCGAAAAAATCATCCTGGAGATGACAAATTTGGAGGGTTTCCGTAAATATGGAGACAACTGGAAAAGAATGGATGAGATTGACCTGCGGACCTACATAAGGCTGCTAATCTTATCGGGTGTGTATAGGTCCCGAGGCGAGGCTACATGTAGTCTCTGGGATGCAGAGACAGGAATGGAGATTTTCCGTGCCACAATGCCACTGAAAGTCTTTCACGATTTCTCAAGAATGCTACGATTTGATAACCATGAGTCAAGACCTGCAAGACGTGTGAGAGACAAACTAGCGGCCATGAGCGAGGTCTGGGAGAAGTGGGTGGAGCGTCTGCCATACCTCTACAACCCTGGGCCTGAAGTAACAGTGGATGAGCAACTGGTTCGATTCAGAGGTACATTTTTATTTTCAAATCTGTAATGTAAATGATTTTCACTGTTAATTTTATTATGTATTGCTGTAATATCATTGATTTATGTGATTGTTTTCAGTGACACTGATACTAATTACTGATAGTTATCTCTTTTGTCAAAATGCTGCTGTCCTTTCCGGCAGTATATGCCCAGCAAGTCAGCAAAGTATGGCATCAAGATATGAGTGGCCTGTGACGCACAATCCAGCTATGCTTGGAAGATGCAAGTCTACACAAGGAAGCTGACCAGTGGAGGCCCGGAGAAGAACCAGGGGATGCGGGTTGTGCTTGATGTGACAGATGGACTGAGGGGGCACAATATCACATATGACAATTTCTTCACCTCAATGAACTCAGCCAGCAGCTCCCGTAGAGGAAGATCACCATGGTTGGCACAGTTAGAAAGAACAAGCCTGATTGGAACTTACAGCTGCAGGGGGATGACTGCCCGCTTGCCCCTGGTCATCTTAACATAATTGATGTTTCCTCATACAATGCCTTTGTGATATGGAACAAGATCAACTCAACCTGGATTCCTGATAAGTGGAACAAGAGGAGGATGTTCCTAGAGCAGCTGGGAAAGGCACTTGTAACCCCACACATTCAAAGAAGGGAGCGCCTCCCCCACACAGCAGCCTCTGCAGTGCTTGTGAAAGCTGTTCAGGGGGCTGAATCTTGTCCTGATCCACCTGAGGCTGCAGCTGGGGCAGTCAAGAGGAAGAGATGCCAATTCTGCCCCCCAAAGAAGGACTGTAAAATAAATAGTATGTGCTGCGCATGTGAGAAATACATCTGCAAAGTCCATGCACACACACTCGCATACTGTCCTACATGTGCTAATTAGTGTTGATTGATTTATGTACTTCGCATTTTTGTTTTGTGTCTATTATTTTCTTCATATTTATTGTTGTTTTTTATACACCTTGTGGATGGGGGCAATGATTTAAAAAATGGGAGAAGACTAGTATTTTGTAGTTGAATTCCTCATTGTACAGTATATAAGAATAGATCACTATGTTCCCAAAAAGGCTGTTATTGTTTCCTTTCAATAAAATGCATTCAAAACTAGCTTCTGCACATTTCTGCTACATTCCTAGGCTATACAAGTGCTATCTCTTGCTAAAAAAAATCATGTTTACACCTATGCAGTACCTTTAGCAATAATAATAATAATAGTAAACCTCTACTTTTGCAAAGAAAACAATTATTACAGGTGTGTTTTAATATAAATGAATGGTGTCCATTGATTAAATGCAGTCTTTCTGCATTGTGAAGAGGGAAAACCAGATATTCACAAAGTTTGTGATGAATGACAGGTTGTTTCTTCATCCAAAATAGATTTGGGATTTAAAATTCAATTTAGTTGCTTTATTTGAGGGGTTTAGTGGAGGCGGGTCATTTTTTACCCTTAGGACAAGGGGAGTATACAGAATGTTAAGACTACACAAGGGTTAAGTGATAATGCACGAGAAGCCGATATTGGCACGGGTGTTGTTAGGCCGTGCCAATATATCCCTCAAACACTGTCTTCTCGGGCATTATCACTTTTATACAACGGGTTACCAACATATTCAAATGCTGATTTAATTATTTTAATTGAAAACATAATTTTAATGAAATTATTCATACTATTTCAACCTTCCACGAGATATAGTCCTGACACAAATCTAGGGTTGCTATCCAAGCCAGCTGGTCGTTCGTTCTATCGGTTCGGTTGCCAGAGACGAGACCCAGTCATTAAGAATTTTTGTTCTATATCTATGGACATGACCCAGTCGTTCGATCTAAATGTTCCGCTGCCGTGATGGCTGGCAACGTTCTTATAACTTGCTTGCTAGCTAGCCAACTTGGGCTAAGAGTCATGTCAAACAACAGTGCATTTGTTTAAGCTGTTTTCTAGTGATTTTGTTTCGTATACACCCATTATAATGAGCTAATGATGTGCAATTTCCCCTGGGATAGAACATTTGCTCTCTTGTCAGGCAACTGTTCAGAAGAAGAAATAGCCAACTGCACAGCTAACACAGTCACTTCAAACTGCAGCTGGAATGACAGCAAACTAGCTGCATTTCTTGTTTTTCTATTGACGTTTCTTTGTATATATCCACAGAAATTATGCTGATTCATGATTTCGACTGGCTGAGAAAATCTGCCAGCCTGTCTGTCTCGTCCCGACTCCCGACACGTTCATTACCATAGGACAGCTGGAGATTGAATTTCAGTACTGAAACAATGTTGCATATGTCGAAGAGACAGACAGCGAGGTTATTACAAATCTCTGCTGTTTAAAACCAAATGCTAGTCTGGCTGAGCTGATGAGACAGTGGATTGCGAAGTCAGATGGAACAGAGTAAATAAGCATTTCAACATCATAGATTTGGCCAGTGCTAACTTGTGGAATAGACGCAGGCTGGAATGCGGTTTTAACCAATCAGCATCCAGGATTCGACCCACCCGTTCTATAATGACACATAGAAATCTGGCTCAGTAGCATTAGTTACCCTCTTTGCAAAGAACATGAAGACAGTTTTTACCACATTGAGATGCAAAAATGAGTCACTGAGACACTTTGTAACATGGACTATAGCAGTAGTGGTTCTTGTGCAGCTTGCTGTTTGCTCTTTGCATGCACATAAATCAAATCAAATCTAATCTAATTTTATTGGTCACATACACATGGTTAGCAGATGTTAATGCGTGTGTAGCGAAATGCTTGTGCTTCTAGTTCCGACCATGCAGTAATATCTAACAAGTAATCTAACAATTTCACAACAACTACCTTATACACACACAAGTGTAAAGGAATGACTAATAATATGTACATATAAATATATGGATGAGCAATGCAGTAGATGGTATAGAGCACAGTATATACATATGAGATGAGTAATGTAGGGTATGTAAACATTATATAAAGTGGCATTGTTTATTAAAGTGACTAGTGACTAGTGACATTTAGTACATCCACATTTTTATTATTAAAGTGGGTAGAGATTTGAGTCAGTATGTTGGCAGCGCCACTTAATGTTAGTCATGGCTGTTTAACAGTCTGATGGCCTTGAGATAGAAGCTGTTTTTCAGTCTCTCGGTCCCAGCTTTGATGCACCTGTACTGACCTCGCCTTCTGGATGATAGCGGGGTGAACAGGCAGGGGCTCGGGTGGTTGTTGTCCTTGATTATCTTTTTGGCCTTCCTGTGACATCGGGTGGTGTAGGTGTCTTGGAGGGCGCTGTTGCGCCTTCTTCACCACACTGTCCATGTGGGTGGACCATTTCAGTTTGTCTGTGATGTGTACGCCGAGGAACTTAAAACTTTCCACCTACTCTTCCGTCGATGTAGGGGGTGCTCCCTCTGCTGTTTCCTGAATTCCACAATCATCTCCTTCGTTTTGTTGATGTTGAGTGTGAGGTTGTTTTCCTGACACCACACTCCGAGGGCCCTCACCTCCTCCCTGTAGGCCGGCTTGTCGTTGTTGGTAATCAAGCCTACCACTGTAGTGTCTTCTGCAAACTTGATGATTGAGTTGGAGGCGTGCATGGCCACGCAGTCATAACTGTAGTCATCACTGTATCATCTGCATACATTTGCACTTCACACCCAGTACAAGTTTTCAAGTCTTGCCATATATTTTCGAGGCGATTTTAACTCAAAACCAGTGTATGTTGGAAAGCAGACTAAACCAGGTTTTCTTCTAGCATTTTGCGTGTGCTTAGCTCTATTCCGTTTATTTTTATATTAATAAAACTCCCTAGTCCTTGCCGATGACAAGTATACCCATAACATGATGCAGCCACCACCATGCTTGAAAATATGAAGAGTGATACTCAGTGATGTGTTGTTTTGGATTTGCCCCATACGTAACGCTTTGTATTCAGGACATATATTTATTTCTTTGCCACATTTTTTGCAGTTTTACTTTAGTGCCTTATTTTTTTTGCATATTTATATTCTGTACAGACTTCTTTCTTTTCACTCTGTCAGTTAGGTTAGTATTGTGGAGTAACTACAATGTTGTTGATTCATCCTCAGTTTTCACCTATCATAACCATTAAACTCTGTACTGTTTTAAAGTCATCATTAGCCTCATGGTGAAATTAGTTTCCTTCCTCTCCAGCAACTGAGTTAGGAAGGACACCTGTATCTTTGTAGTGATTGGTTGTATTGATACACCATCCAAAGTGTAATTAAAAACTTTACCATACAAAGAGGGATATTCAATGTCTATTCATCTACCAATAGGTGTCCTTCTTTGTGAGGTATTGGACAACCTCCCTGGTCATGTGGTTGAATCTGTGTTTGAAATTCATTGCTCGACTGAGGGACCCTACAAGATAATTGTTGGGGTACAGAGATGAGGTAGCAATAAAAAAATTATCTTAAACACTATTATTGCACACAGAGTCCATGCAACTTATTATGTGACTTGTTAAGTACATTTTTACTCCTGAACTTATTTAGGCTTGCCATAAAAACGGGTTGAGTACTTATTGACTCAAGACATTTCTTGTCAATGCAGGGGGAGGAATCCTCCACTCTGTCAAAGCCTCCTGGCCAGGACGCTGTGCGATTTTCCCCGGCTACTGAGGCACCGCGACAGGGAATCGAAGCGACAGGTATCCTCCTTGGCTAGGTGCTGCTCAGTAATACGAAGCAAAGCTCCACCGAGTAAGAAACGCTGTCAATATATCGACTGGGATGTCAGGAAATTGGTTACAGGCTTTTCACACAGCCAGGCCTTGCCTGTCAGCCCCCCCCCCACCATACACACATACACACAAACACACAACCCACCTTCCCTCCTCCTGAAAAGCCTAATGCTGAAACAGAAAACACCTGCCCCGTTTGATGAGGTGGTTCTGCTGAGAGGAAGAGAGAAACCAACAGGGCACAAAAGAAGTAATGAGGAGGGAATGAAAGAGGATGAGACGGTTGAGAGGAATGGAAAGGGAAATGAGGGGGGAGGGTGGAGTATGTCAATTATTGCACCAATAACAGTTGTTAATTAACCCAATAAACAATAGTTGTTCCCGAGCAACCGTTCAGCAACAGTCAAATAGTTAGCAGTGTGAGAAGCCCTCGAATGGCAGTTAATTAATTCAACTGCTTGGGTTGCAGCAGCATGAGAGTGCTTTTAAAATAAAATTATAATCTGGTATCAGGACTAAACTCACACGTTTGCACCATTGAAAAATTGGTTTTCGAAATTGTATTTAAAATATGTTGCCATGGTTACCCCATGTCCTTGTGACATGCACAGTTCAATCGCGTTAAAACAACAAGATAAACAAGATCACCTCTTCTACCACCAAATGTTGGAAAGACAGGGGACAGGTGTTCCAGGTCCTGAGTGAATTTGTGCCCAGAAATGTTAAGGATTGTGGACCCCTGCTGTCATACAACGCATTGTCTTCCTTCCTGTTCTTATATTAGACTACCATAAAAGGGCTTACAGGACCAAAAAACTATGTGATAGGAATGGCACTCCTGAGAACAGAACAGCGTATCTCATCCCTTGATTAGTGCGAGACCTGTTCCAAAAGCAGATGGTAAACAAATATTTTGAAGAGTTGTTTGCTCTGATATTGCTGGATGTGTCTCAGGCAACGTAGGATCTGTAAAGTAGTGCCAGCGACAAGTGTGTTTCAGAACTGCTGCCAGATATATTACCAGGAGGAAGTGGAGCAGAACAGCTCTGGTGATGCTCCACGGACATTATGCAAATACCATAAAAGAACATATTAGCTAGTCTGTCGCTTTTCGTTCTCAGATGCCCTACCCCAAATTGTCTCAGAAGTCGAGAGCAGGCTCCCACTGAGCTGAAAAGAGCGCAAATTTAAATCAGGGAGCCACAGCAGCCTCTGACATAGTAGAGATAACAGGTCTGCTATACAACAACTAAATGTGGAGAGGTACACTATACTGTATATACAAAAGTATGTGGACACCCCTTCAAATTCTTCGATTCGGCTACTTCAGCCACACCCGTTGCTGACAAGTGTATAATGTTGAGCACACAGCCATGCTATCTCCATCGACAAACATTGGCAGTAGAATGGCCCTTTCTGAAGAGCTCAGTGACTTTCAATGTGGCACACCTTTCCAACAAGTCAGTTGATCAAATTTCTGCCCTGCTAGAGCTGCCCTGGTCAACTATAAGTGCTGTTGTTGTGAAGTGGAATTGTCTAGGAGTAAGAAAGGTTCAGGTGAGCGAAGTGGTAGGCCACACAAGCTCACAGAACGGGACAGCCGAGTGCTGAAGCGCATAGTGTGTGAAAATCGTCTGTCTTCGGTTGCAACACTCACTACCGAGTTCCAAACTGCCTCTGGAAGCAACGTCAGTAAAACAACTGTTTGTCAAGGGCTTCAAGAAATGGATTTCCATGGCCGAGCAGCCACACACAAGCCTAAGATCACCATGCACAATGCCAAGCGTTGGCTGGCGTGGTGTAAAGCTCGCCGCCATTGGACTTTGGATCAGTGTAAATGCGTTCTCTGGCGTGATTAATCAAGCTTCACCATCTGGCAGTCCAAAGAACTAATCTGGATATGTCGGATGCCAGGAGAATGCTACCTGCCCGAATGCTTAGTACCAACTGTTAAATTTGTTGGAGGAGTAATAATCGTCTGGGGCTGTTTTTCATGGTTTGGGCTAGGCCCCTTAGTTCCAGGGAAGGGAAATCTTAACGCTATAGCATACAATAACATTCTAGACAATACTGTGCTTCCAACTTTGTGGCAACAGTTTGGAGAAGGCCCTTTGCTGTTTTTCAGCATGACAATGCCCCCGTGCACAAAGTGAGGTCCATACAGAAAGGGTTTGTCAAGATCGGTGTGGAAGAACTTGACTGGCCTGCACAGAGCCTTGACCTCAACCCATCGAACACCTTTGGGATGAATTGGAACGCCGACTGTGAGACAGGCCTAATTGCCCAACATTAGTGCCTGACCTCACTAATACTCTTGTGGCTGAATGGAAGCAAGTCACAGCAGAAATGTTCCAACATCTTGTGCAAAGCCTTCCCAGAAGAGTGGATGCTGTTAAAGCAGCAAAGTGGAGACCAACTCCATATTAATGTCCATGATTTTGGAATGAGATGTTTGAAGAGCAGGTGTCCAAGTACTTTTGGTCATGTAGTGTAGGTTATCAGGTACATGAAGACACATTGTGATGATGTGCCCGTCCTCCCTCCCGCAATCATCATTGCAGAATGTCAATTGAGTTATCATTGTGTGTTAGTTTACTGTCAATGTTAGTTGTTAGTTTAGTGTCAATTTACCCATGATTTTCATATTCACTGTTTCAGTAAACATTCAGCTAATTCTACGCTACAGAATCTTAATTTAACAAAATGTGCCTGTCATCCCGTATTCACATAGGTGAGTGCACCATTCAATACTATACTTTCAAAACTCCTGTACATTTTCCAGTCATCATATGTCAACATAATTTACTCTGACTGTCATTTGTTTCTTTTCTGTAATGGGCCCATTACACATGTAAACATTCATTATTTCAAGTTGTTTGAATTGTCTGAATGTCTCACCTTGAGCTTACATGTTTTTCCTGCTTCTCTAAGAGAGTGCGCTCTGGTTTCAATGTGCATACAGTTGAAGTCGGAAGTTTACAAACACCTCAGCCAAATACATTTAAACTCAGTTTTTCACCATTCCTGACATTTAATCCTAGTAAAAATTCCCTGTATTAGGTCAGTTTGGAACACCAATTTATTTTAAGAATGTGAAATGTCAGAATAATAGTAGAGAGAATGATTTTTTTTCGGCTTTTATTTATTTCATCACATTCCCAGTGGGTCAGAAGTTTACATACACTCAATTAGTATTTGGTAGCATTGCCTTTAAATTGTTTAACTTGGATCAAACGTTTCTGGTAGCCTTCCACAAGCTTCCCACAATAAGTTGGGTGAATTTTGGCCCATTCCTCCTGAGAGAGCTGGTGTAACTGAGTCAGGTTTGTAGGCCTCCTTGCTCGCACACACTTTTTCAGTTCTGCCCACAAATCTTCTATAGGATTGAGGTCAGGGCTTTGTGATGGCCACTCCAATACCTTGACTTTGTTGTCCTTATGCCATTTTGCCACAACTTTTGAAGTATGTTTCCTCATTGATGTCTTGAGATGTTGCTTCAATATATCCACATCATTTTCCTCCCTCATGATGCCACCTCCTGCAGTAAAGCACCCCCACAATACGATGCTGCCAACCCCGTGCTTCACGGTTGGGATGGTGTTCTTCAGCTTCCTTTTTCCTTCACACATAATGATGGTCATTATGGCCAAACAGTTATAATTCTGTTTCATCAGACGAGGGGACATTTCTCCAAAATGTACGATCTTTGTCCCCATGTGCAGTTGCAAACCATAGTCTGGCTTTTATTATGGCAGTTTTGAAGCAGAGGCTTCTTCCTTGCTGAGCGGCCTTTCAGTTTATGTCGATATAGGACTCGTTTTACTGTGGATATAGATACTTTTGTACATGTTTCCTCCAGCATCTTCACAAGGTCCTTTGCTGTTTTTCTGGGATTGATTTGCACATCTCGCACCAATGTACGTTCATCTCAAGGAGACAGAACGCGTCTCCTTCCGTATGACGGTTACGTGGTCCCATGGTGTTTATACTTGTGTACTATGGTTTTTACAGATGAACATGGTACCTTCATGCATTTGGAAATTGCTACCAAGGATGAACCCGATTTGTGGAGGTCTACAATTCATTTTTGAGGTCTTGGCTTATTTATTTTCATTTTCCCATGATGTCAAGCAAAGAGGCACTGAGTTTGAAGGTAGGACTTGAAATACATCCACAGGTACATCTCCAATTGACTCAAATTATGTCAATTTGCAGAAGCTTCTAAAGCCATGACATAATTTTCTGGAATTTTCCAAGCTGTTTAAAGGCACAGTCAACTTAGTGTATGCACATTTCTGACCCACTGAAATTATGATACAGTTAATTATAAGTGAAAAAAATCTGTCTGTAAACAATTGTTGGAAAAATGTCTTGTGTCATGCACAACGTAAATGTCCTAACCGACTTGCCAATTCTATAGTTTGTTTACAAGAAATGTGTGGAGTGGTTGAAAAACGAGTTTTAATGACTACAACCTAAGTGTATATAAACTTCCAACTTCAACTGTATATCCTATGGGTGCATCCAATGTTCACAGGTTTTCCACTAGTGTTACAAAATGTGGTAGTATTACCACCTCTAATAAACTTGGTATACAATTGTTGTTTTGTTTAAGTATTTTTCTTACCTTTGTAAGTTGAAGGTGATGCATGAAGTGATATTTATTGCGTACTAAAATTGAATATTAATTTACCCTCCAACATTTATGTTGTCTTTGTTGGCATAGCCCAGGTTTGTGGAGTGAAACCTTTCTACTTAAGCAGGCTGGTCTCAGTGTTGGAACGGGCGATGAATGGAACAGGCTGTCTGTTTGCCAGGGCTGTCTGTTTGCCATGTCCTCCTAGTTGTTTTGGAGTCGATTTGAGCATTTAATGTGTTTGTCTGTGTGGGATTCAATTTGAGCATTTCACGTGTTTGGCCTAAATTTGGCTGCATTTTTTTATGATCTGAGGTGTGATAAAGTTAATTAACTTATATTAAATGTTTTGTCCACTATAAATATGAGCACATGTACTTGAAGTCCTGCTTTCATGCGTATGTGTGCCCTACCATCTCATTTGCACGCCAGGTCCGGTATATTCTTGAACACACATTTGATTATAAACTCATAACGTTGTAAATGTCCCACTGCATTTTATTATTTTTATTTTATTTTATTTAACCTCTATTTAACTAGGCAAGTCAGTTAAGAACAGATTCTTACTTACAATGACGACCCCGAATTACACAAATATTCGTTTCCACAAAGTTTGCTGCTTCAGTGTCTTCGGATATTTTTGTCAGATGTTACTATGGAATACTGAAGTATAATTACAAGCATTTCATAAGTGTCAAATGCTTTTATTGACAATTACATGAAGTTGATGCAAAGAGTCAATATTTGTAGTGTTCACCATTATTTTTCAAGATCTCTGCAATCCGCCCTGGCATGCTGTCAAATAACTTCTGGGCCACATCCTAACTGATTGCAGCCCATTCTTGCGTAATCAATGCTTGGAGTTTGTCAGAATTTGTGGGGTTTTGTTTGTCTACCCGCCTCTTGAGGATTGACCACAAGTTCTCAATGGGATTAAAGTCTGTGGAGTTTCCTGGCCATGGACCCAAAATGTTGATGTTTTGTTCCCCGAGCCACTTAGTTATCACTTTTTCCTTTTGGCAAGGTGCTCCATCATGTTGGAAAAGGCATTGTTCATCACCAAACTGTCCCTGGACCATTCTTTATTCATGGATGTGTTCTTAGGCAAAATTGTGAGTGAGCCCACATTGAAAGTCAATATATATAAAAAATTAAATTTAAAAAAATTCTTAACAGTGTGTGTTTTTTTACCCTCGCAGGTGTCGTCTCCTTCAGACATGAGCTCGTCGTCAGAGCAGATGTTGAGCACATTAACCAGCATCTCTGTCACTTTCTTGCCTACAAAGGGCAGCGCAACCCCACACATGAATGGTCTCAGGATACTTTACTGTTGGCATGATACAGGGCTGATGATAGAGCTCACCTTGTCTTCTCCAGACAAACTTTTTTCCGGATGCCCGAAACAATCGGAAAGGGGATTCATCAGAGAAAATGACTTTACCCCAGACCTCAGCATTCCAATCCCTGTACCCTTTGCAGAATATCAGTCTGTCCCTCATGTTTTTCCTGGAGAGAAGTGGCATCTTTGCTGCCCTTCTTGACACCAGACCATCCTCCAAAAGTCTTTGCCTCACTGTGCGTGCAGATGCACTCACACCTGCCTGCTGCCATTCCTGAGCAAGCTCTGTACTGGTGGTGCCCTGATCCCACAGCTGAATCAACTTTAGGAGACGGTCCTGGTGCTTGCTGGACTTTCTTGGGCACCCTGAAGCCTTCTTCACAACAATCTAACCGCTCTCCTTGAAGTCCTTGATGATCTGATAAATGGTTGATTTAGGTGTAATCTTACTGGCAGCAATATCCTTGCCTGTGAAGCCCTCTTTGTGCAGAACAATGATGACGGAACTTATTTCCTTGCAGGTAACCTTGGTTGACAGAGGAAGAACAATGATTCCAAGCACTATCCACCTTTTGAAGCTTCCAGTATGTTATTCGAACTCAATCAGCATGACAGAGTGATCTCCAGCCTTGTCCTCATCAACACTCACAGCTGTGTTAACGAGAGAATCACTGACATGATGTCAGCTGGTCCTTTTGTGGCAGGGCTGAAATGCAGTGGAAATGTTTTTGGGGGATTCAGTTCATTTGCATGGCAAAGAGGGACTTTGCAATTAATTGCAATTCATCTGATCACTCTTCATAACATTCTGGAGTATATGAAAATTGCCATCATACAAACTGAAGCTGCAGACTTTTGGAAAATTAATTTTTGTGTCATTCACAAAACTTTTGGCCACGACTGTAGTGATGCCTCTTGCCCTGAGATGCAGTGCCGTACACCGCTGCACTGCTTGGGAGCATTTATCAAATCAAATCAAAATCAAATCAAATTTATTTATATAGCCCTTCGTACATCAGCTGATATCTCAAAGTGCTGTACAGAAACCCAGCCTAAAACCCCAAACAGCAAGCAATGCAGGTGTAGAAGCACGGTGGCTAGGAAAAACTCCCTAGAAAGGCCAAAACCTAGGAAGAAACCTAGAGAGGAACCAGGCTATGTGGGGTGGCCAGTCCTCTTCTGGCTGTGCCGGGTGGAGATTATAACAGAACATGGCCAAGATGTTCAAATGTTCATAAATGACCAGCATGGTCGAATAATAATAAGGCAGAACAGTTGAAACTGGAGCAGCAGCACAGTCAGGTGGAAGTTGAAACTGGAGCAGCAGCATGGCCAGGTGGACTGGGGACAGCAAGGAGTCATCATGTCAGGTAGTCCTGGAGCTCAGGTCCTAGGGCTCAGGTCCTCCGAGAGAGAGAAAGAAAGAGAGAAGGAGAGAATTAGAGAACGCACACTTAGATTCACACAGGACACCGAATAGGACATGAGAAGTACTCCAGATATAACAAACTGACCCTAGCCCCCCGACACATAAACTACTGCAGCATAAATACTGGAGGCTGAGACAGGAGGGGTCAGGAGACACTGTGGCCCCATCCGAGGTCACCCCCGGACAGGGCCAAACAGGAAGGATATAACCCCACCCACTTTGCCAAAGCACAGCCCCCACACCACTAGAGGGATATCTTCAACCACCAACTTACCATCCTGAGACAAGGCTGAGTATAGCCCACAAAGATCTCCGCCACGGCACAACCCAAGGGGGGCGCCAACCCAGACAGGATGACCACAACAGTGAATCAACCCACTCAGGTGACGCACCCCCTCCAGGGACGGCATGAGAGAGCCCCAGTAAGCCAGTGACCCAGCCCCTGTAATAGGGTAGAGGCAGAGAATCCCAGTGGAAAGAGGGGAACCGGCCAGGCAGAGACAGCAAGGGCGGTTCGTTGCTCCAGAGCCTTTCCGTTCACCTTCCCACTCCTGGGCCAGACTACACTCAATCATATGACCCACTGAAGAGATGAGTCTTCAGTAAAGACTTAAAGGTTGAGACCGAGTTTGCGTCTCACATTTACAGAAGACAGTTGTCCAAAAACATGATTAAAACACACCCAACCATACACCTAAATCCCTCTTAAACCTCAGAAAGGATATATTGACTTGCACGATACTAGAAGATGCATTCCTCTGTAATCATCACTGTTTGTTTACAAGTAGTCTGAGTAACACATGCCGTTACAGGGCTAATGATGTACAATTGACATTGCACACACTGTAGACTTGAATGTGCCACTAAGATTGTGACTAATGACTTGACGAGGAAATTATTGACACAAGGATCTGGGCCGACGTGCTACAGGTAGCTGAATAAATAAATAAGCAAGCCCCCCCCCCGTTGGAAGGGTCGTCAATCTTGCCAAGTGCCTCTAGAGTGTCCCAGTCAGTTAACATTTAAAAAATGGCTGCCCTATTAATAATAAAGCTGCATTAACATAAGTCAATTCCTCCTCAGTGTAGGATTCGCCAGAGCAGTTATTAAAGTCTAATTTGGCCCCATTAATAATCCATATGCCTTTGACTTTCTAATATCAAGATTATGTGGAATTACGGGGGGCATTAATTATTTATTAACAACATTCAATCGTGGACCTTGATGAGCTCTGCCTGGTGGTGGGGGGTGCTATTAAGCTGCCCCTGATGAGAATTGTCAGTCAAGCACCCCCCCCCCCCATTTTGAAATACTTTATTTGAATCCATAAAACACATTACAGTTGAGAAGGATTCCAACACTTCAAAGGACAGAGATATCTGGACACTTATGGATACAGAATAACTTTATTCTCCAAACAGCTAAGCTGCCCAAGACAGCTGGCAAAATACCTCCGCTAGCTGCTTTGCTTTTGCCCTATGCAGGCCTGCAATCTGAAGGACACGTATTGTCAGCCCTGGTACAGTACACGGCCGAGACTCACAAATATCAGCACTACAAGTTTGCATTGATAACAAAAGCTGTTCAAGCATGACAAAAGGCGCTTGTAATTCAGAAAATTGTCAGCAAAGGTCAGCACATCCTTTTTGAATCAAATTGTGTTTTTTGGCAAAAAATGCCTTCTAGAACATGTGAACTTCATGTGCCTTACTAAAAAATGTGTATTCCATCTGCAGATATGACTAAAATTGTTAAATGACAAGCCTAGTTGGTTTAGCCACAGAAAAAGACAGGATCCTTCTCACTGGCCATGATCGGCTGAGTTATTTATTTTATTTTTTATTTCACCTTTATTGAACCAGGTAGGCTATTTGAGAACAAGTTCTCATTTACAACTGCGACCTGGCTGAGATAATGGCCAGGCTGGACATGCCGGGAGATGAGTTTGGATTGGTCTGCCATGTAGCATGATTCGGTCTTTAACATGAGCTGCTCAGTATGTGTTGATAATCCTTTCTACCACTGCTTTTTTGGAAGATATAACATTAGCCATCGAGAACTGCAACAATTTTGCAACTTTTCTCAAAAACATTGATGCCCTGAATATAGCAAGGGCTATCAACAGTTGGAAAATGTTGTCAGGTGCAATTTTCTGCACACGCCACGGTCAGTGTGAACCGGAGTGACTTGACACAACGCTGGACAAAAAATATGTACATTACCGTTCAAAAGTTTGGGGTCACTTAGAAATGTCCTTGTTTTTGAAAGAAAAGCAAATTTTTTGCCCATTAAAATAACATCAGAATGATCAGAAATACAGTGTAGACATTGTTAATGTTGGAAATGACTATTGTAGCTGGAAATGGCAGATTTTATATGTTTTATCTACATAGGCGTACAGAGGCCCATTATCAGCAACCATCACTCCTGTGTTCCAATGGCACATTGTGTTAGCTAATCCAAGTTTATCATTTTAAAAGGCTAATTGATCATTAGAAACCCCTTTTGAAGTGATGTTAGCACAGCTGAAAACTGTTGTACTGATTAAAGAAGCAATACAACTGGCCTTCTTTAGACGAGTTGAGTATCTGGACCATCAGCATTTGTGGGTTCAAATACAGGCTCAAAAAGGCCAGAAACAAAGACCTTTCTTCTGAAACTCGTATGTTTATTATTGTTCTGAGAAATGAAGGCTATTCCATGCAAGAAATTGCCAAGAAACTGAAGATCTCGTACAACGCTGTGTACTACTCCCTTCACAGAACAGCGCAAACTGGCCCTAACCAGAATAGAAAGAGGAGTGGGAGGCCCCGGTGCACAACTGAGCAAGAGGGAAAGTACATAAGAGTGTCTAATTTGAGAAACAAATGCCTCACAAGTCCTCAACTGGCAGCTTCATTAAATAGTACCCACAAAATACTTGTCTCAACGTCAACAGTAAAGAGGCGACTCCAAGATGCTGGCCTTCTAGGCAGAGTTGCCAAGAAAAAGCCATATATCAGACTGGCCAATAAAAATAAACGATTAAGATGGGCAAAAAAGCACAGACACTGGACAGTGGAACTCTGCCTAAAAGGACAGCATCCCGGAGTTGCCTCTTCACTGTTGACGTTGAGACTGGTGTTTTGTAGGTACTATTAAACAATGTCTACACTGTATTTCTGATCAATTTGATGTTATTTTAATGGACAAAAAATGTGCTCTTCTTTCAAAAACAAGGACATTTCTAAGCGACCCCAAACTTTTGAATGGTAGTATAGCTACAAACAAAACAGAGTTAAGTGGTTCCAGTCTGCCGTGAAGCGTTCATCCATGCATACGGGTAAGAGTCTAGCTACATTTTCAGAAATCTTTGGTTGTTTACTACACTACTCACTCTGTTTAGCACATGGCCTCAAGAGACGGGTGGGGCTAAGGCTTAAGAGGGCATGAACAATGTTGGATGAGTGGAGACAAAGAAGAGCTCGCCAGTAGATGTACCAAAACATTCAAAAGTGGGGTTACAAATGTATCAACTTTCAAAGCATAACTTCTTTCCCATTGTTCCTCAACTGCAGTGTACGCTATACAGATTTCTAGCTCCGAGTCTCTACTTTTATCCAATGTATTAAACATAATTTCAAATGTTGATACATAGCACCGAATCTAGGTGGTGAGTCACATTTTTGAGTGTCCTTTTATTGTCTCCAGCACAAGGTGCACCTGTGTAATGATCATGTTTTTAATCACTTTCTTGATATGCCGCATCTGTCAGGTGGATAGATTATCGTGGCAAAGGAAAAATGCTCACTAACAGGGATGTAAACAAATTTGTGCTCAAAATTTGAGAGAAATAAGCTTTTTGGACAGTTTTTATTTCAGCTCTTGAAACACGGGACCAACCTTGCAAAGCAGGGCACCTATTGGTAGATGTGTAAATAAAAACAGACAGTGAATATCCCTTTGAACATGGTAAAGTCATTAATTACACATTGTATGGTGTATCAATTACACCCAGTCACTACAAAGATACAGGCGTCCTTTCTAACTATGTTGCTGGGAAAGAAGGAAATGGCTCAGTGATGTCACCATGAGGCTAATGGCGACTTTAAAACTTCTCTAGGATAGGGGGCAGCATTTGGAATTTTGGATAAAAAGCATGCCCAATTTCAACTGCGTGCTACTCAATCCCAGAAGATAAGATATGCATATTATTAGTAGATTTGGATAGAAAACACTCTGACGTTTCTAAAACTGTTTGAATCATGTCTGTGAGTATAGCAGAACTTATGTAGCGTGCAAAACCCGGAGGACAAACCATTCAGATTAATTTTTTTTAGGTCACCCTCTTTTCAATGAATTTTCATTGGGATTCCAGATTTCTAAGGGACTTGCTTGGAGTTCCTAGCACTTCCACTGCATGTCACCAGTCTTTACAAATTGGTTGAGGTTATTCCTTTGTGTAATGAAGAAGTACGGCCATGTTGAACAAGTGTCACATCATGTGTACTGTTTGATAGAGGCGCAAGACCAGAAAGCATGCTTGAGTTTGTTTTCTTACTGTATTGAACACAGATCATCCCGTCTTAAATTTGATCGATTATTTACTTTAAAAAATACCTAAAGTTTTATTACAAAAGTAGTTTGAAATGTTTTGGCAAAGTTTACAGGCAACTTTTTGAGATATTTTGTCGTCACGTTGCGCAAGTTGGAATCGGTGTTTTTCTGATCAAATGCTCCAAATAAATGGACATTTTGGATAAAAATTGAAGGAATTAATCGAACAAAAGGACCATTTGTGATGTTTATGGGACATATTGGAGTGCCAACAGAAGAAGTTCATCAAAGATAAGGCATGATTTATATTTATATTTCTGCGTTTTGTGTCGCGCCTGCAGGGTTGAAATGTTTTCTCTCTTTTGTTTACTATGGTGCTATGCTCAGATAATAGCATCAATTGCTTTCGCCGAAAAGCCTATTTGAAATCTGACATGTTGGCTGGATTCACAACAGCTTTAACAGATTTAAGTTGGTATCTTACATGTGTGATTTCACGAAAGTTTGATTTTTATAGGAATTTATTTGAATTTGGCGCTCTGCATTTTCTATGGCTTTTGGCCAAGTGGGACACTACTGTCCCACATATCCCAGAGAGGTTAAAACAGTCACAGAGTTTAAAAACCTCTAAAGGAGCTGACCCTTTTTTTCAATTTTCACCTAAAATGACATACCCAAATATGGTCCTGAGCCTGTAGCTCAGGACCTGAAGCAAGAATATGCATATTCTTGATACCATTTGATTTGAAAGGAAACACTCTGAAGTTTGTGGAAATGTGAAATTAATGTAGGAGAAAACAACACCTTAGATTTGGCAAAAGATAACACAAATAAAAAAACGTTAGTTTTTTTGTACCATCAGCTTTGAAATGCAAGAGAAAGGGCATAATGTATTATTCCAGCGCAAGCCATTTTAGATTTTGGCCATTAGATGACAGCAGTGTATGTGCAAATTGTTAGACCGATACAATGAACCATTTTAAATCTGTTCAAAATGTAGTATCACATCAAATCAAATGTTATTGGTCACATACACATGGTTTAGCAGATGTTATTGCGAGTGTAATGAAATGCTTATGCTTCTAGTGCATCAGCATCTAACAGGTAATATCTAACAATTACACAACAAAAACTAATATCTAACAAATTACACCATCTAATACACACAATCTAGTAAAGGAATGGGATGATAATATATACGTATAAAATAGATGGATGAGCAGTGACAGAGTGGCTAAAATGCAATAGATAGAAAAGAATAGATAATGAATATACATAAGAGATGAGTAATGCGATATATGTTAACATTTTAAAGTGGCATTATTAAAGTGACTAGTGTTCCAAATGGCCAGTGGTATCAAGTCTGTAGGTAGGCAGCCGCCTCTCTGTGCTAGTGGTGGCTGTTTAACAATCTGATGGCCTTGAGATAGAAGCTGCTTTTCAATCTCTCTGTCCCAGCTTTGATGCACCTGTACTAACCTCACCTTCTGGATGGAAGTGGGGGGAACAGGTAGTGTGTCGGGTGGTTATTGTCCTTGATTATCTTTTTTGCCTTCCTGTGACATTGGGTGTTGTAGGTGTCCTGGAGGGCAGGTAGTTTTCCCCCAGTGATGCGTTGTGCAGACCACACCACCCTCTGGAGAGCCCTGTGGTTGTGGGCAGTGCAGTTGCCCTACCAGACGGTGATACAGCTTGACAGGATGCTCTCAATTGTGTGCCTGTAAAAGTTAGTGAGGGTTTTCGGTGACAAGACACATTTTTTCAGCCTCCTGAAGTGAAGAGGCTCTGTTGAGCCTTCACCACGCTGTCTGTGTGGGTCGACCATTTCAGGTTGTCAGTGATATGTACACCGAGGAACTTAAAACCTTCCACCTTCTCCACTGCTGTCCTGTCGATGTAGATAGGGGGGTGCTCCCTTTGCTGTTTCCTGAAGTCCATGATCATCTCCTTTGTTTTGCTGACATTGAGTGAGAGGTTATTCTCCTGATACCACACTCCGAGGGCCCTCACCTCCTCCCTGTAGGCCGTCTCGTCTTTGTTGGTAATAAAGCCTACCACTGCAGTGTCGTCTGCAAACTTGATGATTGAGTTGGAGGTGTGCATGGCCACACAGTTGTGGGTGAACAAGGAATACAGGAGGGGGCTGAGAATGCACCGTTGTGGGGCTCCAGTGTTGAGGATCAGCGGAGTGGAAATGTTGTTTCCTACCTTCACCACCTGGGGCGACCCGTCAGGAAGTCCAGGGCGGAGTTGCACAGGGTGGGGTTGAGACCCAGGGTCTCAAGCTTAATGATGAGTTTGGAGGGTACTATGGTGTTGAATACTGAGCTGTAGTCAATGAACAGCATTCTTACATAGGTATTCCTCTTGTCCAGATGGGATAGGGAAGTGTGCAGTGTTATGGCGATTGCATCATCTGTGGACCTATTGGGGCAGTAAGAAAATTGGAGTTGGTCTAGGGTGACCGGTAGGGGTGGAGGTGATATGATCCTTGACTAGTCTATCAAAGCAAATCAAGACTGCCCAAATGTTCATAATTGGTTTATTAATACATTTTGAAGTTCACTCTCCTCAAACAATATCATGGCATTCTTTCACTGTAATAGCTACTGTAAATTCGACAGTGCAGTTAAATTAGCAAGAATTTAACCTTTTTCTCATATCAGATATGTCAATGTCTTGGGATGTTTTTGTTTGTTACTTACAACATCATGCTAATCACATTAGCCTACATTAGCTCAACCGTCTCGCGGGGGGACACCGGTTCCGTGGAGGTTAATGGCTGTGATAGGAGAAAATTGAGAATGGATCAGCAACATTTTAGTTACTCCACAAATCTAACTTGAAAGACAGAGTGAAAAGAAGGAAGCCTGAATAAAAATATTCCAAAACATGCATCCTGTTTGTAATAAGGAACTAATGTAAAACTGCAAAAAATATGACAAAGAAATAAACTTTATGAACAGTTATGTTTGGGGCATTTCCAACACAACATACATGTATCACAGAGTACCACTCTTAATATTTTCAACCATGGCTGCATCAAGTTATGGGTATGCTTGTCATTGGCACAGACTAGGGAGTTATTTAGAATTAAATAAATGAAATAGAGCTAAGCACACGCAAAATCCTAGTCTGCTTTCCAACATACACTGATAGACAAATTCACCTTTCAGCAGAAATATAACCTAAAAGACAAGGCCAAATATACAGTGGAGTTTCTTACCAAGACGACACTGAATGTTCCTGAGTGGCCTAGATACAGTTTAGACTTAAAATCGGCTTGAAAATCTATGGCAAGGCTTAAAAATGCCTGTCTAGCAATAATCAACAACCAACTTGACAAAGCTTGAAGAGTAAAAAAAAAAAAACAACAACATGTTTTCACTTTTTCATTATAGGTTCTTTTGTGTCGATAAGTGAAAATCCATTTTGAATTCAGGCTGTAATACAACGAAATGTGGAATAAGTCAAGGGACATGAGAACTTTCGGATTGCCCTGTATGTGCTCTGACAGTGGCACAGTCTGTTTCACCTCATTGGCTATCAGGTCAACGAGGCGGTCATGTCTTGCTATGTATAAGTCCTTGTATGAATAGCAAATATTAAAATGTGCATCAGACTCCATTACATTGTTTTCAAAGGCACAAGCAGAGCAGTAGACCCGTCTAGAAAATACATTGTCTCCTATTGTATGTACATGGCAGTGCATTGCAGCTAATAAAACTCACACCTCAAAAGCCATGATTCTGATTATTTCATGAATCATCTAGAATCTAGTGTATATAAGAGCAAAAGACTACAGTGAAACATTGTGGCTTGCATAGGCTGCCCTTTAGACATTTCACAGAATTTCAGCACCAGTCTGCTATGAAAACCTAACAACAGTAACATTGCATAGACCGGGGAAAAAAGGGTGAGGGAGAACGACTGCTGTCTGAGAATGAACTCTGCTCTCCTGAGTACCTGCAGGAGATCAAATGAAACGAAATAATGAAATAAAGGAAAAGAAGGGAAAGAAAGGAAATACGTAGACATAGAGATAGAGTATCATGGGATTTAGAGATCTACTTAGTAACCTCGAATGAGACTGGGCTTATCCTGCTTCTTATTAGCAGGGCTCCATTCAAGTCAACGCCCCCCAGAACCCAGAGAGGAACGGATTAGCGCATACACAGACACAGACTCTCTCTCTCCCTCTCTCTCTCTCTCTCTCACACACACACACACACACACACACACACACACACACACACACACACACACACACATGCACACGCACACACACACATTCATTTCTGACATTATTTGCGGTGAACTCAAGTTGAGTATAGTCATCCATGCTCCAACCAATAAAGTCCTCCTTTGTCCTCTGCTCAAGTCCATTTTCTTGAGATCCAATGTGAGTCTGGGCAGCAAATGAGGCCAATTAGGTTTATAAGGCAATTGGCACCCACAGGGGTGGACCAATCATGGTGAAAGAATAGCATTATTCCCATCATGCTAAAGTTAATTTGGTATCTGGGGAATGAGTTCACAATGTTAATCATTAGGCTATATTATTTTAGCAAGATTAAAGCAGAACATTAGTAGAACTTTACTTCAAAATGCCAACGCGTTTCTAAAATCTGGAGAAGGCAGTACTCTATAGGCAAGTGAAAAGTTAAATGTGCTTGCTTATAAGATACTGTACTTCTATTCTTCCTGATGTCTTTTATGGGTCCATAACAAAAATATTTTGGATCCACAACATATCATGCTTGTTTTGAATGAACATTCTGTGGGAATGTTTTCGACAAGGACTCATTGAATGTGAAAAAAAAAAAAAAAACACGCATTCGCTAATATTCTGTCTGTCCCTATCCATCACTTTAAATGTTACCTAAGCACCAATTGGATGCCATCCCTTATAATTGGCTATTCTTTTCTGGCTCTGGCAATACAGAGAAGTCATTTCCTCCCATTCAAATCTCTGAGTTTCACAAAGCCGGCATGTCAACTTTCCACTTCATTACAGGATGGGCAATAGAGTCATTTCTTGCAGGCGCGACGCTTCAATAATTGTTTTCTACCCCTCCACCCAGATAGCTAATTTACATGCATTACTTCTTCGCCATGCAGGTATAGGAGGGAGAAGAAAAATATGAAAATACTCCCGCTTTTCACATTTACTCATTGTCTATTAACGACATGACACATGGAAGCCAGGAAATAATATGTATCGTGTCCCCTTTCATATAATTTGCTTGGTGACATGTGATATGTCTGACTGAGTTAGAAATTGAACAGAAACGTGTGGATGCCAAGTAGACCCACTATAGGAACAAAGGAGGAATGACAGAGCAGAAAATGGCCCAATTTAAATGACAAATTGATGGTTCAATTGGCCCTTTCCCACCATTTGTGGTTGGTTATTTTAGGTCTGTGTGCAGCTTGGCACACCAAGCACAGCACCTGCTAACACGTTTTACCACATGACACAGGTATATCTCAATTCTCAACACACAAAAAAACGAGGGCTCCTCAAGGTTTCTTTGGGAAGGGTGATGGTTCTATGTGGAACCATACTGACCCAAATAACCCATTGAGCACCTACCTTACAACAAGCCCACAAGCCCTCAGTCCAGCCTCTCTCAGCCTATTGCGGACAGTCTGAGCACTGATGGAAGGTTTGTGCATTCCTGGTGTAACTCGGGCAGTTGTTGCTGCCATCCCGTACCTGTCCAGCAGGTGTGATGTTTGGATGTACTGATCCTGTGCAGGTGTTGTTACACGTGGTCTGCCACTACGAGGATGATCAGTTGTCCACCCTGTCTCCCTGGAGCTCTGTCTTAGGTGTCTCACAGTACGGACATTGCAATTTATTGCCCTGGTCACATCTGCAGTCCTCATGCCTCCTTGCAGCATGCCTATGGCACATTCACGCAGATGAGCAGGGACTCTGGGCATCTTTCATTTGGTGTTTTTCAGTGTCAGTAGAAAGGCCTCTTTAGTGTCCTAAGTTTTCATAACTGTGACCTTGCCTACCGTCTGTAAGCTGTTAGGGTCTTAACGACCGTTCAACGGGTGCATATTCATTAATTGTTTATGGTTCATTGAACAAGCATGGGAAACACTGTTTAAACCCTTTACAATGAAGATCTGTGAAGTTATTTGGATTTTTACGAATTATCTTTGAAGGACAGGGTCCTGAAAAGGGATGATTGCTGAGTTTATCCTGTCTAGGATGGCGTTCCGCTTGCGGAACCCCACCTCAACATTCCGCTGAAAAGGCAGCCTGCAAAATTCAAAAATATTTTTTATAAATATGTAACTTTCACACATTAACAAGTCCAATACGGCAAATGAAAGATAAACATCTTGTTAATCTACCCATGGTGTCCGATTTCAAAAACGATTTACAGCGAAAGCACCACATATGATTATATTAGGTCATAGTCAAGTCACAAAAACACACATAGCCATTTTCCAGTGAAAGAGAGGAGTCACAAAAAACAGAAATATAGATCAAATTAATCACTTACCTTTGATGATCTTAATCAGATGACACTCATATGACATCATGTTACACAATACATGTATGTTTTGTTCGATAATGTGCATATTTATATCCCAAAATCCCAGTTTACAGTGGTGGGTTACGTGCAGTAATATTTTGATTCCAAAACATCCGGTGATTTTCCCAGAAATACTCAACATAAACATTGATAAAAGAAGTGTTATTCACAGAATTAAAGATAGACTGATCCTCTATGCAACCGCTGTGCCTGATTTAAAAAAAACTTTGCGGAAAAAGCATAATCTGAGAACGGCACTCAGTACCTGCTTATAAACAACTAGACAATTCCGCCATCTTGGAGTCAACATTAGTTCGAAAAATGACTATAAATATTCACTTACCTTTGATAATCTTCATCAGAAGGCACTTCCAGGAATCCCAGTTCGACAATAAATGACTGATTTGTTCCATAAAGTTCCATAAAGCCCATCATTTAACCACCTGTTGTTAGCGTGTTCAGTCCAGTAATCCATCCAGGTTGTAGAAACAAGTAAAAACATGTCTGCAATCAATCTTGAGGATGTTTTAACAAATAGCATCAATAAGGTTCCAATCTGAGAATTTCATTGACTGAATAAAAGCCCTGGAACAATAGGACACTCTCTCGTGAGCGCGCTTCATGAGACTGAGGCGCCCTGACAGACCACTCACTAAAATGGGTCTCATGAGCCTCTCCTTTATAGTATAATCTTATAACCAGGATGTAAAGATGGTGGCGTCTACTGGAAGCCCTGGGAAGTGCAAGCACATCCATATCTATCAGGGATTTAAATTGGCTCTGTTTTGAAATTCGACTTCTCACTTCCGGTTTGGATTTCTTCTCAGGTTCTTGCTTGCCATATGTGTTCTGTTATACTCACAGACATCATTCAAACAGTTTTAGAAACATCAGAGTGTTTTCTATTCAATACTATTAATAATATGCATATATTAGCATATGGGACAGAGTAGGAGGTGGTTCAGTTTGGGCATGCAATTCATCAAAAAGTGATATGTGCTGCCACTTAACCTAACAGGATTATATAGTCACCAAAAGGGTTGTCACCATAGCGGAATATTTTTTTGGTCCTATATAGAATATGTTTTTAAGGTTCTTCATAGAACCTTAGAAAAGAGTTCTTTATATCACCATACAGGTTCCATTTAGAACCTTATGAGCATGGTACCAAAAAAAACAAATGGCACAATTTAGAACCATTTGTTTTAACTTTTTGTTGTTATTGTTGTTGTTGTTTTAGTTGTTGTGTTCACACTAAATTCTTATATAGCATCCTTTCTCTCTTTGTTCTCTTTCTCCATCTCTCCTCACTGGCTCTGTGAATCCTCTTTCCTCTGAAGTCATAGTTCCCCTATAATCGTGTCCTTCTTCTGCGTAATTCTCTCTCATCCTCTTTACATCCCACACTCCTCATCTGTCTCAGAACCTCATCTGCTGCGCCAATTGGCACGCAAAGCGAAGCATGTCTCTGTTATGTCACCCTACATACACGACAACAATGTTATGATGGTTAGACATATGTTCAGACAACCTTCTCCCATGCTTGGTGCAATTATATAGAACTCTAGAAAGAAAATAGTCAAGCAATCTTACAAGTAGCTCTAACCAAAAGATCGCACTACTAATTCTACACTTTTAGTAAAAAGGGTTAATTGGGGTTCCATAATGAACCTTTTGGATCTTTGGTCAATATGTAAGAACCTTTTTCTGAAAAGGTGAAAAAGGTGGAGGAAGAACTTATTCCAAACCTGGAGGAATAACTTATTGTGTTCTATAATTTAAAAAATCCAAACACCAACCTCCATTTATCCAGCATGACGACTTAAGATGGTACCAATAGCGTAATTGTTAAGGTAAGCAAAGGGAAGAACTGGAAATGGGAAGAACTGAAAGCACGCATATCCTACCAACGGGACATTAAAAACTGTAATATCTTATATTTCACCGAGTCGTGGCTGAACGACGACATTAATAACATACAGCTGTTGTGTTATACACTCTATCGGCAGGATAGAACAGCAGCCTTTGGTAAGACACAGGGTGGGGACCTATGTATATTAGTAAACAACAGCTGGTGCATGATATCTAAGTAAGTTTTAAGGTTTTGCTCACCTAAGGTAGAGTGTCTCATGATAAGCTGTGGACCACACTATCTACCTAGAGAGTTTTCATTTGTATTTTTAGTAGCTGTCTACATACCACCACAGACCGATGCTGGTACTAAAACCCCACTCGATGAGCTGTATACATCCATAAGAAAACAACAAAACGCTCACCCAGAGTTGGCACTCCTAGTGGCCAGGGACTTAATTGCAGGGAAACTTAAATCAGTTGACCTAATTTCTATCAGCATGTTAAATGTGCAACCAGAGGGAAAAAACTCGAGACAACCTTTACTCTACACACAGAGATGGGTATAAAGCTCTCCCTCACCCTCCATTTGGCAAATCTGACTATAATTCTATCCTCCTGATTCCTGCTTACAAGCAAAAATTAAAGCAGGAAGCTTTAAGTGACTCGGTCTATAAAAAAACGGTCCGATGAAGCAGATGCTAAACTACAGGACTGTTTTGCTAGCACAGATTGGAATATGTGTGTACACTATATCAGTCACTAGCTTCATCAATAAGCGCATCGACAACATTGTCCCCACAGTGACTGTACATCACAGGCAACATTCGCACTGAGCTAAAGGGTAGAGCTGCCACTTTCAAGGAGCGGGACTCTAACCTGGAAGCTAACAATAAATTCCGCTATGCCCGCCGACGAACCATCAAACAGGCAAAGCATCAATACAAGACTTAGATCGAATTGTACTACACCTGCTCTAACGCTCATCGGATGTGGAAGGGCTTGCAAACTATTAATTACTACAAAGGGAAGCACAGCCGAAAGATGCCCAGTGACACAAGCCTACCATTAGCCTACATACAGTAACTTCTATGCTCACATCCAGGCAAGTAACACTGAAACATGCATGAGAGCATCAGCTGTTCCAGACGACTGTGTGACCACGCTCTCCGCAGCCGACAGGATTACCAGGATGTGTCCTCCGAGCATGCGCTGACCAACTGGCAAGTGTCTTCACTGACATTTTCAACATCTCCCTGTCTGAGTCTGTATGTGCCCAAGAACACAAAGGTAACCTGCCTAAATGACTACCGACCCTTAGCACTCACGTCTGTAGCCATAAAATGCTTTGAAAGGCTGGTCATGGCTCACATCAACACCATTATCCCAGAAACCCTAGACCCACTCCAATTTGCATACCGCCCAACAGATCCTCAGATGATGCCCTAAAAATTGTCAACGACTCCAGCCACCCTAGTCATAGACTGTTCTCTCTGCTACAGCACGGCAAGTGTTACCGGAGTGAAAAGTCTAGGTCCAAGAGGCTTCTAAACAGCTTCTACCCCCAAGCCATAAGACTCCTGAACAACTAATCAAATGGCTACCCAGACTGTATGTATTGCCCCCACCATCCTTCTACACAGCTGCTACACTCTGTTATTATCTATGCATAGTCACTTTAATAACTCTACCTACATGTACATATTTCCTCAATTACCCCACACATGGACTCTGTACCGGAACCCCCTGTACAGTATATAGCCCCGCTGTTGTTATTTACTCCTACTCTTTAATTATTTGTTGTTCTTATCTCTTACATTTTTTTAGGTATTTCCTTAAAACTGCATTGTTGGTTAAGGGCTTGTAAGTCAGCATTTCACTGTACGGTCTACACCTGTTGTATTCAGTGCATGTGACAAATAAAGTGTGATTTGATTCTGGACCTCCAAATTACATTTCAGTCATATAGCAGACACTCTAATCCAGAGTGACTTACAAGAGCAATGAGGGTTATGTGCCTTGCTCAAGTCAGATTTTTCACCTAGTCGGCTAGGGGATTCAAACCAGCAACCTTTCAGTTACTGGCCCAATGTTCTTAACTGCTAGGCTACCTGCTGCCCATGAGCTATTGCTTGCTAGTGGTTACCCTCAACAGGAACCTGGGCACCTGGAACAGGCTAATACTAATGTCAACACTTGCTACGGTGGTCCGTATCAGTGGAGTGCCACCCCAGGCCTGGCAGGGTTAAGCAACAATACATGTACTATCCAATTTCTTCAAGAAGTGCACCCACACAACTCTGATGTCCTGACCATAACCACTTATCCTCACTTATGACACCAACATATCGAAAGTGAAGGGTGGGTTTGATCCATCGACTTTGCCAACCCACCAACGAAGCCATTCTTCCCAGAAGAAGATGAGCCCGTCTTTGCCGCATCCCAGAGCATTGGGATATAGGTGCCGCAGTCACAACACTATCCTCCAGAAGTCACAGCTATTCTGGTCCACGACTAGACAGTTGTTTTTCTGGACCTACTGAAAACCAGAGCAGAACAACTTTCACAAGACCAGGGTTTTAATTGCTTCTTGGCAGGGGGTTTCGTCTCATCTCTGCATCGTAGCCTTTCTTCTCCAGGAAAAAAAAAGATCTCTAATTTGTTCACTACAGGAGCCCCTGACTGAACTTTTCTGACAAATGGTAAAAGAACTCAGTTGGCCTCTGTCATGTCTTTTTTGGTTGATCTGTCTTCAGGAAACTAGATGAACATGATTGGTTGCTTATCCTATTACACAACAAAAAAATGTATCTTGGTGTGTTTCCCGAGTATTTCCTCTATCTTCCATATAGTGCATGTGCTTGTCTTTGACCCCTGGGAATGACCCTGAAAAGATTCCGACTTAGGGGTTCAAATAGGACTAGTGAAGGAAGGAATCCATCCACACGTGTGTGCGTCCCAAATAGCACCCTTATTCCCTATATAGTACAGTAACTTTTGACCAGAGCCCTATGGGCTTTAAAGTGCAATACATAGGGGAATAGGGTGCTATTTTGGACACAGACACTGATTTACACTCCCCCAAAAAGTGAGAAAATGCCATCAGCAGACCCTGCGGCCCTCGAACTATAGGGCTACAGTAGAGCTAAGGGGATTCTGCGTTCGGTATAACATAGGGGCCCATATGTCCCCATATGGCCCATAAATCTGTTAGTCTCTCCACGTGCCCCACTGGCTCTGTTGCTGCGGTGGCGGCATATACCCTGGCGTGTGAAATAGACACTCTTAGGGCTGTAAGGAACATTTATTTTTAAGAGCGCTCCATTTGTATCTGAATAGAGACTGGAAGAGAAGGAAAGGGGGAGAAAGATAGCATGTCAGTTTCAAGCCTATACGGTAGTTGAAGGACTGGAAAAAAACAAGCTGTACTTGAGTGGGTAAATAAATGGAGAACACAGATATATAATCACATGAATACACATGACATATTTTTTCTTGATGACTACTTCATGGCCCTCAAGGTTCTTAAAAGCAAGTCACCATTCAGCTGAGTATGGCACCGTGTCACCCGTGATAATCCCATGGCTCATGCGATTCACCATAAGGGCGGGGTGATCTTGTTTTGACAGGAATTTAGCTACAAAGTGTGTGCGAGTGTGCATATGCATGTGTATTACTGTGTGGGTGTGCACATTAGCATACATTCGCATTTGTTAGCATGCACATCTAAGACCCAGGTTTAAGGGGGTGTTAGCTATCGCCTCCTAGTTTTTATATCCCAGTAAAGATGACTGATCTCCCTCTCTCTCTCTTCCATATTTTGCTCTTTAAAGGGAAGTCAGTCTTTTATGAGAGGAGAATCCGGGTAAGAGGGGGTTGATGAGCCCAGCAGGAAGGGCTGCGCCGTGGGGCACCGAGGGCCTCCATAACCCTTAGTGGATCCTGGAGGATCCGGCCTCCCTCTCATCCAGCCCCTGGAGCTAAACCTGGGTGCCCTCTCACCTAAAGTCCCTCTTGTACTGCGCTGGAAGCTGGGATGATCCCAAGGAAGCCCGGCTCTGGGGTGGATTTAAGGGAGTTGCTATTTGAAATGATAAGGAAACCCCTTTGAGAGGGCTTTTGTAGGCTAACTCATACGTGGATCAGCTTCTTTGTAGAAACTCCAATTATATTTATAATATTGTAATAGACAACTGCATAGGTAAGCTAAGATTTACATTTTCTTGATTGCCAAGAACATGTATGGGGGTCATATCTATTAGCAATGTAACATGAATATTGGCATGCATGGCTGGTGGTATATCAGATGGACAATTTGTAGTACAGCCAAGGCAAATGGAGACAAATGACAGTTGCCTGTTGATTTTAGGGAACTGTTTTGAAATGGGCTCGAGTGCTGCTTGTTCCATCATCTGAAGTGATGAGAATTGATGTCAGACATTATGCTTGATCAGCTACGACCACTATATTTGCCCACGGGAAATGTTGACGAACACTCAAATCATGCGCTTTGACTGAGTCTGCATCTCTGCGCTGCTTTCAGCTGTCGAAATGTATTTCTCCCCTTCCGCACTGCTCTCTCCTCACTTTTAATGTTTTCTCTTGGCTTTCTCACTTTCATCTCAGGAGAATATGATTTGTCATGAGGGAGATAGAAAAAATGTTTACTCCAGGAAAAACGTCTCTAACGCCCCTTAATGTATTATTTTAAAAGAATTGACGCAGTGGCACGGAAAAATATTAATTTATCACGCCATCAAGCACAGGAACAGCTGCAGAGAGGAATGGGTGTAAATTTGCGAGACGCTGACAATGCCTGCGTTACAGATGGATTTCTCTGTCTGCATTTCATATTGAGACGCGGGGCGAAAAAAAAAAGCAATTTCGTCAGCTCTCGTCAAAACTTTCTGACTGGGGTAATTTTTATCCATTAGCTTTCTGCCGCTCGCCTCTGCCAATTTTCTATCCTTCACTTTCCATGTAGAAGAAGAGCTGCCCCGGGGAGAGATCTCTCTGGCTGTAATAGTATCTGTTTTCAACGTTTTTCTCCTACACACACTCTCATCTGAGTGTTGTTGAATTATATGCAGGGATAAGAATTGATATCAAACAAGCATGTGAATTACCTCAAAGGACAATTTCAAATTGTCTCTACAATTGATGAAATTGGGAGTGATTCTGCTGTGATGGAGAATGGAGAATGGAAGATTGCCTTGTCTGAAAATCAACAGCTTAGCTCTGGCTTAATTTTTTGATATTACATGGTTGGATGGGTGTAAGTAAAACTCCACCTAACCCTCTATTTGGCAAGCTGGGTTTTGCACCAGATCTCTCACTGTACAACTGTCTGAGAATATAAGAGGAGTGAACAAGGCTTGATTTCAGACTGTGTAAAAAAAGAAAAAAAAGAATAACTTCACATTACATTATTTTTCACAGCAGAAGAATAATAGTGTTATATTTAAAACCCGGAAAAACAATACCTTTTGATTGAATTGGGTCCTCGGCTACTCTCCTGGCCAAATAATCAACGATCACTCCAATACCTCTCCACATCCCCATCAGTGGCACTTCATGCGCTTATGCACTGCTCTAGGACCAGCTTTCCCAACCCCACTCCTAACTAGAAGGCAGATCTGATTAAACTTATAAAACTGACCCTGGATCAGCGCTCAGGGGTAACTTCCTACTTCTTTTTACTCTGCGGGAGCCAGACTGACAATCCGACTGGCCATTATCAGTGCGACAAAGTTGCCAAAACGGATTACTATGTATCAGCAGAGTCCACAGCTCTCCCCCAGCCTGACCGTCCAACCGGAGAACCACAACACTCTAACGCATGGACACTCAACACCTTTTGGCACAGATTAGAAAAGCCAATGATGGCTTATCAAGAGAGAGGGTCAATAAGATATTGAGGCTACAGTGGTCACTCCAATTAAAGCTAGGGGTGCTGGACAGAGATTATGGCATAGTTCACATCCAGTTTTGGTCACGAGAGGAGCCCTGTTCAACTATGGATTGTGTGGAGGCCCCTGGGAATGTGAGGACCAGATAGGGAGCTAATCTGAGAATACTGAGGGCTGAGGGGGAGAAGGACAAGAGTTGACAGGGGAGGGATTGGAAATCGGTACAGGAGAGGAAGAGAGGAGGAGAGGAAAAATAGAGGAGAGGAAGGTATACGCGAGGAAGAGAGGAGAGGAAAGGTTGTGTGTACGTTGGTGTATTTGTGTCCACATCCTCTGCTTCAAACATGTATCAAAAATAAAAATGATATTCCTCTGCCAGTGGTACATTTCGTGACATCCTGCCGGCAGCAAAAGAAATGAGTATACTCAGTTTCAGATCACTAATTCTCAATTTCATCTATAATGCAGAAAATGAATTTTTACACTGCGCTCATTTAACATAAATAATCTTATAATGAGAAAGGAAATAGCTGTGCAAGGAGTGTCAGAAATGAAATTGCATGGAGATTTCTTTTCAGGTGACAGCGGGAGAGAAGAGGTAAAAAGCTCAGAAAAGACTGAGTTAATAAAGAAAACATGTTGTCAGTTTGCAATCTCTCCCACTTCAAGCATAATTCAATTTCCCCTATGAAAGGAGATACAGTTTCTAATTAAATTTGTTTTAGTTTTCTTACAAGGTGCAATAGGTGAGAGACCTCAATTATAACGTTCTAATTAAAAAAATAACACAAAAAAATAAATAAATAAAGGTACCCCGACAAAAAAAAAAGTGTGGAGGAAACCTGAGAAGCTTATGAAGTTCCTGCTATCGCATCAGTCCCATTAAAAAGGAGAGGAATGGCTCAAATTGAAATCGACGGTAGCGTCTTTAGGAGGCACCATTTGATTTCAAAATTATCATATTTTCAGAGTCAATAATAAAATGCTTATGATAGCGCTAGCTATGCTGACGGGCTTTAATAAGATAGGGCCAGTGGAGCGCAGCGGACGGAGCGGAATGCAGCGCCAAGTCTGTGTGTGTGAGAGAGAGTGTATTTGTGTGTACACGAGTGGTGTGTATGTGAGTGTGTGTGTGTGTGTGTGTGTGTGTGTGTGTGTGTGTGTGTGTGTGTGTGTGTGTGTGCGTGTGTGTGTGTGTGTCTGTCTGTGTGTGTGCGTGTGTGTGTGAGTGTGTCTGTGTGTGAGGGTGTCTGTGTGTGAGTGTGTCTGTGTGTGTGAGTGAGTGAGTGAGTGAGTGAGTGAGTGAGTGAGTGAGTGAGAGTGTCTCTGTGAGAGAGCATGAAGTGTGAGGTGTGTGAGTCTGAACAAGTGTGCGAGGCACTGTCATAAGACTGCTCTTCTAAAGAAAACTAGTAGTCAGGTGAGGCTTGCAAAGGTTTTTAAAGTCCCTGTGCAGTCAAAATTCAGTTTTTCATGCATTTTATATCATATTGTACAATAGCTGATGAAACTAACACTGTAAAAGTAGAGTTGATCAGGCTACTGCTTGTGGCCTGTGGAATGTTGTCCGACACCTCTTCAATGGCTGTGCGAAGTTGCTGGATATTGGCGGGAACTGGAACACGCTGTCGTACACATCGATCCAGATCATCCCAAACATGCTCATTGGGTGACATGTCTGGGGATTATGGAGGCCATGGAAGAACTTGGACATTGTCAGCTTCCAGGAATTGTGTACAGTCCTTGCAACATCGGGACTTGTATTATCATGTTGAAACATGAGGTGATATCAGCGGATGAAGGGCATGACTATGAGCCTCAGGATCTTGGTACAGTATCTCTGTGCATTTCAATTGCCATCCATAAAATGCAATTTTGTTCGTTGTCCGTCACTTATGCCTGCCCATACAATAAACCCCCGCCACCACAGGGCACTCTGTTCACAACGTTGACATCAGAAAACTGCTCACCCACACGATGCCATACACGCTGTCTGCCATCTGCCCGGTACAGTTGAAAATGGGATTAATCCGTGGACAACGAACTACAGTCAGGTCAAGATCATGATGAGGACGACGAGCATGCAGATGAGGTTCTCTGAGACAGATTCTGACAGTTTGTGCAAACCCACAGTTTCATCAGCTATCCAGGTGGCTGGTCTCAGACAGTCCCGCAGGTGAAGATGGCGGATGTGGAGGGCTGACGTGGTTACGCATGGTCTGCGGTTGTGAGGCCGGTTGGACGGACTGCTAAATACTCTAAAACAACGTTGGCTTATTGTCGAGAAATTAACATTCAATTCTCTGGCAACAGCTTTGGTGGACATTCCTGCAGTCAGCATGTCAATTGCACGCTCCCTTAAAACTTTAGACATCTGTGGGGTTGGGTTGTGTGACAAACCTGCACATTTTAGAGTGGCCTTTTATTGTCCGCAGCACAAGGTGCACGTGTGTAATGATCCATGCTGTTTAATCAGCTTCTTGATATGCCACACCTGTTCGGTGGATGGATTATCTTGGCAAAGGAGAAATGCTCACTAACAGGGATGTAAATAAATTTGTTCACGTCATGAAACATTGGACCAACACTTTACATGTTGCGTTTATATTTTTGTTCAGTGTACATTATCTCATAAGGTACTCGCCGGGCATTCATCATGGTACCTGCAATGATATTGCTGTTGTGTCTGTGTCTGTGACTAGCATTAAATGTGAAGACTATTATTTTATCAAATCAATTCTCTATGTTTAATCATTATTATGTGATTAAACTAATCATGTAAACTTTAATTAACTAGGAAGTCGGGGCACCACGGGAAAATATTTATAGAGTCTCTATTTCGCGAATCGACTCATCAGATATTTTTTATATCTTCTCAAAACAGTCGCTTATTAAATAATAATTATTTTCTCATCAGTTCTCATTACTGAATGTCGCAAACCCTTGGATATCTGCATGAACCCTAGTCTAAATTATGAATCAGCGATATACAAATTGGCTCACTAACTAAACTAACTAACTAAATAATCACAGAAATACATAACAAACAAACAAACAGTAGATATTTGTGTTACTACATGATACAAAGAAAAAGTCCCTAGCGGACGAAGCCGATATAATGGCTTGGTAGACAAAGGAAAGGGGTGGGGACTGAGAAAGAGCGGGAAAGACAAAATGGACTGACTATACACAGTTGATAATTATATTAATTGAAATGCTAATCCTTTGCACATGAACGGCCGCTCATTCGAGAATAATTGCAATGTATATATTTACGCCCGTATCTCATTGTTGTCTTCTATTTTGGAATCGCCATTCTGTCTGCTGGAATGTCAGTTCATCAGAGAGTCTCTTGCTAACTTCCTCAGAAGTCACAATGTCCTTTGTGGTTGTAGCTTTCTCTGCGGCTCTGGATAGTGTCTGTTGTAATGGATACGTCAGGCCTACAGATGGTCATTGCATAGAATAGATGCTAACGCTGTTGTTGGTATTCTCGTACTAGACTCAAGTAATTTCCAGCTGCAGACTAGTAATTATACGTATGGGATTTGCTCTTATTCTTTAGTGATCGATAGTCTCAGAGTTTAACCATTTCCAGTCGTGTAGCCAAAACTACAGCTGTATTGTCTCCGTGGCCTATAGAGTTGTAGTTCTTAACCATTTCAACATGTAGCATTAGCTCCATATTTTCTGGTCTAATGTACATTTCGTCAGAAGGGGGTTTTATACTCTGTGGAAAAAGGGGAGATTCCATGACGCTGACATATTGTCTATGCTCATGTGGGTGTGGCCATTGATTTGGTTGGTTAACTTTATATGAAAACCCATGTTTTCGCAATTAGAAGGTTAACATCACAAATAGTCTCATGTTTAATCACATACGTTTCACGATATTTCGATGTAAACCTTACAGCTGGGAAATGTACACTTTAAGAGATACAGTTATGTGTGTTTCCTGTCCTTCATGAGATCACCAAATGAAACACACTCGTCATGACTGTCCTTTAACTTCTTATGGTATAGGGGACGCTTGCGTCCCACTTGGCACAAAGCCAGGGAAAATGCAGAGCAACAAACTCAAATACAATAATATAAAAAATCTAACTTTCATTAAATCACACATGTAAGATACTAAATTAAAGCTACACTCGTTGTGAATCCAGCCAGGCTTTTCGGCGAAAGCATAAGAAGCTATTATCTGATGATAGCACAACAGTAAACAAAGAGTAGCATATTTCAACCCTGCAGGCGCGACACAAAACGCAGAAAAAAAATATAAAACATGCCTTACCTTTGACAAGCTTCTTCTGTTGGCACTCCAATATGTCCCATAAACATCAAAATTGGTCCTTTTGTTCGAATAATTCCGTCCATATACAGGGGGGCAAAAAAGTATTTAGTCCGCCACCAATTGTGCAAGCTCTCACACTTAAAAAGATGAGAGAGGCCTGTAATTTTCATCATAGGTACACTTCAACTATTGCAGACAAAATCAGAAAAAAATCCAGAATATCACATTGTAGGATTTTTATAATGAATTATTTTGCAAATTATGATGGAAAATAAGTATTCGGTCAATAACAAAAGATTATCTCAATACTTTGTTATATACCCTTTGTGGCAATGACAGAGGTCAAACGTTTTCTGTAAGTATCCACAAGGTTTTCACACACTGTTGCTGGTATTTTGGCCCAGTCCTCCGTGCAGATCTCCTCTAGAGCAGTGATGTTTTGGGGCTGTTGCTGGGCAACATGGACTTTCAACTCCCTCCAAAGATTTTCTATGGGGTTGAGATCTGGAGACTGGCTAGGCCACTCCAGGACCTTGAAATGCTTCTTACGAAGCCACTCCTTCGTTGCCCGGGCGGTGTGTTTGGGATCATTGTCATGCTGAAAGAAACGGCCACGTTTCATCTTCAATGAAGTCAGGACTCTGTGCAGGCCAGTCAAATTGTTCCACACCGATCTCAACAAACCAATTCTGTATGGACCTCGCTTTGTTGCATTGTGTGTTGTCATGCTGAAACAGGAAAGGGCCTTCTCCAAATTTTTGCCAAAAAGTTGGAAGCACAGAATCATATACAATGTCAGACCATGATTCCTCCTCCACCAGACTTTACAGTTGGCACTACGCATTGCGGCAGGTAGCGTTCTCCTGGAATCCGCCAAGCACAGATTGGTCCGTAGGACTGCCAGATGGGGAAGAGTGGTTCATCACCCCAGAAAACGTGTTTCCACTGCTCCAGAGTCCAATGGCGGTGAGCTTTACACCACTCCAGCTGACGATTGGCATTGCACATGGTGAACTTAAGCTTGTGTGCTACTGCTCGGCCATGGAAACCAACTTCATGAAGCTCCTGATGAACAGTTCTTGTGCTGACGTTGCTTTCAGAGGCAGTTTGGAACTACATTAGGTAGTGAGTGTTGCAATCGAGGAAAGACGATTTTTACGCGCTACGCACTTCAGCACGCGGCGCTCCAGTTCTGTGAGCTTGTGTGGCCTGCCACTTCAGAGCTCAGCTGTTTTTTGATGTTGCCATGTTGAAAGTCACTGAGCTCTTCAGTAAGACCATTCCACTGCCAATGTTTGTCTATGGAGATTGCGTGGCTGTGTGCTCGATTTTATACACCTGTCAGCAACAGGTGTGGCTAAAATAGCCAAATCCACAAATTTGAAGGGGTGTCCACATACTTTTGTACATATAGTGTATATTCAAGTCGCATTTTAGGTACCTAACCCTTTTCCTAACCTTAACTGAATTCTCCTAACCTGCCATGTTAATTCTCCTAACCTGTTGCGAAAGTAAGTATTCTTGTCAAAACTGGCAGGCCTGCCATGAGAACAGCTTCAGTTTCCACTAATTCAATACACCCACATCTACAAGTAGTTACACAGCACCTATGCACACATGGAGAATTGCATAGGAACGTTATATGTACTTCATATACACATATTAGTTACTGAGATTTTCAGACAGACCTTGCGCAAGCCGAGAGGCCCCATCTATCTTCCACAGACAGGTGCACAGTAGGCCCTCCCCTCCCCTTGAATCTCTGAGTCAATATATTACCCACCGGCACCATACACATTTACAACATGGCATGCATGATATATCATACATCTCCGCGACGACCTCATTGATATCATATTAGGAAAAAGATAAACTAACAGCCCATTGGGCACCAAGTGTAGATGTTTTCATTAGAACACCCCTCATTGATTCCCCTGTTGGTCTCTGTCTTAAATGGCACCCTATTCCCTCTTTAGTCCACTTCTTTTGACCAAGGCCCATCGGGCTCTGGTCAAAAGTAGTGTGCTGTATTGGGAATAGGGTGTCATTTGGGACTTAGCCTTGGTAATCTCCACTGATGAAGTGAGTGGGTAAAAATATGCATATCTCAGTGATTACTATGGGCCCATCCCAACCACAGTCATTAGGCCTGCCAAGAGGACGACCTGGGACTGGCTGGAAACATGGATAATTGTCTCTGGGTACGTCAGGGGAAACGGCTGGGGTCCTGGAGGGCAAAGAACGAGGGGGGAAGAAGGAGAGAGGGAGAGAGAGGGAGGGGAGAGGGAGAGGGAGGGAGTATGAGTTGCTAGGGGGACATGAGCTGTTCTCTGAATCCCTGATGAGGTGCACCCCTCCCGCCACCAACCCCCTGCCTCCCAGGCCTCTAGGGGAAAGGCCTAGCACACAGCTGGGTTGCAAGTTCAAGAGCAGCATTCTAATATGCGCTTGACTACCAAAGAGATCCATGTCATTCTCAAGCCTCCTCATTTCCTGTGTACCGGGACAGTGCAAACTGTTATTGACAAAATGACGGCACATGTAGAAGGCGTTTTTTTCAAATGTATTTCATTTTAGCTTCTGAAATAACATGTTCCAATTTAAATGAAACTCAATCTACGTCACCTTGAATTCCACGCTGTTCCACAGGTTCTGGATGACTAGATCGATGACTGGCATTCCGCTAGGTAGCTAGGAAGTCTTTAAGATGCCATAAGCCTGACAAAGACATCCAATAACGTCCACAAGGCTTTGTCCATTAATTATTACATAAGTATTATTGACACTGCCACGGGAGATGATTTATGGTTGAGAAGGTCTATTATACACGCAAGTGAGAGCATCATTAGAATCTCCACTGCCACTCACAGGCAGGCAGTGCCGCTTTTATGAAAAGCAGGCAATGCCCTGTCCTTTCAAATAACCTTTCCCTGGAGAACAGGAAGAGACAGACAAAAGAAGTGAAGAAGAAAAGAGAGAGAGAGAAATGAGGAGGAGGAGAAAAAGACAGATGGTGGTAGAGAATACCTCAACATTTTAACAACATTAGAACAAGGCGGCAAGTTCTCTTTTCTTTTGTTGGGAGGGGGGCTGGAGGGTGGCATTATTGCACACATAGGGCTGTCAGGGCCACGTCTGAACCCTTCATTAGATATGCGAGCGCATTAGCGGCAACGGCTGTCTTGGTAAAGGTCAGGGTTGGAGGAGGATGCTGGGACGAGCACTCGGTAGAGAGGGGAGCGGTGAGCTGAAACCTTCAGGCTTGTGTCTCAAATGGCACCCTTTTCCCTATAGTGCACTACCTATGACCAGAGCCTGGGTCTCCGCCCAGGCTCTGGTCAAAAGTAGTGCACTATATAGGGAATAGAATTTCATTTGGGACCCAGGCCTTCAGGCTCACCTCTTTGAACTTCAATCATTTTGGCCCGGGCTTAATAGGTCCCCCGGGAGGATCAGAGGAGAGAAAAGGCGAGGGGGAAACAGCCTTAATGGGACATCACGCCACCTTGACATTTTAATTAAGAAGATTCCATATTAGCATGTGCCACGAAGTTGTGCACGTACATAGAGCACTACAGAACATGTACATGTTAAAAAATGTGTTGGAAATACAATAACTAACACTAACCAATTTCTTTGTACCACAGATAGACAAAGTTGGGCAAGCACAGACAGAACCCGACCAAGCATGATGAAAATAGTGAATGTTAAGGATTGCATATGCACTGATATTACAAATAGTATTCTCTCTGTTTATGTCTCAAACACATGGAGGGCTACATAGCAACACACACACACGCACGCGCGCACGCACGCTCACACCCACACACACACTTCTTCCTATTGTCTTCTATCTTCCTTGAAATTGCACAGTCAGTGCAGTGAACTGAATGGACTTCACTCCAGTTCCTATTTTGATAAATCCCATCTTGAGCTATGAAGAAAGAAGCAGTTATCGATCGAGAGGCCACCTAATTTATCACACTGCCTGAAATTCCTAAAAAAATATTTGACCAGGGGGGTTATTCAATACAATTTTCTTCCTCTGCCCTCATAATTAAACTGGTCTTCTTTTCTAGCCAAAAAGTGAGTGATGACAGCTGTCAGAGGGAGGAGATTTGTGACATAAACTCTCTCTTTGGCGCTTTTTCCTCACTGCAGGCTTCATTTACACTATGAATTGTCTCTGTGCTCACAAATCACTGATTTAAACACTTGCAACTGTTCTGAGAAAAATGCCTAGTCGCCCTTTACTTTAGGCCTTATACTGAAAAGTAATAATCTGTGTTATTACAATGTAACATGCTAGTAAATACATGCAGTTATTGGTATCTCTGTTTTAAGCATTTAGCAATGTGAGTTGTTGTACTGGCTATGTTTGAACAAACGAGATACAACAATTTCCAATAAGGAAACACATGTAATGGCACTGGACTGCACTGGACTCATCTGTTGTTGCATAAAGGAGCACAGAGAAATGTCAATCTTCAGATAGAGAGATAGATCAATAGATAGACCTTTATTGACTAAAGTGCATTGATAACCACCTTTGACATTACTCTTCCCAAAATGAACATGTTCCCTTTACAGTGAACCGGGTAGATCAGAATGGTTCCAGGGGAGCTAGGCTACCTCAAGAGCATCAATACAAATGCGTGCACATGGTAGAACCAGGGACGGCATTCATCAGCGTAACCTTGCAATGATGGGATGGGGGAGAAGGGAAAATAGCTCTCCACATCTCTTCCAGTAGATATACCGCAGATGAGAAGGAGGAACACTAGGGAAGAGAAGAGAGAGTGAGTGAGTGAGGAAAAAGGGAGGGGAGTTGTGAGTGTGTGTCTCTCCACCTGGGAGTTATCTCTTGTGTCCCAGGTCTAGATTCGTTACCAAACGTCGCCATAACTCTGGGCGCCGAGGCTGTTTGCAGTGGCTTCTGTCGCGGGTTCATCATTACGCTGATAGCTTAACGTTCACAGGGAAACAAAGTAGATTCCCACCAGTGTAGATCACTCCCAGCCCTGCCCAGGAACCATAGGGAGAAACTGACCTACACCAATACAAAACCATTCAACATGGCCAGAGGAAAAAAAACAACACATTGTTGTACATCAACCGAATTTAATTTGTCTATGGGTCGTTAGCTGCTCTATGAAAACATTTCACATGAATGGGAAATCTTAACTTTTTTGAATGCTTTTTAACTTCCCCTTGTTGATGTGTGTATATGTGTCACGACTCCTACCGAAGGTGGCTCCTCTTCCTGCTCGGGCGGCTCTCGGAGGTTGTCATAACCGATCTACTAGCTGCCACCGATCCCTTTTCCCTTTTCTGTTGGTTTTGTCTTATTGGTTTCACCTGTCTCTTGTTTAGGTTTTGAGTTGGGCTATTTAAGCCGGTAAGGCCCGTCTGCTCTTTGTGCAGGCTTATTTTTCCACTGTGTTTATGTGTGGTAGTGTATTTCGTTTTGGGTTTTCCTCCGGACTAGTTAGGTCCTGTTTTTGGGCCAATCGTGGATGTGCGCCCGGTATTTGGCATGTATGATTTTACCTGTGCCGAAATAAAGCACTATTCTGTACCTTCGGCCTCCTGCGCCTGACTCCGCACCCACTATGCCTGAGTGCGTCACAGAAGCCCGCACCATCCAAGAATGGAGTCAGCAGGAGCAGCGGCCACCCCCCTTCCATCATTGGAGGAGCGCATCCTCCATCATACCACCAGCATCCATCGGATTGGGTCTGCGATGGACCAGATGATGGAGAGAATGGACCGATGGGAGATGAGGGGCTCCCCACCTCACCTCCAGCTCCTCCGACGAGTCAACCTACTCCTCCGGCGGCATCCAGCTCCAGCGCACTTCATCTTGCGCTCCCGAGGGAGTACAAAGGAGCGGCGGCTGGGTGCCAGGGTTTTTTACTCCAGCTCGAGTACTTGGCTACCGTGAGGCCAACTCCCTCGGGCGAGGAGAGTGTGAGCGTCCTCGTCTCCTGCCTAACGGGCCGAGCTCTGGAGTGGACCAACGCTGTCTGGAATGGCCCATACTCGACGAGGGATCACTATCCAGAGTTCACCCGTGTTCGACCAACCCTCCGGAGGGCCGAGTGTGCGGGTGAGTGTCTATTCCACCTTAGGCAGGAGACGAGGAGCGCGCAGGACTTTGCGTTGGAGTTCAGGACCTTGGCCGCTGGGGCCGGGTGGAATGACTGGGCCCTGATGGACCAGTAACGGTGCAGCTTCCGGGAGGACGTCCGGAGGGAGCTAGCTTGTTGGGACACCACTCTCGCCCTCGACGAACTCATAGACATGTCAATCTGTCTGGACAATTTGCTAGCTGCCCGCCTGTCAGTTCCACCTCCTAGCTCTCCCGCTTCGAGGGGTACCGGAGGAGGAAGCTACTCCTGCACTAGCTGTGGTCGGAGTGGACACACGTCCGACTGGTGCTGGAGGCGCCCGTCTGGGAGTCGAGAGGGCAGGCAGAACACTTCTCAGTCCCCCCTGGTGAGTCCGCATCAAACTCACCCAGAGCCCCCTGTTGGTCACATGTTTGTATTCGTTTTTTTCTTTCAATTTTCTCCCTCTCTCCAGCATAAGGCACTAGTCGATTCAGGTGCAGCTGGGAACTTTATGGATCGCGGGCTGGGAATTCCGCTGGTGAGGATAGATCCCCCCTTCCCCGTGCACTCCTTAGATAGCTGACCATTAGGGTCAAGGCTGGTCTGGGAGGCCACGGTTCCACTGGACATGGTAACTCAGGGGGATCATAGGGAGCGGATTCCTTATCGATTCACCTGTGTTTCCAGTGGTGCTGGGAGTTCCCTGGCTGGCCAGTCACAATGACAGGATTTGATGGAAACAGGGTGCTCTCCAGGGGTGGTCAGAGGAGTTTTCAGGTAGGTGTATGGGAGTTTCCATCGGTGCCACGTCGGTGGAGAGTCCAGACCAGGTTTCCACTGAACGTATTCCCTCTGAGTAAGCCGATTTGGCTTTCACCTTCTGTAAGAAGAGGGCGACCAAATTACCACCTCGTCGACAGGGGGATTGTGCGATAAACCTCCAGGTAAACGCTGCGCTTCCCAGGAGTCACGTGTACCCATTGTCACAGGAGGAGACATTGGCTATGGAGACATATGTCACGGAATCTCTGGGACAGGGATACATTAGGCCCATCACGTCACCCGTCTCCTCGAGTTTCTTTTTTGTGAAGAAAAAGGATGGAGGTCTGCGTCCGTGCATTGATTATCGAGGTCTCAATTCCATCACAGTGGGGTTTAGTTACCCGCTAGCTCTCATCGCTACGGCGGTGGAATCATTTCACGGAGCGCGTTTTTTCGCGAAACTGGACCTCGGGAGCGCGTATAATCTGGTGTGTATTCGGGAGGGAGACGAGTGGAAAACCGCGTTTAGTACCACATCTGGCCATTATGAGTACCTCGTCATGCCGTATGGGTTAAAGAATGCTCCAGCTGTCTTTCAATCCTTTGTAGACGAGATTCTCAGGAGCCTGCACGGGCAGGGCGTGGTTTTTTATATCGATGATATCCTGATCTATTCCGCCACACACGCCGCGCATGTGTCTCTGGTGTGCAAGGTTCTTTGGTCGACTGCTGGAGCATGACCTATATGTTAAGGCTGAGAAGTGTGTATTCTCCAAATGAGCCGTCTCCTTCCTGGGTTATCGCATTTCCACCTCAGGGGTGGTGATGGAGTGTGACCGCGTTAAGGCCGTGCGTAATTGGCCTTCTCCAACCACAGTAAAGGAGGTGCAGCTGTTTTTAGGGTTTGACAATTACTACCGGAGGTTTATCCGAGGTTTTGGCCAGGTGGCGGCTCCCATTACCTCACTGCTGAAGGGGGGAGACGGTGCGTTTACGGTGGTCGGCAGAGGCTGACATAGCCTTCAATCGCTTGAAGACCCTGTTCACTGATGCACCCGTGTTGGCGCACCCAGACCCCTTTTAGCGTTCATAGTGGAGGTGGACGCGTCCGAGGCTGGGGTTGGTACCGTGCTATCACAGTGCTCGGGTACGCCACCGAAGCTCCGCCCCTGCACTTTCTTTTCAAAGAAGGTCGGTCCGGCGGAGCAAAACTATGATGTGGGGGCCGCGAGTTGTTAGCTGTGGTAAAGACCTTGAAGGTGTGGAGACATTGGCTTGAGGGGGCTCAGCACCCTTTCCTCATCTGGACTGACCACTATAATCTGGAGTATTCTCGGGCAGCGAGGAGACTGGATCCGCGTCAGGCAAGGTGGGCCATGTTCTTCACCCAATTTAGGTTTACGATATCGTATAGACCAGGTTCCCTGAACACGAAGGCCGACGCGCTGTCTCGTCTCTATGACACGGAGGATCGGCCCATCGATCCTACTCCCATCCTTCCAGCTTCTAGGCTGGTGGCACCGGTGGTATGGGAGGTGAACGCGGACATTGAGCGGGCGTTACGGGTGGAACCTGCGCCTCCACAATGTCCTACAGGTCGTAAGTACGTGCCACTTGTTGTCCGTGATCAATTGATTCAGTGGGCTCACACACTACCCTCTTCGGGTCATCCTGGTGTGGCGAGGACAGTGCAGGGTCTTAGGGGGAAGTACTTGTGGCCCACCTTAGTTAGTGACGTGAGGTTCTATGTCTTTTCCTGTTCGGTGTGCGCTCAGAGAAAGGCTCCTAGAGGGAAGTTACAGCCCCTCCCCGTTCCACAACGACCGTGGTCTCACCTGTCAGTGGACTTCCTTACCGATCTTCCCCCGTCTCAGGGGAACACCACGGTCCTGGTTGTTGTGGATCGGTTTTCTAAGTCCTGCCGGCACTACGGGATGACGGACGACATCGTCTCTGATCGTGGGTTCCCAGTTCACGTCCCGAGTGTGGAGGGCGTTTATGGAGCATTTGGGGGTCTCGGTCAGCTTGACCTCTGGTTATCACCCCGAGAGTAATGGGCAGGTGGAGAGAGGGAACCAGGAGGTGGGCAGGTTTCTGCGGTCGTATTGCCAGGACCGGCCAGGAGAATGGGCGAGGTACGTCCCATGGTCGGAGTTGGCCCAGAACTCACTCCGCCACTCCTCCACAAACATGTCACCATTTCAATGCGTGTTGGGCTACCAGCCGGTCCTGGCACCATGGCATCAGAGTCAGACCGAGGCTCCTGCGGTGGAGGAGTGGGCTCTCGACCCGATACCTGCCCCTCCGCTTGCCCTGCCCGAAGCTGGGGTCGCAGTGTGTGGGGCCCTTCAAAGTCCTGAGGAGGATAAACGAGGTGTGTTATAGATTACAACTCCCTTCCTATTATCATATTAACCCCTCGTTTCATATGTCTCTCCTCAGGCCGGTGGTAGCTGGTCCCCTGCAAGAAGGTGAGGTGCCGGAGGTCCCTTCGCCCCCTCTGGACATCGAGGGGTCCCCGGCGTACACAGTACATGCTGTTCTGGACTCAAGACGGTGGGTGAGGGGCCTGCAGTACCTCATGGACTGGGAGGGGTATGGTCCAGAGGAGAGGTGCTGGGCACCGGTGGGGGACATCTTGGATCCGTCACTGTTGAGGGATTTCCATCGCCTCGATCCGGATCGCCCTGCGCCTCGCCCTCTGGGTCGCCTTCGAGGCCGGTGTCGGAGCGCTGTGGGAGCCGCGCTTCAGGGGGGGGGGTACTGTCACGACTCCTACCGAAGGTGGCTCCTCTTCCTGTTCGCACGGCGCTCGACGGTCATCGTCACCAGTCTACTAGCTGCCAATGATCCCTTTTGCCTTGGTTTTGTCTTATTGGTTTCACCTGTTTCTTGTTTAGGTTTTGAGTTGGGCTATTTAAGCCGGTAAGGCCCGTCTGCTTATTTTTCCACTGTGTTTATGTGTGGTAGTGTGTTTAGTTTTTGGTTTTCCTCTGTTTTTGGGCCAATCGTGGATGTGCGCTCGGTATTTGGCGTGTACGATTTCCCCTGTGCTGAAATAAAGCACTACTCTGTACCTTCTGCCTCCTGCGCCTGACTCCGCACCCACTACGCCTGAGTGTGTAGGGCGTCACAATATGTAGGGCAGCCCAGCATGAGAAGTTATTTTTCTTGTCAACTGTATGCAAGACTGTGCTGTGTGTTGTTTTAGGAATTCAATATTCTCTGTGTTGGTCTTGCCAAACACCATTGTCACACCTCTGAGAAGCATCATGTAGTTCTGTAATTTAATTGGAGGTTAACTTCACAGTAATACGGTTGGTCAACAACTCAGGTTTTGAATCCAAACAACTCAGATGCTTATAAAATGTTCTAAGATTCATTGTTCTCTCTCTTATCTGTTCTTGATTTTTTATTTTTTATTTTTATTTCTCTCTCCACCCCATTTATGTTTGGGGCATGGCCTTTCAGGCTATGGTCTCTCTCTCTCTCTCTCTCTCTCTCTCTCTCTCTCTCTCTCTCTCTCTCTCTGCTTAGAATAATGCCTTGTAATGCATGTTAATGCTTTGTATATGAATCAATTTTATAAAGTAATTAAATAACCTTGTTTTTAGAATCCATCCATTTCTTCATTGTCTATTACTCTAACACAACCGTATTCTCTTGCATATTGCTAATTATCTTTATGGTGTCAGATACACATTTTAATAGGCTAATTGCTTAGTCTCATTATGAGTACAGCATTTGAAATATCATACATGATGAATATTACTGTCCACTACATTTGTTTTTGTGTATGTATTTCAAGGTTATTAAAATAAAATAAAACCGAAACTAAAACTAATCATGAAAAAAATATTTTGTAGGGAAAAATCTAATGGGTCTTTCAAGTTTCTCAATCTGGGGGGTCACATTGAGATTGACTTCCTAATTGAAAAGTAGCGCACCACAGATATTGAGATGAGCATGATGCAAGACTTTGATCTCACGCAGTCACACAGAGTATCTGCAAATGCAAATGTCCACAGCCTGACCATACTAAACATACTTTATGTATTTCTGAGCACTCCAAGACATATGATACCTACTAATAGTCTAATTACTATAGACAGAACTGAAAGTCGGGAAGTTGTTTGGTGAGAATGGGTGGACTTATTCGCAACTGTCTAGCAAGCCAAAGGTTGCGTGAGTCCCGGACAACTTTATATCATTTTCGCAAACCCTTCCCCTAACCACTGTTCTAAACTTAATCCAATTCAAATAACCTGCTACTTAAATCACCTAACCTTTGTCGTTTTAGTTCCCCTAACATTTCAAGTAAATTATACTAACCTTTGTTGTTCACCTAACCACCAACATCAATTCTCTCCATAATTGTCCTTGTTGATATGACTGAACAAGCAACCTGGTCTCAGAGAAAGACGTATAATACTATACGTCCTCCACGCTATATCGTTATTTATATATTTAAAATCGTATGATATTATATGACCAAGTAAAACATATAATACTACAGGTCCTCTAATTCATATTGTATTGTATGACAACTAATCCAATCATAATGTAACCTAAAATAATGCAGGATATCATACTAAATGGAGTGTCTCCGATTTACTTACAGAATAATATGAATTGCCCTGAGACCATGTTGCAGTGCATAGGTGCGCTTCAAGCTGCTACAACATGGTAGCTACGGGACCAAAACAGTAGAGAAGTTTAGTGTCATGTTTCAACGCTTCTGGTTGCTGTGGAAATGTACTTTGTGCGTATACTTCATCTCATTCGCTCAATTGCAACCAACAGGCAGATCTTAACACACAGATTACAAACAACAACGAGACAGCCTGCAGAGAGGAGGTGAGGGCCCAGGCAGAGTGGTGCTGGGAAAATTATCTCTCCTTTAAAGCCAACAGCGTCAACAAAATCAACAAAATGAAGGAGCTGATCGTGGACTTCAGGAGACAGCAGAGTGAGTAGGTGAAAAGTTCCTCGGTGTATACATCACTGACAGTCTGAAATGGTCTACCCACACAGTTGTCTTTTAGGCAAAGGGTGGCTACTTTGAAGAATATAAAATACACTTTTTTGGTTATAACATGATTCCCAATGTGTTATTTCATTGTTTTGATGTCTTCACTATTATTTTACAATGTAGAAAACAGTTAAAATAAAGAAAAACCCTTGAATGAGTAGGTGAGTCCAAACGTTGACTGGTACTGTATATATATATATATATATATATATATATATATATATATATATATATATATATACAGTTGAAGTTGGAAGTTTACGTACACTTAGGTTGGAGTCATTAAAACTCATTTTTCAACCACTCCACAAATGTCTTGTTAACAAACTATAGTTTTGTCATGTCGGTTAGGACATCTACTTTGTGTATGACACAAGTCATTTCTCCAACAATTGTTTACAGACAGATTATTTCACTTACAATTCACTGTATCGCAATTCCAGTGTGTTAGAAGTTTACATACACTTAGTTGACTGTGACTTTAAACAGCTTGGAAAATTCCAGAAAAATAGGTCATGGCTTTAGAAGCTTCTGGTAGACTAATTGACATCATTTGAGTCAATTGGAGGTGTACCTGAGAATGTATTTCAAGGCTTACCTTCAAACTCAGTGCCTCTTTGCTTGACATCATGGGAAAATCAAAAGAAATCAGCCAAGACCTCAGAAAAAAAATTGTGGACCACCACAAGTCTGGTTCATCCTTGAGAGCAATTTCCAAACGCCTGAAGGTACCACGTTCATCTGTACAAACAATAGTACGCAAGTATAAACACCATGGGACCACGCAGCCGTCATACCGCTTAGGAAGGAGATGCGAACTGTCTCTTAGAGATGAACGTACTTTGGTGCGAAAAGTGCAAATCAATCCCAGAACAACAGCAAAGGACCTTGTGAAGATGCTGGAGGAAACAGGTACAAAATTATCTATATCCACAGTAAAACGAGTCCGATATCGACATAACCTGGAAGACCGCTCAGCAAGGAAGAAGCCACTGCTCCAAAACTGCCGTAAAAAAGGCAGACTACGGTTTGCAACTGCACATGGGGACAAAGATCGTACTTTTTGGAGAAATGTCCTCTGGACCTTAATCCCATAGAAGATGTGTGGGCAGAACTGAAAAGTGTGTGCAAGCAAGGAGGCCTACAAACCAGACTCAGTTACAGCAGCTCTGTCAGGAGGAATGGGACAAAATTCAGGCAACTTATTGTGGGAAGCTTGTGGAAGGCAACCTGAAACGTTTGATCCAAGTTAAACAATTTAAAGGCAATGCTACCAAATACTAATTGAGTTTGTAAACTTCTGACCCACTGGGAATGTGATGAAAGAAATAAAAGCTGAAACAGATCATTCTCTCTACTATTATTCTGATTTCACATTCTTAAAATAAAGTGGTTATCCTAACTGACCTAAGAGAATGAATTTTTAATCAGATTAAAGGTCAGGGATTGTGAAACATGTAGTTAAAATGTTTTTGGTTAAGGTGTATGTAAACTTCCGACTTCAACTGTATATACTGCCCTTCAACAGTTTGGGGTCACTCAGAAATGTCCTTGCTTTCCATGAAAACATACATGAAATGAGTTGCAAAATGAATAGGAAATATATTCAAGACTTTGACATGGATAGAAATAAATTATTTTTAATTTAATTAATATTTGTTTCCTTCAAACTCTGCTTTCGTCAAAGAGTCCTCCATTTGAAGCAATTACACCCCTGCAGATCTTTGGCATTCTAAACTCAGCAAAAAAAGAAACATCCTCTCACTGTCAACTTTGTTCATTTTCAGCAAACTTAACATCTGTAAATATTTGTATGAACATAACAAGTTTCAACAACTGAGACATAAATTCAACAAGTTCCACAGACATGTGACTAACATAAATGGAATAATGTGTCCCAGAACAAATGGGGGTCAAAATCAAAAGTCACAGTAAGCATCTGGTGTGGCCACCAGCTGCATTAACGGGATCGATATGACAACAGCCAGTGAAAGTGTAGGGCGCCAAATTCAAAACAACAGAAATCGCATAATTAAAATTCCTCAAACATACATGTATCTTGTACCGTTTCAAATGTAATCTTGTTGTTAATCCCACTACATTGTCTGATTTCAAATAGGCTTTACAGAAAAAGCACCACAAATGATTATGTTAGGTCACCACCAACTCACAAAAAATTCAGCCATTTTTCCAGCCAAAGAGAGGAGTCACAAAAAGCACAAATAGAGATTAAATTAATCACTAACCTTTGAAGATCTTTATCAGATGACACTAATAGGACTTCATGTTACACAATACATGCATGTTTTGTTTGATAAAGTTCATATTTATATAAAAACAATCTCAGTATACATTGGTGCGTTACATTCACTAATGTCAAAAACATCCGTTGATATTGCAGAGAGCAACATCATTTTACAGAAATACGCATTATAAATTTCGATAAATACAATTGTTAGACATGGAAATATTGATATACCTCTCCTTAATGCAACCGCTGTGTCAGATTTTACGGAAAAAGCAAACCATGCAATAATCTGAGACGGCGCTCAGAAGAAAAATAAATCTGCCATGTTGGAGTCAACAGAAATCAGAAATAACATTATAAATATTCTCTTACCTTTGATGATCTTCATCAGAATGCACTCCCAGTAATCATAGTTCACAATAAATGTTTGTTTTGTTCAATAATGTCCATTATTTATGTCCAAGTAGCTACTTTTGTTAGCGCATTTAGTACACAAATCCAAAAGCTCATGCAGGTCCAGCCGAACGTCGGACGAAAACTTCAAAAAGTTATATTACAGGTCGATAAAACTTGTCAAACTAAGTATAGAATCAATCTTTAGGATGTTGTTATCATAAATCTTCAATAACGTTCCAACCGGAGAATTCCATTGTCGGTAGAAATACCATGCAACGCAGGTCGCTATCATGTGAAAAGCGCATGACCAGGACCTGGCTCTCTGCCAGACCACTGACTCAAAGAGCCTCATCCGGCCCCACAATACAGTAGAAGCCTCATTCAAGTTTCTAAAGACGGTTGACATCTAGTGGAAGCCTTAGGAAGTGCAATATGACCAATATCCCACTGTGTATGCAATAGGGGCTGGGTTGAAAATCGACCAACCTCAGATTTCCCACTTCCTGTTTGTATTTCTTCTCAGGTTTTTGCCTGCCATATGATTTATGTTATACTCACAGACATCATTCAAACAGTTTTTCGAAACTTCAGAGTGTTTTCTATCCAATACTAATAATAATATGCATATATTAGCAACTGGGACTGAGGAGCAGGCCGTTAACTGTGGGCACCTCTGGGCAACTTTCATCCAAGCTACTCAATACTGCCCCTGCAGCCATAAGAAGTTAACTTCTTAGGGCTGAAATCCCATTAACAGGATGATATGACAACAGCCAGTGAAAGTGCAGGGTGCCAAAACAGTGTTTAAACCCTTTGAAGTTATTGGATTTTTACAAATTATCTTTGAAAGACAGGGTCCTGAAAAAGGGACGTTTCTTTTTTTGCTGAGTTTAATTGTCAATTTGTTGAAGTAATCTGAAGAGATTTCACCTCATGCTTTCTGAAGCACCTCCCACAAGTTGGATTGACTTGATGGGCACTTATTGCGTATCATACGGTCAAGCTGCTCCCACAACAGCTCAATAGGGTTTAGATCCGGTGACTGTGCTGGCCATTCCATTATAGACAGAATACCAGCAGACTGCTTCTTCCCTAAATTGTTCTTGAATAGTTTGGAGCTGTGCTTTGGGTCATTGTCCTGTTGTAGGAGGAAATTGGTTCCAATTAAGTGCTGTCCACAGGGTATGGCTTGGTGTTGCAAAATGGAGTGATTGCCTTCCTTCTTCAAGATTCCTTTTACTCGGTACAAATCTCCCACTTTACCACCACCAAAGCACCCCCAGACCATCACATTGCCTCCACCATGCTTGACTACTGTTCAAAAGTTTGGGGTCACTTAGAAATGTCCTTGTTTTTGAAAGAAAAGCTATTTTTTGTCCATTAAAATAACATCAAATTGATCAAAAATACAGTGTAGACATTGTTAATGTTGTAAATGACTATTGTAGCTGGAAACTGCTGATTGTTAATGGAGTATCTACATAGGTGTACAGAGGTCCATTATCATCAACCATCACTCCTGTGTGCCAATGGCACATTGTGTTAGCTAATCAAAGTTTATCAGTTTAAAAGGCTAATTGATCGTTAGAAAACCATTTTGCAATTATGTTAGCACAGCTGAAAACGGTTGTACTGATTAAAAAAGCAATAAAACTGGCCTTCTTTAGACTAGTTGAGTATCTGGAGCATCAGCATATGTGGGTTCGATTACAGGCTCAAAATGACCAGAAACAAAGACTTTCTTCTGAAACTCGTCAGTCAATTCTTGATCTGATAAATGAAGCTATTCAATGCGAGAATTTGCCAAGAAACTGAAGATCTTGTAAAATGCTGTGTACTACTCCCTTCACAGAACAGCGCAAACTGTCTCTAACCAGAATAGAAAGAGGAGTGGGAGGCCCCGGTGCACAACTGAGCAAGAGGACATTAGAGTGTCTAGTTTGAAGAACAGAAGCCTCACAAGTCCTCAACTGGCAGCTTCATTAAATAGTACCCACAAAACACTTGTCTCAACATCAACAGTGAAGAGGCGACTCCGAGATGCTGGCCTTCTAGGCAGAGTTCCTTTGTCCAGTGTGTGTTCTTTTGTCCATCTTAATATTTTATTTTTATTGGCCAGTCTGAGGTATGGCTTTTTCTTTGCAGAAATACGTATTGTAGGAATATATAGGATAATATTTACTACAAAACATTTAATCTTAAATGCCATTATAATTTTATTTGAATTTGCATCATTCAAAGTAACTTGATGAGACCACAAATGAAATAAAACAGATTACATATTAAATCATTTACGATTGGCTTGATTTAGTTACACTTTTGGATGTGGACAGTTTCTTTTCCCCTCTTGATAAGAAATTGCCATACTGCATTATGTAGTTGTTAATGGTTTCCATGAATTGATAATGGAAAAGGAAGTACATGAGTTTTCCATTCATAACATGTGTATGGTTAACTGCCACAAGCTAGAAAATAATGTATTTCTGTTGAACAGAATGATTGTCAAATAGTTTATCTGTGTTAAGTCAGTAGCTAGGGTTCCATCCAAATAACCACAGATTTTCATGCAAATATTCTAAAATCTTTCTAAAGATAATATGCGCATTTCCCTGCCAGTGTTGTGTTTCCACCAAACTGACTTGTTACAGATACAGATCAGAAAAATGTACATTTTCTCTTAAGTTTTCATATACTGTATACAAATCTAAAGTTAAATGTGTTTCCATCGCTTTTTATTTAACTATGACGATATTTTGTCACAAAAACTGTTGCATTAAATAGCAAATAGGCCTACTCTGGTCTTGGCAAGTGGGCTCCAGCCAACAGCGCACATACAGTGCCTTGCGAAAGTATTCGGCCCCCTTGAACTTTGCGACCTTTTGCCACATTTCAGGCTTCAAACATAAATATATAAAACTGTATTTTTTTGTGAAGAATCAACAACAAGTGGGACACAATCATGAAGTGGAACGACATTTATTGGATATTTCAAACTTTTTTAACAAATCAAAAACTGAAAAATTGGGCGTGCAAAATTATTCAGCCCCTTTACTTTCAGTGCAGCAAACTCTCTCCAGAAGTTCAGTGAGGATCTCTGAATGATCCAATGTTGACCTAAATGACTAATGATGATAAATACAATCCACCTGTGTGTAATCAAGTATCCGTATAAATGCACCTGCACTGTGATAGTCTCAGAGGTCCGTTAAAAGAGCAGAGAGCATCATGAAGAACAAGGAACACACCAGGCAGGTCCGAGATACTGTTGTGAAGAAGTTTAAAGCCGGATTTGGATACAAAAAGATTTCCCAAGCTTTAAACATCCCAAGGAGCACTGTGCAAGCGATAATATTGAAATGGAAGGAGTATCAGACCACTGCAAATCTACCAAGACCTGGCCGTCCCTCTAAACTTTCAGCTCATACAAGGAGAAGACTGATCAGAGATGCAGCCAAGAGGCCCATGATCACTCTGGATGAACTGCAGAGATCTACAGCTGAGGTGGGAGACTCTGTCCATAGGACAACAATCAGTCGTATATTGCACAAAATCTGGCCTTTATGGAAGAGTGGCAAGAAGAAAGCCATTTCTTAAAGATATCCATAAAAAGTGTCGTTTAAAGTTTGCCACAAGCCACCTGGGAGACACACCAAACATGTGGAAGAAGGTGCTCTGGTCAGGTGAAACCAAAATTGAACTTTTTGGCAACAATGCAAAACGTTATGTTTGGCGTAAAAGCAACACAGCTCATCACCCTGAACACACCATCCCCACTGTCAAACATGGTGGTGGCAGCATCATGGTTTGGGCCTGCTTTTCTTCAGCAGGGACAGGGAAGATGGTTAAAATTGATGGGAAGATGGATGGAGCCAAATACAGGACCATTCTGGAAGAAAACCTGATGGAGTCTGCAAAAGACCTGAGACTGGGACGGAGATTTGTCTTCCAACAAGACAATGATCCAAAACATAAAGCAAAATCTACAATGGAATGGTTCAAAAATAAACATATCCAGGTGTTAGAATGGCCAAGTCAAAGTCCAGACCTGAATCCAATCGAGAATCTGTGGAAAGAACTGAAAACTGCTGTTCACAAATGCTCTCCATCCAACCTCACTGAGCTCGAGCTGTTTTGCAAGGAGGAATGGGAAAAAATGTCAGTCTCTCGATGTGCAAAACTGATAGAGACATACCCCAAGCGACTTACAGCTGTAATCGCAGCAAAAGGTGGCACTACAAACTATTAACTTAAGGGGGCTGAATAATTTTGCACGCCCAATTTTTCAGTTTTTGATTTGTTAAAAAAGTTTGAAATATCCAATAAATGTCGTTCCACTTCATGATTGTGTCCCACTTGTTGTTGATTCTTCACAAAAAAAGACAGTTTTATATCTTTATGTTTGAAGCCTGAAATGTGGCAAAAGGTCGCAAAGTTCACGGGGGCCGAATACTTTCGCAAGGCACTGTATATATTGCAGGTAGGCTGTGCATGATGAGATTATTATGGATAAGAGTGGGAATATTTTTATTTGTCAAACGTCAGTTAAGCATCGATCATAATGTCACCAGAATAAGACCCTCGATATTTATTGGAAAGGAGAATCGAGACCACCGTGCATCTTCACCAACCTGTGAAGTTCATCGTAGATTACAGTATTTCATCTGCAGCATAATAAACTGCATTGTTTCCCAAGTCATAGTGGGAGGACCACAGACCATGTTATGACTCCAAGTTAACTTTGATATGATTATTAAAACAATATTTGCACATCAAGGTAAACCACTGCCATTTCTTGCATAATTAATTTTACAGACACAAAAAGGTCCCACCATGTCGAACGAACAAATAATCTGTCGGCATTAATAAAATTGTACCGACACTTCCTGTTTCTATCTGAGCCATCATTATTTATTTTTATACGGAAGGACTTTACTCGCATAAAAATTGTGGATGGAAACGTGGTTAATGAATAGGATACACGTATGCAGAATTGCATTAGTGGAAACCAAGACTGTTCTCAGGGCAGACCTGGTTGTAGCTACTGTAAAAATGTTTGAGTTGCGTCGGGGACAATTATAGAATTTTACCTTACCCTAATAATTTTCTTAACCTTAACCTAATTCTCCTAACCTGCCACATTCATTATCCTAACCTGCTGCTTAAATTCTCATAACCTGCTACAAAAAGTAACTTCTGCTAGTAAAAAATAAAACACTTAAATTGGTACTTAAGATAGTAGAGGGCAAAAATGCATTGAACTTTTTTTTGAGAGCAGGACTAAAAGTGAGCTTTAGGAAGCGGTAATGGTTGCAGTTGAGATCAGCTGTGAAGGTGATTTTAGCACATATTGATGGTTTAATGAGAAATCAACTGGTGATAATCTGGTGGCCATCGATGGTTACAATTGACCCACTAAGTCTACCATAAAACCTAACCGAGCCTACAATATGACATGACCCATCACTTCATGTATTACTGCCACAGCGGGGCAAGAAGTAGCATCCTAAAAAACACAAATACTATGCAACACATAAATGGTTCCTAGCTTCCCAGGCATATGATACTTTCTGTTCCTAACACTAAAACTGAAACTAAGTCATATAAAAAGAAAATATTAATGTTTTTTTTTAAATCAAATTTAAACTAAAAAAGATGACTAAAGTGGATCTGAAAACTAACTGAAACTAAACCGAATTTCATATACAAATCTTAAAGTAATATAAATAAAAATGAATATAAAAACACAAAACTATGATAACCTTGGTGTGTTCTAGCTGCACAAGGATTGTCCTTCGGTGACCATAAAGATTTGAATTGAATTGAATCTGTAACACAAAACATCTGATGGCATTTACTCTTTGGTCAAGTTTAATGGAGAAAGAGAATTAGTGACCTTGAAGGAAATAGATGTGATTACATTTTAAAAGTCATTCTTCCACCCCTTTCCTACCCTTCTTTTTTAAATGTGGGGCACACAGGGTAACAACAGACACAGGCAATGCCTTTTTTGTTACTAAGACAATGCTACAAATCCATACAGGTAAATATTGTTGGGCTATATCTGTATTTTCGTCTCCTTCTGGAAAAAAAGACAAAGAAATCAACAACTGAAGACTGGTGTGAAGCACAAACAAATATATATATTTTTTGTATCAGATCTTGTCCCAATAAATTATAAAACAATGAACTGTCAAATGGTATACTACAACAATGTTTGCATTTAAATTGGATATTTCATTGATGGAACATAAACGCCATTGATGACTCAAGGTTACTTGTGTAACCCCGGTTCTATGAGAATATGAGTGAGATGTCTCACTATGGGATACGACTCGGGGGAGTCTCACAATCTTGAAGAATGCAATCACACAGCTTCTAAGGTGTTGAGTGGTGAGTGGCAAATGAGGTGAGCCCCTCTCCTTCATAAAGGGAGCCACTTGCCCACCCACTGGTCCTTCTTGAGCATGCCTCTCTTCCTTGTTGTGAGCAGGGAGATGTTATTGTGAGCAGGGAAATACAGTGTGACATGTCGCTCATATTCTCATAGAACCGGGGTTGTTGTGATTTTGGCTATGGATAGTCCTCTATTAGTTGCTTCACATGGGGCACCAGAATATGTTGTGACTTTGGCTATGGATATTCAAGACCATTTATTGACTAATTACTTTAATAATTAATAGATCTAATGTATAGTAATTATTTTGGTTATCCTATCCAAATTAATCTAAGGGGGGCACCATTAAGGGTTTTTATATAGAGAGACCCTTTCATTAACTTTATCAGTAGCTATGAAGTGTTGTACCATTCCTATATCAACAAAAGTCTTAATCAACAGTCAGTCACTAGAGTATATTCTCATTCTGAAAGTTGTCGGGCTTGGAAACTTCAAGGATGCAATCGCTTGTAAATTAACTCAAGGTCACAGATAATTCATTTTAAGGTTTTATTCACCAGACTAAATAAGTTGGAAAATTAGGTAGTTCATGGAGTGTACAGTGGTAAGGCAGGGTATAGGCTAATAGAATACAATCAATCAAATCAAATGTATTTATGAAACCTTTTTTACTTTTTACATCAGCAGATGTCACAAAGTGCTGATACAGAAACCCAGCCTAAAAACCCAAACAGCACACAATGCAGATGTAGAAGCAAGGTGGCTAGGAAAAATTCCCTAGAAAGGCAAAACCTAGGAAGAAACCTATGGAGGAACCAGGCTGAGGGGTGGCCAGTCCTCTTCTGGCTGTGCTGGGTGGAGTTTATAAGAGTACATGGCCAGTAAGGCCAGATTGTTTTTCAAGATGTTCAAATGTTCATAGATGACCAGCAGGGTCAAATAATAATCACAGTGGTAGTAGAGGGTGCAACACGTCAGTACCTCAGGAGTAAATGTCAGTTGGCTTTTCATAGCCGACCATTCAGAGGTCAAGACAGCAAGTGCAGTAGAGAGAGTGCGAGAGAGAGAGAGACGAAAACATCAGGTCCGGGACAAGGTAGCACATCCGGTGAACAGGTCAGGGTTCCTTAGACGCAGGCAAAAGCCGTTGAAACTGGAACAGCAGCACAACCAGGTGGACTGGGGACAACCAGAAGTCATCAGGACAGGTAGTCCTGAGGCATGGACCTAGGGCTCAGGTCCTCTGGGAGGGGAGGGAGTGAGAGAAATAATTAAAGGAAGTACACTTAAAATCACACAGGACACCAGATATAACAGACTGACCCTAGTCAACACAGTTATTGAGGTGAGAATCTCCACAGCTCAATATAAACTTCCTTACTCAAACTCAGCAAATACAACAGTACATATATTCACTTGACTTTTGAGGACGAGATGGTCTTATCAATTGAGAAGGACAATACGATGGGCTCCACCAACACTTCACAATTGTGAAATTATAGTTTCATCAACTGGGAATCGCCAGTGGGATAGGTTTGCGTCTGAATGTGGACATTGCAGCGACAGTAATAATCATGATATGTGATTGCAATAAAAAGTTAGTGCCACCACTTTTACACAGACACAGCATCACACAAAAGGGGAATTCAATTCAATGAAGCATTTACGTGAATTCGAGTGCTGTCTGGTTCAGTTCAGTTTCCATTTTTGACTGAGTCGTACAGAGGTGAAAAGGAGTGAGTGGTCCTGGCTTCAGAGCTTACTTCCCTCAGTGGAGCTCACGCGCAAGGAACCCTCTTTCTCGCTCAGTCGTTCAGTCGTTCAGTCCAAAGAGATAAGGTTTGTTATTCAAGATCCAAGATGGTATAGCAGTCAGACGTCTTTGTCCTTTGTCTTGTGGTGTCCCATGTATATATCTTTTAATATATTTTTCTTCTACTTTCTTCTATTTTCCTTCTACTTCCGGTACGGGGCACGGAACCCCGCCGATCCTTCATGACTGGACTACCGACGTAACCTGCTCGAGGCGCCCCTACGCCGCGACGTCCCCTGAATGCCCATCTGCTAGCCTGCTAGCTGTGGCCTGCTAGCTGCTAGCCGCGGCCCGCAAGCTGTCTAGAGCATATTGGACCGTTAGCTGAATAGACACATTGGCCAATTTCTTGGGCCACTATACCTATTTTGCCAATGGGACTTGGACCCCTCTGCTACTCAGAACCCTACTAATCCATCACGACTGGTTTATCGATGTCACTGCACGCGGAGGCTAAAACAGACTTTCCACCATCGCGAGGTCCTTCTAAGGCCCTTCCGCTAGCTTGCTGGCCCCGGCCTGCTAGTTGTCTGAATCACCGTGTCTCCAGCCAGCCAGCCCAACCACTCACGGGACCCCTATGATCACTCGGCTACGCATGCCTCTCCCTAATATCAATATGCCTTGTCCATTAATATCCTGGTTAGTGATTGTCTTATTTTACTGTAGAGCCTCTAGGCCTGCTCAATATGCCTTAACCAACCATTTAGTTACACCTCCCACATATGCGGTTACATCACCTGGTCTCTAGAGACAATATCTCTCTCATCATTACTCAATGCCTAGGTTTACCTCCAATGTACTCACATCCTACCATACCTTTGTCTGTACATTATGCCTTGAACCTACTCTATCACGCCAAGAAACCTGCTCCTAATAATCTCTGTTCCGAACGTACTAGACAACCAGTTCTGTTAGCCTTTAGCCGTATCCTTATCCTACGCCTCCTCTGTTCCTCTGGTGATGTAGAGGTTAATCCAGGTCCTGCAGTGCCTAGCTTCACTCCTACTTCCCAGGTGCTCTCATTTCTTGACTTCTGTAACCGTAAAAGACATTGGTTTCATGCATGTTAACATTAGAAGCCTCCTCCCTAAGTTTGTTTTAATCACTGCTTTAGCACACTCTGCCAACCCGGATGTCCTAGCCGTGTCTGAATCCTGGCTTAGGAAGACCCCAGCTGTGCCCTGGACACCATTTGTGAATTAATTGCCCCCATCTATCTTCAGAGCTCATGCTGCTAGGTGACCTAAACTGGGACATGCTTAACAACCTGGCCATCCTACAATCTAAGCTTGATTCCCTCAATCTTACACAAATTATTCATGAACCCACCAGATACAACCCCAAATCCATAAAACATGGGCACCCTCATAGATATCATCCTAACCAACTTGCCCTCCAAATACACCTCTGCTGTTTTCAACCAAGATCTCAGCGATCACTGCCTCATTGCCTGCATCCGTAATGGGTCTGCGGTCAAACGACCAGCCCTCATCACTGTCAAACGCTCCCTAAAACACTTCAGTGAACAGGCCTTTCTTATCGACCTGGCCCGGGTATCCTGGAAAGATATTGACCTCAACCCGTCAGTAGAGGATGCCTGGTTATTCTTTAAAAGTGCCTTCCTCACCATCTTAAAAAAGCATGCCACATTCAAAAAAAATAGAACAAGGAACAGATATAGCCTTTGCTTCTCTCCAGACCTGACTGTCCATGACCAGCACAAAAACATCCTGTGGCATTCTGCATTAGCATCGAATAGCCCCTGTGATATGCAACTTTCAGGGAAGTTAGGAACCAATATACACAGGCAGTTAGGAAAGCTAAGGCTAGCTTTTTCAAGCAGAAATGTTCATCCTGTAGCACAAACTAAAAAAAGTTCTGGGACACTGTAAAGTCCATGGAGAATAAGAGCACCTCCTCCCAGCTGCCCACTGCACTAGGAAACACTGTCACCACCGATAAATCCACTATAATTGAGAATTTCAATAAGCATTTTTCTATGGCTGGCCATGCTTTCCACCTTGCTACACCTACCACCATCAACAGACCTGCACCCCCCACAGCAACTCGCCCAAGCTTCCACCATTTCTCTTTCACCCAAATCCATATAGCTGATGTCCTGAAAGAGCTGCACAATCTGGACCCCTACAAATCAGCTGGGCTAGACAATCTGGACCCTCTCTTTCTAAATGTATCTGCCGAAATTGTTGCAACCCCTATTACTAGCCTGTTGAACCTCTCTTTCATATCACCTCAGATTCTCAAAGATTGGAAAGCTGCCGCGGTCATCCCCCTCTTCAAAGGGGAGACACTCTAGACCCAAACTGCTATAGACCTAAATCTATCCTACCCTGCCTTTCTAAGGTCTTCAAAAGCCAAGTTATAAAAACAGATTACAGACCATTTAGAATTTAACCGTACCTTCTCCTCTATGTAATCTGGTTTCAGAGCTGGTCATGGGTGCACCTCAGCCATGCTCAAGGTCCTAAACAATATCATAACCACCATTTATAAGAGACATTACTGTGCAGCCGTATTCATCAACCTGGCCAAGGCTTTCGACTCTGTCAATCACCACATTCTTATCGGCAGACTCAACAGCCTTGGTTTGTCAAATGATTGCCTCGCGTGGTTCACCAACTACTTCTCTGATAGAGTTCAGTGTGTCAAATCAGAGAGCATGTTGTCCGGACCTCTGGCAGTCTCTATGGGGGTGCCACAGGGTTCAACTCTCGGGCCGACTCTTTTCTCTGTATACATCAATGATGTGGCTCTTGCTGCTGGTGATTCTCTGATCTACCTCTACGCAGACAACACCATTCTGTATACCTCTGGCCCTTATTTGGACACTGTGCGCTCTCGTTGGCTGGCCCTCGCTTCATACTCGTCGCCAACCCCAATTGCTCCAGGTCATCTACAAGTCTCTGCTAGGTAGAGCCCCGCTTTATCTCAGCTCATTGGTCACCATAGCAGCACCCACCCGTAGCACGTGCTCCAGCAAGTATATCTCACTGGTCACCCCCAAAGCCAATTCCTCCTTCGGCCACCTTTCCTTCCAGTCATCTGCTGCCAATGACTGGAACGAACTGCAAACATCACTGAAGCTGGAGGCTCATATCTCCCTCACTAGCTTTAAGCACCAGCCGTCAGAGCAGCACACAGATCACTGCACCTGTACATAGCCCATTGGTAAATAGCCCATCCAACTATCTCATCCCCATACTGTTTTTTTTATTCTCCTTTGCACCCCAGTATCTATACTAGCACTTTCAACATCTGCACATCTACCATTCCAGTGTTCAATTGCTATATTGTAATTACTTCGCCTCCATGGCCTATTTATTGCCTTTACCTCCCATATCCTACCTCATTTGCACACACTGTACATATACTTTTCCTACTGTATTATTGACTGTATGTTTGTTTATTCCATGTGTAACTCTGTGTTGTTGTATGTGTCAAAATGCTTTGCTTTTTCTTGGGCAGGTCGCAGTTGTAAATGAGAACTTGTTCTCAACTAGCCTACCTGGTTATATAAAGATGACAAAAAAAGTAAAAATAAGGCACTAGGATGCAATGTAAGGTTCGTGTCCCCTTTTTGGGAGAGATGAAGACTCTGCGGTTCGTCATGAGTGATCAGAGTGTGGTTTCCATTCCTTTCAGGTGATTCTTCTGTTTGCGTAGGATGGTACAAGTCAAAATTACGTACGGTAATTCTCACAACAATTGATCATTAAACCTCTAAGGCGTGGCCGCACCTCATGAAGATCTGAGTAAGAGTCTCAATACTTATAGTGTGGGAGGTCTCAGCCAGGAAGTGTTCTCTGTAAATGTATTTTTAGACATTACCAAACTTTTTCTCTGCCAATTATTTTAATTAATTAATTAGACATTTTGAGTGGTCTGTGAAAGTGTACAGTGTGATATTGTGAGTAATTTTTTCACAAAGACTGCCCGGTCACGCCTTTGAGTTTAACATAGGGCATGTCAATAATGAAACAAAACCTACGATTTGCTCATAAGTGTTCACAGAATGTTTTGAATAAACAAAACATCTCTAGGATGAAATATGTAGTCTGTAGAGTACAAATATGGCCATGTTAAAATCCATACATTTGATGTTACAGGGAAACACACGTCATAACTCCTTTTAATGACATAGGAGGACCAGAAGATAAATATGACATGATATTAACATGTCATGAGTCATTCAGTTTAACCAATGCAGATCACGAGATGGTCTATTTTCTGTGTGCTGGCCTCCCTCAGGGCTATTCATAGTCGTAAACGGGGAAGAAGAGAGGAGTTTGTCTTTCGATAGGGGGATGACCTCTCCCCTTTTCATTCAATTGATGCTGCACAGAGAATCTGTTTTCAACCCACACTCCTGAGGCTGAATGACTCCCCTTGTGGGCCCTTGAGTTCTATTTCAAATACTCGTTTCGATGTCTCGCTATAGGATATGGCCAACTCCGATAACACAGACATGCTCTCAAAAGCCTGGGTAGTTCCAACAGCATCGGCCCTCAGAGGCTCCCACATCGAGGGAGTATGCTTGCCTGGCTACCCAAACTCCTTGCTCTGGCCAAACACTATGCCCGTCCACAGATGTTAGTGTCATCTCTGCAATGTTTCTGGATCTGACTACCTCCCGATGATTTCTAGAAAGCAAACACATTCTAACCATTCTGATTGCTTATAGAAACCGATGGGTTGGGCCAGAGATAGAACACCAGTGGGCAAAGTGGCATTTTGAAAATATTTAATTGGCTTTGATACTCTGATTGGTTAGAGATGATCCAATCGCTGATAACTTTGTTATTTTGGTGTCACCACAAACAACTTCAACAATGGGACTCTCAGGCTGAATTATTTAGTGAAGGTAGAGTCCTGAAGAATTCAGTTTGAGTCGTCAGGCAGAGAGTATGCCCAAGCATGGTGCAGTGGCATCCAGTCAGTCAAGACTTTATAAACATATGAGGGGTGGTCCAACATGCCATAGCGCATATCTCCCATAAGTATATGCCTTATAACAGTGCCCAAAAGGTAGCCATACCTTTGGTGGAATTAAATATTCCGGGCTGTAGCCCTTGCTATTATATTTTCCAATACAACAACCTCCACTATCTCAAGATAGTCATTAGTTGTCACTCTAGCACAATACTCGTGCTACCATCCAATCAATTGCGCCAGGCGCATGCTGAACACAAATGGTGGAAACTCTCTACTTTTGTAAAACGGGAAGAGAAGCTCCAGGGCATGACAACACAGTTACTGCTGTCCCTATCCATGAAGGCGGGGCTTGGCTACCTAGGTACCTACTGTAGGAGGACAATGGGGCAAAGTGTGTGCAGCCCTCTCATTCGCTTTGCAGGTGTAGAAGGGTAGGTGGTAAAGCGGGTTAGAAACATAAGTATTACTACTTTGCTCTTTAATAACCGTCCCCTCTGGGCTTGGGCCAAGACACATAGCTAATCTTTTTCTTAGGATCAGGACATCTGGTTAACAGCATGTTTCCTTCTTACTTTTAGCTACACCGGTTGACACTGTTCGACATTCCATTGGCAGTTTTCTGGTGCAAAAGCCCCGCTCGGTGACACTATATAGCCATACCTATTTCCACCTGCGAGGGATGCAGTCGAAGAGGATCAAGCATGTTTTGCAAGAAACACTGTGCTCACACGCCTCTGACGCTTTACGAGATATCCCAGTTGACTGGGACACACTCTCTGCCCCCCGTTGCGTTATCAAGGTCCTGAAGTGCGTCCCTGAAAGCCCACCCTCCGCATCTATCCAGACTGACTCAAGATACTTTTAGAACTGAGGGTTTTGAGGGTTATGAGGGTTTTTGGAGACACCATCCCTACATGATGATAATGCACCACTAGGGGTGGAAGCCACACCCTATCAATAGTAAATCTTTTTCTCTATGCCTGACACCCCTACTCTAAGCAAAGACAGGTAACAGGCTCATCCCTCATCTTTTAGCCTGCTTTATAACAAGCCTGGAAAGCCACTGTTAGGCAGGAATCTGCTGCCCCAAACATATGGAGAGATTTCCTACTTAACTATATTTAATTTTTGTTTTATCAAACACCATTTTCCACCACCATGCTAGAGTGGTGGAATGCTTCTCCCTGATGTTGCACCCCGCGTTTAGCCAGAGGTAAACTACAGAAAGCTACAGACCTGATTAGCAGACCTGATTGGCTGCACGCAATATGCAACATCAGGGACTAGTATTCCTAGGCATTAGCCACTACCATGGTAGTGGAATAGGGTGTTGTACAGTATATTTTCCCAGTTTTTTTCTGCGTTCTCACCATTAAGTTGAGTTCCGGAGGAAATAGATGCCTTTGCAGCCTGAATAGAGAATATTTTATGTACGAACCAGTCCATGGGGATACTAGTGTATAGCCGGCTGAATGCATTCCCTTTTGTAAGATGAAACAACTCAATATCGCCAGCCTTTGGGCTACTGTCACGCAGGGAGGCGAGGGGGAGGGATGTCTTACGTTAAACCCGAGAGAGAGGGTAGGCCCTTCCTGTCTGCGTTCAGAGGGCTGAACCTTGCTGGGGCTGCAGAAAAGGACTGTTTAGCCCTAGGGTAGCCCTGGTTCAAGGGCCAAGGCTGCGTATTGGCAGTCTGCTGTGTCGTAGGGGGTTTTGGAACCCCAAGGCCCACTTGTTTCCCCCTTCCTGCTGTAATGCTGGGGCGAGTTGAAGTGACCAATAGTTTGTGCAGCAGGCAGAAGTTGGCATGTTACACTCTTGTTCAGCCGCAGTTGGAGCTGATCGTTGACTACAGGAATCGAAAGGGCAAGCACATCCCATCCACATCAATGCTGTAGTGGAGCGAGTCGAGAGCTTCAAGTTCCTCGGTGTCCACATCACTAAGAAATGAACACTCACCCACACAATTGTGAAGAGGGCAGGACAGTGCCTCTTCCCCCTCAGGAGGCTGAAAAGATTTGGTGTGGGCTCTCAGATCCTCAAAAACACCTACAGTTGCACCATTGAGAGCATCTTGAATGGCTGCATCATTACTATGGCATCTGCAAGGCTGAAAATATCTCACGACCGTAATCCCATGATGCAAAACAACTCTGTCGAATGAACAAAAACAAGTGAACACAGCTTGTACTAATGAGAGAAGGGAGCTAGCAATACTACCGTATGGGTAGGTAGGGTTAGACACACTTATGCCACCATATGTGCAGGTAGGAATGCTAGTGTGGTTAACTTACTTTCCAGCGAGCTAGCCACCATAAGATAGCTAGTTAGAAGCCTTGCGGCTAATGCTAGCTAGTGTTAGCACAATGTGAACTCTACATGAAGCTAGTGTCGTGTCTTTGGCTATGCCGGATTAAGTGATATGACATGCTATTCTATAAAATCATTTCTCCGTAATTAATATTACCTGATTGAGCTAATCATGTAAATGTAATTAACTAGAGAGTCGGGCACCATCAAATAATATTTATAGAGCTGTTACCTTCGGAATAAACTCTTAAAGACCTAGTAATATTTTACATCAATAGCAGTCAATATTAATCGTCATCTTTATTCAGTCTCATCTGAAAGTTGTAAATTCTTGGTTAACTGCATGAACCCTGGCTAACAATTTGAATCAGCAATACAAAATTGGGTTTAATTATTTATTTACTAAATACCTAACTAATCACACATGTACATAATTAAATCATAACTTGATTACACATTACGTCATAAAGGAAAACATCCCTAGCGGGCAGAACAGATATGGCAGCATGTTACACAAAAGAAAAGGGCTGGGTTTGAGAGAAAGAGCGGGAAGACTGAGGAACAAACGGTAAAACCAAATAAATACAGTATCTTATACATTCTAAATTACTGCCCATTTGGAAAAGGAAAATCCAATAAATATTTACTCTGAGCTGCGCTTCGGTTTGGATGGTGGTAGATGGAAGGCCGTGTTGCCCAACCGAGTCCTGTGTCCTTTGAAGAATGTCTCTGCTGGTAAATTGAATACGTTGTAGTAACGTCGTTGTGTGGTAGACCGAATACTCTGTCTGTTCCTTCCTAACCCTCGTTTGCAGCGGCTGTTGCTAACTCAACGGATAGGAGGTATCACTTCTGTAGTGAATAAGAGTTCAAAGTTCATACCATTCGCAACCAAAGCTCACGCTGATGTTGGCTTCGTTCTGTAGTTACTATCTGAACCATTCTGACATCGGACCGTCGTCCTTGGAACAGAAGGTTATATTGTCGTCAAGGACTTATATAGGAAGGGAGAGGAGGGCGTGTTTGAAAAGTTTTATAGCCCATGTCCCTTCACAGGGATGGGCCACTGATTGAGCAAAGCCCTATCTTATGAAAACCCAAATCTCACATTTTAGAAGCTAAAATCACATTTCATCCTATCACAAATAATTTAATATTCAAACATTTAAATTGAACAACAATTCCATGTGAATCCGATAACTCTGATGTGTAGACTTTCCACTGTAGAGTTTATGTCATCTTATCATTGATGAGAATGTCTCAGATGACAACCGAACTGACATCACATTCATTATTACCACGGCATATGTTCAGTTGGTCGGATTACCAGAATATAGTTCATTTCCCTAGCCAGTTGGTCGAGTAAATGTAGGTTTGATCTAGATGAGAGAAGAGAGCGAGCAATAGTACCGTATTGCATGTGTAATTCTGGTGTGGTTAGTTTGCTTGTAGATAGCTAGACAGGTTAGCTTTGCGGTGGGAGCTAGCCCTTTGTTAGTGTGGTTAGCTTGCTTTGAAGCTAACTAGCCAGGTCAGCTAAAGCCTTGCGGAGGGAGCTAGCCTTTTGATAGTGTGGTCAGCTAGCTTTGCAGCTAGCAAAGTTGGCTAAAGCCTTACTTTGGCCAACTTTGCATGTGCTAACCTAGTTAGCTGAAGTCTTGCAGCAAGGGTCAACCCAGTCTTGGTAGCTAACCATGTGACGCTAGCTAAAACCAGAGACTGAATGAGCAGAAAGTGCATTCTACTCGAAGCAAAACTTTCCTTTCGGCAAGTACTCACCAGTACTCAACTACCAACAGATCCTACGTTTGGCAACGCTTACTTCATGGTTTGCCTGAGACAGCTCAGTAGGAAGGGAGGTATGTAGTCATGCTGAGGAGAGCGTTTTGTGAACGCAGTCACTTCCTCAAGGAAGAGAGGCGAGAATGACCAGTTGGCGGGCGAGTGGCTCCCTTTACAGAGGAGAGGAGCTCACCTCATTTGCCACTCGACCTATCTGTCTCCGACAGATGCTGTGTGATTGGATGCTTGGAGCTTATGACATGCCCCCTAGGTGTATTCCATAGTGAGACATCAAAACAAGTTTTTGAAATAGAACAGGTGTTATCGGAGTGTTTTAATTCGGGATCTCAAAGAGCATTTTGAATATGTGGTAGGACATTGAATCATTTTATAATAGTGCCACTTGGTGTATATTGAACATTTTATCAAATACAACAGTTGACTGGTATGTTTGCAATGAGTTGATATCCCAGTCTCACCCAAATCATTATCTAATGAGTACAGTAGCATCCCCTTTAATAAGGCAGGATCATGCACTCCAGGTACACACACCATTTCAATTTTACCAAAGTTTATGTAGTCTTCATAACAAAAGTAAAGTCAGTAAATTCTCTACCTACGTCAAAACAAAACCGGACTTTTAACCAAAATGTAGGAGCATAGCACCCTAATGAGTTTAGGCTAACGCAAATAGTGTTTATCAAATGCATTACTTCTGCAGATGAACAGGTTTGAGGAACAATTTTCTCTATTTGTACAAAAATGTAATTAGTGTTGCACAAAAAAAACCTGAATGGCTAAAATGTGGCTGCACTGCAGGCTATCTTTAAGATAACTCTCTTTGCCAGACACGTTTTGTAATTAGTTTTTCTCCTCCATTGGGATATTCAATAACCTGGAGTTCGAGTGATGGTAAAGAAGATAATGATACTTATCTGCAAAGTTTTCTAACCACAAAAAATGATCCTGTCATTCAAATAGAGGGGATTAAAATAAGAACGTGTTTCTGTCGCAAGTAGACATCAGCCTGAGAAGGACGCTGCCTCATAGAATTTTAAGAGTGCAGTACTATAGTTTTGTTCAGAGTAAAATTTTGAACTAAGCTTCCAACTAACTTTTGCTCTTTTTGTAGTAAACAAGGTTATGTTGAATGAACCAATACAATTATACTAAGAAAATCAGTTAAACTGTTTAGACACTGTGAAATCTGACAATATATGTGGGGCGACTGCAATGAAGATGACCTGGAACACCGTTACGTGTCACTAGGGTTTTGTTAACCTTATTGTGGAAATGAAAATAACTCTGAATGTTTGTCCACATTAGCTAACGTACATCTAAGTGACTTGAATGAGTAAAAGTCCTGAGAGGATGTCTTGTTTTCTCTCATGTGAAACAACTCACGCAGCGATCGCACTGCCTCTCTCTCACTGACGTGGCCCTCCTGGCCCAGACACTGGCCCCTACACATGATGGACAGCTTTATGAGGCCTAGCTTTGCATGTTTCGAATTGGGAGATGTGACTGTCCTTGACAGCTTGTTTGTTCTGATTCCACCTGGATTGTCTCACCCCTGAACCGCACCCAGGCCAAACAGGGACATAATGGTACACTGACCAAAAACTATTGTATAACTGTGCCAAATGCATCACTGATTTTAGGTTGGAGGAATATCGTAATACATTGTCAGTAAGAAAGGAAATTAGCTTTGCTCACTTGATGACATTGAGAAAATTATAGAACATGTACAAAATGGGATCTCACAATGAAAAAGAGGTGGTCTCCTGTGCATTGAAGTCAATCTCAATGCAATAATACCATAGAGAGAAAGATGTAATCAAACATCTTCAATAAGCAGCTCTCTCTATCTCTGTGAGATATTAAGCCTAATGAGGATGAATGCTCCTTTCCACATGTCCAAGGTTCACTGTCAGCTGAGTTGGTCACACTGTTCAGCAAGGGTGTGCATTTTGTGAGCAGCTGCATTTGACAAACAAAAGTGTTGGAATATGAGTGTGTCTTTGTGTGTGTCTTTGTGTGTGTCTTTGTGTGTGTCTTTGTGTGTGTGTGTGTGTGTGTGTGTGTGTGTGTGTGTGTGTGTGTGTGTGTGTGTGTGTGTGTGTGTGTGTGTGTGTGTGTGTGTGTGTGCATCAATTGATGAGGATACATGTTTGAGCTCAACATGACATGACCTGCTTTGCCAAGTAATGCAAAAGGTCAGTAAACATGCGGTCAGCCCTGGTGAACACTACAACAAACTAAAAGCCCCCACGCCACCCTGTGGTGCTCCTATGGGAGAGGTGGTTCATGGGTGATCTTAAAGGAACTTGTTGCAAATGTAATGTGTCTGCACATCCAATAAGTTGCAGGTGCTGGGTACAAAAAGAAACAGTGTCGAAACGTTGCACAATAAAACAGCGGGAGCATTAATCGCTGGTATCTATTCTCTATTGATCTTAAGGAAAAACCTTACTGATCATTAAGCTAACCTGCTATTATGACTATGCCACTCCCAAACAATTATGGTTAAAATGAAAATGTACTGTACAAAATTAAATGACCCCAGCAAGCTCATAACATTCTAAGAACCATATGTTCCTTAGAGCTTGGTGAAAGCGTGGTTGTCTTATGGGTATTTTGCATATGACCTTCCCACAACTTTCTGGGAATGGTGTAGGATTGTTGCTCAGTTTTAAAACATTCTTAGCATATTTAAGGAACTTAACAAAAATATATATATTTTCTTGGTATTTCACTACTTTATCGGAACGTTTCTAAGTGAACCCCAAATTTTTAACGATAGTGTACCTTAATAGATAAAATAAATAGAATTTAAATAAATTAACTTTGCTCATGGGTCCTTTAGCTGGAAATGCCCAGGGGAAGATGTGTGGCAAGTTTGAATTTGTTCCGAAACACATTTTGTTAAGAGTTTTTCTAATTACCTCAGTTTACGAGTTATTTTCAGCAGCCCTCAGTCAATGTTCATGCGTATGTGACAAATAAAATTTGATTTGATTTGATTTGATTTGATTTGATTTGCTAATGCGAATGTCCAGGCTATTTAGCAACAAGATCAACTTTGTTAGAACCATCTGAACCAAAGATGGTGGAATGTTAAACTGAGACCAAAACCAGAGACACACTGAAAAGTTGTATGCTACAGGTGTAGGATCTTAATTTGAATAGTATCTCACATTAGAAAAATATTGTTTCTGAGGAAGCAGCCATGTATTTATTACTTTTGTAGGTTTATTTAATGGTATTCAATGTGCAAAAATCGTAGCGCAACGGTCTTCAGGACAAAAACTTGAAACAAGTAATCTGACAGTAGTAAATTAATCCACAAACAAAATATATCTTAAATGACCATGTTTTCACAAATTTGATTATATAATCATCAAGCCTATTCAAAAGATTCTGGGACATGATATGTAAGTAAACCGAAAGAGGTGCTTACTTTTACAGGGTTTTATGGTGTGGATGAATATTAATGGGCAATTCTATAGGGGTTGATACATTTTCTGTTAGGGCAAATCAAATCTGACATTTTTTAAGTGGAAAATACAATATTTGGAAACCTTTTTAAATAAACCTAGAATACACTGAAAGCTTGCATTTCCATTTGGATTCTTGGACATTGTGGGAACATATAGTTGAAGTCGGAAGTTTACATACACTTAGGTTGTAGCCATTAACAGTCGATTTTCAACCACTCCACAAATTTCTTGTTAACAAACTATCGTTTTGGCAATTCGGTTAGCATATCTACGTTGTGCATGACACAAGACATTTTTCCAACAATTGTTTACAGACAGATTATTTCAATTATAATTCACTGTATCACAATTAGAGTGGGTCAGACGTTTCCATACAGTAAGTTGACTGTGCCTTTAAACAGATTGGAAAATTCCAGAAAATGATGTCATGGCTTTAGAAAGCTTCTGATAGGCTAATTGACATAATTTGAGTCAATTGGAGGTGTACCTGTGGATGTATTTCAAGGCCTACCTTCAAACACAGTGCCTCTTTGCATGACATCAAGGGAAATTCAAAAGAAATTAGCCAAGGCCTCAGAAAAAAATTGTAGACCTCCACAAGTCTGGTTCATCCTTGGGAGCAATTTCCAAATGCCTGACGGTACCACATTCATCTATACAAACAATGGTATGCAGTAGAAACACCATGGGACCGCGCAGCCGTCATACCGCTCAGGAAGGAGATGTGATCTGTCTCCTAGAGATGAATGTAATTTGGTGCGAAAAGTGCAAATCAATCCCAGAACAACAGCAAAGCACCTTGTGAAGACGCTGGAGGAAACAGGTACAAAAGTATCTATATCCACAGAAAAACGATCCCTATATCGACATAACCTGAAAGACCACTCAGCAAGGAAGAAGCCACTGCTCCAAAACTAACATAAAAAAGCCAGACTATGGTTTGCAACTGCACATGAGGACAACGATTGTACTTTTTGGAGAAATGTCCTCTGGTCTGATGAAACAAAATAGAACTGGTTGGCCATAATGACCATCGTTATGTTTGGAGGAAAAAGGGGGAGGCTTGCAGGTCGAAGAACACCATCCCAACCGTGAAGCACAGGGGTGGCAGCATCATTTTGTGCTTTGCTGCAGGAGGGTCTGGTGTACTTCACAAAATAGATGGCATCATGAAGTAGGAAAATTATGTGGATATATTGAAGCAACATCTCAAGACATCAGTCAGGAAGTTAAAGGTTGGTCGCAAATGGGTCTTCCAAATGGACAATGACGCCCAAGCATACTTCCAAAGTAGTGGCAAAATGACTTAAGGACATCAAAGTCAAGGTATTGGAATGGCCATCACAAAGCCCTGACCTCAGTCCAATAGAAAATGTGTGGGCAGAACTGAAAAAGCCTGTGCGAGCAAGGAGGCCTACAAACCTGACTCAGGTACACCAGCTCTGTCAGGAGGAATGGGCCAAAATTCACCCAACTTATTGTGGGAAGCTTGTGGAAGGCTACCCAAAACGTTTGACCCAAGTTAAACAATTTAAAGGCAATGCTACCAAATACTAATTGAGTGTATGTAACTTCTGACCCACTCGGAATGTGATGAAAGAAATAAAAGCTGAAATAAATCATTCTCTCAACTATTATTCTGACATTTCACATTCTTAAAATAAATTGGTGATCCTAACTGACCTAAGACAGGGCATTTTTACTAGGATTAAATGTCAGGAATTGTGAAAAACTGAGTTTAAATGTATTTGGCTAAGGTGTATGTAAACTTCCGACTTCAACTGTATGTTTTTGGTTTCACATTGGTTGTGGGAACGAAGCCATACATTTTCTGGTAAAGCAGATTCCTTTAAACGTACTGAGAACAGAAGAGAACATTTTGCTTGTTCTGGGAACATTTATTTTTAGGTTGCAGGGAGGATCTGAGATGGTTTGACTCTGGTTCCTTTAAGGTTTTCCTGGGAGGTTTTATTGAAATAACTTCCAAAAAATGTTTACTGAATGTTTCAATAAGACTTTTGATAACACTGCTAGCTTATTTCGGGATAAACTTTTTGAACTCCAAGCACAAGTAGGACACATGGAAATGAATTTCTTCAGGCATATCTTTTTTATTGTGACAGCATCAGTGAGATTTAAATCTATAATATTCTGTTGTTTATCCATGGAATTATTCCACTGCGCCATGAGGATGGAACTAGCATGCAATGTTTATTTTAAGCAATTTTTAAAGCTGTTAATGTTTGTCTATTCAAACAGACCCCATTTCAAAGCAAACAATCACTAATTAAGATTAGGTGTGGCCAATTAGTGGGCATGGCCAACACACCTGAACAAAGTTGACAAGATAGAGGATAGAGTATTGTTGATGCTGAGAAAGGAAAGTATATGTTTTTAAATAACGTTAGGCCAGGGTGTGACATGGGTGATTTATGTGTTTTGTCTTGTATAGGTTTTTTTTGTAGATTTATGGGGTTGTGTTCAGTTTAGGTGTCTAGGTAAGTCTATGGTTGCCTAGATTGGTTCTCAATCAGAGGCAGGTGTTTATTGTTGTCTCTGATTGGGAACCATATTTAGGCAGCCATATTCTTTGGGTATTTTGTGGGTGATTGTTTCCTGTCTTTGTGTTTGCTGCACCAGATAGGGCTGTTTCGGTTTTGCCACATTTATTGTTTTGTAGTTTGTTCATGTTAAGTGTCTCTTATTAAAGAACCATGAACTTCAACCACACTGTGTTTTGGTCCGCCTCTCCATCACAGGAAGAAAACCGTGGACAGAATCACCCACCACAACAGGACCAAGCGGTGTGGTGACAGGCAGCACCAGCAGGAGCAGCGCAATCAGGACTTCTGGACGTGGGAGGAAATCCTCGACGGGAGAGGACCCTGGGTAAAGCCAGGGGAGTGTCGCCGCACCAAGGTGCAGCAGGAGAAGCGGCAGCAGGAGCGGCGCAAGGAGGAATGGACATGGGAGGACGAGTTGGACGGTGATGGACCCTGGACACAGCCGGGGGAATATCGCCGCAGGCAGAGCTTGGGGGGATGGAACACAGGAAGTATGGCGAAGCCAGGTAGGAGACCTGCGCCAACTTCCTGTGCTTACCGGAGAGCGAGAGAGACCGGGCAGGCACCGTGTTATGCTGTGGAGCGCACGGTGTCCCCAGTGCGGGTGCATAGCCCGGTGTGGTACATACCAGCTCCTCGCATCGGCCGGGCTAGAGTGGGTATCGAGCCAAGTGCCATGAAGCCGGCTCTACGCATCTGGCCTCCAGTGCGTCTCCTTGGGCCAGCGTACATGGCACCAGCCTTACGCATGGTGTCCCCGTGACCAAGCTTCCTGATTCTAAGTGTACATAATGCTATGCTAGGCTATCGATAAATTTACACAAACGCTAGGATTGCTTTCGCTGTAAAGCATAATTTCAAAATCTGAGACGACAGGTGGATTAACAAAAGGCTAAACTGTGTTTTGCAATATTGCACTTGTGTTTTCATTTTTTTGAAATATTATTTGACTCTTGCGCTATGCTATTCAGCGGTTGCTGACAAAAGTGATCCCGCGACAGGGATGGGTAGAGTCAAGAAGTTAAGAACACAAACCTAAACATGTAGGCTATGATTTTAGATTAACATTTGCTTTATTAATGAAATTATCAGTAGGACTGTAATTGGAGGGCATACAATCAATGACTGCACAAGTAATACAAGTTTAAGTTTAGGTTATTTACAATGTTAATCTCATTCTGCAGAGCAACCAGATGTGCAGAGAGAAAGAGAGAGAGAGGTTCAGAGCCCAGTACATGGAAAATAGAAATGGACAGCGAAGGCACTGAAAATCCATTTTATTATTTTTCCCGTCATCAGGCCAAGGATTTTGACTTACTTTTTCAGTACCACCCAAAACAAACCCCTCATACAGTCATTCCCAATGTATTCCACTCCAAAGATGGCACAAACAGAAAATGGCTGACATACAATGAAGTAACTCACTCCTTGTTCTGCTCATTATGTCTTGCATTCGCAAAACCTTTAGCCAGTGCGTTTGTCAAAGGAGGCATGCAAGCCTGGAAACAAGCCCATCAGAGAGTACAGGAACATGAGGAAGCAAGACCCATTGAGAAAGTGCAGAAGCCTTTTTCCTCAGTGCCAGCAAAGCAGACATCCGTACCCTTCTGAGTTATAAGCAAATGTCAGTTCAACGAGACCAGGTCAGAAAGAGGAGGCAGGTCATAGAACGTGTGATTGATGTAGTTAAAGTTATTGGTAAATGTGGGCTTAGCTACAGAGGACACAAACACAAAGCTGCATATAACTTGGAAAACATGGTCGTCAATCATGTCAAGTTTCTTGCGCTTATATTGTTGCTAAGCAAATATGATGTCTGCCTACAAGAGCATGTTAGTGGAGCATTGAGAAGATCAAGAAGCAGATGGGAAGTAAAGGAAGAGGGTCATTGGTAACTATGATGTCCAAAACAACAGCAAATAAAGCAATTGAAGTCATCAGAATGTTGATTCAGCAGACAATTGCTGTTGAAGTGAGAAAGGCAGGGACGTTCTCAAATCAAATGGACCCACGACAGGATTTAACATCCAAAGACCAGTGTGCAGTAGTTCTGTGATATGTCACTGATGTTGTCCACGAGATACTCATTGCGGTCATTGACTGTGAGTCATCGACTGCACAGTACTTTGTGGACCTTGTGAAAAAGACCCTTGAGAAAATGGACATAGATATCAAACAGTGTGTTGGTAATGCAACAGACGGGGCAGCTAATATGCAGGGACAATACAGGGGCTTCTCTGCATTGCTCACAGGAGAGTCTCCTAACCAAGTACACATATGGTGTTACTCACATGTCCTCCAGCTTGTGCTAACTGACACCACTGGGGTTGTTGTGGCAAGTGTATCCCTTTTCTCATTTCTGAATGGCATTGCAGTGTTCATTCGAGATTCCTTCAAGCGCATGATGCTATGGGAGGAAGCCAGTGAGGACAAGAGACACAGGTGGCTTGATGTAATTAATGAAACACGCTGGTTGGCCAAAGACGAGGCCTTGAGGACAGTATTTGGAGGGTTTGCAAAGCCTGACCGTGCACTTTACACGGATGTGGTCATCACAATGGAAAGAAATGAAACGGATGTGACCATAAAACCTGCCATCCGAAGCAAGGGTACAAGGTTGCTCTCAAAGTATGAAACCATACTTACAGCTGAGGTTTTCCTCAGGATTTTTGAGCAGATGTCCCCTCTCTCTAAATACTTACAAAGAAGTGGCATGGATATCGTAACAGCACAGCACTTGGTGACGGGAACGGAGGATAACCTGAGAAAGTGTGCCCGAGACTTTCAGGGTGTGAAGAGGGCAGCAGACGACTTTGTTGAGTGGGCCAATGGAATTCTGGAGGAGCAGCAGGACTGTGATGCCGAAGCTCAGACTGGTCTCCCAGAGAAGAGAACAAAAAAAGGAGAGAAAACCAAGTGAGTTGGCAAAGGATGAGGCCATTGCTAATGCAGACATGGATTACAAAATCAAGATCCACAATGTGCTAATGGACACTGTTGTTGAATGTATTCACCACCATTATGCAGCAAACGCAGTGCTGTGTACAAATGTCTCTTGCATGCATCCGAAGCATTTTCCTGAGATCAGAGAAAAGGGCCTCCCAAAGACAGCCATGAAGGAGCTCAGCAAATGCTTACTGGAATTTGATGATTATGCAACTGTTGAGGCATTGTAGGCTGAACTGATCAGCCTTGCACAACAGTGGAAAATACTGAAACAGTCAGCATTGGAGGAGTACAACATCGCCAGTGATGAATCAGAGGCTTTGAGGATCCTGATGAAAGTTTGGATTTGGTGAGCTGAAGTTGTTCCACCTGTAAAAACTGCCCGATAAGATTGCTATCTTCTCCTGTCTCAGTACAATCTGCTCACGAATGCGTATCACATCATTGGTTTGGGCTACAAGTTCCTCGTCACCCTTTCCATCACTCCTCTCACACTTGTGAGAGGACCTTCTCCACCCTGAAATTTGTGAAGAACTGCCTAAGAATCTCCCTCATTCAAGAGAACCTTGAAGTGTTCCTTTTGATGGCAACAGAGAAGGAGATTCTTATGGGACTCAACAAAGATGACATCATTGACAAGATGGCAGAGAGCAGTGAGTTACTGCACAGCCTACTGGTTACTCTGAAGTAGCTATGCTATGACTCTTCCATAACAGGCTGACAAGGGTGAAAGAAAACTTGCTGCGAGTTAAAGCTTTTGTACATAGGCATGTTTTTTGGACTTTCGTATTATACTTGCAGCTATGTAGCCAATGTTCAATTTCATTGACTCAGTGTACAGATGTGTTTATATTTGTGCTGTTTGCTTTATGGACACCAGTGAGTGAACATTGTAATCTAAAAAAAAATGTAGAGGGGTGCTTTGTTGTATTATACTTACATACCTTAAGGGAACATTTTGACATTTCGTGTATGGTTAGTGAGAAAGTCCATATTGCAAATGTACGGTCCCTTACTAGACGTCCAAAAACGTTTGTAAAATTCGCGGACGGCGTCGGGCCGAGCGGCAGGGCCGGACCTACCGGGAAGTCATCAAATGAACTTTGTCGGACATTCGGTTTCCGTTTTATAAAATAATCAAATTTTGGTCATTTTTCCGCTGTCCCGGAAAATCCCACAAGAGGGCATAAGCAATCATATTGCTATTGGACAAAACATCATGAATCACGACGGGGCCTTATCTCGAAAACGGAAAATATTTCGAAGCCGAAACTCGGTGAGCGTAGGTTTGGCATAATGGGCAGTTGGCCCCGAACAAGATGGCGTCTAGGCCTCAACGGTTTTTGAGTTATGGCCATTTCTCTGGGATTAAAGGTCCAAAATGAAAATAGAGAAATTATTTTTCCACTTCACGTCAAAGTCAAGGAGCCTCCGTCAATAAAAAAAAAAGAACCAGCCATTTATCTATCGTCATTTAAGAGAATTCGTACAATGACAGATTGGTGATGTTCAAAGATAGGTGGGGTTTTTTCAACAGTTACAGATCCAGTTGCAGGGTGTTCATACGAATGTGCTGCGGAGCTCTGCGAGATTTCTGTGATTTTCTATGATTTTCTGAAATAACACACACTCACTAAACCCTCCGTAAATAACTCAGTTCTTAACGAAAAGACTTAGAACTCACGATTCTGTAAAGGCATACCCCAATCAGGATATGAGTTTATTTATAGCTTCCTGTGCCAACCGGAAGTGCCTTAAATGGTGTCACAGTGGCAGTTTCCAAGGGTTAAAAAGGTCAGATCTTTTCAAAACTTCATATGTGTGATTAGGCAACCCCCATAAACTGTAAGTCAGTCATTTCTCCCAACAGATGTCAAAGAAAAGCTCTCACACACACACACAGCAAGGATGGAGTGACAAAGTGCGGTGCTTAAAGACACAGAGAGCAGGCAATGGCATTACCATAATCCCTAGGCCGTGCCGAGTTCAACGAGATATCCCGCTTGACCGTAGCTCGCTCGGTCTAAGCGCAGCAACCATTAGAAAAGTAGGCCCAAAATGAAGCCTGCCCCACAATGTCATTTGCTTTTGGGTGACAGTGAGAGAACCGTTAGGGTGAGAAGCACAATTCGACCTCAGGTACGTTCCTAAGGTCCTTCCGATCCGTGCAAGCCTAACGTTGACCGTGTGGCATTAACCCTTAATAGGTAAAAGAAGGTGTTTACTTCAAAGAGTTTGCATTGACTTCTCTCCCCATAGGAATACATTGCCTGCACCCCTAAATTCAACCTGAAGCCTATATGGGTTATGAATGCCATATAAGCCTGTCTTCGGTAACAGTCCATCAGGCCACTATGAGGTCTACCTGTGTTGATTCTAAGCTTCCTGGCCAAACCGGAAGTGGTTAAAATCGCCCTAAAAGTGTATATCCATGCCCTGCCTGCAGTTTGATAGACATAGTGCATTCAACCCTGTGTAAATCAGTCAGTTCTTAACGTAAGGACTTAAAACTCAGGATTCTGTAAAAGCATACCCCAATGATGATATGTGTTGACTTATAGCTTCCTGTGCCAACCGGAAGTGCCATAATTGGTGTCTCAGGGGCTGTTTCGAGGGGTTAAAAAAGTCATATCTTTCCAAAACTTCATATATGTGATTAGGCAACCCCCATGAACTGTAAATCAGTCATTCTTCCAATAAAATTTCAAAGGAAAAATAAATCACACTAAAACACAACTTGGAAGGAGGGACGTATTGGGGTGAGTAGAGACAGACAGTGACTGCAATAGTTAGCTTTGTTCGAGCTAAAAAAGAAGCGTCAGACCTAGAGTTCCGAAACTTTAGAAACCTGTTCTAGACCTCCCGTCGATAGTGCGTGGTGAGTTAGATGGCTCTAGAAGGTTCTCGGACCGAGAAACAGCCTCGTACATTTGCAATGACTTCAATTCATTTTGACCATTACGAAAATGACGACATTTAGAAAAGTCTCAGAGACGCAAGACTAGGTGCATTGAAACCGGCTCGGCCCATAGAGACGGACCCCAATGTTTCTGTCCGATAGCTCATTCAAGGACCCCGTAGCAAGTCATGGAAAAAAGTGGATTTTCAGCACCAATTAGGGTTTTGCTCGGGCACCGAAGGACCTATCAAGCCGAAACTTGGGATTCGGGGTCGCCTCAGCTAGGCCAACACATAACATAAGAAATGGACCCGCAGCTAGAACGTAACTACGTGTTTTATGGTTTTTGTATGGTTTGAACCGAAGGCGTTGTGAATTTTGGGCCAGCTCGGAAGTATGTAATAGTTGGCTACTAAACGAGTTGGAAAAAGTGGGTTTGGTGTCAGTTTGTATCAGTTTGGTGTCAGAATGATATCTAATTGACTGATGGACTCTTGTCCATTTGCAATATGTTTAAACAGTGAGGAACGAGCCAGGATTTTTATAGCATGACAAATTCGTGATGGTACCTGCCCATTGAACCATATTGCAAATGCACAGTGACTTTGCAAAAGTAAGAAAACATAAACAAATGGACATAATGAAATCACCATATTTTTATTTTTGGGTTACCAGTTGCACAACAATGCACGTGCATTTGCAATATGATTCTATAGTGAAAAAACATCACCAAATGGACATTCTGAAATCAACCCTAACGAGCGATTGAGATTAACCAGAATCACTGCCCAGCCATCCCGAGTTCATCGGGCCAGTCAATTTCACATTCCTGCAGGATTTTTATAGCATGACAAATTTGTGATGGTACCTGCCCATTGAACCATATTGCAAATGCACAGTGACTTTGCAAAAGTAAGAAAACATAAACAAATGGACATAATGAAATCACCATATTTTTTGGGGGGTTACCAGTTGCACAACAATGCACGTGCATTTGCAATATGATTCAATAGTGAAAAAAAACATCACCAAATGGACATGATGAAATCAACACAACGAGTGATGGAAAGGAACAACTATCACTGCCCGGCCATCCTGTGTTCATCAGGCCAGTCAATTTTGCATTTCTGCAGGATTTTTGAGCATGTCAAATTTCTTTTGGCATTTGGCCAAAGGTCAGTCAATTTTGCAAAAAGTGACATTTTTGACTTTGACTTTTGACTTCCTATGAAATCATATTGCAAATGGACAAAACATATGCCTTGTGCACAAGTAATAAAAAAATTATGATAATACAAGTTGACAAAAGTATAGTTTGAGCAAAGTATAGTTTGACTTTTGAGCATGCCAAATTCGTGATGGTAAATTCCCATTGAAACATATTGCAAATGCACGTGCATTTGCAATATGATTCAATAGTGAAAAAAACATCACCAAATGGACATGATGAAATCAACACAACGAGTGATGGAAAGGAACAACTATCACTGCCCGGCCATCCCGAGTTCATCAGGCCAGTCAATTTTGGCATTTGGCCCCCAAAAAAGTGACTTTTGACTTCCTATGAAATCATATTGCAAATGGACAAATCATATTCCTATGCACAAGTAAAAAAAAATAAAAAAATAATGATAATAACATTTTACAAAAGTATATTCATACAGTTCTTACACATGATGAATTGACATAAAATCGAAACAATTTCGAAAAACGGTCCAGAAGCACTTTTTTACGAGGGTGATACGTTTTTAAAAAAAGTTCACATTTTCGACTTTTGACTTCCTATGAAATCATATTGCAAATGGACAAAACGTATGCCTTATGCACAAGTTAAAAAATAATAATAATAATAATGATAATAAAATACGACTAAAGTATGTTGATACAGTTCTTATACGTGTGTAATTGACACAAAATTCGAAAGAATTTCAAAAAACGGTCCAGAAAGCACTTTTTTAAGGGTGTGTGAAGTTTTTTATAAAATTTTGCTATTTTTGACTTTTGACTTCCTATGAAATCATATTCCAAATGGAGAAAACATATGCCTTATGCACAAGTAAAAAATAAATAAAAATGATGATAATAAAATATGACTAAAGTATGTTGATACAGTTCTTATACATGTGTAATTGACACAAAAATCGAAAGAATTTCGAAAAACGGTCCAGAAAGCACTTTTTAAGGGGTGATAAGTTTTTGACAAAAAAATCATTTTTTCAAAATTTTGCTTTTGGTTGTTGACTTGGGTTGCATTTCCAATATGAAAAACCCCGGTGGAGCGCAATCGCCACCTGTTGGATTTTTGAGGTGTTACAACTGGCACTTGCCAATCAATTTTGCATGAATCAACGCCGATTTGGGTGGTATTGGACATCGTGTATATGGTTTGTCCAATGCCAATGATTTGCCATTCATTTTTGTCCATTTCAGGGGGGTATTCCCTTACTTACATTGTTGTAGCTTATGTTCAAGTTCAGTGAATGTGTGTGACGTTTTTTGATAATTTTGATATGCTTGATGCTTGAATATAAAGATAATCATTTGAACATTTGAGCTAACTCTGTATATCTTATTCTCTGATAGGCTACCTGTTGTTCAGTCCCAAGTGTTTTTATTTTGTAATGTGGTTAACTTTCTTCCCAGGTGAACATAGTGGCCAAATGTATAACTAGTTTGTTACCCGCTATATAAACAAATAGGGTTAGCCCACACAATTTGTGGTCTGGTGGTTTGCGTGAACAGGGTGACCTGGGAGGGAGTCAAATTCCCAGCCTGAATTATTTGTTTCAGTCCACCCCTGACCAAGGAAGCGCTGCACCGCCTTGATGTTGGATGGAACAGGCCACAACCGTATTGAACTGACCCCTCTGCTCTTCCATCTCCACTCCTAAGGTGGATATCCAATAGCCCAGGAAGGAGACCGCCTACTGGGAGAAAAGGTACTTATCCGCCTTCGCGTACAGGTGATGCCCTATCAGCCTCTCCAAAACACACCTAACATGAGAGACATGTTGCTCGAGGGCCAGCGCCTCTTGGATGTAGGCCTCCGTGGCTTCGGTCTCTACATGCGAGAGAGGGTAGATGTGCCCCCGTTGGAGGGTAGAACCAGACAGTAGATCGATAGTGCAGTCCCAGGTGATGAAGGGACATGCGATGAGGGGGCAGGCATGTGGCACGAGTCTTCGAAAATGCCACGTGTAGTTCCCGGAACTCCTCCGGGATCGAGACGTGGGTGGCCTGGTCCGGTCTTTCCACAGAGGTGGAACAAATTGACACAGAGAAACACCTATCCCGACACTCCTGTGACCTACCCAACATTCTCATCTCTGTCCACAATATACTGGGGTTATGCAACTGTAGCCAGGCTAAAACTACGGGGTGTGCAGGAGAGTCTAAGATGAGGAAAGTGATGCGTTCATGATGGTTGTGCGTAACTGTGAGGGAAATAGGAATCGTGGTCTGGCACACCAGTTCTGTTCCTAGTGGACGGTTGTCTAGGGCAAGGACTGGGATAGGGGGTTGTAAAGGGACTAGAGGAATGCGTAATGATAAGGCCACTGACCGATCTAGGAAGTTGCCTGCAGCACCTGAGTCCACTAAGGCAGGACTCAGTGGGTGGCCAGGATAGTCAGGGAAGGTGACAGGGAGGAGGACGGGCTTGGTGGACAGAGAGAAGCAAGGCTAATCCATGCCTGCCTAGGAAGGTTCAGGAGCGCTCCACAGCCTGTCACTTCCTCACCTGGTTGAAGTTCCTCAGGGGGATGGTGTGTTGTGCCCACCACCATGGGCTCAGTCTTGCTGGAGGTTCCTGAGAGTGACCCAAACCCCCAGGATGGGCCACGACGGGCAGACAGGAGATTATGCAGGCTGATGGCCATGGCGATGAGCTGGTCTTAAACAAATCTACTTTGAAACAAAAGCATATACCTCACACACATGGTTATGGGGTTAAAAATACTGAGTGGAAATTAATAAAATTCTGAGTTTGTATCCCAATATTACACTTTATATATACTACCATTCAGAAGTTTGGGGTCACTTAGAAATGTCCATGTTTTTGAAAGAAAAGCAAAAACAAAAGTTCATTAAAATAACATCAAATTGATAAGAAATACAGTGTAGACATTGATAATGTTGTAAATGACTATAGTACCCGCAAAACACCAGTCTCAACGCCAACAGTGGAGGCAACTCCGGGATTCTAGGCAGAGATGCAAAGAAAAAGCCATATCTCAGACTGGCCAATACAAATAAAAGATTAAGCTGGGCAAAGGAACACAGACACTGGACAGAGGAACTCTGCCTAGAAGGCCAGCATCCTGGAGTCTCCTCTTCACTGTTGACTGGTGTTTTGCGTGTACTATTTAATTTAATGAAGCTGCCAGTTGAGGATTTCTGAGGCGTCTGTTTCTCAAACTAGACACTCTAATGTACTTGTCATCTTGCTCAGTGCAAGAGGACCCACTCCCACTCCTCTTTCTATTCTGGTTAGAGCCAGTTTGCTCTGTTCCTAGAAGGGAGTAGTACACAGCATTTTATGAGATCTTCAGGTTCTTGGCAATTTCTCGCATGGAATAGCATTCCTTTCTCAGAACAAGAATAGACTGATGAGTTTCAGAAGAAAGTTATTTGTTTCTGGCCATTTTGAGCCTGTAATCGAACTCACAAATGCTGATGCTCCAGATACTCAACTCGATGAGCTGGTCCAGCGTGAGGTCCTCATCGCGAGGTCCTCGGACAGTTTTATTGCTTCTTTAATCAGAACAACCGTTTTCAGCTGTGCTAACATAATTGCAAAAGTGTTTTCTAATGATCAATTTAAAATGATAAAATTGGATTAGCTAACACAACGTGCCATTGGAACAGAGGAGTGATGGATGCTGATAATGGGCCTCTGTACACCTATGTAGATTTTCCATAAAAAAATCTGCCGTTTCCAGCTACAATAGTCATTTACAACATTAACAATGTCTTTTAAAATGATAAACCTGGATTAGCTAACACAACGTGCCATTGGAACACAGGAGTGATGGTTGCTGATAACGGGCCTCTGTACACCTATGTAGATTTTCCATTAAAAATCAGCCGTTTCCAGCTACAATAGTCATTTCTAACATTAACGCTGTCTACACTGTATTTCTGATCAGCTTAATTGAACGGTAGTGTACACAGAAGACTGAAATATAACAAAACCGATTGACATAGAAACACCAGATTTTTGTCGTTTAAAAAATAGTATTTTATTATTATTATATATTTAAAATATTCATAACATTCCATCCATGGGGCCAAAGAGGGTGCTTTTGGTCAATGACTGCAGGGAAGGGCTAGAGTGAAAAACCTGAGTCAAAGCATAATTCCGTTAACATGGACTTGCCCCATGGTAAAGACAGCCACTCAATAAATGAATGCATTAGCAGTAAATTTAAGAAATTGAAGAATGAGTTTCTGAAACATCTGAATGTGAATGAGGGACTAATGCCCGAAGAGAAAGAGAAAAGAGCATAAGAAAGTTTTCAGCTGAGCCATTTGTATAATACTTGTTCTGCATAGAGCACATACTGTACCTTACTTCAGTAATCCAGTTAAAAAAGGAACTTCCAAAGCTGATTCAACAGAATATTGAGAGCTGTTGCAATGGTGCTTCAGTATTTCTTAAAGGTCCATTTGCTCTATCAGAAGTAGCTAAATTACCAACTCCAATCACCAGTCACCCCCCATGCCTAAAGAACCCCTCTCCTCCCCCTTACCTCCACAGGCAATGTGCAGCCCCCCGGTTTCAATTCCGTCTTCACCCATGCACATTCACAAAGCATATCATTGAACACAATAGGGTTTTATCACGGGCTGTCATGAAAAACAGCTGGATTTGCATAAAAAATATATTTCGCTTACTGAATCTCACACATCCAAGAACCCCCCCCCCTGCTTTTCACTCTCTTTTCCTCTATCTTTCTCTGTCTCTCTCTCTCTTTAATTAACACACATGCACGCACACACGCACACATATACTATTTTCATGATTTTAATGCTGTCATAAACAGCTTTAATGATGCAAGGTAGAGTCAGGTCCAAAATTATTGGCACCCTTGTTAATGATGAGCAAAAAATACTGCCTAAAAGACTATATTGTATACTTGAAAAAACTGGAAATGTATGTTATTTTATAGTAATACAATTTCTCAGAGAAAGAGTTTCTGTTTAACAAATAATACTTTTTTCTCTCAAAAAGATAGGGGTCCAAAATATTGTTTCGTTTTCAATACCCTTCAATACCTCAACGTGTGAGGCTAACGGCACTGAGCCTGTAAAAAAAAATGTTTTATGAGATTAGAGAACACATTGGGAGGGATCTTAGAATATTCCTCCATAAAGAATCTTTCCAGATCGTTGATATCCTTTGTCTGTGCTTATGGACTGCCCTGTTCAATTCAAACCACACATTTTCAATGGGGTTCAAGTCAAGAAACTGAGATGGCCATTGCAAAATGCTGATATTGTGGTCAATAAACCATTTATTTGTTGATTTTGATGTGTGCTTGGTGTTATGGTCCTGCTGGAACATCCACTTGCGGCCAAGTTTCCCTTTTCCCTTTTCTGCACATGCATCTTTCTTTCGACAGAAAACCTGCCACTGGTGTGCATGGCCAAAGAGCTCTATTTTTCATGTCATCTGACCACAGAACCAGGCATTTACATTTGTTGGAGGACATGAAAATAGAGCTCTTTGGCCACGCACACCAGTGGTGTGTTTTGCGTCGAAAGAAAGATGCATGCAGGAAAGAGGTTTGGACTACTGTAAGGCCTTGTTTCAGGGTAGCTATTGCACTAAGCATTTCTGTATTGCACTAAGCATTTCTGTATTGCATTAAGCATTTTATATTCTTATTATTTACTAATGAAATACAAGACAGTACCACAGTATGCGATGGCAGTATTACCTATGGCAAATGTAATGAACAAGTTATGTCACCAACATCACCAACAAGGTTCAAACCCAGGTCTACTGCATGCTGCATGCAGGACTGTGATAGCCTGCTGAGCTATAGTTTAGTTAAGTTTAATGTATCTAATCAAAACCTAAGTGCAGCAACAGCAACTTTGGTTCAGGCAAATAAATCTCAACCCTACATTTGGCTATTCAATTCAAACCGAATACATCAGCAGGCCAAAGTTATATTAAAAAAAGAATTGAGTTTGCTGCTCTCTCTTTCTTTCCCTCTTTCTTTTTTTCCATTTCACAGACAAAATATCCTCTGTAGCAACTGTCAGTGTTTACCAAGTGGATTGAGTCTTTATCTGAAGCTTGACATCTAATATTTAAAAGAAAATGCCCTGCAGGTCCAATGCTTTTCCATTCCAACCTTCACAAACACATAGCAGGAAAGGGGAGGGAGAGTTCCCACAGTCAGTCTCACTCACCAGGGAGCGTTGGCAAAGTGACAGAACACCAAACGCCATTCACAGAAATCTAGACTGTCTGAGAATAAGTAATCGCAAATACCTAGAACTAAAGTCTTATGTAATTCTATCAGATGCTCGATTAATTTCTGGGGGAGGCGTGTTAGAAAATGTACTAACGAGACTAGCGAGGTCTCTACCGCTGACACCCAAGAGGATAAAATCCATTCACATGCTACACACAGAAGTTGATACATGGTACCGACTTCAGACGAGTCCCTCCAGAGGAGTCCCTTGAAGCTTGTGGGGGTCGTAGTGCAAAGGTACAGGGTGATGACGTCATGGCACGGGTTTCCAATAGACAGCACAGCCACAAAGTCAAAATTGGCTATGTCATAAAAATGAATGAAAACTAAAATTAGGTGGAGTTTATTACTTTGTGGCCGTGGTAACTAGTTACGACCCAGGGCAGGATGTCAAAATCAGTGGAGGAAGGTAAGGACAATCCTCAGTGAATTCATAAAAATTGTGAAAAATAAAGTACATTATTACTCTTGAACTTATCTTTATTTTATTTCACCCTTATTTATCCAGGTTGGCTAGTTGAGAACAAGTTCTCATTTACAACAGCGACCTGGCCAAGATAAAGCAAGGCAGTGCAACACAAACAACAACACAGAGTTACACATGGAATAAACAAACATACATTCAATAGTACAATAGAAAAAGTCTATATACAATGTGTGCAAATGAAGTAGGATAACATAAGTAAGGCAATAAATAATCCATAGTGGCGAAATAATTACAACATAGCAATTAAACACGGGAATGGTAGATGTGGTAGATGTGCAGAAGGTGAGTGTACAAGTAGAGATACTGGGGTGCAAAGGAGCAAAATAAATGAAATAGATAACCATATGGGGATGAGGTAGTTGGATGGGCTATTTACAGATGGGCTATGTACAGGTGCAGTGATCTATGAGCTGCTCTTACAGCCAATGCTTAAAGTTAGTGAGGGAGACATGAGGCCCCAGCTTCAGTGATTTTTGTAGTTCGTTCCAGTCATTGGCAGCAGAGACCTGGAAGGAAAGGCGGCCGAAGTAGGAATTGGCTTTGGGGGTGACTAGTGAGATATACCTGCTGGAGCGCGTACTACGGGTGGATGCTGCTATGGTGACAAGTAAACTGAGATAAAGCTGGGCTTTAACTAGCAAAGACTTATAGTTGACCTGTAGCCAGTGTGTTTGGCGATGCATATGAAGCGAGGGCCAGCCAACGACAGGTCGCAGTGGTGGGTAGTATATGGGGCTTTGGTGACAAAACGGATGGCACTGTGATAGACTGCATCCAATTTGTTGAGTAGAGTGTTGGAGGCTATTTTGTAAATAGCATCGCTGAAGTCAAGGAACGGTAGGATAGTCAGTTGTATGAGGGTATGTTTGGCAGCATGAGTGGAGGAGGCTTTGTTGTGAGATGCTTAATGTGAGTCTGGAAGGAGAGTCTACAGTCTAACCAGACACCTAGGTATTTGTAGTTGTCCACATATTCTAAGTCAGAACCATCCAGAGTAGTGATGCTAGGCTGTTGGACTCTATTTTATAGATGACATCACCGAAGTTGAGGATCGGTAGGATGCTCAGTTTTACGAGGGTATGTTTGGCAGCATGAGTGAAGGATGCTTTGTTGTGAAATAGGAAGCTGATTCTAGATTTAATTTAGGATTGGAGCTGCTTAATGTGAGTCTGGAAGGAGAGTTTCCAGTCTAACCAGACACCTAGGTAGCAGAACCGTCCAGAGTAGTGATGCTGGGCAGGGGTGGGCAGCGATCAGTTGAAGCTCGTTTGGAGGTTTGTTAACTTGGCTTTCAAAGACCTTAAAAAAGGCAGGGTAGGATAGATATAGGTCTGTAGCAGTTTGGGTCTAGAGTGTCTCCCCTTTTGAAGAGGGGGATGACCGTGGCAGCTTTCCAATCTTTGGGGATCTCAGATGGTACAAAAGAGAGGTTGAACAGACTAGTAATAGGGGTTGCAACGATTTCAGCTGATCATTTTAGAAGGAGAGGGTCCAGATTGTCTAGCCCAGGTAATTTGCAGGGGTCCAGATTTTGCAGATCTTTCAGAACATCAGCTATCTGAATTTGGGTGAAGGAGAAATGGGGGAGGCTTGGGCAAGTTGCTGTGGGAGGTGCAGGGCTTTTGACCGGGGTAGGAGTAGCCAGGTGGAAAGCATGGCCAGCCGTAGAAAAATGCTTCTTGAAATTCTCAATTATCGCAGATCTATCGGCGGTGACAGTGTTTCCTAGCCTCAGTCCAGTGTGCAGGTGGGAGGAGGTGCTCTTGTTCTCCATGGACTTTACAGTGTCCCAGAACTTTTTTGAGTTTGTGCTACAGGATACACATTTCTGTTTGAATAAGCTAGCTTTTGCTTTCCTAACTGCCTGTGTATATTGGTTCCTAACTTCCTGTCACGCCCTGACCATAGAGATCTGTTTATTCTCTGTTGGTTGTGGCGTGATAGTGATTAGGGTGGGTCATCTAGGTGATTCATAGTTTGTGTTGGCCTGATATGGTTCCCAATCAGAGACAGCTGTTTAGGCAGCCATTTTCTCATTGTGCTTTGTGGGATCTTGTCTACAATTAGTTGCATGTGTGCACACCAGTAGCGTCACGTTTCAATTGTGGTTGTTTGTTTTGTTTGGTGAGTCTCTATTAATTAAAATATGTGGAGCTCTACACACACTGCGCCTTGGTCGAATCATTATAACGATTGTGACACTTCCCTGAGATGTTGCATATCGCGGGGGCTATTCGATGCTAATGCAGAACGCCATGGGATGTTTTTGTGCTGGTCAAGGGCAGTCAGGTCTGGAGTGAACCAAGGGCTATATCTGTTCTTAGTTCTACATTTTTTGAATGGGGCATGCTTATTTAAGATAGTGAGGAAAACACTTTAAAGAATAACCAGGCACCCTCTTCTGATGTAATCGTCAGGTCGATGTCCTTCCAGGATACCCGGGCCAGGTCGATTAGAAAGGCCTGCTCACTGAAGTGTTTTAGAGAGAGTTTGACAGTGATGAGGGGTGGTCGGACCCGTTACGGACGCAGGCAATGAGGCAGCAGAGTTGTCTTTGGTTAGAATGATATCTATGAGGGTGCCCGTGTTTATGGAATTGAGGTTCTACCTGGTAGGTTCATTGATCATTTGTGTGAGATTGAGGGCATCAAACTTAGATTGTAGGATGGCTGGGGTGTTAAGCATGTCCCAGTTTAGGTCACCTAACAGCACGATCTCTGAAGATAGATGGGGGCAATCAATACAAATATGGTGTCCAGGGCACAGCTGGGGGCAGTAGGTGGTCTATAGCAAGCGGCAACGGTGAGAGACTTATTTCTGGAAAGGTGGATTTTTAAAAGTAGGAGCTCAAATTGTTTGGGCACAGACCTAGACAGTAAGACAGAACTCTGCAGGCTTTCTCTGCAATAGATTGCAAATCCGCCCCCTTTGGCAGTTCGATCTTGTCGGAAAATGTTATAGTTAGGGATGGAAATGTCAGGGGTGATCTTCCAAAGCCAGGATTCAGACACAGCTAGGACATCCGGGTTGGCAGAGTGTGCTAAGGCAGTGAATAAAACAAACTGAGGGAGGAGGCTTCTAATGTTAACATGCATGAAACCAAGGCTTTTATGGTTACAGAAGTCAACAAATGAGAGCACCTGGGGAATGGGAGTGGAGCTAGGCACTGCAGGGCCTGGATTAACCTTTACATTACCAGAGGAACAGAGGAGGAGTAGAATAAGGGTATGGCTAAAGGCTAACAGAACTGGTCGTCTAGTACGTTCGGAACAGAGAGTAAAAGGAGCAGATTTCTGGGCATGGTAGAATAGATTCAAGGCATAATGTACAGACAATGATATGGTAGAACGTGAATACAGTGGAGGTAAACCTATGCACTGAGTGACGATGAGAGAGATATTTTCTCTCGAAATATCATTTAAACCAAGTGAGGTCACCGCATGTGTGGGAGGTGGAATTAAAGGGTTAAGTAAGGTGTATTGAGCAGGGCTAGAGGCTCTACAGTGAAATAAGTTAATAATTACTAACCAAAACTGCAATGGACAAGGCATATTGACATTAGGGAGAGGCATGCAGAGCCGAGTAATCATAGGGGTCCAGTGAGTGGCTCGGGCTGGAGACACGGTGATTCAGGCAGCTAGCGGGCTGGGGCTAGCAAGCTAGCAGAAGGGCCTTAGAGGGATGTCGTGACCGAAGAAAGTCTGTTGTAGCCCCCTCATGCTGTTACGTCTGCAGACCAGTCGTCGTTTATCAGCAGGGCTTCGTGTGGTAAAAAGGCCAATTGGCAGAATAGGTATAGTGTCCAAAGAATTTATCCGATGGGCCTCTTAAGCTAACAGTCCGATATGCTCTAGACAGCTAGCAGGCTATCAGATGGGCATTCAGGAGGAGACAGTTGTTAAACCCCCTCGAGCGAATTATGTCAGTATTCCAGTCGTGAAGGGTCGGCGGGGGTCCAGGCCAATTGGCAAAATAGGTATTGTAGCCCAAGGAGTGGCTGATGGATCTCTTCGGGTAGCCAGGAGACGGGCCTAGCATGGCTAGCTCCAGGCTAATTGGTTCTTGCTTCGGGACAGAGATGTTAGCCAGGAGTGGCCACTCTGAGAGCAGATAGCTAGCTGCGATGATCCAGGTGAAAAGGTTCAGAGCTTGCGGTAGGAATCCGGAGATATGGAGAAAATAAAAAAAATCAAATTTGCTCTGGTTTGAGTCGCGCTGTGCAGACTGGCGAGAGTTGTCCGCGCTAATGGTAGCTGATGACCGCTAGCAGTTGCTAGTAGCTAGTAGTTAGTTTGCTTGCTAGCTCTGTTGAGGGTTCCGGTTCAGAGATAAAGAAATAGCAGATCCATAACACATTGGGTGAGGCGGAATGCAGGAGAGTATGTTGTAGTTGAGGTTATTAAGAAAAATATTTAAAAAATATGTGTGAAGAAAAAGATATGAAAAAGATATAAAAAGATATATACATGGGACATGACAAGACGAGGACAAAAGACATTTGACTGCTACGCCATCTTGGTATTTTTATTATTTAGGCTTGCCATAACAAAGGGGTTGAATACTTATTGACTTAAGACATTTCAGCTTTTCATTTGTAAAAAAAATGTGTAAACATTTCTAAAAACATAATTTGACTTTGACATATGGGGTATTGTGTGTAGGTCAGTGACAAAAAAAATCAAAATTTTATCTATTTTAAATTCAGTGTTTAACACAACAAAATGTAGAAAAAGTCTAGGGGTGTGAATACTTTCTAAAGGCACTATGTTCTTTATCAACTACATAATTTTACCATATGTAATTATTGGTTTACCCTGCTTTTAAAAGCCACACTCCTCAATTTTCTCCCACCCACAGCGAGCCATAAAGTGTAAACTGTAAAGTGAGGGGGGCGGGGTCTTGGCAAATTCAGTAAATTAGTTATTGAACCAAAACCAAAACAAGGGGGCAGTTCACACTGAATTTAAATAACTCTGACGCAGTTACATTTGTCAAGAAGTCCCACCACTCAGTTTACAAACACATATATTATGGGCTCACTGTGGGTGGAGGCAGAGATTGAAGAGTGTGGCTTTAAAGGCTTATGTAGGGCATGCAGTATAACATGCAGGACAAGTCCAGATCATACTGATGGGTATCACTTGCTGTCAGTTCTGTAGTGATAAATTATCTCACAGAGTGTGTTCTTTTAGGGGCTTTGACTGTGAGGACTGTGAGGGATGGAGCAGTCTAATATCGCTCTCTCTCTCTCACTTTCTCTCTCTCCAAGGAAGCTACGTTTAGAAGGCATTATGAGGAGGCAAACAGGACACAGAGGGAATAAATCTAGTACCCATCAAGGCCTCCTGGCAATCACTACCTTACAATAACAACACATGAAGCAGAGAGAGGAAGTAGGGGGGGGGAGAGAGAGAGACAGTGATGCACACAGATTGTGGGAGTAAGAGGAGCTTGAAGGACATTTAGCGAGAGAAAGAGTAAAAGAGACATCAGAACAGCCTCAAGTCATCGGGGCATGGACTCTATAAGGTGTTGGAAACATTCTGAAAGGATGCTGACCCACGTTGACTCCAATGCTTCCCCCAGTTCTGTTTAGTTGGCTGGATGTCCTTAGGGTAGTCGACTATTCTTGATACACACTGGAAACGGTTGATCTTGAAAAATCCAGCAGCGTCACAGTTCTTCTGGAAACAGGAGACAAAGAGGCATAGGTTTAATCCTAGACACATGAAAAGTGGGATGAATACGGAGGGTACAGGGCAACAGAAGACAAACAACACAGGGGCTAATGATCTTGGAGATGGGGAAAGGGCCGATAAAGTGGGTGAACTTGAGAAGAGCCTGACCAGGCTCTCTTCCAGGTATGGCTACCGCGGTGGACAAACATCTTGGCTGAGGGTATGCCGACCTCTTGCTCCGGGAAGAGCGGGGGCTGATACCTCAAGGAACACTGGGAAGAGAGCCCAGTGGCAGAGCAGGGAAGGGTGTTGCGGGCGTATTCAACCTACTCGAGATGCTGGCTCCAGGTGGTGGGGTTGGTGGAGACAAGGCAGTGAAGAGTCGTCTCCAAGTCTTGGTTGGCTCGCTCCGACTGGCAGTTGGACTCCAGGTGGAGCCCGAAAGACAGGCTGGCCGACGACCCAATGAGCGTGCAGAACACCTTTCAGAACCAGAGAGACCATGTCCACCGGGAGTCCATGGATCCGGAAGACGTGCTGCACCATGAGCTGGGCCGTCTCTTTGGCAGAGGGTAGCTTGGAGACCGGAATGAAGTGGGCGGATTTGGAATTCCGGTCCACTACTGTCAGGATGGCGGTGTTGCCATCAGACTGGGGAAGACATGGGACGAAGTCCAGGGGGATCTGAGACCAGGGACGGTGAGGGACAGGCAGTGGTTGAAGAAGATCAGATGGAGCTTGCTGAGGAGTCTTGTTCTACACACAGACTGTGCAGCGATTAACGCGGAGACGTCCGGGAACATGGTAGGCCACCAAAAGCATTGCCGCACAAAGTCCAGGGTTCGGCTGGGAATGCTGCGCCTCATGGACCTGCTTCCACAACTGAGTACAGTTACCAGAGACAGGGTGGGAAGGATGGTCTCGGTTCTGAGGATTTAGCTGCAGGGCTATAGCGGAGTGACAGTGCATCCGGCTTGATGTTCTTGGATCCTGGTCGTAGGAGAGGGAGAAGCTAAACCGTGTGAAAAGCAGGGCCCACCTAGCTTGCCTGGAATTGATACGCTTGGCGTTGCAGATAGATTCCAGATTCTTGTGGTCCGTCCACACAATCAATGGATCTTCTGCCCCCTCCAATCAGTGTCTCCACTTCTCCAACTCCATCTTCACAGTGAGAAGCTCACGATTCCCCACATCGTAGTTCCTCTATGTGGTGTTGCGGCTATGGGAGAAGAAGGCACAGGGATGTAACTTGAGGTCCAGGGCAGAATAGTGGAACATGGACAGTCCCCACTCCGACATCCGAAGAATCAACCTACACCACGAACTGATGTGACGGGCCAGGTTAAACCAATATAGGAGCGGTGGTGAAGTGGTGCTTGAGGTACCAGAAAGTCCAGTCAGCAGCTGGGGACGATGTGAACGGAATCTTGGGGGATGTGAGTGCAGACAGGGGGGATGCCAGGGTGTGTAACCCCGGATAAAGTGGTTATAGAAGTTGTCAAATCCCAGGATACTCTGGACATAGGCTAAGGCCAGTTTGTACTATCAGAACTCAGGATAAGACCCAGATGCAGACAATTGGAGTAAGAAATGTTTATTGACCCAAACAGGGGGCAGGCAAAAGACATGTCAAAGGCAGGCAGAGGTCCCTAATCCAGGGCAGAATCAATAAGGTACCGAACAGCAGGCAGGCACGAGGTCAGGACAGGCAGAGGTTCGTTAACGGGTCAGAGTCAGGCAGGTACAGAACGGCAGGCACGCTCGGGGGTCAGGGCTGGAAGAATGGTCAGAACCGGGGAAACTAGGGAACAGAACTTGAGAAAGCAGGGAGATTGGAAAACACGCTGGTAAGACAAAAGAAACTGGCAACAGACAAACAGAGAACACAGGTACAGTATAAATGCACTGGGGATAATGAGGAAGATGGGAGACACCTGAAGGGGGTGGAGACAAGCACAAAGACAGGTGAAACAGATCAGTATGTGACAAGTACAAATGTTGGACAAATGATTAGACCTTAAATCAGCTAGATGCAGACAAAAGTATGCAAGGCAGTATTGAATGTTTCACTGTCTGTCACCTTGATTACTCAAATTATTCTCTTGACCTGTGCACCTACGTTGTGTAGTAACCTCATGATGGGTATAGGGACAATTTGAGTATCATGTAGTAGCCTAAACCTATTGATCTTACATTGAGCTGGGTGAATGGAATATCAATGATAGTCATTCAATATGCTGTAATAGAAATAAGGCCACCCTCATTAAAATAATCACCCTCCTCATCTTAAACGTCACTGGTCAAAATTGTGATGGTGTGCGGGTGCTTTGCTGGTGAAACTGTCAATGATTTATTTAGAATTCAAGGCACACTCGACCAGCATGGCTACCACAGCATTCTGCAGTGATACGCCATCCCATCTGGTTTGCGTTTAGCGTGACTATCATGTGTTTTTCAAAAGGACAATGACCCAACACACCTCCAGGCTGTGTGGGGGCTATTTGGCTAAGAAGGAGAGTGATGGAGTGCTGCATCATATGATCTGGCCTCCACAATCACCCGACCTCAACCCAATTGAGATGGTTTGGGATGAGTTGGACCGCAGTGTGAAGGGAAGCAGCCAACAAGTGCTCAGCATATGTGGGAACTCCTTCAAGACTGTTGGAAAAGCATTCCTCTTGAAGCTGGTTGAGAGAATGCCAAGAGTGTGCAAAGGACAAAATGTGTATTTAGGGCAAAAAGTGTGTATTTAGAACAATAAGTGAATTACTTGGTCACGTTTGTTGCAATATTAATTTAGTGCCGTGTTGCAAAAAGAATGCATGTTTTGGAATATTTTTCAGCTTTACAGTCTTTCTTCTTTTCATCTGTCAATTAGGTTAGTATTGTGGAGTAACTACAATGTTGTTGATCCATCCTCAGTTTTCTTCAATCACAGCCATTAACCTCAATAACTGTTTTAGAGCCACCATTGGCCTAATGGTGAAATCCCTGAGCGGTTGCTTTTTTCTCCGGCAACAGAGTTAGGAAGGATAATACACCCAGTCACTGTATCTTTGTAGTGACTGGGTGTATTAAAATGTGCGATCTCTGTTGAACATATTTACAGATCATGGATTATTTTGTAACTTTAGATGAATACATATATGGGATCACGGTTTCATTTGTGAAATATGTTTACACATTCACCGGTTATGGTTGGATTTAAAATACAACATATTCACGGATCATAGCTCTATCTGTGGGTTATGTTGAATATACACGCAGCTTTTGTTAGACATATTTACAGAATAAAGAAACAAATCTCACTCCAAAGAACCTCTTAGAAAGTTTCGGGCAAATCTATGGGCGAAATGTCCCCTCCCCTTCTGAAATTCGAAAGATGCAAGCATCTGCAGATCATAATTTGTCCAAATGATTAGTTATGGAAAATCTGTGTACCGGTAAGACAATTCCTTTATAGTTGTCACATCCCACAGTCTGTCGTCAACGTGCATCTGTCCACGAGAGATTAGAGAACAAGTGCCAAACACATGCAATGCCTTCATAAATCTGTTGTTAGACTGACATAACATACCATATCAGTTAAATGACAACCTACCTGTCATGACCGTCAACTGGCATTACCCTGGAAAAACCCATGAGACACACCATATTTCAATGGCAGGGGTTGTCATTACTCTTATGTCATAACTACTACAGCCCTTTGAAGATGGTATGTTTGATCACTTAGGAAGAGTCACAGGAACATCAACATTGATGAACAACATTCATAAAATCAATTATTGATGCATGACAACAGCATTAACATTGATAATGCTGTTGCAATAAAAGAGGAATTGAAGGGGTAATGATATAATGATAATAGATGCAAAATATGTACAGATGTAGGTTCTTAATTTGACCAGTTTCTCGCAGCATGAAAATAACCCTGAAGCAACAGGAAATGTGAATTATTGTGTAGATTATAATTAATGGGTCTTTTTGTAGGGGATATTTTTAGTTAGGGCAAATCACGTCTGAATGCTGTGCAGGAAATTTCCTGGGTGGGTGATCAAATTAAGATCTGACATCTGTAGTTCTAATCTTTTCCCCTGCACAATGTGTAGCTCAGTAAATGATGCCCAATGAATGGGTAAGAGATTGGAGTGAATTGGTCAAATTAGAGTCTTTCATACAATGGAATTAATAAAACGAAAGGATCATTCTCAACCCATAGTTTTTTACCGCATAGTGCATTTTATAAGGCAGTGGTATAAATTAGAAATGAGAATTTCACAACACATGTGGAATTCCTGGTCTCCGGCAGTGTTTGGAACTGCAGATCAGTTCATCTCAGCCTACGCTACCTTTCAGTCTCTAGAACGTTTGGTCCTGACAGAGACATGGATAGCCCCAGAGAACACTACTACTCCAGCCGCTCTCTCTTCATCTGACTACATGTTATCTCATAGTCCAAAAGCATTTGGTCATCGCGGTAGTGGCATAAGGATACTAATTTCTCCTAAGTGGATATTTTCTCTCACCTGTCCATCTCCTCATTTGAATTCCATGTTGTCACTGTCACTTGTCCACTCAAGCTTAACATTGTTGTCATCTTTCGCCCACCAGGTGCCCTCAGAGAGTTCCTCAATGAGCTTGACACCTTGATAAACTAATTTCCTGACGATGGCTCACTGCTCTTCGTACTGGGCGTCTTCAATGTCTGCCTTCTATTCATTTCTTTCCAATTCCATCTTTTCACCTCCTTGCCTTTTTTAACCCCAACCTTTCCCAGTCCCCTCCCACTAACAAGGCAGGCAATACGCTTGACCTCATTTTTCCTAACGGATGTTTGCCTACTAATCTCACTGCCACCCCCTCCAGGTCTCTGATCACTACTTTGTTTCCTTTTGCTAAATCCTTCTGCTAAATTCTGCTAAATCCTTCACCCTCGAGTCTCCTGATTCTGCCTCTTCGACCCTACTCTCCTCCCTTTCCACATCCTATGACTCGCACTGTCCCCCTTTCCTCCCGGCCGACTTGGCCCTCCACTCCTGTTCCATGGCTGAGTGACACATTGCGAGCTTACAGAACAGGGTTGTGGGCAGCTGAGCAAAAATGGAGTAAAACTAAACTTCTGGTGGACCTATCATCCTTTTACTACCTCATCTCTACCTTCTCTTCCTCTGTATCCGCTGATAAAGCCCCTTTAATCACTTTACATTTCAAGCTTCTGCCTCTAACCCTAGGAAACTCTTTTCCACCTTCTCCTCCCTTCTTAATCCTCCAACCCCTCCCTCCTCCCTCTCTGCGGATTACTTCGTCAACTACTTTGAAAAGTAGGTAGACAACATCCTCTCCTCTTTCACTCAGCATATTGGGTCCTCTGGTCCCACTCACACAGAACTACCCTATGCCTTGCCCTCTTTATCCCCTCTCTCTCCAGATGAAATCCTGTGAGATCCATCCTCCCAACAACCTGCCCGCTCAACCCTATCCCCTCCTCCCTTCTCCAGACCATTTCTGGAGATCTTCTCCCATTCCTCACTTCCCTCATCACCTCATCCCCCTCTGACTTCAAAATTGCCGGAGTCACTCCCCTTCTCAAGAAACCAACACTTGACCCCTCTGACGTCAAAAACTACAGACCGGTATCCATTCATTCTTTTCTTTCCAAAACACTTGAGCATGCTGTCTCTTTTTTTAGAACGATCTTCTTGACCCTAACCAGTCAGGTTTCAAGACGGGTCCCTCATCGGAGACCGCTCTCCTCTGTGTCACGGAGGCTCTCGGCACTGCCGAAGCTGACTCTCTCTCCTCTGTGACACGGAGGCTCTCGGCACTGCCGAAGCTGACTCTCTCCTCTGTGTCACGGAGGCTCTCGGCACTGCCGAAGCTGACTCTCTCTCCTCTGTGACACGGAGGCTCTCGGCACTGCCGAAGCTGACTCTCTCTCCTCTGTGACACGGAGGCTCTCGGCACTGCCGAAGCTGACTCTCTCCTCTGTGTCACGGAGGCTCTGCACTCTGACTCTCTCCTCTGTGTCACGGAGGCTCTCGGCACTGCCGAAGCTGACTCTCTCCTCTGTGTCATGGAGGCTCTCGGCACTACCGAAGCTGACTCTCTCTCCTCTGTGTCACGGAGGCTCTCGGCACTACCGAAGCTGACTCTCTCCTCTGTGTCATGGAGGCCCTCGGCACTGCCGAAGCTGACTCTCTCTCCTCTGTTCTCATCCTTCTTTCTGCTACCTTTGACATCACATCCTCCTCTCCACCCTCTCAGGTTCTGGGCATCTCAGGCTCTGCACACTCTTGGATTGCATCCCACCTGGCAGGCCGCTCCTACCAGGTGTCATGGAGAGGATCTGTGTCTGCAGCACTGACTCTCACTATTGGTGTCGCGCAGGGCTTGGATCTAGGCCGTCTCTTTTCTATACACTAAGTCACTCGGCTCTGTCATATCCTCACATAGTCTCTCCTATCATTGCTGTGCGGATGACGCTCAACAATTTTTCTTCTTCCTTCCTTCTGACACCCAGGTAGCAACATGCATCTCTGCGTGCCTGGCAGATATCACAGCTTGGATGTCGGCCCACCACCTCAAGCTCAGCCTCGACAAGGCGGAGCTTCTCTTCCTTCTGAGAAAGGCCTGTCCATTCCAAGACTGTTCCATCACGGTTGACAACTCCACACGGTCTCCCTGCCAGAGTGCAAATAACCTTGCCGTGACCCTGGAGAACACCCTGTTGTTCTATGCAAACAGTGACTCGAACAGTGACTCGCTCCTGCAGGTTCATGCTCTACAACCCATAGAGTATGACCTTACCTCACACAGGAAGTGGCACAGGTCCTAATCCAGTCATCTCCTGTCTGGACACTGCATCTCATTGTTGGCTGGCTCGTCCCTACCATCAGGCTATGCTCAAACCCTACACCCCAACCTGAGTACTCTGTTCTGCCACCACTGGTGTCTTGGCCCTCCCACCCTTAAGGGAGGGCAGCTCCCGCTCAGCCCAGTTAAAGCTCTTCTCTGTCCTGGCACCACAATGGTGGAACCAGCTTCCCCCTGAGTTCCGGTCCATCTTCCGAAAACATCTGAAACATTACCTCTTCAAAGAGTATTTTAAATAATCCCACAGCAAATATTAAAGATAATACATTTGTAAACTAACACTCGCACTTTACATTTTTTCCTCCTTACTAGCATTGACTTTAATGATAGCTACTTTATCGAGCTGTCAGCAAAATCAGTGCTAGTGTACATAATGTACATCATTTTCCAACCTAAAGGGTTTCTAAAGGAAACTCCCTCTTGAGTAGCATATAATTTTAGAATCCATCTCTGCTTACACCTAGACTGTAGAAGTTAATGGCAGATGCCTCGTATCCCCCCCCCTCTCTCTCTCCATTTGTAGACTAAAACTATATAGGGACTAATATCCAATTAGCTTGATTATTAATTAAATGAAGCACTCATGTGAGAGTGGGTGAGTGTGGGTGGAACGGCACACAGGGGGCGACTGTTGAGATGGGTCTGGACTATCAGAGGCAGCAGAGTGATTATACTGGATGGCCATTATACCCATCCAGGGGTCTCCTTTCTCCCTGCTCTGCTTTTTTGGCACACTGGAGCCTCAGAGGTGTGTGTGTGTGTTTTTGGGTTAAGGTTAAGGTTAGGGCAAGAGTACGGGTTAGGTTTAGGGACTGAATTGTGTGTCCCCAGAAGGTTAGCTGTACAAGACTGTGTGTGTGTGTGTGTGTGTGTGTGTGTGTGTGTGTGTGTGTGTGTGTGTGTGTGTGTGTGTGTGTGTGTGTGTGTGTGTGTGTGTGTGTGTGTGTGTGTGTGTGTGTGTGTGTGTGTGTGTGTGTGTGTGTGTACTGGGAAGAGGGGTTGTTGGACTGGTGACAGGAATTTGAAAGATTAGATTTTGGTAACACACTCTACAACAGCCATCTGTGCTCAATGCATTATTATAAACACACGATAGACATTGTGCGTATTTATGACAGCTCTTATAGAGAAATACATAGATAATTAAGGCCAGGATTCAATTCGTCTTTAAAGGCATATCTCCAGACTCTCGATGAGATCGAGTTCATGAGTCCCAGCCAAAGCCCATATATAGTGTCAGATGAGATCAAAGGTCATTCAAGTAACCCATTCAATGAACCCCTTGTTTATAATGCACTAATAGCATTACACAGCATTTGAGGTGCATTAGAGCAAGACCTTGTTTCCCCTGTTGCCCTGTTCAGATTGGGTTGATAGGATGTAGGGTGGTTGCCTAGAGGCCAGAGAAGTATACAGAGAACACCTTTCCTACCTACCTGTCTGTTCCTATTCATTAGAGTGAGCTCAGCTGCACCAACACCCCTCTCATCCGCCCTGCTGTCTCCCCATGTTGAACCTGTCTGGGGACAAGGCTGACTCTGAACGTGTTCCCAATTGGCACCCTATTCCCTATATAGTGCAATAAAGTAGTGCACTACAAAATGGAACAGTGTGCCATTTGGGATGCCCCCTGTGTCCTTGCACAACAACAGGCACCATTATGATCGGGTATGATCAGCCTCAGGCCAGAATCTTTCAGCTGTTGATTCAAGTGGGGAATCTCTCTCCCTCAATCTTTCTCTTCAGGTCATGCGAACAGTCCCCTCTGGGCTTGACGGGTGGGTTCGGGTAGGTGTCGGTGCGGAGAGAGAAATGTCTTTGCCAATCAGCAGAGACCCCCTCAACCTTGTACCGAGGTTCCATCCAGACGTCTGTCTGTCTGAGAGAGAGAGAGAGAGAGAGAGAGAGAGAGAGAGAGAGAGAGAGAGAGAGAGAGAGAGAGAGAGAGAGAGAGAGAGAGAGAGAGAGAGAGAGTTTGTCACAGTGAGGTGGATTGGTGTGGACAGAATCTGTTATCCAGTCTTATTTACTCCCCCCCCACTCTATAACAGCCACTCCGGTGGCGTTTTACTTCAGAGCATGAGAGCCCATAAAACATTCGGTTTTTGTCTGTTTTGTTTTGTTTTCACCACAACTACAACTCCCTTCCTCCTACCCCCTTTGGTAGATTTTTCTCAAGGCTCTTTACAGACACAATGCAGATGAATTCCCATCAGCTTGCCGTCGTCCCTTTTTCATGTCATGTCCGTTAAGTATCTCGACACTACACATAGGTAACTTCACACGTACAGTGGGTGTGTGAACAACAGTGTGTGAGTATGTAACGTTCTCTGAAAATAATAATCAGAAAAAGATTCTTTACAAAAAAAAGAGGTCCCTTTGTTTGATTTCCGAAGGGTTTTTCATTTTAGGCCCCTGTTGGAGCCCATTCTCACTGTGTATTTCATTAGCCAGGAGGACTGCAGAGCAGGGGCTGTGCTTTTCATTATAAGCCATGTCTTTGAGATAGGATGTAAATCAGGAGGTCAAGGGGTCTGCAGCATGCATTCATTCTGAAGCTATGTTAGAACATAGAGGAAGCCTTGCCTCCAACAACTAATGTTATATTGCACATCACTGGCCTGGATCTGGAGCAGAGGATGAAGGCCTTGTAAAACGTTTTCAGTGCCGGGCGCCCTTCTTCGAATTATAGGTACCACATCCTGGCCCGAAGATATGCTTGTCCACAACTTAAAGCATACCTTGACTTAAATGTTATATCTGTTTTTAAATTATGCTATAGCCTGGCTCTATGGCAGTTTGGTACATAAATTACTATCCAGGCTCTACTGGCATCCAAAGTCTACAGTCTTTGCTATTAAAGGCCCAGCGCAATCAAACACTTGATTATCCTGTGTTTTATTTATATTTTCACACTATGAGGTTGGAAGAATCCTGTGAAATTGTGAAAATTATGATAATGCCCTCATAGTGTAAGAGCTGTTTGAAAAGGCCAGCAGAAATTTAAGTCTGTTGTGATGGGATGTAGTTTTGGCCTCCCTGGTGACATTAGTTAATAGACCAATAAGAAAGAGAGTTCCAAACATCTCTGCCAATAACAGATAGTTTTCAGTTTTCTCATCCACTCTCAGGCCACTCCCAGACAGGCCACACTCCCAGAGAGTCCTAGTCCTTTTTGTTAACCTCTAGCAACGAGCAATCCCGTATCCGGGAGCGTAATCATAGCCTCAAGTGCATTACCATAATGCAACTTTTCCTATTCATGAAAATCGCAAATAAAATAAAATAAATATATTCATACACAAGCTTAGCCTTTTGTTAATAACAATACTGTCATCTCAGATTTTCAAAATATGCGTTACAGCCAACGCTAGACAAGCATTTGTGTAAGTTTATCATGGCATAATGCTATGCTAGCTCTGCCGGCAGCAGGCAACATTTTCACACAAATAAAAAAAGCAACCAAATTAAATCATTTACCTTTGAAGAACTTCGCATGCTTTCACTCAGGAGACTCCCAGTTAGATAGCAAATGTTCCTTTTTTCCAAAAATATTATTTTTGTAGGCGAAATAGCTCCCGTTTCTTCATCATGCTTGGCTGAGAAATCGACCGGAAAATGCTACAACTATAACGCCAAACTTTTTTTCAAAATTTGCTCCATAATATTGACAGAAACATGGCAAACATTGTTTAGGATCCATCCTCAAGGTGTTTTTAACATATGTATTCAATAATATATCCATCGAGGCAGTTGGTTTCTCATAAGAAACGATTGGAAAATGGCTACCTCAGTATTTTACGCAAGGTTTTTTCCGGGAGACACCATGCGACCACTCGCCCTGTATGGTCTCTTACAGCCATTCTCCAATGGAAATGCCTAAAAAGACGTCACAATGCTGTAGACACCTTGGGGAAAACGTGGAAAACGTAAGTTGACTCCTAGCTCCTTCACCGCCATATAAGGAGTCATTGGCATGAGGCGGTTTAAAAAAATGTGTCACTTCCTGATTGGATTTTTATCTGGGTTTCGCCTGTAACATCAGTTCTGTTGCACTCATAGACAATATCTTTGCAGTTTTGGAGACGTCAGAGTGTTTTCTTTCCAAAGCTGTCAATTATATGCATAGTCTGGCATCTTTTCGTGACAAAATATCTTGTTTAAAACGGGAACATTTTTTATCCAAATATTAAAGGAGCGCCCCCTATATCCAACTAGTTTTAAGAAGCTATTTATTTATGTTATTTTTGGGGACCATCTTAATTGAAAACAATCCCTGTAAGGTATAATTGTTACCCCAAAATTATTTGATATTGAGATTAAAATGGCTGAATTGGAACTTTAACACACGCAGTTAATCTGATAGACACAATTTTTGTTCAATAGAGTAGGAGATCAATTAAGCATAATGATTTGTGGGTTGAAGACAATTAATACTTTCTTAAGGTTCTCAGAGCAGAGAAAAAGAGCAGTTGTGTTAGATCAGTGATTATTTCAAGAAAGAGAGCAGAAAAGATGCATTTTCAAATTTCTCCCAGAAAGGCTTTGCTTTCCATTTAATAAAATAAAGATTAAGGTGAATTCCCATCCTCCTATGTTTTATTACTTTATGTTCTTAATTTCTTTGTCAACATTAAAGAACGTATACCAATTTACTTTTGATGTAACGCTGAGCTGCTTCGCGTTGATGAATTCCACTCAAAGGAAAACCTATCTACTTGTTTAGTTAGAGAGAAGGGACGATGCAGGCAAACAAAACCAATAACGAAAATGTTTTTGATGACATCAGAAATAGTGTGAGTCTATGTGACAACAATAGGCCTGAAGCATTTGTTTCACGCTGTGCTTAATTCCAGAAGAATAATGATAAAAAAGACACAATCTCAAATGGAAGTGAGTACAGTAAATAGAAAGATAGAACATTCCATTTCCCTATCTGAGGGATGATGGAACTCTGTGAAGGAGCTTGCATAAATCACAGTCCTAGTTAGCTTTGACCTCTAAATGAACCCGTACTCTCTATTCACCCATGACTGCGTAGCCACGCACGTCTCCAACTTAATCATAAAGTTTGTTGACGACACAACAGTGGTAGGCCTGAATACCAACAATGATGACACAGTCTACAGGAAGGAGGTGAGGGCCCTGGTGGAGTGGTGCCAGGAAAATAGCCTCACCATCAATGTCAATAAAACAAAGAAAGCCATAGGCCGCAGTGGAGAGGGTCACAAGCTTCAAGTCCGTCGGCGCGTACATCACTGATGATCTGCAACAGCGCCTATTCAACTTCAGGAGGCTGAAGATATTTGGTTTGGCCCCTAAGACTCTCACAAAATTGCACAGATGCACCATTGAGAGCATCCGGTCGGCCAGTATCACATTGTCATTGAATATATATATATATATATATGTATATACAGTACAAGTCAAAAGTTTGGAAACACAGACGCATTGAAGGGTTTTTCTTTATTTTACATATTTACTACATTGTAGAATAATAGTGAAGACATCAAAAGTTTGAAAACACATATGGAATCATTGTAAGGGTAAACTATTTTTCTTTATTTTACAGCTTATTTTTCCTGACATTGTAGAATAATAGTGAAGACATCAAAACGATGAAATAGCACATATGGAATCATGTAGTAAGCAAAAAAGAAAAACAGATTTTTAGATATTTTGACACAATGACTTCTTGAAGACAGTCCTAACATAAATACTGTAAACTGAAGCCGATAACCATGTCCAGCTATGAATATCTCCTACAAAGAAGACTTTGCCACGAGGGTAGAAAGCCATCCTGCATCCACAGCAATTAAGGCATCAAACTTCCTTGGAGCGCGAGGAGGGTGATCAGAAAACTTAGCTCCACATTTGGGCAAAAACTCAGTAAATACAGATCTGTGTTTATCCCCCCCCCCAAAGCCTACCCCCTTCCCCAGGATTTGGGTGTGCATCCCAAATGGTACAGTATTCTCTATATTGTGCGCTATGGGCTCTGGTCAAAACTAATGCACTATATAGGGGATAGGGTGCCATTTGGGACACAGAACTGGGGCCCAATGGCAGCGGTATCTCATGCATCCCAATACCTGGAAAGTGCCATCTGGATGAGGGAAATATTAATGACAAACACAGATCCCAGCATGTCTCCCAGTTCTAATCAAGCCGTGCTGCTTCCACAGTGCTCTGTTTTCTAGGGAATTGGGGGGGAAACAGCCTGTGTGCTGAAGCACGATTGATGCTTTGTGTGGCGTCTGAATACAAATGAAGGATTTGTCAAACTGGGTCCCAATAGATTACCATAGAGCACAGGGGTAATTATGCACACAGTTGATTGAATGGAGTCAAAACAAGGGGATGTGTAAACTTGTGACTGCCACTGCGTTTGATTTCCATAGAAATGGGGCTTGGTGACACACAAACGAGGCACAAACGCACATGCAAACTCGCACGCTCGTGCACACACACAAACATGCATGGATATACAGTGCTTTCAGAAATAATTCATACCCCTTGACTTATTCCACATTTCGTTGCGTTACGGCCTGAATTCAAAATGGATGAAAAAAAAATGTTCTCACCCATCTACACACAATACCCCATAATGACTAAGTGAAAACATGTTTTTAGAAATGCTTGCAGATCAAATCTAATTTACATAAGTATTCACACCCCTGAGTCAATACATGCTATATTCACTTTTGGCTGTGATTACAACTGTGAGTATTTCTTGGTAAATCTCTAAGAGCTTTGCACACCTGGATTGTACAATATTTGTACGTTATTCTTTTTTAAATATTTCAAGCTCTGTCAAGTTGGTTGTTGATCATTGCTGGACAGCTATTTTCAAGACTTGCCATAGATTTTCAAGCCAATTTAAATCAAAACTCTAACTTGGCCCCTCAGGAACGTTCAATATCGTCTTGGTCAGCAACTCCAGTGTATATTTGGCCTTGTGTTTAAGGTTATTGTCCTGCTGAAAGGTGAATTTGTCTCCCAGTGTGTAACGGCTTATGGTGGAAGAAGGTGAGGACCAAGGTGTAGCGTCGTAAGTGTTTGTTATTTTAAAGGTAAAACTGAACACTATCAAACAAGCAACAAAAGAACAACCGAAACAGCTCCGTCAGGTGCAAAACACACTACACAGAAAATAACTACCAACACCACACAGGTGGGAAAAGGCTACCTAAGTATGGTTCTCAATTAGAGACAACGATAGACAGCTGCCTCTGATTGGGAACCATACCAGGCCAAACACAGAAATACAAAACATAGAACAAAACATAGAATGCCCACCCCAACTCACGCCCTAACCAAACAAAATAGAGACATAAAAAAGGAACTTAGGTCAGGACGTGACACAGTGTCTGTCTGTTGTAAAGCAGACTGAACCAGGTTTCCTCTAGGATTTGGCTGTGCTTAGCACTATTCCGTTTCTTTTTATCCTAAAAAAAACTCCCTAGTCCTTGCCGATGACAAGCATACCCATTACATGATGCAACCACCACTAAGCTTGAAAATATTAAGAATGTTAATTAGTGATGTGTGCGTTGGATTTGCCCCAAACATAAAGTTCATCCCTTTGCCAAAATTGTTGCAGTTTTACTTCAGTGTCTTATTGCAAACAGGATGCATGCCTTGGATTTTTAAAAATTCTGTACAGGTTTCCTTCTTTCACTCTGTCATTTGGGTTAGTATTGTGGAGTAACTATAATGTTGTTGATCCAATCTCAGTTTTCTCCAGAATTCAAAAGTAGATAGATAACAGTCAACGCATTCAATCTCATGTACTGTATATTATATTCAGAAGCACACACCTAGACCCAGAAATAACATTACCATAAAGACACAAATCAAATTAAAGTTTCTTGGTCGCATACACAGATATGCAGCTGTTATCGCACGTGTAGCGAAATGCTTGTCTTTCTAGCTCCAACAGTGCAGCAATAATAACTAGCAATACAACAACAATACACATATAGTCAACAAAACATTTTTTTATCAAATTAAAAATACCAGAACGAGCAATGAGTCCGGAATATAAATAAATACACTGAGTGTACAAAGCATTAAAAACACCTGCTCTTTCCATGACATAGAATGACCAGGTGAATCCAGGTGAAGGTTATAATCACTCATTGATGTCACTTGTTAAATCCATGTCAATCAGTGTAGATGAAGGGGAAGAGACAGGTTAAAGAAGGATTTTTAAGCCTTGAGACATTATTGATACATGGGATAGTGTACCGTTCAGAGAATGAATGGGCAGGTTTGTGTCAAAAACTGCAACGCTGCTGGGGTTTTCACGCTCAACAGTTTCACAGTGGAATGTTTTCGACTCCTTTAAGAGACCATGTTCCGACCAATTGAGGGAGTTCTGAGGGCGAAATGGGGGTGGGGGTGCAACTCAATATTAGGAAGGTTTACTTAATGTTTTACTTGAAAATAATGGAGAGCCGCACAATCTAAGAGCTCAGATGCAAAAATGTAATGTCCAACGTTTCGACAGGCTGTCTTCATCAGGGTACTTAATGTTTTATACATGCAGTGTGTGTGTGTGTATATACACTACCATTCAAAGGTTGGGGGTCACTTGTCCTTGTTTTTGAAAAGAAAATCACATTTTTTGTCTATTAAAATAACATCATGTTGATCAGAAATACAGTGTAGAATGTTTTAAATTACTATTGTAGCTGGAAATGGATGATTACTTATGGAATATCTTTATAGGGCAACAGAGGCCCATTATGTGCAGCCATCACTCCTGTGTTCCAATGACATGTTGTTTTAGCTAATTCAAGTTTATCATTTTAGAAGGCTAATTGATCATTAGAAAAACCTTTTGCAATTATGTCAGCACAGCTGAAACCTGTTGTTCTGATTAAAGAAGCAATAAAACTGCCTTTCTATAGACGAGTTGAGTATCTGGAGCATCAGCATTTGTGGGTTCAATTAGAGAATCAAAATGTCCAGAAACAAAGAACTTTCTTCTGAAACTCATCAGTCTATTCTTGTTCTCATAAATGAAGTCTATTCCATGTGGGAAATTGCCAAGAAACTGAAGATCTCGTACAACGCTGTGTACTACTCCCTTCACAGAACAATGCAAACTGGCACTAACCAGAATAGAAAGAGGAGTGGGAGGCCCCGGTGCACAACTCAGCAAGAGGACAAGCACATTAGAGTGTCTAGTTTGAGAAACAGACACATCACAAGTCCTCAGCTGGCAGCTTTATTAAATAGTACCCACAAAACACCTTTCTCAACGTCAACAGTGAAGAGGCGACTCCAAGATGCTGGCCTTCTAGGCAGAGTTCCTCGTTCCAGTGTCTGTGTTCCTTTTCCCATCTTAATCTTTTATTTTTATTGGCCAGTCTGAGATATGGCTTTTTCTTTGCAATTGTGGCTAGAAGGCCAGCATCACGGAGTTGCCTCTTCACTGTTGACGTTGAGACTGTGAAAAGTGCAAATCAATCCCAGAAGAACAGCGAAGGACCTTGTGGAGATGCTGGAGGAAACAGGTACAGGAAATAGGTATCTAAATCCACATTAAAATGAGTCCTATATCGACATAAACTGAAAATCCGCTCAGCAAGGAAGACGCCACTGCTCCAAAACTGCCATAAAAAAGCCAGACTATGGTTTGCAACTGCACATGGAGACAAAGATCATACTTTTTAGAGAAATGTCCTCTGGTCTGATGAAACAAAAATAGAACTCTTTGGCCATAATGACCATTGATATATTTGGGGGAAAAACGGGGACGCTTGCAAGCCGAAGAACACCATCCCAACCATGAAGCACGGGGGTGGCAGCATCATGCTTTGGGGGTGCTTTGCTGCAGGAGGGACTGGTGTACTTCACAAAATAGATGGCTTCATGAGGGAGGAAAATGATGTGGATATATTGAAGCAACATCAAGACATCAGTCACAAAGTTAAAGCTTGGTCACAAATGGGTCTTCCAAATGGACAAAGACCCCAAGCATACTTCCAAAGTTGTGGCAAAATAGCTTAAGGACAACAAAGTCAAGGTATTGGAGACCTCAATCTTATAGACAATATGTAGGTGTAACAGTATAGACTTTACGCCCGTCCCCTCGCCCGAGCGCGAACCAGGGACGCTCTGCACACATCAACAATGTCACGTTCTGACCTTTATTTCCTTTGTTTTGTATTTATTTAGTATGGTCAGGGCGTGAGTTGGTTGGGCAGTCTGTTTGATTTTCTATGATTTGGGGATTTCTATGTTTCGGCCTAGTATGGTTCTCAATCAGAGGCAGGTGTCATTAGTTGTCTCTGATTGAGAATCATACTTAGGTAGCCTGGGTTGCACTGTTGGTGGGTGATTGTCTATGTTAGTGGCTTGTGTCAGCACAGGTCTCATTTGTAGCTTCACGGTCGTCATTGGTTTATTGTTTTTGTTACTTTTTTGTATAGTGTTGCAGTGTTCAGTGTTCTCTTTATTAAAATTCACTATGAACACATACCACGCCGCATTTTGGTCATCTGATCCTTCTCGCCTCTCCTCTTCAGATGAAGAGGAGGAAGACCGTGACAAACAGTCACCCTCGAAGCATCGTTACCCATCGCTCCACAAAAGCCGCGGCCCTTGCAGAGCAAAGGGAACCACTACTTCAAGGTCTCAGAGCAAGTGACGCCGCCGATTGAAACGCCACTAGCGCGCACCACCGCTAACTAGCTAGCAATTTCACATCGGCTACATAGGCAGAACTGAAAAAGCGTGTGTGAGCAAGGAGGCCTACAAACCTGACTCAGTTACACCAGCTCTGTCAGGAGGAATGGGCCAAAACTCACCCAACATATTGTGAGAAGCTTGTGGAAAGATACCCGAAACGTTTGACCCAAGTTAAACATTTTAAAGGCAATGCTACCAAATACTAATTGAGTGTATGTAAACTTCTGACCCACTGGGAATGTGATGAAAGAAATAAAAGCTGAAATAAATAATTATCTCAACTATTATTCTGACATTTCACATTCTTAAAATAAAGTGGTGATCCTAACTGACCTAAGACAGGGAATTTCTACTAGGATTAAATGTCAGAATTGTGAATAACTGAGTTTAAATGTATTTGGCTAAGGTGTTTGTAAACTTCCGACTTCAACTTTATATATATATATATAAAGTACAGTACTATATATATATATATATATATATATATATACATATATAAATATAGTACCAGTCAAAAGTTTGGACACACCTACTCATTCAAGGGTTATTCTATATTTCTACAATATTCAAAATTGTTACGATTTTCTACAATGTCGAATAATAGCCCAGACATCAAAACTATTAAATAACACATATTGAACCATGTGTCAATATTTTCTCAAGCAACATTTATAACACTTGAAGCAATAGGTCAACCCTACATTTATATTGCTGAATTATTTTAGCATCTGGTAAAAGGTGCATCCACTGGTTGCAATCCACCAGTAGCCACAGTTAGTAGACACACTTCCCTGAACACACCCACACCTCCCCAACAACACACACCTACCACAGATAGACAAATAGACAAATCCCAATAGATGCACGCCCTGAGGGCTATCAGTTGAACCACTGACATTTACAAACCTTACTATGCACCTGCAACATAACAACCGCCAGAACAAAAAAGAGAAAGCTATTTCATTTTCTCTCTCTCTCTTTCCTTTTCTTTGTCTTCCTCTTCGTTTGTGATTTGTGGGTGGGAGTGGAGAAGGGGAGAGGTGGATAGGTGGGGACAACAGAAAACAGGCAGAGATTAGCACTAGCTAATAATCCCCTCTTTCAATACGTAGCCTCATATTTCTAAATTAAAGAGGAGTGCAGAAGGGCTTATTAAACATTAAAGGCCGCTCCATCACAGCTCTTCAGCGCAGCGTGTCTGCCCACCCCTCCCTTCTCTGCCCCCTGCTTCCCACCCCCCACCCCGGGGGCTGCACTGCACCCTGGATTTGTGGCGAGTAAACTAAACCCCATACATCATATCCACATCAGGCCCACAGAGTTCAGGCACGGGCCAATCATTTTGAGGTTAAAAAATGTAATTTGGATCTCATAAATGCAATTTATTTTCAGCCAACAGGAAAAAGTTCCAACATTTTTCTTTTTTTTCTTTGGATTAAAAGGAGGGCGATATTTGGGCAAGGGGGAGGGATTCCTGTTGAGACAGGGGTGTTAATACAGACTATTTACTGTACTTTATGTGTTGGCTGTCAACAACCTGTCATTGTTTCTGTGGTGTTTTTGGAGAGGATATCATGTCATGCTCCCGAAACATAGGTGAGTGAGAATCAGAGGATGATGTTTCAAGCCATAGGGGGTCAGAGTAATCACAAGGCAATGAGCTGTAAGTAAAGAGGTGTACGGTGTCCATTTTATGACACCCTCAGCCTCAAGCAACGTCACTTATAGCTAGTCACCTAGAAGTGCTTCTTCCGACCCCCTAGTTTAACATCTAATCCCACGGATGGTATTATCATCCTGCCTGTTATCCTTTTTATTTGTGGTTGCTTATGTCTCATTAATGTCTCTGCAGTGATTTGAAGACATGTAGAAAATCTCCAGCAGTTTAGAGGATTAGGAGCTACAAACGTGCCTTTTGGAAGAAAAAAAAGGCTAGCCATCGGAGTGATACAAGTGAATTAAGAGATTAAGATGGTTTATGAAGACTGATTACAAAGCCACAGGGGTTTCTGAATAGAAAGACAAACCTTGAGATGGGATAATTCCCTTGTACTTTTCTCTCATGCTCAGGCTATTATTTCACTTTGCACTTTCTTATCGATTTGAAAAGGAAAAACAGATTAAGAGGAAGGGACAACAGAGAGAGAGAGAGAAATGGCAGAGGCAGAGGCAGGGTTAGTTTATACAATCAGATTCCTTCTTTTGTATTTATATTGCGTTGTAATTATATTTACAGTAAGAAAGGTGTTTTATTTTAATTTTATCCAACTGTGGAAAACTACTGCTGTTTTACCAGGATAAAGAATGGAGAGATGGGAACTGGACATGTCAGTTAATTAACCACTTTACTGTGGCCGCTAACAGTGGCAGACAACACTCTGGCTAACAACACTTTCTCATCACTTCCCAGTCATGACCATGGTCCAAAACAAAACCGTGTTGATCTGAAAAAGCAACTGCAAACTAGCCAAATCAATACTTCCAGGAATTAACCTGGAACAAATCGATCCAAAAATGCTTGCTTGCCAAGCACTGCTGCTCCTTGGTCCCGGCAAAGTGTTAAGGACCAGCAGAACAAACGGAATGAATGAGAAAAAAAGGGGAGAACAGATAGGTAGGGAAATAGAAAGTGCTGGCCACTGAAAAGTCTCCAAACAAAGAGGATATGTGAGACGTGTTCCTCAAGCCTTTCCCTTACAAGAAGAGCCAGTAAGCACTTTTCTCTGAGCTGAAACGCTCACTCTCATGCTCATGTCCCATCAGCAGTTTTTGGCGCAGAGCACGAACGGCAGATCCAGGTGAGAAGAGTAAATGTAAAGAATTTCTCCCCCATCAGTCTCTTTCACTGTCTCACACAGCTTTCCCTACCGCTCTCCCTCTACTTTTCTCACCCTCTGCCAATATGTTTCTCTCTCTCTACTAGTCCCTCTCATTCTCACTCTTGGCAACTCTCCCTCTTCATTGTCTCCCTGGAGATATTTTCAAACCCCTATCCCCCTGTTTCATTCACATTCTCTCCTTCATTCAATATTTTCCTCTTCTCTGTCACTGCATGTAGTGAGAATTCCCATGCGTTTGGAGTCTCATCCAGAGATCATGCCCCTCCATACATCTTTTTCTCATCTTATGCTGTACTATCAGCCTCTAGCGACGAGAGAACCAATGGGAGAGTGACACAATGCTGTGGCAGTTCATGTTCATGTTATCATTTCCATAGCCCAAGATATCCCCTCCGGTTCTCCCAACCAGTTTTTGTACTTACATGCAGTAGCCTACTGTATTTACAGAATATGTCACCATGATTTATGGTCAGGTTGTTTTAAATAAAATGTTGAAAATGTTCTTGACACAAAGCATATTGTTATGATATTGAACTAGGCATATTCATATCAATTATAGTTTTCTGTTGCTTTCTTTTATCACACAGTGGGTAATGGTATTTTTGCACCTTGTTTACTGATAAAGGACAGAAAATATGAGCAGATTACACACACATACATACACACACACACACGCACGGTTCCCTGGTGGATGAATAGCTATTCAAGCGACCGGAATCCACCCTGCTGTGAACACCACTCTCCCAAGGAAGTGAAGCTGGGACACAAATCACATTTTCTGCACAATTAAAGTGGATCCATGGCTAAGTGTATTAGCGCCTCACTCTCCGCTGGAGTCCTGGGAGCCAGCAGGATCCAACAGTACGTCCCCTTACTTCCATTGCTCCTTTCCCTATAATGACAATGTGATGAAGATGACTCCATCCCCATCCTTTAATTAGTTTCTCAAATTTCAAATGTATTTATAAAGCCATTTTTACACCAGCAGTCACAAAATGCTATACAGAAACCCAGTCTAAAACCCCAAACAGCAAGCAATACAGATGTAGAAGCAAGGTGGCTAGGAAATACTCCATAGAATGGCAGGAATCTAGGAAGAAACCTAGAGAGGAACAAGGCTCTGAGGGGTGGTCAGTTCTCTTCTGGCTGTGCCGGGTGGAGATTATAAGAGTGCATGGCCATTTAAGGCCATATTGTTCTTCAAGATGTTCAAACGTTCATAGATGACCGGGTCAAATAATAATCAGTGGTTGTAGAGGGTACAACAGGTCAGTACCTCAGGAGTAAACATCAGTTGGCTTTTCATAGCCACGCATTCAGATAATAAAATACAATAAAATGGTATTGTTGCTGATGGCAATAGAGCCCCACAGTAGAGGTGTCATAATACCCATAAAACCTTTGCTGTCAACCAGAAAAATGGTTCCAATTGTTTTTCCACCATTAGTTTTCCCATAGGGGATTTTAGAAACACTTAAAATAAGGGCTGTGTTTCGTGTAGGCTTATCCTGGCATGACGTTTTGATAACCATATAAATCTCTCTCGGACAAGGTGATTTTTCTCAATATATTTTGCTCTATTTACTCTCAGATTCTAAAATGCTAATTAACATAAAAGTAGACATCATGCAAACTACAAATCCCTGCACATCATCTCTAGCTGACACCTTTGCTAACAGGCATTGTATCAATTTAAAACTTGCACAAGACAGTTCACAGAATGGTCCATTTAAAAAAAATATAGCCAAGTTATTCATTACTACATTTAGCTAACATTAGATAGTATTTCATTTTTGTGGGGTAAATACAGGCGAATATAATGACGAAAGTCACCTTGTCCTAGAGATATTTACATGGTTATCAAAACGTCATGCCAAGGTAAGCCTACACAAAACACAGCCCTTATTTTAAGTGTTTCTAAAATCCCCTATGGGAAAAATTAATGGTGGCAAAATGATTTCAGCCATTTCCCTGTTTGATTGCTAGGTTTTATGGGTATTGTGACTCATATTGTGGTACCCTATACTTGCTTACCTTAAGACATTGAAAGAATGTGCTTTTATGAATATTAGAATTTAAACCATTTCAAGTAGTACAGGCCTGGCACCCTATGGTTAGCTGAACCAGGTGCATACATGTTGGTCTGTAACAAAACCCTCCACACACTGTATTGTTCTAGGATTCGGATTGGTGAAGACTGCTTTCAAGTCACTTTTACAATACACCCCACTTATGGGACTGAGATACAGAGGCCAAGAAAAATAGAAAGCGAGGGAGACATAGAGGTAGAGAGCAAGAGAGTGAGACAGCAATCCAATATGATTCTTCCTTAATATGGCACCAGTGAAAGGGGAGTTAGAATCCTGGATTACAAATATGTCCTTGTGCAGAGAGGGATGCCCCAGAGGAGAATGTGTGTGACCCATCCAAGTGGAATGCTCAATAGCTGTCATTTGGGATCAAACTAATTCGCGGCCCACAAGCTTCCACATGTATACACTCTGGTAATATTGAGAAAAGACCTCCAAGGGACAAAACTCCAAGGGAGTTTGTTACCATGTTTGTCTCGCAAGTTGTTTTAAAAGGTACAGTTTCGATCACTGGAAAAACTCTATGTGCCGTGATATTGGCAGAACATGTTGCAATGCATGGGCAACTGAAGTGTATCCCAGCTAACAATTCTAGGGAGAGTGAAAGTTTTTGTAATGTCACTTGTAATGTTCCCCTGATGTTTGTGTATCCAGTTCATCGTTAGTCATGGGAACATTCTATGTAAGTTAGTAAAAACCTCATAAGAACCTATTTAGCATGTTTTGGAGTTACAATTAGGAGAACAATCCCTTAATGTCAAGCAGGATTTACCCAGAACGTGATTACCATGTTCTCAGAATATACAATATTAATGTTCTGGACACGTTTCATGGGATTTTGCAAGAACATTTATGCGTCCAGTTTTCTGAGGGTTAGGAGAATATTCCATCAACGTAACACTAAACATACATATGTTCTCAGAATTTAAGATATTAATCACTATGACAAAAAAAAAATTCTAGAGTGTACTTTTAACAGTGCTGAGATTGACTTTGAAGTGCAAAGTGTAGAAATGCAGATTAAATCAGTCATCAACAAAGATGTGGTGGCCTAGCAGGAAGATCCGAATGCCGTGAACTAAGAGGTTGTGAGTTCAAATCCGAGGTGAGGCCATGTTGAATAATAACGACTGTATTAATTAACATTCACAATGTGATCATGTATGTTAAATATGTAAACTGAAACTGTTGATAGCACTGTTTGTGTGTGGTGGTGTCCCTAACCTTACAAAGAGCTATCAGTGTTTCACCAAGCAGGGCCTTGATGGGCTCTGCAACATTAAATAGGGGTGATGACAAATTAAAACATTTTTGGGGGTGAGCACATTTCTTTGGTACCATCCTGAAAATGTATTTTAGGATGTCCCCAGAACAAGCTGGGAACTAGACAAAAACCTCCAGGGGACAATGAGTCACGGTAATCTCCTCTTTTGCACTCTGGAGATGTATTAGTAGTACCCAACTTGCTGATGATCATCAGGTCACTAATGGCCTGGTACTCAAGGCTCTATTGTCCCTCTAACCACTCTGACATCAATGCAATCTCAATCAAAAATCACATCAAACAGTATGTGCTTTTTAAAACTCACCTCACTGTGGTTGATCAATTTGCAGAAAGAAGTTCTACAACAGATTGAAACTGAGTGGAAAACATGGTCATTATGAATGATGTTTCAAAGCCTAACACAACGCAATGGACAGTGCTTTCCAAGGTGATGATTCATTAAAAACACCTATATGCATATTCATAATTCCTATATATGAGCCCCCCCCCCCCAAAAAATGAATTAAAATAATGATTGTGCTGTTATACAACACATAGCCTACCGCAAATTATACATTGCAGAAGAACATTAACAAAAATACTGATTTAAGTTATTTGATACATAATTGGTCTAGACTAAATTAAACAAATTCAGAGTTAGACTACAATTATAGTGAATTTGTATTTGCTTTTGAATAGCCTAGTAATTGGGGCCTTTTAAATGTTCCTAATTAATAGGGCAGAAATGACATTTAGCTACAGAATATCTCTCCACCATGTATTTCTATCACCTCCCCTCTCTTTTTCATGCCTTTCTCCGGCGTGCAGAGAGAGGGGCTGTCAACAGTTCAATCAAATTTGTTTTTCTGTGAAAACATGTTACTATCAATGTTCCCAAACATGTTTAATTGGTTTTCCAAATTTAGCATGGGGTAGCTGCAGGAACAGGTTTGGAGAGCCCATGGCATACAGAGTTTGGGCAGAATATTACCTGTCTGGCCTCAAAATAACCGGAGTAGCCAACCCTACTGTACATGAGTGAAACGAACCAGCAGGAAAGTGGCCTGCATTCCCTTTTAGGCTTTTTTTCTTGCACCTGTTCCTGCCAATTTGATAATGGGCCATTCTAAATCAAAACACATTTTACACATTAGTAAAGACAAGATTAAATTGAGAATAGTCTGATGGGTGAAAATAGGATCAGTTGATGAAAGAACAGGCAAGGAACAGAGCAGAACTTTTTTTGCATCTTTCTCAAATCATCAATAGCCTATAGTCGTAACATGCAGCCCATATATCTGTTGATTTCTAAGGCATTCCATGGTTTGTATCATTCACAACTAAAGTTGCCAAATAACAAAAAAATCTAGCATGTTTCAAATGATCCCTTTCACGCTCAACATAGCCACTTCTTATGCGCTCTCTCGCTCCGGAATGGCTAAAATATAATTTCTATTTTATTCAGCTAAAATCAACTATATTCTTCTTACTATAAAATCATATAATAAAAAATGAGCCTACAGCTTATTGCATGGTGCATAGCACATGGTAGGCAAACCGATATTGTGTTCTTCTGAAAAAAAATTCTTCATACACTGTATTCGGAAAGTATTCAGATCACCCACGGTCTGGGGGTCCATGCAAGATCTCACCTCGTGGGGCATCAATGATCATGAGGAAGGTGAGGGATCAGCCCAGAACTACACGGCAGGACCTGGTAAATGACCTGAAGAGAGCTGGGACCACAGTCTCAAAAACCCATTAGTAACACACTACGCCGCCATGGATTAAAATCCTGCAGCGCACGCAAGGTCCCCGTGCTCAAGCCAGCGCATGTCCAGGCCCGTCTGAAGTGTGCCAATGACCATCTGGATGATCCAGAGGAGGAATGGGAGAAGGTCATGTGGTCTGATGAGACAAAAATTGAGCTTTTTGGTCTAAACTCCACTCGCCGTGTTTGGAGGAAGAAGAAGAATGAGTACAACCCCAAGAACACCATCCCAACCGTGAAGCATGGAGGTGGAAACATCATTCTTTGGGGATTATTTTCTGCAAAGGGGACAGGACAACTGCACCGTATTGAGGGGAGGATGAATGGGGCCATGTATTGCGAGATCTTGGCCAACAACCTCCTTCTCTCAGTAAGAGCATTGAAGATGAGTCGTGGCTGGATCTTCCAGCATCACAACGACCCAAAACACACAGCCAGGGCAACTAAGTAGTGGCTCCGTAAGAAGCATCTCAAGGTCCTGGAGTGGCCTAGCCAGTCTCCAGACCTGAACCCAATAGAACATCTTTGAAGGGAGCTGAAAGTTCGTATTGCCCAGCGGCAGCCCCGAAACCTGAAGGATCTGGAGAAGGTCTGTATGGAGGAGTGGGCCAAAATCCCTGCTGCAGTGTGTGCAAACCTGGTCAAGAACTACAGGAAACGTATGATCTCTGTAATTGCAAACAAAGGTTTCTGTACCAAATATTAAGTTCTGCTTTTCTGATGTATCAAATACTTATGTCATGCAATAAAATGCAAATTAATTACTTAAAAATCATGCAATGTGATCTTCTGGATTTTTGTTTTAGATTCTGTCTCTCACTGTTGATGTGTACCTATGATAAAAATTACAGACCTCTACATGCTTTGTAAGTAGGAAAACCTGCAAAATTGGCAGTGTATCAAATACTTGCTCCTAGAGATGAACGTACTTTGGTGCGAAAAGTGCAAATCAATCACAGAACAACAGCGAAGGACCTTGTGAAGATGCTGGAGGAAACAGGTACAACAGTATCTATATCCACAGTAAAACGAGCCCCTATATCGACAACCTGATAGGCAGCTCAGCAAGGAAGAAGCCACTGCTCCAAAACTGCCATAAAAAAAGCCAGACTACGGTTTGCAACTGCACATGGGGACAAAGTTCGTACTTTTGTGAGAAATGTCCTCTGGTCTGATGAAACAAAAACTGTTTGGCCATAATGACCATTGATATTTTTGGAGGGAAAAGGGGCAGGCTTGCAAGCCGAAGAATGCCATCCCAACTTTGAAGCACGGGGGTGGGAGCATCATGTTGTGGGGGTGCTTTGCTGCAGGAGGGACTGGTGCACTTCACAAAATAGATGGCATCATGAGGTTGGAAAATTATGTGGATATTTTAAAGCAACATCTCAAGACATCAGTCAGGAAGTTAAAGCTTGGTTGCAAATGGATCATCCACATGGACAATGACCACAAGCATACTTCCAAAGTTGTGGAAAATGGCTTAAGGGCAACAAAGTCAAGGTACTGGAGAGGTCATCACAAAGCCCTGACCTTGTCCTATAGACAATTTGTGGGCAGAACTGAAAAAGCGTGTGCGAGCAAGGAGGCCTACAAACCTGACTCAGTTACATCAGCTCTGTCGAGAGGAATGGGCCAAAATTCACCCAACTTATTGTGGGAAGCTTATCGAAGGCTACCTGAAACGTTTGACCCAAGTTAAACAATTTAAAGGCAATGCTACTAAATACTAATTGAGTGATTGTAAACTTCTGACCCACTGGGAATGTGATGAAATCTTTCTACCATTATTATGACATTTCACATTCTTAAAATAAAGTGGTGATCCTAACGGACCCAAGACAGGGAATTTTTACTGGGATTAAATGTCAGGAATTGTGAAAACTGAGTTTAAATTGAATTGGCTAAGGTGTATGTAAACTTCTGACTTCAACTGTATGTACATTTGCTTTGCCATTATGGGGTACTGTGTGTGGATTGACGAAGAAAAGAAAAATTTAATCAATTTTAGAATAAGGCTAGTAATAACGTAGCAAATTTGGGAAAAAGTCAAGGGGTCTGAATACTTTCCGAATGCACAGTATCATATATTATTTAGACCTGTCTAAAATAAATCATGGATTATTTGTGATGGTGTATATTACATTTATTTATTAGACTTATTTAAATGTAATGTTCCAAAGTCGTGCATCAGCGGCATGTATCCGTGGAGGCCTGGAGATGCTAAATGTTTTTATGTTAATTAACAGTCAATTACCGTGAGAGGTAGTCTTTTTCATGACAAAATAATGCTGCCAAAATTTCATGACCGTGTCCTGTCTTTGGCTATGGCTATTAAGTGATGTGACATGCTATTCTATAAAATAATTTCTCCGTAATTAATATTACCTGATTGAGCTAATCATGTAAATGTAATTAACTAGAGAGTCGGGGCACCACAAAATAATATTTATAGAGCTGTTATCTTCCGAATAAACTCTTAAAGACCTAGTAATATTTTACATCAATAGCAGTCAATATTAATCTTCATCTTAATTCAATTTGGCTAACAAGTTGAATCAGCAATACAAAATTGGGTTTAATTATTTATTTACTAAATACCTAACTAATCACACAGAATTACACATATACATAATTAATCATAACTTGATGACAAATGACGTCATAAAGGAAAACGTCCCTAGCGGGCGGAACAGATATGACAGCTTGTTACACAAAAGAAAAGGGCTGGGTTTGAGTGAAAGAGCGGGAAGACTGAGGAACAAAGGGCGAAGCTGTGCTATCGTAAATACAGTATCTTATGTATTCTAAATTACCGCCCATTTGGAAAAGGAAAATGCAATAAATATTTACTCTGAGCTGCGCTTCGGTAGGTTGGTGGTAGATGGAAGGCCGTGTTGCCAATCCAAGTCCTTTGAAGAATGTCTCTGGTGATCAATTATATACGTTGTAGTAACGTCGTTGTGTGGTAGACGGGATACTCTGTCTGTTCCTTCCTAACCTGTGTTTGCAGCTGCTGTTGCTAACTCAACGGCTAGGAGGTATCACTTCTGTAGTGAATAAGAGTTCAAAGTACAAACCATTCGCAACCAAAGCTCACGCTGATGTTGGCTTCGTTCTGTAGTTATTATCTGAACCATTCTGACATCGGACCGTCGTCCTCACATCCTTGGAACAGGAGGTTATTTTGTCGTTAAGGCTTTATATAGGAAGGGAGAGGAGGGTGTGTTTGAAAAGTTTTATAGGCAATGTCCCTTCACAAGGGCGGGCCACTGATTGAACAGAACCCTTCCTTATGAAAACCCAAATCTAACATTTTAGAAGCTAAAATCACATTTCATCCCATCACAAATCATTTAATATTCAAACATTTAAATTGAACAACAATTCCATGTGAATCCGATAACTCTGATGTGTAGACTTTCCACTGTAGAGTTTATGTCGTCTTATCATTGATGAGAATGTCTCAGATGACAACCGAACTGACATCATACTCATTAAGTACCACTGCATATGTTCAATTGGTCAGATTACCAGAATATAGTTAATTTCCCCCCAACTTCTGATGTTCCCAGAATCTCTATGTTAACCAAGGTGTTTGCAAATGTAACATCAGTAGGGTAGAGAGAGGGAAAAGGAGGGAAGAGGTATTTATGACTGTCATAAACCTACCCCCAGGCCAATGTCATGACAACCGCCACAGCCCTGCATTGGACACAGGAATGTTTTTGCAACGTTTCCATGAAACGTGTCTAGAACATTAATCTATTGTATTCTGAGAGCATGGTAACCATATTCTGTATATGTCTGGTGTGAAGTTGATGGAATATTCTCCTAACCCCTAAAAAATTGGACATTGGATTATTCTTGCAACGTTCCAATGAAACTTGTCTTGAACATTAATATTGAATATTCTGAGAACATGGTAACCACGTTTTCGGTAAGTTCTGTTCGACATTAAGGGAATGGTCTCTTGGAAACTGTCCTTACACATCACTGGAACAATCCTATGAAAACATTAGGTAATGAGACTCTTAAGGGAAAGTTCTCTAAAGTTGTGGGATGTTTGTTGTTAGCTGGGTTGTCAGTGTTTGTACATGATCGAGTGTTCAACCTATGTGCTATTTTATCGTACTTGATACGAATTCCATAAATACCCAACATCCAACACTTTTTGGCCTTTGGCATTTGGGTTTAAAGGTTTGGAAAATGTTAAGGTTAGGTTTACGGCATATTTCTATGGTTAAGATGTTAAAACAGAATTGTCATTGTAAAATCAAGTAAGCATATTGTTTCTTTGTGTTTCTACCACTAGACCTGCATACTGATCACAGCACAAAAAACACCCACCTACCCACACACATTCCCGCACACCTTCCCCCCCTTCTCTTGTCCTCAAGGATGAACATGCAACCATTTCGCCCGGGGAACGCGGTTTTGCCGCTTCGGCCTTGGCCCTAATTATAAGGAAGGGAGCGCTACATGGTGCTAGGCAGGGCAGGCTTGGTAGCGGTGGGAGGGTGTGTGTGTGTGTGTGTGTGTGTGTGTAGTGCAGCGAGAAGCAATCTTCATTAGGCTACCCAGGGGTCCATTGGCCCTGCCACTCAGCCAACACACTGCCAAAACCTCCATCATGTTTCCCTCTCCTCATCAGAGCGCTCATCAGGATGCACTATCTGTGTGTTCTCTCTCCCTCCTGATTTTCCGTAATTTGGGCCCTGTGTATGTACGCTATGTATTCGTAACGCACCTTCTAGGGATGGCTTCTGCTCCTGGCTTAGTAAAATGTTTTAATATCATCGTTAATTATTCACTTGCTTCCACCCCAAATCACATTTTGATGTTTGCCCACACCATAGTCTCAGTGGCCCTGAAAAACATGGTAATACACGATGATGGATCCAGTCATAATGTTGTGACTGGGTCACTTCCATTCACCCAGGGAAATGTGAATGTGGCTCCATGTAATCATCCCAAATGGCACCCTATTCCATAGTGCACTACTGTTGACCAGGGCCCATAGAGCTCTGGTCAAAAGTAGGTGAACTATGTAGGGAATATGGTGCCATTTGGGATGTAGTCTATGAGGAAGTGGTGAGCCAAAATGTCTGGCCTCCTGCTGAGACAGAGAGGGAAGTGAGGAGGGCCTCGGGTGGTGGTTCTAATCTCCCACACCGGAGACTCCGACTGCCTGTTCCCTGACACTCCTTGCTGTCACAGCTCTGCCGCCTCCCCAAAGAAATAACCAGCCATGGCAAGAGCCAGTGGCCGCTTGTGAGGAGGTGCTATTGGCCCTTACAGGATATATCGCTTATGAGATCAGATGTCTGCAGGGGAAGGGGAGGAATGAGAGGGCGAGAGAGATATACAGCTGCAGCGTGTTGGGAGGAAATTGCTTTGCCGCCACCAGCCCTACGGAGGTAAACACACAGAGTTAGTACGCGCCAGAGAGTGGGTATAATTGTCTTGAGGTGGACATTGTTTCGATGGACAGAGAGAGCCAAGCAAGGTATAGAGAAGAGGAGGGGGGAGAAAGGGTGTGAGGTATGGATTCAGGAAATTGGCATGGCGTTCACACACTGCCTCAGTAAAAGTGGCTCATCGGCAGGGCTCGAAAAAATTCTTTATGAAGCTTTCCATCCCTGAGTCTAAACAATACAGCACGAGAAGGGGAAGAAAGGAATGGAGGGGGGAGAAAGATAGACAATTGGATGCGAGATCATTCTGGGAAGAGGGGTTGAATAAGAAAATGGAGCGTGGGAGGGAGATACTGATTTAAAATCAGATAGACGGCAGAATTGCCTCTGAACCTGGTCATGGCGATGAAAATGGAGAATGTGCCAGGTAGAATTTCTCCTTTCACTTCAGAACCTATGGTATCGCACATAACATTATACAATCTCATTATGATTACGACCATAATTCACATGCTTAACCATTCAGGCTGAATTTATGGCGCTATCATTTATGGTTACATAAAATGACATTGTATAAAAATGCCATTGCTCTGTTTGGCAATGCAAGAGGCATATTACTCGGGTGACAAGCACATTGTTTCTGTTTGGCATGTTGGTTGATGGGTGAGGTGAAAGTACAGCAAATAAAATTATATTTTATGCAGGAAACCACAACGTTTTAAATACTGAAAATGGTTGCTGACCATGAATGTATCATATTCTATCATATTTCATCTGATGCACATGAAAGTGTTATAAAAATCGGCTTGTTAAGGTTAGGTTTAAGGCATATTTCTATGGTTAAGATGTTAAAACAGAATTGTCAGAATTGTCATTGTAAAATCAAGTGAGCATATTGTTTCTTTGTTTCTTGTTTCTTTGTGTTTCTACCACTTCGGCTTACTATTGATTGACATAACCTCTATAATGTGTCCACATCCCTGTGCACGGTACAGAAAGTACAGCAGGGTGGGTCTATTTTATAACTATTAGTTAAAGTGAGGATAGATATTTACAGCTAGTGCTGTTGACCAATGCCATTCCTCACTTAGCTTAGCTAATTGGCCCTGCCACTCATAGCTGACTCTGTTCATTTCCCTTTGTCCACAGAGCTCCCAGTAAAGTGATGCATCTGAGCTCAAGCCGTTGTGTCACCACACATCAATCAAATCCTCGTAGAATATACAGTTTGCCATATTCCCATCCCTCTCCCTCTCCATATTCCTCTCCATATCCCCCTCCCTCTCCATATTCCTCTCCATATTCCCCTCCCTCTCCATATTCCTCTCCATATTCCCCTCCCTCTCCATATTTCTCTCCATATTCCCCTCCCTCTCCATATTTCTCTCCATATTCCCCTCCCTATTCATATTCCCCTCCCTCTCCATATTCCCCTCCCTCTCCATATTTCTCTCCATATCCCCCTCCCTCTCCATATCCCCCTCCCTCTCCATATCCCCTCCCTCTCCATATTCCCCTCCCTCTCCATATTCCCCTCCCTCTCCATATTCCCCTCCCTCTCCATATTTCTCTCCATATTCCCTCCCTCTCCATATTCCCCTCCCTCTCCATATCCCCCTCCCTCTCCATATTCCCCTCCCTCTCCATATCCCCCTCCCTCTCCATATCCCCCTCCCTCTCCATATTTCTCTCCATATTCCCCCCTCTCCATATTCCCCTCCCTCTCCATATTTCTCTCCATATTCCCCTCCCTCTCCATATTCCCCTCCTCTCCATATCCCCTCCCTCTCCATATTCCCCTCCCTCTCCATATCCCCCTCCCTCTCCATATCCCCTCCCTCTCCATATTTCTCTCCATATTCCCCTCCTCTCCATATCCCCCTCCTCTCCATATTCCTCTCCATATTCCCCTCCCTCTCCATATTCCTCTCCATATTCCCCTCCCTCTCCATATTTCTCTCCATATTCCCCTCCCTCTCCATATTCCCCTCCCTCTCCATATTCCCCTCCCTCTCCATATTTCTCTCCATATTCCCTCCCTCTTCATATTCCCCTCCCTCTCCATATCCCCTCCCTCTCCATATTCCTCCCTCTTCATATTCCCCTCCTCTCCATATCCCCCTCCCTCTCCATATCCCCCTCCCTCTCCATATCCCCTCCCTCTCCATATCCCCTCCCTCTCCATATTTCTCTCCATATTCCCCTCCCTCTCCATATCCCCTCCCTCTCCATATTCCTCTCCATATTCCCCTCCCTCTCCATATTCCTCTCCATATTCCCCTCCCCTCCATATTTCTCTCCATATTCCCCTCCCTCTCCATATTCCCCTCCCTCTCCATATCCCCTCCCTCTCCATATTTCTCTCCATATTCCCCTCCTCTCCATATCCCCCTCCCTCTCCATATTCCTCTCCATATCTCCCTCCCTCTCCATATTCCTCTCCATATTCCCCTCCCCTCCATATTCCTCTCCATATTCCCCTCCTCTCCATTCTTCATATTCCCCCCTCTCCATATTCCCTCCCTCTCCATATTCCCCTCCTCTCCATATTTCTCTCCATATTCCCCTCCCTCTTCATATTCCCCTCCCTCTCCATATTCCCCTCCTCTCCATATTCCCCTCCCTCTCCATATTTCTCTCCATATTCCCCTCCCTCTTCATATTCCCCTCCCTCTCCATATTCCTCTCCATATTCCCCTCCCTCTCCATATTCCTCTCCATATTCCCCTCCCTCTCCATATTTCTCTTCATATTCCCCTCCCTCTCCATATTCCCTCCTCTCCATTCCCCTCCCTCTCCATATTCTCTCCATATTCCCCTCCTCTCCATATTCCTCTCCATATTCCCCTCCTCTCCATATTTCTCTCCATATTCCCTCCCTCTCCATATTCCCCTCCTCTCCATATTCCCCTCCCTCTCCATATTTCTCTCCATATTCCCCTCCCTCTCCATATCCCCCTCCTCTCCATATTCCTCTCCATATCTCCCTCCTCTCCATATTCCTCTCCATATTCCCCTCCCTCTCCATATTCCTCTCCATATTCCCCTCCCTCTCCATATCCCCTCCCTCTCCATATTCCCCTCCCTCTCCATATTCCCTCCCTCTCCATATTTCTCTCCATATTCCCCTCCCTCTTCATATTCCCCTCCCTCTCCATATTCCCTCCCTCTCCATATTCCCCTCCCTCTCCATATTTCTCTCCATATTCCTCCCTCTTCATATTCCCCTCCTCTCCATATTCCTCTCCATATTCCCCTCCTCTCCATATTCCTCTCCATATTCCCCTCCTCTCCATATTTCTCTTCATATTCCCTCCCTCTCCATATTCCCCTCCTCTCCATATTCCCCTCCTCTCCATATTTCTCTCCATATTCCCTCCTCTTCATATTCCCCTCCCTCTCCATATTCCCCTCCCTCTCCATATTCCCCTCCCTCTCCATATTTCTCTTCATATTCCCTCCCTCTCCATATTCCCTCCCTCTCCATATTCCCCTCCCTCTCCATATTCCCCTCCTCTCCATATTCTCTCCATATTCCCCCTCCCTCTCCATATTCCCTCCCTCCTCATATTTCTCTCCATATTCCCCTCCCTCTCCATATTCCTCTCCATATTCCCTCCCTCTCCATATTCCCTCCTCTCCATATTCCTCCCTCTCCATATTCCCCTCCCTCTCCATATTCCTCTCCATTCCCTCCTCTCCTTTCTCTTCATATTCCCCTCCCTCTCCATATTCCCCTCCCTCTCCATATTCCCCTCCCTCTCCATATTTCTCTCCATATTCCCCTCCTCTTCATATTCCCCTCCCTCTCCATATTCCCCTCCTCTCCATATTCCCCTCCCTCTCCATATTTCTCTTCATATTCCCCTCCTCTCCATATTCCCCTCCCTCTCCATATTCCCCTCCTCTCCATATTCCCCTCCCTCTCCATATTTCTCTCCATATTCCCCTCCCTCTTCATATTCCCCCTCCTCTCCATATTTCTCTCCATATTCCCTCCCTCTCCATATTTCTCTCCATATTCCCTCCTCTTCATATCCCCTCCCTCTCCATATTCCCTCCTCTCCATATTCCCTCCTCTCCATATTTCTCTCCATATTCCCCTCCTCTCCATATTTCTCTTCATATTCCCTCCTCTCCATATCCCCTCCCTCTCCATATTCCCTCCCTCTCCATATTCCCCTCCCTCTCCATATTTCTCTTCATATTCCCTCCCTCTCCATATTCCCCTCCCTCTCCATATTTCTCTTCATATTCCCCTCCCTCTCCATATTCCCCTCCTCTCCATATTCCCCTCCCTCTCCATATTCCCCTCCTCTCCATATTCCCCTCCCTCTTCATATTCCCCTCCCTCTCCATATTCCCCTCCCTCTCCATATTCCCCTCCCTCTCCATATTTCTCTCCATATTTCCCTCTCCATATTTCTCTTCATATTCCCCTCCTCTCCATATCCCCTCCTCTCCATATTCCCCTCCCTCTCCATATTCCCCTCTCCATATTCCCTCCTCTCCATATTTCTCTTCATATTCCCTCCTCTCCATATTCCCTCCCTCTCCATATTTCTCTTCATATTCCCCTCCCTCTCCATATTCCCTCCCTCTCCTCCTCTCCATATTCCCCTCCCTCTCCATATTCCCCTCCCTCTCCATATCCCCCTCCCTCTCCATATTCCCCTCCCTCTCCATATTCCCTCTCCATATTTCTCTCCATATTCCCCTCCCTCTCCATATTCCCCTCTCTCCATATTCCCCTCCCTCTCCATATTTCTCTCCATATTCCCCTCCCTCTCCATATTCCCCTCCCTCTCCATATTCCCCTCCCTCTCCATATTCCCCTCCCTCTCCATATCCCCTCCTCTCCATATTCCCCTCCCTCTCCATATCCCCTCCCTCTCCATATTTCTCTCCATATTCCCTCCTCTCCATATTCCCTCTCTCTCCATATTCCTCCTCTCCATATTTCTCTCCATATTCCCTCCCTCTCCATATTCCCCTCCCTCTCCATATTCTCCCTCTCCATATTTCTCTCCATATTCCCTCCCTCTCCATATCCCCTCCCTCTCCATATTCCTCTCCATATCTCCTCCTCCTCCATATTCCTCTCCATATTCCCCTCCTCTCCATATTCCTCTCCATATTCCCCTCCCTCTCCATATTTCTCTTCATATTCCCTCCCTCTCCATATTCCCTCCCTCTCCATATTCCCTCCTCTCCATATTTCTCTCCATATTCCCTCCTCTTCATATTCCCCTCCTCTCCATATTCCCCTCCCTCTCCATATTCCCCTCCTCTCCATATTTCTCTCCATATTCCCCCCTCTTCATATTCCCCTCCCTCCATATTCCTCTCCATATTCCCCTCCCTCTCCATATTCCTCTCCATATTCCCCTCCCTCTCCATATTTCTCTTCCTCTCCTCTCCATATTCCCTCCCTCTCCATATTCCCCTCCCTCTCCATATTCCTCTCCATATTCCCTCCCTCTCCATATTCCTCTCCATATTCCCTCCTCTCCATATTTCTTCCCCTCCTCTCCATATTCCCTCCCTCTCCATATTCCCCTCCCTCTCCATATTTCTCTCCATATTCCCTCCCTCTCCATATCCCCTCCTCTCCATATTCCTCTCCATATCTCCTCCCTCTCCATATTCCTCTCCATATTCCCTCCCCTCCCTCTCCATATTCCCTCCCTCTCCATATTTCTCTTCATATTCCCCTCCCTCTCCATATTCCTCCTCTCCATATTCCCCTCCCTCTCCATATTTCTCTCCATATTCCCCCTCCTCTTCATATTCCCCTCCTCTCCATATTCCCTCCCTCTCCATATTCCCCTCCCTCTCCATATTTCTCTCCATATTCCCTCCTCTTCATATTCCCTCCCTCTCCATATTCCTCTCCATATTCCCCTCCCTCTCCATATTCCTCTCCATATTCCCCTCCCTCTCCATATTTCTCTTCATATTCCCCTCCCTCTCCATATTCCCCTCCTCTCCATATTCCCCTCCTCTCCATATTCCCTCCCTCTTCATATTCCCTCCCTCTCCATATTCCCCTCCCTCTCCATATTCCCCTCCCTCTCCATATTTCTCTTCATATTCCCCTCCTCTCCATATTTCTCCTCTCCATATTCCCCTCCCTCTCCATATTTCTCTCCATATTCCCCTCCCTCTCCATATTTCTCTCCATATTCCCTCCCTCTCCATATTCCCCTCCCTCTCCATATTTCTCTCCATATTCCCCTCCCTCTCCATATTCCTCTCCATATTCCCCTCCTCTCCATATTCCCCTCCTCTCCATATTCCCCTCCCTCTCCATATTCCCTCCTCTCCATATTCCTCTCCATATTCCCTCCTCTCCATATTTCTCTTCATATTCCCCTCCCTCTCCATATTCCCTCCTCTCCATATTCCCCTCCCTCTCCATATTTCTCTCCATATTCCCCTCCCTCTTCATATTCCCCTCCCTCTCCATATTCCCCTCCCTCTCCATATTCCCCTCCCTCTCCATATTTCTCTTCATATTCCCCTCCTCTCCATATTCCCCTCCCTCTCCATATTCCCCTCCTCTCCATATTCCCCTCCCTCCATATTTCTCTCCATATTCCCCTCCCTCTTCATATTCCCCTCCCTCTCCATATTTCTCTCCATATTCCCCTCCTCTCCATATTTCTCTCCATATTCCCCTCTCCCTCTTCATATTCCCTCCCTCTCCATATTCCCCTCCTCTCCATATTCCCCTCCCTCTCCATATTTCTCTCCATATTCCCCTCCCTCTCCATATTTCTCTTCATATTCCCCTCCTCTCCATATCCCCCTCCGTCTCCATATTCCCCTCCCTCTCCATATTCCCCTCCTCTCCATATTTCTCTTCATATTCCCCTCCCTCTCCATATTCCCTCCCTCTCCATATTTTTCTTCATATTCCTCCCTCTCCATATTCCCTCCTCTCCATATTCCCCTCCCTCTCCATATTCCCTCCCTCTCCATATTCCCCCCCTCTTCATATTCCCCCTCTCCATATTCCCTCCCTCTCCATATTCCCCTCCTCTCCATATTTCTCTCCATATTCCCCTCCTCTCCATATTTCTCTTCATATTCCCCTCCTCTCCATATCCCCTCCTCTCCATATTCCCCTCCCTCTCCATATTCCCTCCTCTCCATATTCCCCTCCTCTCCATATTTCTCTTCATATTCCCTCCCTCTCCATATTCCCCTCCCTCTCCATATTTCTCTTCATATTCCCTCCTCTCCATATTCCCCTCCCTCTCCATATTCCCCTCCCTCTCCATATTCCCCTCCCTCTCCATATTCCCTCCCTCTCCATATCCCCTCCCTCTCCATATTCCCCTCCTCTCCATATCCCCCCCTCTCCATATTTCTCTCCATATTCCCCTCCCTCTCCATATTCCTCTCTCTCCATATTCCCCTCCCTCTCCATATTTCTCTCCATATCCCCCCTCCTCTCCATATTTCTCTCCATATTCCCCCCTCTCTCCATATCCCCTCCCCTCTCCATATTTCTCTCCATATCCCCTCCCTCTCCATATTTCTCTCCATATTCCCCTCCTCTCCATATTCCCCTCCCTCTTCATATTCCCTCCCTCTCCATATTCCCCTCCCTCTCCATATTCCCCTCCCTCTCCATATCCCCCTCCCTCTCCATATTTCTCTCCATATTCCCCTCTCTCTCTCTGCATACTAGAAGGCTGATTCAGCCCACATCAACTAGGATAAAGGTTTCTTGAAACTTGAGAACTAGCATGATTAATGCAACTATGACTCCCATTGCTGTACCTAGAACTTCAAAGGTTTCAATGTTCTACAAGTCTTTTTGGGGGAAATGTGGGATTCATGTCTAAAAACTGGGAAGGCCTGGGGGGGGGGAATCATTGTGTTCTACAGGGAAACAGACAGCGTTATGGGTTCCATGTTGTTTCCGTTTCAACTGACCTCAAAGACAGGACCACCTATAGTCTCCCCTAGAAACAGTCTCCACTGTACTTCTAAGGGCAGATGGAATTTGCTGGGGAAATTGTCCTCTGGCTTGAAAGCTTTACAGAGAAAGGAAATATGAACTGTTGCTATCAAAGTCATTCCAAAGGGAAGGTTTAACAGAGAAAATGAAAAGTAACCATATTCTAGCATTTGCGAAGTCACCCATTGTTTCAATTCAACCCAGGGTTCGTCTACAAACAGACAATACATATAGGCGTAGGGTTTCATGCTTTGGTTGATGTTACAGTTCAAGTTAGAAATGAATATGTTGGATTTACGTCTCCATTTCAACCAAAGAATCTAAGTTAAACAACAGGACTAAATTAAATCAAACTTTAAAGTGCATTTAAAGTTTGATTTGATTTAGTCCTTTTTTTAAACTTAGATTTTTGCTTGAGATGGAGACTTGAATCCAGCATATCAATTATGAATTTGCAGACAAACTGGAATTAAAGACAGACTAAGTCAGTGGCACAAAATATACATCTCATATTTGGTTGCGTTAACCACCAAACACAGTTCAATATCACTTTTGCAATACAGTTAATATCCTACCAACTTGTCGACAAGTAAACAAATTATATGCTGGATTCATGTCTCCAACTAAACCCAAAATAAAAGTTAAACAATAGGATTAAGCCAGTGGCTCAGATTAAACTATCCAAGCATTAGATACATCTTCTTTAAATGTTGATATTGATATAACATAGGCTACAGATAAGGCTATCTTATGAACTAATGTAGCAGTTTTTATTCAACCTTAAAATGAGTACAGTAACTCCTCCATGGCCACATTATGGGGTGACTGTAACTGTAAAAGTTAAGTCACGGGTCTGTGGAGACCTAAGACATTGAGTTGCTGTATACATACAACATATTTGACATTGTATTCCCATCTGAACTGGTTGAAAGTGCAGTGATAGCACATTCAGATGACAACCAAACAAAAAATCAAACATTGTGCTTTAAGATGGTTTAAAGCATAGTGATAACACATTGGGAATTGAAGACATTTCTGACTGCCTTTTGTAGTGGGTGAATCTCATTGATCTCACTGATCAATGTCTCATCCAAATATTACCAACATTTCCACGTTGAAATGACGTGATGTGCCCAGTGTTAACATACACACACACACACACACACACACACACACACACACACACACACACACACACACACACACACACACACACACACACACACACACACACACACACACACACACACACACACACACACACACACACACACACACACACACACACACATTATCCCAAGGGAGTGTATGAAGGGAAGGGAGCTCTAAGCAGAGAAGGGCAGAGCTGCAGGCCATGGTAGGCAGGAGTCTGTGATGGCTCCCCAGCAGTAGTGGGCGACAGCAGCGACAGGGTTGGGGATAATCCAGGCAGCTGCTGAGTAGAGCATGCATCAGACGTACCGGGAGGAGTGGATTACCCAGCCTGGGAGAGATAGGGAGAGAGGGATATGGAAGAGAGAGGAGAGGACTTGGGTCCAGATAAGAGCAGGAGGTGGATGATTTGTCTAGTAGGGGATATAAGACATAAGAGAGGAAAAAGAAGAGGAGGGCTGTGTTGAAATTGTGCAAGGGTTCCTCTCAAGGTTTCTTTCTACCTTGGGAGGTTTTTCCTACCTGTTTGCACCTCTGCTTGCTACACAGAGCTGTATACATATGATTTGATTGAATGAAAACTCACTTATCTGAACTTCGCAAGGACTTGGCAGAAATGAGTTGATAACAGCAGTTGATTCTGACCTTGTCATTCAGGAAGGCTGTAGCGCATGAGGCTCTGGCCAGTGGCAGTCAGGTGACTCCTATAATACAAATGGCATTAAATGAACTGGAAAAAGCCAAATCTGACTACTTTGTCTTGTGTTTACGTGCTCTCAGACTGGCAGTCCCCAGCACAGGGTTGGGGTGGGCCTTTAATGTAATGGGCCTTTAACTAAATGTAATCTAAATGTAATCTACATAATCCCCAAAAGTAAATATCTATCATGAGAGGGCCATAAACAATAACTAGTAATGCCGCATACTAGAGACAAACGGCTCAGACACAAGAGGTATGTGTCAGGGTCTTACAGTCAATCACGGATTACAAAAAGAAAACAAGCCCTGTCGCGGACCAGGATGTCTTGCTCCCAGACAGACTAAACAACTTCTTTGCTCGCTTTGAGGACAATACAGTGCCACTGACACGGCCCGCTACCAAAACCTGCGGACTCTCCTTCACTGCAGCCGGCGTGAGTAAAACATTTAAACATGTTAACCCTCACAAGGCTGCAGGCCCAGACGGCATCCCCAGCCGCGTCCTCAGAGCATGCGCAGACCAGCTGGTTGGTGTGTTTACGGACATATTCAATCAATCTTTATCCCAGTCTGCTGTTCCCACATGCTTCAAGAGGGCCACCATAGTTCCTTTTCCCAAGAAAGCTAATGTAACTGAGCTAAATGACTACCGCCCCGTAGCACTCACTTCCGTCATCATGTGCTTTGAGAGAAGTGCTTTGAGAGACTAGTCAAGGACCATATCACCTCCACCCTAGCTGTCACCCTATACCCACTCCAATTTGTTTACCGCCCCAATACGTACACAGACGACGCAATCGCAACCACACTGCACACTGCCCTAACCCATCTGGACAAGAGGAATACCTATGTGAGAATGCTGTTCATCGACTACAGCTCAGCATTTAAAACCATAGTACCCTCCAAACTCGTCATCAAGCTCGAGACCCTGGGTCTCGACCCCGCCCTATGCAACTGGGTCCTGGACATCCTGACGGCCCAACCCCAGGTGATGAGGGTAGGTAACAACATCTCCACCCCGCTGATCTTCAACACTTAGGCCCCACAAGGGTGTGTTCTGAGCCCTCTCCTGTACTCCCTGTTCACCCACGACTGCATGGCCATGCACGCCTCCAACTCAATCATCAAGTTTGCAGACGACACAACAGTGGTAGGCTTGATTATCAACAACAACGAGACGGCCTACAGGGAGCAGGTGAGGGCCCTCGGAGTGTGGTGTCAGGAAAACAACCTCACACTCAACGTCAACAAAACAAAGGAGATGATCGTGGACTTCAGGAAACAGCAGAGGGAGCACACCCCTATCCACATCGACGGGACAGTAGTGGAGAGGGTAGTAAGTTTTAAGTTCTTCGGCGTACACATCACACAGACAGCGTGGTGAAGAAGGCGCAGCAGCGCCTCTTCAACCTCAGGAGGCTGAAGAAATTTGGCTTGTCACCAAAAACTCTTACAGACTTTTACAGATGCACAATCGAGAGCATCCTGTCGGGCTGTATCACCGCCTGGTACGGCAACTGCTCCGCCCATAACCGTAAGGCTCTCCAGAGGGTAGTGAGGTCTGCACAACGCATCACCGGGGGCAAACTACCTCTCCTCCAGGACACCTACACCACCCGATGTCACAGGAATGCCAAAATGATCATCAAGGACAACAACCACCCGAGCCACTGCCTGTTCACCCCGTTATCATCCAGAAGGTGAGGTGAGTGCAGATGCATCAAAGCTGGGACCGAGAGACTGGAAAACAGCTTCTATCTCAAGGCCATCAGACTGTTAAACAGCCGTCACTAACATTGAGTGGCTGCTGTCAACATACTGACTAAACTCTAGCCACTTTAATAATGGAAAAATTTATGAAAAATGTATCACTAGCCACTTTAAACAATGCCACTTTATATAATGTTTACATACCCTACATTACTCATCTCATATGTATATACTGTACTCTATACCATCTACTGCATCTTGCCTATGCCTTTCGGCCATCACTCATTCATATATTTTTATGTATATATTCTTATCCATTCCTTTACACTTGTGTGTATAAGGTAGTTGTTGTGAAATTGTTAGGTTAGATTACTTGTTTGATATTACTGCATGTTTGGAACTAGAAGCACAAGCATTTTTCTACACTCGCATTAACATCTGCTAACCATGTGTACATGACAAATAATATTTGATTTGATTTGATGATGTCCCATTGTACCATTAGTCATTAGCTAGAGCTAGCTAGATAGCTCACCAAGTTTTGCTATTATTTTTGCCTCAATCCCACTTGACCTGAATCAAATGATGAAACCAGTGGCCAAACGATTGAAGACCAATATTCAGACATTTTTTCAGTCCAGTGCAAGTTTTATTAGTCAGTATGGCAATGTTAGACTGTCCGATACGCGCTCACGTTCAACCGAGAACCCTCCGCCTTGACCTCATTCATAAATTAAGCTATGGTAGGTTTGTACTTTATAGTTTACAATTACACTTTCATATCAGTACATACTTTAGCTTTATTTAAATGAACAATAGCTAGCTACCAAGTGGCTGGACCAGCTTTCCCAAAGGGAACAATGTGTGATGCCAGGATTTGCTTGGTAGCCAACCCCCAACGTCAATGCCGCTATCAAGCCAATCTACTAATCTTACCTAAATGAAATATATGAAATAGATCATAATTAGATTTAATCTCATTTCTCTGCGATTGGTTAGTCAACATTCAGTAATACCGGTAATACGGTCAATCACTGAGATTAATTATTTGCGTTGCTTGCATCATTAAAAACTATGAATCTGATGGATACTAGATGACCACGTTCTAATTTATTTGTTGGAGGGCCTAAACATGAGGTCAACTTTACCATGTTATCCTAGAGGTATACCCCAGTCTCATTACTTTTGCGTGAATGACATTTCTCAACTTTAAACAATGTGAAATTCAAATACAAAATCATTTGTTTAGCTTCTTTCTATTCTGTGGCAAACAGCGTGAATTCAGTTATTACATTAGTATCCATATTTTTCACTCCCTGATGAAACAGTAACATCCATTACTGTAGTTAGGTTTATGCTGGGCATACACAACACGACTTTCAAAATCCTAACATCGATGAGCCTTTCAGATTAAACGACCATCTCTCACGTTCTGACCTTAGTTCTGTTGTTATGTCTTTGTTTTAGTATGGTCAGGGCGTGAGTTGGGTGGGTTGTCTATGTTCCCTTTTCTATGTTTTGGGATTTCTGTGTTTGGCCTGGTATGGTTCTCAATCAGAGGCAGCTGTCAATCGTTGTCCCTGATTGAGAACCATACTTAGGTAGCCTGGTTTCCCTTTTGAGTTGTGGGTCACCTTACGGGACTGTTCGTTTGTTATGTATTGTTTTGTTCAGTGTTCTAGTACGTCATTAAAAGCTATGAACACTTACCACGCTGCGCATTGGTCCTCCTCTCTTTCTCCCAACGACGAACGTTACACCATCTTTCCTGTAGTTTTTTTGTCTTACCAATGTAGTGGTACGCACACTAAAGGATGTGGCGAAGACGAGGTGTCATACACTACAAAATGTTTCACTTGGTAGTGAGGATTCTCGATACCACGCGGTCTCGCATAGAAAATGATGCAATTAGATTGTTAACGTAGCTAGAACGAGCTGTGGTTCAAAGCAGCTTCAGAAATGTTTTCAGCCAGGCATTCACAGATGCCATACATAGTTGAACTATCTAGGCAATAGACTACATTCGAATTGAATAGCATTTCTTGTGAACTTCGGCTCTGTAACAATTTCATTTTGAATTTGGTTTTGTCTGAAAAGGCAAGGACAAACGCATAATAGTAGTAATCATCGCTCCTGCTCGAGTCTACACATTCTGGGTGTTGCGAAACAACGACATCGTCTCTCTGGCGAACTCTCATTGGCTATTGCTGATCACTGTTCTCAAAACTTGGCGCACATCTCACACTACAAGAGCATTGTACATTTTGTGCCTAATCTAATCAAACAGGTTAGAAAATATCAGGACGTCTGGGACGTCTGGCTCAAAGACGGCATTGGTAGCCCTCAGATAGAGTCTCTGACCTGCTCACATTTAAACAAGCCTTGGTGACATCCGCAAGCCCGAGTAGGAAATGACAATGTGGATTGTGTCACAGATCTTCAAAATTGGGGCCAGAATCATGTAGTGTACACCCAGCTTTAGCCAACCTGTGCTTATTGGCTTTAGCGGTGTGTTGAACGAATTCCACGTTCCGGAAATGAGTGAATGCTCGGCTCGTTCTCAACACTGTGTGCATCCGTATGCTTGCTGAAATCTACTCCTACCTTGATCTTTAGCACCGCCCACTGGGTGAAATGGTATGAACAGAGTGTGTCCCATGTGATCCAGGGCTACCGCTCAGTGCAAGCCATTTCGATCTACGGTGTCCACAGATAGATTTAAAGGCAAAAAATGTCAGTCGGAACTGGTACCAGAACCACCCAGGTCCCCTAAACAGGGGACTTTACACCTAAGACATTTTAAAGCTGTATTTCATTTCCAGTCCTCTGGCTTATCTGCCGATGCACACCTAGTTTGCGTCCCAAATGGCATGTTATTCCCTATATAACAGTGCACTTCTTTTGACCAGGGCCCACAGCGTTCTGGTCAAAAGTAGTGCACTCTATACGGAATAGGGTGCAGTAGGGGTTGCAGACATAAAGGCATTTGCTTGTCAGGTAACATCCCTACACTATGAGGATTAGTATCAATAATGTATCGAACAGGTGTGAGGGATGATCCTCAAAGGCATTTGCGTCTCTCCAACGCCAGTTACCGCTTTCATACAGTGGTTCGTTTCACACGAGTTGGTCAGGGAAACATCACATTTACACATTTACAATCACATGAATGTCGTTCCGGGTCCTGCTGTTGCCATACTCTGAGATGTTGAATTGCTTTAACCAGATCTATACACTCAGTCCTTGTAGGCTTTTGTAGCATAGTCCACTATATGCAATGGTTGTCATAGATACAGAATCCAATTGCTGTGAGTATTTGTACACCCAGAGCCATATGAGGCCTTTTCACACGGGCAATCTTAGCCCCAGGCTAGCTTAGCCTGTGTTCAGACAAGTATTTGTTAACTCTGGGCTAAGCTTTAACCCTGGGCTAAGGATTCACACTTGTATTCCAAAGCTCTGTGCTAACTGACAATAACAACATGCGACCAACATTCTATCTCTGACACGCGACCAATGTTATAAATAATAAGACATTTATTAACATGTTATTTCCTTTTGCTTCTGGCCTAGCGTTTTGAATTCCAGCAGTGATGCTTTGTATACACTTTTTGATCCAGGTGAAATCATGCAGCAATATTACTATCATGGATATATGCAATTAAATGTCAACAGAAAAGTTCTGAAAATGGAATCAAATGTAGTGTTTGCTGCCATTTCAACTGGTGAGTTTGTAGCTTTAATTGGCTAAGTGAGAAGATGTTAGCCAGCCTGAATAGCAACCATTTTTGTTAGGCATAGCACCCAATGTTTTGGCATGGAGGAAAGTATTTAAAAAAGAATTGGGAGTCATACTAAGACCATGGTCTATTTTACAGGTGAGCCCTGAATTACATAAATTCCAGAAAATACAGACATCAAAATAAAAATAGCCCTGGGCTAAGGTTGGTGCTAGCCCACTATAGAATGTGCACACTCCCTTAGCCCTAGTCTAAAATGTCCCTTAGCCCAGGACTAAGGAGGCTATTTGCCCTGGGCTAAGGTGCAGTGTGAATGTGCCTATATTTAGTTAGTCCAACTTTTAGAAATTTGAATATTGTTCTAGTTCTAGACATTCAGTTACATAGCATTATTTAATTATTTTGCATGTAATTAATGGGGAGCTAACATAGCTGCCACAAAATGTTGAAGTGTAAATGTTTCATAATGCTCATTCCAAACAGTGTTATAGTATTTTCTTATTCTCCATGTAATGTTAATGGGAAGCTAACATGGCTGCCATAGAATGTTGAAGTGTCATGTAAATGCATCATAATGCAGAAACCACATTGGCCCAACTCTCTAAATACATGTCTCTGTGTAGACTGCCCCTAAGGACAGTCATTGTGTTTAAATTGAAGGTTTAGTAGGAGGAAAGTACCTATTTTCCTGCTATCATTGAATAGGCTTCTGACAACACAGCTTTGTCAAAAGAGTGTCCTGTTGTCTGTATAACATTGCAGATACCATGAACATTATAGTGTTGTCTCGTTTTTGTTACTCATTGTAGAATTGAACAGCAGCCATTCCACCATGTATCTCTTTGATGGCTTTCATCTGATGCTAAGCAGGGACGAATTGTGTAGCCTTGCCTCTAGTGCAGCTGTACATTTTCATTATAGTGATGTGCACGATATGCCCAAGTCAAGACTTTGAAAGTCTGATTGCTGATGGATGCTAGGGGGGGGGGGGTTCAGAATACAGTTACAAATACCTGAATGTCATGTTACTGTTGGGGTCAAAGGGTAGTTTGAATATGTTGCGGATGCACACTCCACGTCGATCCCAATACTCTGTATGTGGAGTGGCAGAGGAAAACCAACAGTTGTGACTAGCATGTGGAAAATAAATGACTGGGACGGTAGCCAACGAGTGAAGTAGGTGGAGAACAATCAAACAGTAGCTGCAGGCTCTCTTTGGTCGTGAGTTGTGACAGGGCAAGAAATTGTTTTCATGGCGATTGTGAGAGCACTATGACAGGTCCTGGCATCCCCAAGACACCACAAGTTCGACACTACGCCAATGGAAATTAAAATGGCAAAGGCTGACCAACAGTACAGGTTTGCTTGTGTTGATATTGATTAGTATTTATTGAAATAAATTCTCTACTTTTGAGAAAGTGCTGTGAACCTTTATTTGAACCTTTCTATGTGTGATTCCTTCAGCTAGCTGTCCAAATTGTCCAAATAAGAATGCAACCATAACATGAACCACTCCACCATATTTAATGAGGTAAGAATGCAACCATAACATGGACCACTCCACCATATGAGGAAGAGTAGTCGGACCAAAGCGCAGCGTGATAAGTGTTCATGTTTTTTTATTGAACTGAACACTAATGCAAAATAACAAGAGAATAAATGAAACCGAAACAGTCCTGAAAGGTGCAAACACTAAACAGAAAATAGCTACCCACAAAAACCATGTGGGAAAAAGCTACCTAAGTATGGTTCCCAATCAGAGACAACAATAGACAGCTGTCCCTGATTGAGAACCATACCCGGCCAAAACAAAGAAATATAAAACATATAAAAAAGAACATAGAATGCCCACCCAAATCACACCCTGATCAAACCAAAATAGAGACATAAATAGCTCTCTACGGTCAGGGCGTGACAATATTTCTATTTAGTATTCCAAGTCAAGTACTATTCTATCTAAAAGCCTTTGACTACTAATGCAATTCCTTCCATTGCTCAGGGCATCAGATTTTTGTTGTTGTCACGTAGGCTATGCACCCAGTAAAACCCACCAAACAATAATGGAAAAACATTGGACTCCATCCAAGTCTTTGTTCAAACAATTCCTGGACCAGTGAAGTAGAAGGTCTTTCAAGTAATGACCCTTTTGGACACATTCCCTGCGGTATATCTCATTCAACTTTCGCTGAACTGGTTAATCACATTTTAGAATCAGGGCCAATGAAGGAGGAACGCTTAGCAGAGCAGACGTCCTCTGGGGGTCCGACTCTTGGAGCCGTGGCTCAGAAGATAGACACGGGGCTTTGTGGTCGAACCAACAAGACAGACAGTGCATGGAGCCAGAATGTCATCTCTCATTTGTCTTAGCCATTGGATAACCTTATATGTGAAGGTGTGCATGCACGCAAATGTGCACAAACACACACACCTGCGCAAGTGCACAGACATGTACACACACACACACACACACACACACACACACACACACACACACACACACACACACACACACACACACACACACACACATTTTGTGCATAGGCACACAGAAACATGCACAAACACACACACGCATGCACACACATGTGCGCAAGCACATACACACGTTTATACACACACCCATTCATTGCCCCCATTGGCAAGATTTTTGCATCTAAACCAAGGTCAGAAAGAGTTCAGCATGAATACACATTACACAGACACAAACCCAAATACACTCCCACATACACACACAGTTTATTATTTCCATTTAAACTTGGTCTGAGTGCTCGCAGCCCCTGCCGTCAACAATCCTTAGATCTCACTAAGCTACTGTGAACGGAGTTGTTTTTCTGTATTCTAAGAATGAAGGAGGCTTCTTTGGAGCAATAAACTGTTTTTTTAATAGTATGCAAAACCAGTCAGATTTTTTATTTGACTACAGAAACAATATGTTTATATGCTACTGAATAAATCACGTACTTTATTCAAGATTCAGTTCAATTGAACCCATCGTCACTTTCAATATGATATGCGGATACCCATACCAGTCTTTTTCCAGTCCTTTGCACTAGTCTAACCTTTCTCCTGAGAATCTCAAAGCAAATAAGACACAAAGCACTGACAAAAAGAGAATAGAGGAAAGAGAAAAAGAGATTCAGACGGAAAGAAAATGAAAGAGAAGACGGGATACACCCAGATTGAGAAAGCTGGTTAAACCAGAAACAGAAAGTAAGAATAGTAAGAAATATTGAAATCATCCTTCAGAGGTAAAAAAAAAAGAAAGAAGAGAAAGAAAAGAGAGAGATGGAGAGAGAGAGCTCCTGGAAGCTCATTGATCACAGTGGATTCCAGCACACGCTCCAGTCACTCGGTGTGGTATCGGCCTAGGCCCAAATCACTCAGACAACACCTTTGAAATTCACAATGGCTTCTTGTGAATCAGCCGTCCCCTTGCATGCCTGTCTGAAGCCGATAACAGGCTGGCCCGTGCCCCTGAGGTAACAATCTCTGCTAATAGACTTCTCCCCTGTCAATCACACTTCAAAATCCCAATAGAGCAATACGGCTCATGTACGTGAGCGCACACACACACACACACACACACACACACACACACACACACACACACACACACACACACACACACACACACACACACACACACACACACACACACACACACACACACACACACACACCGTCTTTCAATCGTGGCTCATCTGTCATTGCATCCCTTTTAATTAACCCCCCTACCCCATCACCCCTCCTGTCACTAGCACTCATCATCATGCTGCACTGGTAAAATAATGTATTTTAAACCCCCCTGACCATGTCGGCTTTAGAAGCAGTCTACATGAAGAGTTTTTGAATAGGGGTTTGGAACTAAGGGTTTTGTACCCCCTGAGCACACCCTGAATAAACAGTGGATAAAAAGGATTTCCACAAGCGACAGAATGCTTTTGATAAACCTGGTGTTGTTAACAGCACCTGCAAGTAAGCTACACCACCGATTTGATTCCTGAGTTCCCAAACACTTTTTTAAAGAAATAAATGAAAGTGTGTGTACTTTTAAGGGTAACATCGTCCCTGGCGAGCATTTACAACACAACACAGCAGTACCATGAAAACAGAGTAAACAGCAAATACCAACACGCTCGCTACCAAACAAACATACGGCTATAGAATGTCTGTGCTTCGTTTCTCATCTCTTCCAAATCCATTTTTTTTAATAAAAAAAGTGGGGTTTATAAGCGCAATAACAATTTCATTATCAATGTAAATAATAAAATGGGTAGGCCTGGAATGAAGACAATTCTGTATTATCTTTTTGTTTGAATGTCAAGTACACCCAGTGCAATGTGTTCCTTTAATTTGCTTATTTAGATTAAATAGATTTTCCAAACTTGCATTCAAATTAAATAGCGTTGTTGCATGGGATGTGAGCACACGTCTTCTGAAGTCCCTTGCCAACATGCGACGCAGATTAAACAATTTGAAATATCAAACAGGGTTGGTTCGATTAACATGGATTGTGGAGAAAAAACAATATCACGCATCACTACTCAAGTCATTTGGAATACTTTAGTATGATTGTTAGCTGTCTTGATCTCACCAAATGTTAATAATTATCTTAGAGTGTGTGTGTGTGTGTGTGTGTGTGTGTGTGTGTGTGTGTGTGTGTGTGTGTGTGTGTGTGTGTGTGTGTGTGTGTGTGTGTGTGCGTGTGTGTGTGTGTGTGTGTGTGTGGGAACACGTGTACATGTGCCTCGTGTGTGTGTGCTGACAGTTATTTAACCCTAAATTGTGTCGGTGTCCCAATTACTGTTCCTCCCGCCACTCCATCCCAAGCATTGGAGTCTGGACGCCCCACTTGTGTCTTCCAGCGGAACCCAAATGTATCCACCCTGAAGGGGTTCCAGGCACCCTGTGGTTCCCCATCCATTCCTTCCCCAAGCTGCACCTGCTGCCTCCACCCATAGGTGCCCACTGACAGTGACATCCAAACAGCCCCTGGGCCCCCAACACCAGCAGATGGAGGAGGGAGAGAAGGTGTAAAGACTGAATTGAAATATTATGATATACTGAATATATGTATATTATGAATATGATGAATATAGAGGAAGACAATGGAGCTGAGGTATGAATCATATGAAAGGATGGGATATGAGAAGGATCTCAAGGAAACAGGTATAATATTGAAATAATAAATATTTATATATTTACTAGTCTTCTATATCCAATTCCATTTAAATAAGCAAACTTTATTCATCCCAGAGGGGCAACTTCTTCGGACACACGAGAAAAACAGGTATCAATTAATCAATCAAATGTATTTTATAAAGCCGTTTTTACATCAGCCATTGTCGCAAACTGATATACAGATACCCAGCCTAAAACCCCAAAAAGCAAACAATGCAAGAAGCACAATTCTTAGGACACATTCCCTAGAAAGGCAGGGACCTAGGAAGAAACTTAGAGAGACCAAGGCTCCGAGGGGTGACCAGTCCTCTTCTGTGGCAGGTGGAGATTATTAGAGTACATGGCCAACACACAATATGACAGGTGGGAGTGCATACTTTCGTAAAACAAAAAAGGGATACCACAGAATGTTTTATACCATTAAAATAATAATATAAAAATATAATTCAACTGCTAATTCCTTATTCCCTAACAAAACAAGTTGATATCAATACCTGAAAGTTAGACTCCTCTATTTTGTGGTTGTGAAGATGTTTTCTAACAGTTCTTTCAAAGTGTCTCCCCCTTCAACAGTCTCAATGGTACTTTTATAATTTTAAAAAGAATGGGTGTTGGAGGACAGTAAGTGTGAAATGTATATGGAGGTGTGCGTGAGTGTGTGTGTGTGCGTGTGTGTGTGCATTCGCTCTCTGTTTTCAGGGAGTGTGTGGACATTTTTGTTCTTTATTTTTCCTAAAGGAATCAGATGTGAGAAAATGTCGAGAGGTGTGAGGAGGCCATTGGGGAGTGGATCACAAAACACACTCACCCAAGGTGTTTCTTCTCCTGCTAAAAATATGATATGTCACTCAGCATTCCCATCAATGGTCTCCAAGCCATTGAGCCATCTAAAATGGACACTTCATAATTCTACCTTCTGCCTGAGACCTAAGACAGTCAACATCCTTTTTTATTAGACCGACATGGTCTCATCAGAATATGTCAACATAGTGACATTGAACTATTTTAGATTTATGTCACCAATCCTGACAGTTATAGGCATTTGCGGTGACGGATTCCTAGCTAGACCCACTGTATTTGGAGGAGGTATAGTCTATAAATGGAACATGCACAACCATGATCCTGCAGAGAAATCTGTGACTTAAAATGCTCTGATGTTAAGCCTACAAACACTGTCATAGCACCACCCACACCACTAAGAACACTGATTACATTAAAGGAGCACTCCACCACATTGGACCTCATATCCATTATCTCCAACACTGTGTCTACGTATGTGAAAATGGCACATTTACAGCATAGGTTCTATAGTCCAAAAGAGAAGCAGTAAAGGCCACAAGAATGTATTTTCAACAGTGATTTCCAAAAACGACTTGCCTGCTTTCTGTGTCACTGTGAAAGTCGTAGTTATTGAAAATCACTGTTAAAATGTTTTAATACGATGACAACTGTAAAAAGATTATACAATAATAAATTAAAATAGGAAATAAATGTGTGAATAGAGCCCTTAGATTCACATACTCTTTGTTTGGCTTAGGTGCACTGAAGAGTCTTTGAGGATTCTGAATAAAAGTTGCCCCAAGATGAGGAATTTCCTTTGATTGTCTTTCGGTTTTTAAGTGACACAATTATCAATTCTTGTAAGTGCTGCTACAAAGACAGGAGGTAAATATCTCTATTCCTTCTTAGGATTTCTTAATAAATGTTTTGTATTCATGTGAAGTATTTATAATAACTCATAACAATACAAGTGTTAGCTTGCCTTTTAACTCTGTCTTAAAATTGTCTCCACTGTGGCTCCATTCAGGATTTTTTCCCCCCAGGTACATTTGATTGCACGGTTATTTGCAAGTGAAAGAGATTTCATAATTAACGATTCTGGTAAAGCATGACATTGGTAAAGCCGTGCACACACAAAGGCACGAATACAAGCACGCATGCGCACACACAGCCCCTCCACTTGTCATAGCTCCCTGGCAGTCAGTTTTGCATCAGTGCTGAAACCACAGGGACGGTTGACATTTCACTTTGGCTCTGTCTCCATTCCCTGTGATCAGAGCCCTGCTGCCTTGGCGCACTGAAAGGTCACAGTTGTTGTTTTTCAAAATCAGTGTATGTGTGTGTGCGTGCGTGTCCACATGTGCACGTGTGTGTGTGCATCACAAAATATCTACTTTTGTGACTATGTGTGTTTATTCAATGTGTTTTTCTGTTGTGTGTGTGTTGTATTGCTTTATGTGAATGTGTGTGTGTGTGTGCGTGTATTGAGGGTAGGTGGTGCTACATTGAACGGTTAATTCTTTCACCAATCACCTTTTTTAGTTATATAGTTATGTTTACTGTATTTGTATTACCAGTATTCAAATGCGTAGCACACATATAGCCTCCTGTTGCTAGAATGCTTTGAAAGTAGACTGAGCAATCCATTCTCTGCATTTTTATTTGGCGGTGGCACACACACAAAGTGACAGCCCATTGTTAGCTCCCTCCCTAGCTTCAGTTTAGCTGGCATACCTTTGAGTCTCTGTCCGTGTCCCAAATGTTGCCCTATTCCCTACATAGTGCTCTTGTTTTGACCGGAGTATGGGCCCTGATCAAATGTGGTGCACTTTATAAGGAATAGGGTGCCATTTGGCATGCTCTCTCTCTCTCTGCCAAGCCCAGCTTTTTGAGTCACCAAAATACAGTCAAACAGCTGCACTTCTAATGATGCTTGTACAAACAGACCTTGAATGAGACAAGAAAATAGCAAAAAAAAGTGAGTGAGAGAGAGAGAGAGAGAGAGAGAGAGAGAGAGAGCGAGAGAGAGCAACAAACAGGCGAGATGGAAAGATGAGCTCTGTCTATATTTGTACCCAGGGACGCCACAGATGGGAAGAGTAGTTTGGCAACCTGGTTGAAAAACAAAAGTGGAAATGAAAGTTCTTTGACCACTGATCATGCTATGTTTCCTTGTTTTTAATAATAGTTTGCCATTTGGGACCGATAAGAGTCTAAAGAATGTTTGTTATCACTTTGTTTGAACCCTTTCATCATGCAACATTCAATGAATATAATGAACCTAGCTATAAAGAGCAATCAGCAGTTGCTACATACATTTTTCGACTTATGAACCATCCTTATGAGTCTATTGATGCACCCATGCGTCAATCTAAGTCAATCTAAGTAACATAATAAAAAAATCTATCCACCACAGCCCCTTATGTTGGCCATCCGCACCTGCGGTGGAAGGTGGCCGAGCTACAGTGATGTTTATCAGACCCCAGAAAATGTGTCTGTTCATGGAAAGGAGAGACTCTCACAAACAGGATGGTGTTCTCCCTTTTTCTCTACGACCCCAACAAGTGTCACGGGACTCTCGGTAATGCTCATATGCCAAAAACACCAAAAATGTCCAATTGTGAGGATTATTCTGCAATGTTTCTATTAGGGTGCAAAAAACATTAATCTGACGTTACAAGAAGGTTACCAGAACACATTTAGTTTGTTCTTTAAAGATTCACAGAATGTTTCATTAGGTTGTGGTAACATTGTGTGGCAACATGAGAAGATATATCTTCCCAAAACACAAACTGTCCAGCTGTGTTGACATTCAGATAATGTTTGAATCAGGGCGTATAAAACATTCCCTCTATGTTGCAAGAAAGTTGACAAAACAGCCTTTCTGAGTTCTTTAAAGTTTCTCAGAACATTTAATTAGATTGTGGGAACAATCAAGGTACATTACAAAAGATATGTTCCCAAAACACAAAATATGCTCAGCTGTAATGACATTCATACAGTGTTTAAGTTAGGTTGCACAGGATATTCCATTAATATTGGTTTGCTGGGTGGGCTCTGTTTTAACAAACCTAAGGCAATGTTAAATCTTAATGCTGGCGTTAGCGCTATGGGTCCGGGGGTGTGTCAGAAATATTTTTGCTATTTTTACAGCAGGAATTATGAGCGCAATAGCTGGAGGTGGTCCGAAAGAGTTGGGTTCTGATGAATAAATAAGTTGTATGTGTGAGTAGGCCTAGGCCAATCAACATGCTCCTAGGGTAAATACTGCATGCGGTAATCTCAAGTTCTGTATTGTAACGGATTTCCTCCTCTTCATCTGAGGAGGAGTAAGGATCGGACCAAAATGCAGCGTGGTAAGTGTCTATATTGATTTATTCAAAAACACAACTGAACAATGGAACAAAATAATAAACGTGAAATATACAAAACCGAAACAGTACCGTGTGGCCCAAACACTCACACGGAAACAAACACCCACAAACCAAAAGTGAAACCCAGGCTACCTAAGTATGATTCTCAATCAGAGACAACTAACGACACCTGCCTCTGATTGAGAACCATAGTAGGCCGAACACAAAAACCAACATAGAAAAACAAACATAGACTGCCCACCCCAACTCACGCCCTGACCATAGTAAAACAAAGAATAAAATAACAGAACTATGGTCAGAACGTGACAGTACCCCGCCCCCAAAGGTGCGGACTCTGGCCGCAAAACCTGAACCTATAGGGGAGGGTCTGGGTGGGCGTCTGTCCGCGGTGGCGGCTCTGGCGCGGGACGTGGACCCCACTTCACCACAGTTTTTGTCTGCCTCCTCAACCGCCCCCGTGGCCTCTTACGAGCCGCCGTCCTCTGACTGGGGACCCTAGCCATGGGTCCCGAATGGACGGGAGATTCCAGCAGCGCGGCTCCTGGCTGACGGCTCCGGCGGCTCCTGGCTGACTGGCGGCTCTGGCGGCTCCTGGCTGACTGGCGGCTCTGGCGGCTCAGGCCAGACTGGCGGCTCTGGCGGCTCAGGACAGACTGCCGGCTCTGGCGGCTCCTGGCTGACTGGCGGCTCTGGCGGCTCAGGACAGGCTGGCGGCTCTGGCGGCTCAGGACAGACTGGCGGCTCTGGCGGATCAGGACAGACTCGTGGCTCTGGCGGCTCAGGACAGACGGGAGACTCTGGCGGCTCAGGACAGACGGGAGACTCTGGCGGCTCAGGACAGACGGGAGCCTCTGGCGGCTCAGGACAGATGGGAGTTTCTGACAGCGCTGGGCAGGAGGAAGGCTCTGGCAGCGCTGGACAGGCGGGAGCACCTGTAGGGAGAAGACGGAGAGACAGCTTGGTGCGTGGAGGTGGCACCGGATAGACTGGACCGTGCAGGCGCACTGGAGTTCTTGAGCACCGAGCCTGCCCAACCTTACCTGGTTGAATGCTCCCTGTAGCCAGGCCAGTGTGGCGAGGTGGAATAGCTCGCACTGGGCTGTGCTGGTGAACCGGGGACACCATGCGTAAGGCTGGTTACCATGTACGCCGGCCCGAGGAGACGCACTGGAGACTATATGCGTAGAGCCGGCTTCATGGCACTTGGCTCGATGCCCAATCTAGCCCGGCCAATACGAGGAGCTGGAATGTACCGCACCGGGCTATGCACACGCACCAGGGACACCGTGCGCTCCACCGCATAACACGGTGCCTGCCCGGTCCCTCTCGCTCTCCGGTAAGCAAGGGGAGTTGGCTCAGGTCTCCTACCTGACTTAGCCACACTCCCCGTGTGCCTCCCCCCAATACATTTTTGGGGCTGCCTCTCGGGCTTCCAGCCGCGCAGTTGTGCTGCCTCCTCATACCGGCACCTCTCTGCTTTCGCTGCCTCCAGCTCTGATTTAGGGCGGCGATATTCCCCTGCTTGTGCTCAGGGTCCCTTGCCATCCAAAATCTCCTCCCAAGTCCAGGAGTCTTGTGTTTTCAGCCGCGGACTGCTGCCCGTTACCACGCTGCTTGGTCATCTTGTGGTGGGTGTTTCTGTATTGGATTTTCTCCTCTTTGTCTGAGGAGGAGTAAGGATCGGACCAAAACGCAGCGTGGTAAGTGTACATATTGATTTATTCAAAAACACTACTGAACACTGGAACAAAATAATAAACGTGAAATATACAAAACCAAAACAGTACCGTGTGACCCAAACACTCACACAGAAACAAACACCCACTAACCAAAAGTGAAACCCAGGCTATCTAAGTATGATTCTCAATCAGAGACAACTAACGACGCCTGCCTCTGATTGAGAACCATACTAGGCACAAAAACCAACATAGAAAAACAAACATAGACTGCCCACCCCAACTCACGCCCTGACCATACTAAAACAAAGAATAAAATAACAGAACTATGGTCAGAACATGACATGTATGTTATTGACAGTCTTTGCATTGTCATCAACTCCAATTTGGCTGAAGGCACAGAATATTCTCATCCTAGTCCATTGTAGATTGATATTGCAGTTTATTAAATAGCATAGGCTACAGTAAAGAATAATAGCAAAAAGAAAAGAAAAATCCAGTGTTAGCTCAATATGTTTGGAGTGTTGGCAGTCAACATTGCTGCAATTGGCTTCAACAAGTATAGGTCTACATGTCATCACGCAATGCACTTCTCCTAATATAACAAATATTAGGCTCCCGTAAATTGTACAGTATATGTTCTTTGAAAGGTTGGTCATGGCTCACATCAACACCATTATCCCAGAAACCTAGACCCACTCTAATTTGCATACCGCCCAAACAGATCCACAGATGATGCAATCTCTATTGAACTCCACACTGCCCTTTCCCACCTGGACAAAAGGAACACTTATGGGAGAATGTTATTCATTGAATACAGCTCAGTGTTCAACACCATAGTACCCTCAAAGCTCATCACTAAGCTAAGGATCCTGGGACTAAACACCTCCCTCTGCAACTGGATCCTGGACTTCCTGAGGGGCCGCCCCCAGGTGGTGAGGGTAGGTAGCAGCACATCTGCCACACTGATCCTCAACACTGGGGCTCCCCAGGGTTGCATGCTAAGTCCCCTCCTGTACTCCCTGTTAACCCACGACTGCATGGCCAGGCACGACTCCAACACCATCATTAAGTTTACAGACAACACAACATTGGTAGGCCTGATCACTGACAATGACGAGATAACCTATAGGGAGAAGGTCAGAGACCTGGCCAGTTGGTGCCAGAATAACAACCTATCCCTCAACGTAACTAAGGAGACTAAGGAGATGATTGTGGACTACAGGAAAAGGAGGACCGATCATGCCCCCATTCTCATTGAAGGGCCTGTAGTGGAGCAGGTTGAGAGCATCGAGCCAAGTGCCATGTCCACATCACCAACAAACTTGAATGGTCCAAACACACCACGACAGTCGTGAAGAGGGAACGACAAAGCCTATTCCACCTAAAATGAAACTAAAATGATTTGGAATGGCTCCTGAAGTCCTCAAAAGGTTCTAATCAAATCAAATTTATTTATATAGCCCTTCGTAGATCAGCTGATATCTCAAAGTGCTGTACAGAAACCCAGCCTTAAACCCCAAACAGCAAGCAATGCAGGTGTAGAAGCACGGTGGCTAGGAAAAACTCCCTAGAAAGGCCAAAACCTAGGAAGAAACCTAGAGAGGAACCAGGCTATGTGGGGTGGCCAGTCCTCTTCTGGCTGTGCTGGGTGGAGATTATAACAGAACATTGCCAAGATGTTCAAATGTTCATAAATGACCAGTATGGTCATATAATAATAAGGCAGAACAGTTGAAACTGGAGCAGCAGCACGGTCAGGTGGACTGGGGACAGCAAGGAGTCATCATGTCAGGTAGTCCTGGGGCATGGTCCTAGGGCTCAGGTCAGTTTAAACTGGAGCAGCAGCACGGTCAGGTGGACTGGGGACAGCAAGGAGTCATCATGTCAGGTAGTCCTGGGGCATTGTCCTAGGGCTCAGGTCCTCCGAGAGAGAGAGAGAAAGAGAGAATTAGAGAACGCACACTTAGATTCACACAGGACACCGAATAGGACAGGAGAGGTACTCCAGATATAACAAACTGACCCTAGCCCCCCGACACATAAACTACTGCAGCATAAATACTGGAGGCTGAGACAGGAGGGGTCAGGAGACACTGTGGCCCCATCCGAGGACACCCCCGGACAGGGCCAAACAGGAAGGATATAACCCCACCCACTTTGCCAAAGCACAGCCCCCACACCACTAGAGGGATATCTTCAACCGCCAACTTACCATCCTGAGACAAGGCTGAGTATAGCCCACAAAGATCTCCGCCATGACACAACCCAAGGGGGGGCGCCAACCCAGACAGGATGACCACATCAGTGAATCAACCCACTCAGGTGACAGATGCAACATCGAGAGCACCCTGACTGGTTGCATCACTGCCTGGTGCGACAATTGCTCAGCCTCTGACCGCAAGGCATTACAAAGGGTAGTGCATACGGAAGGCCAAGTACATCACTGGGGCTAAGCTGCCTGCCATCCAGGACCTCTACACCAGACGGTGTCAGAAGAAGGCCCTAAAAATTGTCAAAGACCCCAGCCACCCCAGTCATAGACTGTTCTCTTCGCATATCAAATGGCAAGTGGTACCGGAGTGCCAAGTCTAGGACAAAAAGGCTTCTCAACTGTTTTTACCCCCAAGCCATAAGACTCCTGAGCAGGTAATCAAATGGCTACCCGTACTATTTGCATTGTGTGCCACCCCCCGCAACCCCTCATTTTACACTGCTCTTTTTACGCTCTGTTTATCATATATACATAGTCACAATAACTATACACTCATGTACATACTACCTCAATTGGGCCGACCAAGCACTGCTCCCGCACATTGTCTAACCGGGCTATCTGCATTGTGTCCCACCCACCAACACCCCTCTTTTACGCTACTGCTACTCTCTGTTCATCATATGCGAATAGTCACTTGTTGTATTCGGCGCACGTGACAAATAAACTTTGATTTGATTTGACTCACATTCTCAATAAGCAAGATATAACCTAGTTCTAGAGTTGATACTGAATTATAGGACTGAATAATTTAAATATGTTTGGAGGAGTGTGTCTTTGGTAACCGGATGACATACACTCTTTGGAGATGAGGATGGATACTTGAAAAAGCTAAATTAAGTATACAGGTAGGCATATGTACATGGTTCGGGATATGCGGCATATTTTACATTCAAGGCACTCTCACAAATGGACCATTTAAACACCTTTTATGGATAGGCTACTTGGCTGCAAGGCCAGCATAAAAAAGACACCCGACGACACATTGCTGTTAAACCCGACGTTGTTATAATAGGGTGAGGGTATTCTACTGGGGCTTGGTTTTTCATCAAGTGAAACGAAAAACAAGCATCTGTTACAGTAAAATAACTTAAACGTTTCTAAATACAAGGGTCACTGGGAATCATCTCATCTCTCGTTTTATGATGGGCATATGGACACATGTATGTTTTTTTTTTTTACACGCATCCTAAGTATTGGGAGCTTGATAAAATAATGTACAATACATAGATAAAAAGGGAATGTTGGTTCACTATTTTGCTGCTCCCAAACATTATATATAAAAAAAGCTTTGGTGATTAAAATGTATTTCAAAACCTCTATTGATAGGCTTGGCTACTAAGGAAAGGGATAAAAGACCTTTGACCACTGACCATGCACTGTTTGTTTGTTTACTAGTACTTTTGCATTACTATTTTAACAAACCTAAGGCAATGGTAGATTTTAATGCTGGCGTTAGCGCTATGGGTCCGGGGGTGTGTCAGAAATATTTTGCTATTTTTACAGCAGGAATTATGAGCGCAAATGCTGGCAGTGGTCCGAAAGGTCTGGGTTTCGATTAATAAATAAATTATATGTGTGAGTAGGCCTGGGCCATTCAACATGCTCCTTGGCCTAATACTGTATACGGTAATCTCAAGTTCTGTAGGTTATGACAGTCATTGCATTGTCATCAACTCCAAAAGGGGAATACCTAGTCAGTTGTACAACTGAATGCATTCAACTGAAATGTGTCTTCCGCATTTAACCCAACCCCTCTGAATCAGAGAGGTGCGGGGGACTGCCATAATCCACATCCACGGTGCCCGGGGAACAGTGGGTTAACTGCATTGCTCAGGGGCAGAACGACAGATTTTTACCTTGTCAGCTCGGGGATTCAATCCAACAACCTTTCGGTTACTGGCCCACCGCTCTAACCGCTAGGCTACTTGCATTGGGCAGGACAAAAGGCAGCAGGTAGCCTAGCGGTTAAGATGTTGGCCTGTAACCGAAAGGTTGCTGGTTTGAATCCTTGGGCAAACTAGGTGAATAATCTGTTGATGTGCTCTTGAGCAAGGCACATAACCTTAATTGATCCTGCAAGTCGCTCTAGATAAGAGCATCTACTAAAGATTTTTCATCAAATGAGACTAAATGGAAAAAAAACATGAATTTGGATTTCTGAATAAGAGGGTTACCTGCTCAAATAGCACATCTCCTATTTTGTTCCATGAACATATGAGCACTGAGCATCACGGCTGGATAGGTTGCACTTCCACTCTCAAATTCCAAACTTCAAATTGCCTTTAGCAACCGCGTTACTGCTAAAACCCATAGCTGCGGGACATAGGGATGCTGAGGGTGCTGCAGCACTCCCTGAAAAATCGGAATACATTTTTTAAATAAAATAAAACGACTTCTGCCCACCACCAAACATCCTTCCGCGGCTATGGTAAGACCTGCTTTTCATTGGTCTTGAAACTTTCAATTTGCACTATAGGAAACTGTCACTTTTGTATTTGTTTTGAAGGACTCACCTCTAATATTGCCTCCCTTCCCACCTTTAGTGCAAGCGAGCTGATGTTAGTAAGCTAAATTGCAGAACGTGGCGCAAGTGATTCAAAATGCCGGAGCACCAGTTTTTTACAAGCTGAAAGTGCCAACTGACGTAGATAAAGCCCTCTAACTTACAAATGCCTCATGAGTTTAGTTTAACCACTGTAGCCAATCAGAATATAAGCTTGCGACCTGTATGCTCTGGTTGGCTAACCCTCACTACATATCCGTTGCCAAACCCACTGGCTCCAGTTCATCTATAAGTCTTTGCTAGGTAAAGCTCCGCCTTATCTCAGCTCACTGGTATATTGCACTGGTCATCCCAGAAGCCAACACTGCCTTTGGCTGCCTTTCCTTCCAGTTCTCTGCTGCCAATGACTGGAACAAATTGCAAAAATCTCTGAAGCTGGAGTCTTATATCTCCCTCTCTAACTTTAAGCATCAGCTGTCAGAGCAGCTTACCGATCACTGTACCTGTACACAGCCAAACTGTAAATAGCACACCCGACTTCCTCATCCCCATGTTTTTACTTCCCCTCATGCTCTTTTGCACCCCAGTATCTCTATTTGCACATCATCATCTGCACATTTATCACTCCAGTATTAATGCTAAATTGTAATTATTTTCTTCTCTATTGCCCACCTTCCTACTCTTCTACATTTGCACACACTGTACATAGATTTTTTATTTTATTTTGTGTTATTGACTGTATGTTTGTTTATGTGTAACTCTGTGTTGTTGATTTTGTAACACTGCTTTGCTTTATCTTGGCCAGGTCGCAGTTGTAAATGAGAACTTGTTTTCAACTGGCCTACCTGGTTAAATAAAGGTGAAATAAATAAAATATAAAAACAATTTTTTGGGTTATACTTAATTCTCCGTACTGGCCAATGACTATAACGGCGATTCTGATCCAACCATAAATTCATACATTGTGCCACTTGCCGGAGAGGGTGGAAGTTCAATATGTGGCTAGATGTAGTAGGTTAATGTTAACTAGCTGGCGCATCGTTGCCCATGAAAGTAAGTTAGGGAGGCAAGCAAGCATTTTAGCTTGGTAGCCTAGGACAACAAAAACTAAGAGTGTGTACTCTATGAGCGTTACGCCAACATGAAAGAGAGGAGGATGGCATTGGCGTTTCTCTACAAGTAGGGTGAGTCAATGTATTTTTTGTATTGCTAACACACACAAACACGCACACATAAATCAGTTCCATGGACAGGCACATGGTGGGGCAGCCAACAGAAAACAGAGTGTAGGAGTTGTTTAATGTTTCTTAGTTGTGCTGTGATTGGCTCAGTGTTCTGTCACTCAAGGGGACACTACGTCACTGCAAAATTGACAGGGAGAGCTAGAAAGTTCAAGCCCCTTGGGTGCTGCAAATCCTTTTCAATTCTTGTCATATAAAGATAAATTATAGATAAAATGTATTGGTGCTCATCGTACATTGGACATAAACGTTGCACAACAAGTTGGAAACAGCAAATTCAACAATGAGTGGATCGGAAGGAATCAGTGGCTCACTGCAAGTTTTGCAAAGCAATCACTAGCCTGCTGGTGGAGAGGTGTGTGGTCCAAGTCTGGGTTTAATGGGCTATTTTCCAAGCTTAAAAGGATAAACATTCACATGCAACACCAAGGGCCAGAAAAGGCTGAATATATTTGCCATGCTGTATACATTGACCAATCCTGCATGACTTCTGCCATGTTCAAAACAACTGGAAACTCGGAAATGGGAAATCTCAGACTTTAGTGGGTTCAAGACAACTGGGAACTCGGAAATAAATGAGAAGCGACTGGGAAAATACTTTTTTAACGGTCATGCAACTCAGATTTCCAAATTGGGAACTCGGGCCTCTTTTTAGAGCTTCGACCTGAAGATCACTGACGTCATGATTCAATCTTGTTTTTTCAGAGTTCCAGAATTCAGTGAATGCCAGACTTTGATGACAAACTTTGCTCTCAAGAAGGTCCTCTTCAAGTGAGATGAGTCTTAAAATGTGTAGTATGCTGCTGAATAAATTATGTAATATGCCAGGGAGATATGGATACCATAGCTAAGAAAGTAATATTAAATATATGTTGTGTAGTAAGCTGTTAGTAGACCATGTGCTTCACCCTAATCATTTGGTCCCTGTTCCCCTCATAACTTAACCTAGTGTTCCGACTTGGTGGTGCACATGTAGCCTATAGCCTGTTTTTGAGAAATGTCATCATCGAATATAAGAGCTTTCATTGTTTGCTTATTTGCCCCCTTTATTTATCTTACGGTTCTGACTTGGTGTACAGGGAGAATACTGTATGAATGGCCCATGTTCTAAATTCTGTCGATGTACATTTCAAATGTGTTGAACAATAATTATATTGACTACGCCCAGCTTAGCTCACTCAATAATGTCTTGTCGTGTCAAAATGACAAATTACCTCTTGTTCCCTTTTGCCATAGTTTGTACATCTCAATTGTCAGTAGAAACCACATTTGTTTATTAAGCAAGTCAGTCATATCAGCTATATATTTTTAAAAGGCAGTAAATGAGGTTGCATGAACTGTTTCGCTGCCAGACAAGAATGTGCTGATAGCCGGGTATAGCAGTGGTACGGATTCACTCCATGGTGCTTAAAAAAAAGCTTTGCTGTTGGGACAGCTTTATGTAGGCCCTAACAGTTTCTGGGCACCATTTGTCACTCGTATAGTGCAATTAATGTATAGTTTAGTGTTGTGGCTTTGCTGGCATGCATCAACAACAAAACATTTGTGAGTTTGCCCCACCAAGATTAACATACTAAATGTCCACTGGTTGTCACTGTATTAGACTAAGCATAGGTGATTTGATGATGTTGAAATGTTAACGTTGAAATGATGCTGGAATAGTGGAGGCAGCTCCTGTTTTCTTTGTGACTTGCGGTAGCCTAACTCTCTCTGGTTCTATATCAATTGTTGTTTAGTATTCCGAAAATGTCGGACACATTAACTTGCTTGACCATGCTGTAGGTCATGTAACAGACATTGCTCTCCAATTCTATAATGAAACACAGGTGTGGTTGAATTTATTCTGCCACTGTGTCTTCTTATTATCTCAGCCTAAGGCCTATATATCACATTGGCAAGGCATATGAACTAACAGGTTATACAACGAACAATGCAATTATCACAACACATAGGTTGTAATATGGACATTTTTTTCCTGGCTTGGCTTCCCCAGTGATTTTACCCACGCACCACTACTGCTTCAGTCTAAGACAAGTTGTCATTCTCATTAAAACCTTAGAAGGCTTTTTGCCAGACCTCTTGTGTTCCTGTTCCATGGCACGCACAATACATTCTAAGAACATAGAATGACAGATAGGAGCTGTTTAGGACCAGGAGGAGAAATACAACACAGTCAAAGCACAGATGATAGAGACCGTTGCTTTAAGATAAACAATAAAGGTTTGGAGGATTTAATTAATACTTTACAGAGTAAAGTAATTTAGTTAACATTTATAATGGAACTTGGTGTTTTTGGTTGGATGCCTGCTGTGAACACAGTTGGAGTTGCCTTGGGCAATTGGAAGCAGGTGAACTTTGTAGGAGCATAAAATACTTTCTTTTTTTCATGTTTCCAGAAGGGAAATGGGAAATATTAATGTGTTTTGTTTTTCAATTTCCTCCCATTTAATGTATTAGACTCATGTAATCATACATATATTATATAGAATTTAAAAAAACATGTTTTCCAATGTAAATGGTGTCACTATGTTGCTAACAGTATCGCTTCCTCCACTTTCCCCATGCTGTTAGTGGGCTCAAACCAGTCGTCCTCTGATCACAAACACACATGAATGCCCAGTTGACAATGTACCAACCAGTTGCAACACTGAAAAGGATCCAATTAAGTGGCAACATTTCAAGCGTTGAGTGAGTTTATGTGGCGCAATCTCAATCTGATACACCAGCACCTGTCCAAACGCTGTACATTCTAACCAAGAATAGCTAGTAATACAAGATGGTGACACAGAGGGACATTTTCCTTGTGCATAACACCCTACACACTGAGAAAAGTTACACAAAATGACTTTTAAATAGATGGAATGGTACATTATTCAAAGCAAGTTTCTAGAGCTAGCAATTGCATAATTTTGCAATTGTTGAACATTGTACAGAATTTTCTCAGTCGCTTTTCAACATCTGTTAATTGCCTCATCTTCACAGACAAAAGTGTGAAGTAACAACATAAAACATGTTGCAGGGTATTGTGAGCTAAGCAGTATGTGTTGCACCGTTCAGTGCTGTTTTGCATTAGGAAAATGTGACTAACAATGTGTAAAATATGCAATGTTTTCAAGTATCGCTTTTGTTGTGTAATTTTTCAACTTAGCACTTTTACCAGCGAGCCAGCCTTCCCTGCGATGACATGATTTAAACCTTAGGATGATTGCTGGTGGTTGTTTCTCCCCAAGAGGAAAAAAACGATTTTGTCCAAATTGCCTCAAAAACAATTCAGATGAATGATTGACAGCGAAGCCAATTCATCAAAATGAGTGATAGTCTCAGATACATGACACCGAGAAAACATTGGAAAATAAACACACATTCACGCACTCGCACACAGACACACACAATCACAAACAAGCCACAAAGTGGTAAAAATAAAATAATTCAATAGCCATTACAAGGTACCTTTATAGACATTTTGAGGTGAATGATTTGTGGGCAGAGTGGTTGTGCAGGGGCAGAACGAGGGGAGGGAAGGAGTAGCAGGTGTATGAGTGTGTGTCTAGCTGGACTCTCTCTCTCTCTCTCTCTCTCTCTATCTCTCTCTTTCTCTCTCTCTCTCCCTCTCCTCTCATCTCCTCCTCCTCCTCCTCCTTCACTTACGTCTGTGGCCATTAGCGAGGCGGCAGTTGAGGCTTGCGCATTTTGACAGATGCTCGCTCTGTCCAAATGCATCTCAGAGGACGTTATGGCAGTAGTCACACTCCCCCTCACTCCTGTCTCGTCTCTCTCTCTCTCTCTCTCTCTCTCTCTCTCTCTCCCTCTGTCTCTCTCTCTCTCTCTCTCTCTATTTATCCTTGCAGCATCCATGCCAATCTTTATGCATGGGCTTGCATGCATTACTCTCAGGTCTTCCCATTTGCAAACAAACACATTTCCATGGCACAAACAAACACATTCATGAACACAGACACACACGGCCAATGTTCAGAGCAGTTGACTTGTTTGCGTGTGCACAGTTAGAGCCCTCCCCTTTCCCCAGGCCTCTGTTCTCAAGAGCCACAGAGGAGCAAGTGACAGGCCAGGTTTCACAGGGTCTGCCCAATACAGGAGTCTTAGAGGGACACGCCAGCATAGAGGGACATGCGAGCAGACTATGTCTGTATGTCACCCCAGGTGTCTGTCACAACTGGTACAGTCATGGAGACGCTAACTTACCTGGACACAATGGGGCCAACTGTACTGTAGATGGTTATGCAGTTCACATAGTCACAGGGTCACGTCTTGTGAGGGCATAAGAGGGACGTGCCATACTGCCAGGAGTTTATAAATTGAGATGATGACTTAAATGCAGGCAAACTTAAATCCATTTTAGCTCATTTCAACCAACATGTCACATGTGCAACCAGAGGGAAAAGCCCTCAATCACCTGTACTCCACACACAGAGATGCACAAAACCTCTCCCTCGCCCTCCATTTGGCAAATCTGACCATAATTCTATCCTCTTGATTCCTGTTTACAAGCTAAACCTAAAGCAGGAAGTACACATGACTTGCTCAATATGGAGGTGGTTAGAGGACTGTTTTCATACCACAGACTGGAATGGGCTTCAGGATTCATCCAATGGCATTGAGGAGTATATCACCTCAGTCATCAGCTTCAGCTTCATCAATAGGTGCATCAACGATGTCATCCCCACAGTGACCGTACGTACATTTCCCAACCTTAAGCCATGGATTACAGGCAACATCTGCACCTTGCTAAAGGCTAGGGCTGTCGCTTTCAAGGAGTGGACAGTAATCCGGAGACTAATAAGAAATCCCTCTATGCCCTCAGACGAGCCATTAAACAGGCAAAGCGTCAATACAAGACTAAGATTGAATCCTACTACACCGGCTCTGACACTCGTCGGATGTGGCAGGGCTTGAAAACTACTATGGACTACAAAGGCAAATCCAGCTGGGAGCTGCCCAGTGACGCGAGCCTGCCAGATGAGCTAAATGCCTTTTATGCTCGTTTCGAGGCAAGCAACACTGAAACATGCATGAGAGCACCGGCTGTTCCGGACACTGTGTGATCACGCTATCCGTAGCCAATGTTAGCAAGACCTTAAAAAAGGTTAACGTTCACAAAACCGCAGGGCCAGACAGATTACAAGGACGTGTACTCAGAGCATGTGCGGACCAACTTGCAGGTGTCTTCTCTGACATGTTCAACCTCTCCCTGTAATACCTACACTACCGGTCAAAAGTTTCAGAACACCTACTCATTGAAGAGTTTTTCAACATTTTTACTATTTTCTACATTGTAGAATAATAGTGAAGACATCAAAACTGTGAAATAACACATATGGAATCATGTAGTAATCAAAAAAGTGTTCAACAAATCTAAGCATATTTGAGTTTATTCAAACAGCCACCCCTTGCCTTGATGACAGCTTTGCACACTCTTGGCACTCTCTCAACCAGCTTCACCTGGAATGCTTTTCCAAAAGTCTTGAAGGAGTTCCCACATATGCTGATAACTTGTTGGCTGCTCTCCCTTCACTCTGCAGTCCGACTCATCCCAAACCATCTCAATTTGCTTGAGGTCAGGGGATTGTGTAGGCCAGGTCATCTGATGCAGCACTCCATCACTCTCCTTGGTAGAAATAGCCCTTACACAGCCTGGAGGTGTGTTGGGTCATTGTCTTGTTGAAAAACAAAAGATTGTCCCACTAAGCCCAATCCAGATGTGATGACGTATCGCTGCAGAATTATGTGGTAGCCATGTGGCTGGCTAAGTGTGCCTTAAATTCTAAATAAATCATAGACAGTGTCATCAGCAAAGCACCCCCACACCATAACACCTCCTCCTCCTTGCTTTATGGTGGGAAAAACACACGTGGAGATCATCCGTTCATCGACACCGCATCTCACAAAGACACAATTCTTGGAACAAACAATCTCCAATTTGGACTCCATACCAAAGAAAACATCTCCATCGGGCTAATGTCTATTGCTCGGGTTTCTTGGCCCAAGCAAGTTTCTTCTTATTATTGGTGTCCTTTAGTAGTGGTTTCTTTGCAGCAATTCAACCATGAAGGACTGATTCACACAGTCTCCTCTGAAAAGTTGATGCTGAGATTTGTCTGTTACTTGAACTGTGTGAAGCATTTATTTGGGCTGCATTTTCTGAGGCTGGTAACTCTGATAAACTTATCTTCTGCAGCAGAGGTAACTCTGGGTCTTCCATTGCTGTGACGGTCCTCATGAGAGCCAGTTTCATCATAGCGCATGATGGTTTTTGTGACTGCAATTGAAGAAACTTTCAAAGTTCTTGAAATGTTACATATTGACTGACCTTCATGTCTTAAGGCAATGATGGACTGTCATTTCTCTGCTTATTTGAGCTGTTCTTGCCATAATATGGACTTGGTCTTTTACAAAAAAGGGCTATCTTCTTGTATACCACCCCTACCTTGTCACAACACAGCTGATTAACTCAAATGCATTAAGAAGAAAATAAAATCCACAAATTAACTTTTAGGAAGGCACACCTGTTCATTGAAATTCATTCCAGGTGCGTTCCTCGTGAAGCTGGTTGAGAGAATGCCAAGAGTGTGCAAAGCCATCATTATGGCAAATTATGGCTATTTGAAGAATCTCAAACATAAAATATATTTATTTGTTTACCACTTTTTTGGTTACTAATCATTCCATATGCCTTATTTCAAAGTTATTTCACTACTATTCTACAATTGTATAAAATAGTAAAAATAAAAAATAAACCTTGAATGAGCAGGTGTTCTAAAACTTTTGACCAGTAGTGTACATGTTTCAAACTGATCAACATAGTCACTGTGCCCAAGAAAGTTATGTTAACCTGCCTAAATGATTACTGCCCCGTATCACTCACGTTGGTAGCCATGAAGTGCTTTGGAAGGCTGGTCATGGCTCACATCAACACCATTATGCCAGAAACCCTAGACCCACTCCAATTTGCTTACCGCCCCAACAGATCCACATATGACACAATCCCAATCGCACTCCACACTGCCCTTTCCCATCTGGACAAAAGAAACACCTATGTGAGAATGATGTTCATTGACTACAGCTAAGCGTTTAACACCATAGTGCCCACAAAGCTCCTCACTAAGCTAAGGATCCTGGGACTAAACACCTCCCTCTGCAACTGGATCCTGGACATCCTTACAAGCCGCCCCCAGGTGGTAAGGGTAGGCAACAACACATCTGCCACACTGATCCTCAACACTGGGGCCCCTCAGGGGTGAGTGCTTAGTCCCCACCTGTACTCCCTGTTCACCCACGACTGCATGGCCAAGCACAACTCCACCACCATTATTAAGTTTGCTGACGTCAATGATGAGACAGCCTTTAGGGAGGAGGTCAGATACCTGGCAGTGTGGTGCCAGGACAACAACCTATCTCTCAATGTGAGCAAGACAAAGGAGCTGATCGTGAACTATAGGAATAGGAGAGCTGAACAGGCCCCCATTAACATTGACGGGACTGAAGTGGAGTGGGTCGAGTGTTTCAAGTTCCTTGGTGTTCACATCACCAACAAACTATCATGGTCCAAACACACCAAGACAGTTGTGAAGAAAGCATGACAACATATTTTCCCCCTCAGGAGACTGAAAGGATTTGGCATGGGTCCCCAGATCCTCAAAAAGTTCTACAGTTGCACCATTGAGAGCATCCTGACCGGTTGCATCACCGCCTGGTATGGCAACTTGCTTGGCATCTAACCATAATGCACTACAGAGGGCAGTGCGTACGGCTCAGTACATCACTGGGGCCAAGCTTCCTGACATCCAGGACCTACTATATATACTAGTTAGTGTCAGAGGAAAGCCCCAAAAATTGTCAAAGACCCAAGTCATCCAAGTCATAGACTGTTCTCTCTGCTACCGTACGGCAAGCGGTACCGGAGTGCCAAGTCCTGGACCAAAAGGCTCCTTTACTTTGGGCTGAGATCCCACTAATGAAAACAGCCAGTGAAAGTGCAGGGTGCCAAATTCAAAGCAACATAAATCCCATAATTAAAAATCCTCAAACATACAACTATTTTACACCATTTTAAAGATACACCTCTTGTTAATCCCACCACAGTGTCCGATTTCAAAAAGGCTTTACGACGAAAGCAAACCAAATTATTATGTTAGGTGAGTGCCTCGTCACAGAAAAACACAGACATTTTTCCAGCCAAAGAGAGGAGTCACAAAAAGCAGAAATAGAGATTAAATGAATCACTAACCTTTGATGATCTTCACCAGATGACACTTCATGTTACACAATACATGTATGTTTGGTTCGATAAAGTTCATATTTTTATAAAAAAAATCTCATTATACATTGGCACGTTATGTTCAGTAGTTACAAAACATCCAGTGATTTTGCAGAGAGCCACATCCATTTACATAAATACTCATATTAAACATTGATAAAAGTTACAACTATTATGCATGGAATTATATCATTATATCATCATTATCTCCGTAATGAAACCGCTGTGTCCGATTTCAAAAAAGCTTTACCGAAAAAGCATACCATGCAATAATCTGAGTACAGCTCTCAGAGACCAAAACAACCCAAACAGATATCCACCATGTTGTGTAGTCAACAGAAGTCAGAAATAGCATTATAAATATTCACTTACCTTTGATGATCTTCATCAGAATGCACTCCCAGGAATCCCAGTTCGATAAAGTCCATAATTTATGTCCAAATACCTCCTTTATGTTTGCGCGTTTAACCCAGTAACCCTTTGTTTTTACAGTGCTAATTGTCACTGTTTATTGTCTATGCATAGTCACTTTACAAATTACGCTGAGTAACCTGTACCCCCGCACATCGACTTGGTACCGGTAGCCCTGTATATAGCCTCGTTATTGTTACGTACATTTCTTGTGTTACTTTTTGATTGATTAGATTTCTTTTTTTTACTTTCGCATATTTAGTAAATATTTTACTAACTCTATTTCTTGAACTGCATTGTTGGTTAAGGGTTTTGTAAGTAAGCATTTCACAAAGGTCTACACATGTTATATTCAGAGCATTTGACAAACACAATTTTATTTGATTTGTTGGCCCAGTAGTTATTTCAAGTTTTGACTTTGACTTTTCAAGTGTATTTGTGTTCCAGATGATACCATGCCACAATGCCCATGATGATATCAAGCATAACAGGCATTATCTAACTTATCAGCATCATGTTGTCAAAGTAGCATATACTCGTAATACTTTATCAGAGTATTGTTAAACCTTTTTCCCTTTTGAAAGATTTAGACCAGAGTTCAATCTGATGGCAGTTTGCTTACAATGTTACTGCGTTCGCAGAGATTGCATCCACAGTAAAACACTACCTTCAAATGGTGCATTGTCGACAGGTGCGATCAGATTGAATACCGGCCACAGCTATAGCATTGGTACGTAATCGGACTGTAAATTGGGACATATTGTTGGACTAATACCTGTTTGCTGCATTACTGAATTACTTCAAACATTTCCAAATAGGGGCCTCCACAACATAAAACACCAAGGTCTTAATTCTGTCCTTATACATGGCCACCACTCTTACATAAATCATGCAAGCATATGTCTTAAAAGGTTAGAGTTATGCGCACATATCTCAATATAGGGGCAGAGAGAGTGAGCAAAAGTTGGCCAGGATCCAGAAAAGCTGAATCACAGCGCCTGAGCTCTCCTTGGACCGACAGACGGGCCTGTCCAGGGGCAAAGAGGGTACTTCACTCCTCAGCACACACGCATCCCAACCCCTCCACACACTCCGCTTTCTCTCCCCTCCACACACTCCTCTCTCTCTCCCCTCCACACACTCCTCTCTCTCTCCTCTCCACACACTCCTCTCTCTCTCCTCTCCACACACTCCTATTTCTCTACTCTCCACACACTCCTATTTCTCTACTCTCCACACACTCTTCCCTCTCTCTCCTCTACACACTCCTCGCTCTCTTCTCCACACGCTCCTCTCTATCTCACCTCCACACACTCTTCTCTCTCTCCCCTCTACACCTCTCTCTCCCCTTCACATACTCCTCTATCTCTCTCCTCCAAATTTCAGGAGAGACAAAATAAGGCCTGTCAAGACATCACAGTCGGACCATTGACACAGAGAGAGAGAGTAAGAGAGAGAAAGAGAGAGAGTGAGTTTAACAAAGCAGAATTGCAGGAAAGATGAGTGGCTGCGAATAAAAAGAGATAGGAGTTAAAGGGACTATTCCACAGTTAAAAGTACATTTTCTTCCCTGCCATGTAAGTGTCTGTTAAGATTGGAAAGGGAGGGGTGGCAGGGAGGGGAAACCTGAGGTCAACTTCATCTCTCTGTTCATATTCCAACTCCATCTCGGTTCAATCTGGTTCCAATTCCGTCTTGGTCTGCCGAGAAAGTTCCATTCAAATTCCAAAAACCAATCTTCAATTGTGAACTCCATGTCCGTTTGCACCAGCTGACCACCAATAGCACTCTGGGTCAGACAAGATCAAACACGTAGCCACCACATCAACACATTTTTTTTTTTTTTTTGTGAAAAGCATGCAAGTCCTTTTCCAGGTTTTCCTATATGAACTCCACTCTGTCCGCAACAATAGTTATTCTGTCAGTTGCGTTGTGCTCGGAGGTATTTAATTAACATCAATCCCATCTCCAAGAATATGATCACTGTGGACGGGTCTCACATTGGGTACCATGACACATATGACTTTCTTCTTTCTTTCTTCCTAACTTCTTATTTTCATCTCGGGGCCTTTTGAACCCGCATGCTCTGCTCCATTGGATGACTTCAGCCCTGCTCAAATCCCCGCACTACCCCCCTTGGTGGAGAACATGTCACCGAAAGAGAGGGATGAACAAAATATCTATTTGAAATCGGAGCGGGGAAGGAGGGAAGGAGCCAGAGGATGAGGCGGTGATAAGGGATAAAGGGGAGGCAGAGTGGCGGAATAATATTTGAATTATGTAACTCTACTTGGGAATGATTTAGACAATTCTGCCGCTGACATGAACATAATTTCTCATTACCTGAGCTCGGCGTGTGCCCAGTGCCTACTCGTCCCACAAGTCATCTCACACTCGTCTCTCCGAGAGGAGGAGGAGAAAAAGAAGAGGATGAACGGCCAAATTATCACACGCATACACAACGACACGTACACACACACACTTTGGGTGTCGTGATGGAGGCCAGAGATAAAAGGCACAGACACACACAGTCAAAGAGATCACATATGAGGGTGTACTCTGTTCAAGTATAAAGCACATATACTATGTGTTGACAAACATGTGTGTGTGTGTGTGTGTGTGTGTGTGTGTGTGTGTGTGTGTGTGTGTGTGTGTGTGTGTGTGTGTGTGCGTGTGTGTGTGTGTGTTTTCATCAGAGAATGAGGAGTTCACTTAATTCATGGTTTCACTGTGTGTACAACGTCGATATTTGGATTGTGTTCCTCGAAGACGACATGAATTCATGTGCAATCCATGCTGAATCAATAATTCTACTTTGCACAACTGTGCGATTTTGCAAGGCTTCAGAATTAACTCAGCTACACAATACATACAGTATTCTGAGATGAATGCCTCCAGCAAGGCAGAATTAGCTTTACCAAGCATTAATCATACCACATTTCAGGCCCCTAGGTAGACAGAAGACAGACAACCAAAGGACTAAGAAATAGTTGGGCTATGCAGAATCGGAGTCGCCTAATTTCTCCCTCAATGTCTCTGTGCCCTGTGGCATTTCACATCGTCAGACCCCAATATCATATTGTTGAAGACTCCAGCAGTGATATAAAAATTCTGCTTTCAGATATAGTGCGTTTGATAAACTGTTGCAGCCACTGCGCCTTTGCTTTTGATGGACTGTGCTATTGAAGGTGATAAGGATGGAAGAGGAGAAGTAGAGGGGGGGGGTTGAATCCCTCCCCATGAACTGTATGAGATGTGCCGGTCTCTCCCCTGCACTGTGTGGGTGGTTGGTGCATGGCGCCGCATCGCTTAAAATAGACCTCCTCTCTTCTCCCTAGGAGGATGTTGACAACGATGAGAACGGAGAGAAAGGGAAAGAAAGAGAAGGGGGAAGAAAACACCCCCACACTGACGTGGGTTCAAAGGAAACAAACAACAACTGTGATTTGAAACTGAGATGTGAGGGGGGGTGAACATTAAGGCTTGGGAACGAGACAGTTTCAAGGAAATGAACAGGGAAAAGAAGCCAACAGGAATGCTGGAATATGGCATCCATAGTGGGAAATCCTTCAGTTGTCAGACGGAAGTTGTCATCTGACAACTGAGGGACTTTCATCTGATGACCGATAGTCCTCCTAATATGAATGCCGTTCTAGAGCTCAGAGTGAATGAGAGTGAGAATGGAACAGGACTGCTGGGATGTTGGAGTAAAGCAGTACTTTGGTTGTCGAACAAAGATTTGGAAATTGTATCCAAGAGGAGCTGTTTCATTATCAAGTGTGTCTTGGAACCAGCTGGGTTAGTATCACCGATGAAAGGGACATTTTGCTATCAATGGCTGCTGCATTGCAAATAAACACAAATGCAAAATACAGTACCTGTATATGCAGAGTATTCTGATTTTAAAGGATGCACAGTCAATAAAATAAGATTAAGACTAATCACCAGAATACTCTGGGGCCATAATGGCCTTTTTAATTGTCTTTTGACACTCCTTAACTTTAGATGATTCTAAATATACTCATAATGCAGTGAAAATGATTAATTCCTCACATGGGATTGATGTTAGCACATGCCGTCATTGTTAATCTACTCTCACCCATGCCTAAAATTGAGCAGTCAGCAGTACCGAGCTTGGTTGTGTGTCATCCACCCCCCTTCTCCCCTCCTCCTCCTCATCCCTCCATTCCCCAGCACACATCCTCCCAGTGCTTAAGATAAGTGACAAGGCATCAGAGCCAAAGAAGTGTTTAATGCCAGAGGAGAACTCTGAGTAGGAGTGTGGGTGGATGGCTGTGTTCTAGCGGCCTGTGTCCGTGTCTGCGTGTAAGGTTATATATCACTCCAAGCAGCATATGACATCACCATGTCAGGCTCCCCTCTCTCCAGTCCCCACTCCCTCCACTCTCCGCCCCCTCTCTCTTACATACACACCCTGTCTTGATGGTTGATGGGTGGGCTGGGTGCCAGCCCTAGTCCTATATAGCTCTCCTCCGTTCCTCCATGGCCCTATTCCTCAGCCCCGCTGCAGTAAATCTGCTGAGTCATCAGCACGCCGCTGCAGACAGAGGTCAAGCTCCGGCCATGCAGGGATGCGGATCGGGTGGGATGGGGTAGGGTGATGGCAGAGGAGATTGTAGGGTGGTCCGGGGAGTGGTGGTGGGGGGGATGGGGTGGAGTGCTCTTGGGACTGGTGGTAGAGGTGGTGGTGGTGAGGGAGGAAGGGTGGGAGCCTGAGCACCTCCCAATCAATAACATGCCACCCCCCCCTCCCCCACCCCCACCCCAACCCCTGGCCTCTGGAGCCTCGCTGTACGCTAATGAACTGTGATCCACCAGGTTATATTATGACAGGCACTAACTTTCTTATGAAGCCCCGTGGCCTCGGAGGACCGTTGGCTTAAAGTGGCCCTTAATGGACCTATATTTTTTAGTCCTTGTAATGGGGACTTAAGCCCGGGCGACTCGGCTTTAATTACCAATCAATTACATCGGAGGCATGATCAGGCGGAGAAGCATGGAGGTTTTCTCTGGGACTTGCAGTGGCCAGCAATGGGGGGTGTGTTGCTGGAACGCCATTGTTGCATAAGGCAATAAGGAATAGTGTGTCGTAAGGAATATTGCGTCATAGTGAATAACATTTCTTTACGAATAGTGTGTCATGAAGCAACGATACCGTGCTTGATATTGTGTAGTTCATGTCAGTGTTATGAGTTGTCATTAATCTTCAGATGTTATGAGTACTTCACATTACACCACATGTGATTATCAAATTTTCCAGATAAGTGCTATACAGGTGTTGATCACTTGAAACGTAAACATGAATTTCGATGATCTTTAATTTCCCTATTACAAAGGTCTTACAGCAACAAACTTCAACCAAATACCTATTTCAGTTCATATTACAGCATTATGAGGACATTAGGACAGCATGCCTCACGCTTTAGCTTTACTTGAACTCAGCTTGGCTCTAAGATCTGATTTGAGAGTCAAAATGTATGTCCTCTCACCTTGGCAAGTTGAAGCTCCATTCCCTCATAATTCAAATGTGAAATGTACAGCTGCAGTGGAGAACAGTGGCAGACAGTGTCTTCCTCTTACAAAAAAGTGCTGCACTGGAAATGTTTCCTGTCCCCTTATTTTGTTACCAAATACAAAACATTTTCATTCGAATTATATAATCCGTGACTAATGCTTCCCTTTCATGTGGAATATTAATAATGCATTTGCATTTTTCCACAAATGGTGTTTGGGATTTCAATTTCTTAAATAGAAATGCCAACGTTTCAGCTGTTGCAGGGGCCTTTCATTACCGAACAGATGTGATGATTTTCACATCTTTATGCATATCTAATGTCTAAGGCGCTTCACTTTTAATAAATACCCTAACAAATAATTGAATGTATTTTTCATAGTTGGATGTGGAACACTATTTAGTTCCCAGCTTGAAATGGAGATGCTAAGTTGGGGAGGAAATTCTGAAGGATATGACATTTCAATTCAACCAGGGTATTTAAAAGTTTCTTGGGATTCACAAAGATTTTCTGAACATTCTTATCAATGTTTTCACATGTATGTCTACGGAATAAAAATACAAAATATTTAGATATTTCTTTGAGGTAATGATGAGAATTATGATCGTGATGATAGCTTTAACATGATCATGATGATTTTGTGACTTGTGATTGTCTCCACCCCCTCCAGGTGTCGCCCATCTCCCTCATTATCCCCTGTGTATTTATACATGTGTATTTATACCTGTGTTCTCTGTTTGTCTGTTGCCAGTTCATCTTGTTTGTCAAGTCAACCAATGGTTTTGTCTCAGCTCCTGTTTTTCACAGTCTCTCTCTTTCTCGCCCTCCTGGTTTTGACCCTTGCCTGTCCTGTCTCTGAGCCCGCCTGCCTGCCCCTGTGCCTGCCTACCGTCCTATGCCTTTGCCCCACCTCTGGATTACCGACCTCTGCCTGCCCCAACCCTGAGCCTGCCTGCCATCCTGTACCTTTCCCTCACTACTCTGGTTATCGACCCCTGCCTGCCTTGACCTGTCTTTTGCCTGCCCTGTTGCGGTAATAAACATTGTTTCTCCGACACAGTCTACATCTGGGCCTTACCTTCAAACCTGAAGTTTGCTGGAGCAATTCCGCGGGTTGTCTGGGAGGCAGCCTACCACGGTGGTAGCCCCACAGTAAGACAGCTGCTAGCAGCGCCATGTCATTGGCCACTCCATCTTCTCGGGCACCCCGTTTACCCCCCGGAACGCTTCAATGGAGAGTCGAGAACCTGTCAGGCGTTTCTAGCTCAGTGTGCCCTCATTTTCGAACTTCAGCCCTCCTCCTTCCGCTCGGATCGCTCCAAGATAGCCTATCTCATCACGCTGATGTCCGGGAGGGCTCTCACCTGGGCTACTGGTGTATGGGAACAACAGGTGGCCATACGTGTTAGTCTGGAGGGGTTCGTGGGAGAGGTGAAGAAGGTTTTTTACACCCTGTTCTCTGGGAGAGAAACTTCCCGGGAACCTAATCGAGCTTCGGCAGGACTCCTGCAGTGTGGCCGACTATGCGGTGGATTTCCGCACGTTGGACACGGAGAGTGCATGGAACCGGGAAGCACTGTCCGATATGTTCCTGCACGGCATCTCGGAGGAGGTCAAGGATGAGCTTGCTGCTCGGGAGTTACCTATGGATCTTGATTCCCTCATCGCTTTGACCATCTGAATCGATGGCGACTACGGGAAGGAAGGAGGGAGATAAATTCAACTTTGCTCGCACGTCCAGGGATTCCACCTTGCCTCCGAGACATCCCGGAGGTCCCCGGTGATCCCGTTGCCGAGAGAACCTGAGGCTTCCCGACATTCCCTGAGAGTCACCGAAGACGGTGAGTCACAGCTTCCCAAGCCTATGCAACTAGGTAGTACTGGGCTATCGTCAGCAGAGCAGCAATACAGGATCAACACGAAAAGTTGGCTGTATTGCGGGACTCTTGGTAATTTTGTGTCTTCTTGTCCTTTAAAAAGATCAGGCTCACTGGTAGGAGCAAGAACTCTGGTGGGTCATATGGAGAACTCTCCTGCTTCCCTTGCTCACCCCCCTGTTCATGCCATTCTGCTGTGGGGAAACCAGTCTAAATCTCTCTGGGTCCTCATTGACTCTGGGGCTGATGAGAGTTTTTTTACGCTACCCTGGCTTCCGAGCTGAGTCTCCCCTCTAAGCCTCTCTCCACTTCCATGGATGTTAGAGTGCTGGATGGGCGCTCTATAGGCCGCGTCACTCATATTACCACTCCCATCAACCTACGGGTGTCAGGAAATCACAGCGAGACTGTTCAATTCCTGCTCATCAAGTCTCCTCAGATTCCCGTGGTATTGGGATTCTCCTGGCTCCAGCGATACAATGCCCTCATCAACTGGTCTACTGGTGCCATCATGGGCTGGAGTCCGTTCTGCTATGCCCAGTGTCTGAAGTCAGCGTAACCTGCCCTGGAACGTCTTCCTGGGGGTTTGTAAGGTGCCCCGGACCTCTCCGCCATTCCCACAGAGTACCAGAACCTTCGGGAGGTGTTCAGCAAGGCCCAGGCCACTTCGCTTCTGCTGCACAGACCACATGACTGCGGGATTGACCTTCTCCCTAGCACCACTCCGCACCGGGGACAACTGTACTTGCTGTCAGGACCGGAGACCAAGGCTATGGACACCTACATTGGGGACTCCCTAGCTGCAGGATGTATACATCCTTCGTCCTCTCCAAGCTGGATCTACGGAACGCCTACCTCCTGGTGCATATGCAGGAGGGGGATGAGTGGAAGACAGCCTTTAACATGATCATGATGATAGTGTTAACATGTGGCTACCTTTGCACCTGTTACTTTAGAGGGGGATTGGTACATGAATGCTAGAACCTAGGCCAATATAACAAAAAGGGCCTCAATCAATGAGTGCTCCTTCACCCCCTGCTAAAATATTGACATTTTACTCATTATGGACATTATCAAACAAATCCAAAACAAGAAAACAATGATATTGAGCCTGAAGTAGACCTGTTTGTTGCAGTGTTTATCTTTCCAATGCATTATCACATTTTGTGAAATCTACCAGAAACAAAACAATTTGTGAAGAACCTCATTTCATAACTTAATGAGCCGTATCATTACATTGATTCTTGATTTGCTCACACGTTGACGCGTTTGCTCATGGTTCATGATAACAGTAATACATTTTCTTATTATTTTTTGCACATGCCAGATGCCCTTTTTGTTCAAGTGTGCTGTTCACTTGTACTCTTGTGTATGTACTGTATATATTTGTGTGCACTTGTGTATGCACGACCCTGCCTGACCATCTGTGTGTCAAGTGACCTCACTCCTTCCTCCCCCCCGCCACCCCTGAAGCGTATAAGGTCTGGTCAGTCTGGTCAGTGGACAGACAAACCCAGACACAGACACAGAGCCAGTCTCGGCATGCCTTCCTGGGCAGAACAGAACAGATGTTACCATGTCTGGCCTAGTTCTTCTCAGGAGACATATGTGGGCCTGACTGGCCAAGCTGTTCTGGGGTCATCTTTTTCCAGGATGGGCCACTCATGAGGTCAAAGCCATACAAGCCCAGCAGCCGCTGCATCCTGAATGACACCCTATTCCGTGTACAGTGCCCTACTTTTGACCGGAGCCCTATGGCCCAAAAGTATCTCACATTATAGGGAAGTGGGTGCCAATTGGGACATACACAGCCATTCAGGCAGCTCAATATGCCTCTATGTAGGTTGGATCAAATGAGGTGATGAAGAGAATGAGCTAATGAGGAGAAATTATTTTGACTTTATAAAAGTCTTCATTAGTGTATTACAGAATAGGTAGACGTCCTTAAGATATGAAATTTAGAAAAATGGAAATGCATGCAAGCTTATATTTGTTTTATAAAGCTTGTTAGGCCTGGAAAGAACTAATGAAATAAACCTTAAGAGGTGCCCTGGAGCCACAAACACTAGAAATAAGCGTAATCCTTTTTATTCCACAATATATGAACCTCTTCTCAGTTAATAAAGACTTAAAAAGTTTACCAGCAGGGAATGATTTTGCAATATGCATCGTGACCCCCTCACTTATTCTAAAAGCCTGTATCTATAGTGGATGGAGGCACATTAAATTGCTATTCATAAAGCCCTTAAAGGACTTGGTAACAGAGGAAGAAAACGCTGGCCTCCACACTCCCGCAATAAAATCATCTTCTGCCAAAAGTCATTTCATAAAATGGCAGCGATAAAGAGATAGACTGCTCTTTATTGTTTTTAGATTGCAGACACTTTGCGAACTCTCCTCTCGCCTGTGTCCGGGATAATGTAAATATTTCAGCGCTATGTGCCCGGTAATACATTAAACAGATATATAAGTCCAATAAAGCTGCATAACTGTTTGTGCCCGGCCTCCCCTAAGGGGCCAAACACTGTAGTAGGAGGGAATATTCCTCACTCAGCTGAAGTGGAAGACAGTGAGGCCAATTCAGACAAATGGGGCCGTACTATTTTTTTGGGGGTGGGGTGGGGGGGTCATATGCCACCATGAAAGCTGCTCGTATACAATACATTTAAAATTCTGTTGATATTGTCTCAGGCAAGTAATTTGAATAGTACTTAGGCTCAGATTTTTTGTTGTTGGTCATATGGTAATAAAATACAGTTATATTTCAATTCAAACAGTGCAAGCCTGTTCATTTTTTAACAAAGAAAGACAGAGTAATGCATTTATTTGAAGTCACTATTGGTGAACGCCAACTCATATCCACAGCACACAACAGACAAGGAAATTGTCATTCAACATGAGCAGCATTGTAAATGTGCAACCAGAAGATGCACACACATTTAGAAAATGATAACGGAAGGGAGTATTTAGATGAACTTATGGCTGGCACCGGACATCTGTCTTAATCGGGCTAACAAACGGGGAAAGCAGCCATGGTAGCCATTAATACCAACATATTTAACTTAGCCAGCCCGCTCTGTTTTCACGCTATGACAGATACTATAAAGTAGCCCATGTACCATTTTTAAATGTTAGATAGCACTTTATTTGATGGGGGTATACGTAAGGCATCATTTACTCCTTTAGGAAACCATTTTGGAGGGCTCTGTAGTATAACGTATAGTATAGTATACTCTGGAACAAGGTACACCAGTAGTAGTCCTTCTGTCAATCTCCCCTACCACATGTCACCTAGATGAATGGAAAATAAATGGAGGGAGAAGAAAGAAAATAAAATTGCACAAAATAAACCCTGTGAGACTTCCCTTTAAATCCTGGGCATTGTTGGCTGTCTTAAATGATTAGAGAAAAAGGAAAACACACAGGAGGGATTTACAGGTGTATGGCTTGACCCCCCCCATCCATTTTCCCTACCGCTGGGCTCCATTGTGACCCTAAAATTGCCAATATTGAAGCTCAGTGGGGTGAATAGGATGGGGACTGGGGGGTGAAGACTAGACAACCAGAGCTTTTGTTCTCCTCTTCTCCTCCTCTCCCCTCATAGAGACAGAAGGGGGAAAAAATGAAAAAATAATAATCTCACGCTTTCTGATGTGGGCTTAAATGCTCGATTGCTTTGCCGATCACGTTGCTGCTCCCATCATCTTTCCCCCGCGACTCAAAGACAAATCTGGGCCGCGGCGTGCACGCCAACGCCAACTCAAGCGTGATGAATGATGCTCCCGTCTCGACGGGTCCCTGTCGCTGCATGTTCAAGTGGATGGGATTGAATTTAACCATAGAAATGACAGACCATTCTTTTGGGCTCGGGCAGGCTACATGAATGGTTTGTGGTAACGGACGATGACGAGGGTAGTGCAGTGATTTATGTGTCCTAGCGAAGCACCAGTGATTCTGGAAGGGGAGAAAGGGAAGGCCACCTCTGTCATAAACAGGATCAGTTGGTGAACCCACTTCTGGTCCCATTTCCTCCTTTCCTGATCTCCCTGTTGGATTAGGCAACCTCTACCTTCCCCTCCCCTAAGGGTACATTTCCATCACACACAGACTTCATCATCAATGGCTGACAGTGTTGGTAAAAAGAATCAACCACATGGTAGTTGACTGTCCGTGCTATACAGCTTTTACCCATTTGAAGGCTTCAGCACATTGTTTCTTCTTTCCACAGTTATTTATTACGGGAGTCTATGGCCTGTCAGTGCAAAGTGAATGAAACGGGGATAAACAAACCTGAATTTGTCCAATCGAAACTCTTGTTTGCAACTGTTAGACTAATGATTACATCCTAGATCAGCGAGATGCAGGCAAGAGTGTGCAAGGCGGTATTGGATGTGTCAATGGCTGTCAGCTTGATTACTCAAATCTCTCTCAAACTGTGCACCTACATAGGCTAGGATGTAGCAACCACATGATGGGTATTGGGAACATGTTATTGTTAGCCTAAGCATATCGATGATACACTGAGCTGGGTGAATACAATGTGAATGACAGTCATCCAATATGCTCTACTAGAAATAAGGCCATGCTCATTAAAAAAATCTTCGTCCTCCCTCATCTCAAATGGCACAGACCGCCACTGGCATAGGTGTAATTTTATCATGCAAGGTTAAGTCATATGCAAGTATCTCAAGTTAGGTATTGCCTCAAGTGAGTGCCATTTTAGAAACACACCATAAAGGACACACAACCTTCACCATCACCAACAGAGCAGCTGAAAATGGACTTGGCATTCCAGCTCAGGGCTGTGTAGCGCTGATGAGAAAAAAGGAAACGGAAGCCTCTAGAACAATTGCAGGGTTAAGAGGGCGAGACACACGGGAGGGATAAAGACTTTGTTCTCCACTATCTACACTTGAGCAGGCATCTCCCCAGACTTTCACCAGGCCACGGACCAGACCCAAGTCAGCTTGGCTTCCAATCAATCCACTCTACTCCTGGATGAACCAACAAATAAAATTACTCCCTCTCAGTCAATACCTCAACCCCTCAGTCTCCTCCTCCTCTTTACCCTCATCTCCCTCCTCGCCCACTCTCTCACTAAATCATTAAGACCATTGTAGTGGAGAAGAATGCAATGAAATCTCCTCTTGATAATTAAACAAGATCCCGTCCCCAAACTGCGTCTCAGTTGATTACATAAACGGCCATTACGAGGGTGGCAATAAATATTCATGAGTCATGAACGGTTTTAAGATGGTAGTCATTGTCTTTTGTTTTGTAATTTTTGGGGGGGGCTACATCTTTTGGCTGCAACTGATTAACACACAGTTAGGGAAATGAAGTCCCAATTTCAACCTCAAAGTAAAGTGATTTAGCCCACTAATCAACACTTTGTTGCTGCCTCTTTGTAGTAGTCTATTTCATCTATTTGTTTGCTTTCGTTTTGTATCTGAGCTCTTTTGTTTTCCTTGTTGTCAGGTTTTGTTATTGACAATCTAGTTTGTTTCCCCTGTCTTGTCATCATCACATTCTCAGTCATTGCAAATTTGTCAGACTAAATTTGTCAGTTCAGTTAGTTTTTCTCAAGAGAACGCTGTTATCAAAGGTGACTTAAAAAGCTCTACAGAAGATCATAACTGACACTTTTCCTTGCAGAACACAATTATAAATATAACTTTTAATAAAAACCTCAAACTTGTATTAGTTTACAGAATGAAAATATACTTAACACACAAACAACACACAGACACACACAGACACACACACTCACGGATACAAGCAATATCTTTGGAGAACTTAAATGTTTTGGGAGACGGGGCCTCAGTAGATCATAAAATAAGGGAAGATAATCAATCTTGTGTGTTGTGACCAGATTGTGTCAATGCTGAGATCTCTCAAGATGACTTTACAGAGGCAGCAAACAGAGCAGAACGGAAATAAAGAGAGAAAGAGAGAGAGGGTGAATAGAGATAAGACAGAGAGAGAGAGAAAGAAATGAGAGACAGAAAGAGAGATAGAAAAGAGAGAGAACACTGTTAATGATTAAAAAAAACTGCCCGTTCACAGTGCGATAAATTGCAAGATGACACAAGTCACAGCACAACAAAAGGGGGAACATTGGATGGGGACCCTTCACTGAGAAATGAATGAGTTCATACTGGGAAGAATTGTCTACCTAAACCAACCCTGTGCCCAGTTACCCAAGCACACCGGGATTAAGACGGAACACCATTTCAGGTTGGTAGCAGTGTCAGGATATGAGTACCCCAAGCGATTATCGTGACACTTTTCTCAGTGTTTTGATGTTCTTTTGCAGCCAATCTTCCCCCTCATATTTCAACATAAACCTTGTACGGAATCCAGGCTGTATCACATCCGGCCGTGATTGGGAGTCCCATAGGGCGGCACACAATTAGCCCAGTATCGTCCAAGTTTGGCTGGGGTATGCCATCATTGAAAATAAGAATTTGTTCTTTTAACTACCTAGTTAAATGAAGGTTAAACAAAAACATTTGTATGTATATTTTACTTGTCAGCTAAGAACAAATTCTTATTTTCAATGACGGCCTAAAAGCAGTGGGTTAACTGCCTTGTTCAGGGGCAGAACGACACATTTTTACCTTGTCAGCTTTGGGGATTCGCACTTGCAACCTTTTGGTTGCCTAGAGGTTTGAGGATACCCACAAGGTTTACAAGGTATCGAAAGCATTCCACAGGGATGCTGGCCCATGTTGACTCCAATGCTTCCCACAGTTGTGTCAAGTTGGCTGGATGTCCTTTGAGTGGTGGACCATTCTTGATACACACGGGAAACTATTGAGCGTGAAAAACCCAGGAGCATTGCAGTACTTGACACAAAACCTGGCACCAACTACCATACCCCACTCATAGCCACTTCAATATTTTGTCTTGACCATTGACCCTCTGAATGGCAAACATGCACAGTCTATATCTCAATTTTCTCAAGGCTTAAAAATCCTTCTTCAACCTGTCTTCTGCCCTTCATCTACATTGATTGAGGTGGATTTAACAAGTGACATCAATAAAGGATCATAGCTTTCACCTGGATTCACCTGGTCAGTCTATGTCATGGAAAGTCTATGTCATCCCTAAAGCCAACACCTCATTTGGCCGCCTTTCGTTCCAGTACTCTGCTGCCTGTGACTGGAACGAATTGCAAAAATCGCTGAAGTTGGAGACTTTTATCTCCCTCACCAACTTCAAACATCTGCTATCTGAGCAGCTAACCGATCGCTGCAGCTGTACATAGTCTATTGGTAAATAGCCCACCCATTTTCACCTACCTCATCCCCATACTGTTTTTATTTATTTATTTTTCTGCTCTTTTGCACACCAATATCTCTACCTGTACATGTCCATCTGTTCATTTATCACTCCAGTGTTAATCTGCAAAATTGTAATTATTCGCCTACCTCCTCATGCCTTTTGCACACAATGTATATAGACTCCCCTTTTTTTCTACTGTGTTATTGACTTGTTAATTGTTTACTCCATGTGTAACTCTGTGTTGTCTGTTCACACTGCTATGCTTTATCTTGGCCAGGTCGCAGTTGCAAATGAGAACTTGTTCTCAACTAGCCTACCTGGTTAAATAAAGGTGAAATAAAAAATATTACATTTTTTTTTTTAAAAGAGCAGCTGTTCTTAATGTTTTGTGTACACCGTGTACTTTGTAATTGTGTGAATATCAGGCTCGTCATCGGAATACTCCCAGATTATGATTTAGCTCTCCCTGGAGAGGGATCGACATATTGAACCGCTCGTCAAACAAATCAAATGCTCCCCCATCCGACAGAACGTTTGATCTCTTGTAGCAGATCAGCTCCCACTAACAGCCCAGCGCACAGACAGACTGACACTGAAAGGCTTCTCTCGGCGTGTGCACTCTCGTTTGATTTCCCTTTCATCTGTCAGAAAACACATTTTGTATTCAGGGAATCAAATAGTGACATTTACTTTAATGTTTAATGTCTCCTGCCCTATCATCCTAATAGCATGCTGATGAACCTGTATGTCATCCTACTCACTAAACTGGTATGTAATGGCAATGGTGACAGCAGCGTTGTAGACACTGTTTCAGAAAATAATTCAATTCATCTCAAACCTGTTTGTCTTTTGTCTTTGCATTACAATGCTTTGGAGTTGTCAGTAGAGCAGCTTGGGATAACATTGATGCCTTAGATATTCTAAACCCGTTGTTTTCTCTAAAATTACTGTAGGAAATAGAAAGAAATCTAGAGTATTATTTTCAGGAACAAAACACATTGCAATAGATTGAAATGTCAATTTCTGATTTAATCAGAATCAGTTATTTCACCCCTTAATAAACAAAGACTAAAATCGCATTTTTGTATCTACCTATCAATTTTTGAATTTTCAAAAAGTAAACAAAAAATTGTAAAACTTTATGAAAATGAATATTTTCTTTTGTTTATCATACTACCGTCATCAACATGTGTAAGAATTTTAACCACTTTGAAATGGACATGTATCAATAATTTCAAAGCTCGCTACATTTAATTACACATAATTTCAAAATCTTATTTCATAGGGAATGTTACAAACTGGACTACTTTTAGTAATTTACTTTGAAGAAATCGAAATTGGGTCTGAATAGGCATTTTATATTTGGTCTCAATTCAATGTGCTTGTCTTTATCTAGCCTTTCCCAAAAGTCAGATTCTACCCACACCACAACACATTTTTCTCAGCTTCAAAATAATCTGCATGCACCAAATTTTATATGGCAATCAGATATATTCTCCAGACTTACCCAGAGGGAATTGTTGATATGCTGCCAATTCTTAATTCTAGATTCTTTATTTGACATGTCTTTCGCATATTTACAGATACAAATATGAAGAAAGCATTTATCCACAATCTGCTCTAGACATGTACAGTCCTGGTCATGTCTCAACAAAAACAAAAGTGTCTCAACAAAATGAAACCAAAATATTTAGGTTGACTTAATCTAGCATTCCAGATAAAAGAAACCCAGCTTCAGAAGCATCTGCAATCACCACATTGTGTAGTTATCCTTAGATATATTCTCCAGACTTGTTCAGAGGGAATTAATGATACACTGTACATGTTTATTCTAGATAACATTTTATTGAAAAATCTGCCAAAAATGCATTTTACATCTGTCTTCAGTATTTTACAGATAGAAACAAGCTAAGCGTCAGTATAGAGACAAAGTAGAGTCGCAATTCAACAACTCAGACATGAGAGGAACGAGGCAGGGTCTACAGTCAATCACGAACTACAAAATGAAAACCATCCCCATCGCGGACCCCGACGTCTTTGCCCCCAGACAAACTTAACAACTTCTTCGCTTGCTTTGAGAACAATACAGTGCCACCGACACGGCCCCCTACCAAAACCTGTGGACTCTCCTTTACCGCAGCCAACGTGAGTAAAACATTTAAACGTGTTAATCCTCGCAAGGCTGCTGGCCCAGACGGCATCCCTAGCTGCATCCTCAGAGCATGCGCAGACCAGCTGGCTGATGTGTTTACGGACATATTCAATCAATCCCCATCCCAGTCTGCAGTTCCCACATGCTTCAAGAGGGCCACCATTGTTCCTGTTCCCAAGAAAGCTAAGGTAACTGTGCTAAATAACTATCAACCTGTTGCACTCACTTCCATCATCATTAAGTGCTTTGAGAGACTAGTCAAGGATCATATCACCTCCACCCTACCTGACACCCTAGACCCACTCCAATTTGCTTACTGCCCCAATAGTTCCACAGACGACGCTATCGCAATAACACTGCACACTGCCCTAATCCAGCTGGACAAGAGGAATACCTGTGCAAGAATGATTTTCATCGACTACAGCTCAGTATTTAACACCATAGTACCCTCCAAACTCGGCATTAAGCTCAAGACCCCGGGTCTCGACCCCGACCTGTGCAACTGGGTCCTGGACTTTTTGACGGGCCGCCCCCAGGTAGTGAGGGTAGGAAGCAACATGTCCACCCTGCTGATCCTTAACACTGGGGCCCCACAAGGGTGTGCTCTGATCCCTCTCCTGTACTCCTTGTTTAACAATGACTGCGTGGCCATGCACGCCTCCAACTCTATCATCAAGTTTGCAGACGACACTACAGTGGTGGCTTGATTACCAACAACGACGAGACAGCCTACAGGGAGGAAGTGAGGGCCCTCGGAGTGTGGTGTCAGGAAAACAACCTCACACTCAACGTCAACAAATCGAAGGAGATGATCGTGGACTTCAGGAAACCACAGAGGGAGCACCCCCCTATGCACATCGACAGGACAGTAGTGGAGAAGGTGGAAAGTTTTAAGTTCCTCGGCGTACACATCACGGACAAACTGAAATGGTCCACCCACACAGACAGCATGGTGAAGAAGGCCTCTTCAGGAGGCTGAAGAAAAACACTCACAAACATTTACAGATGCACAACCGAGAGCATCCTGTCGGGCTGTATCACCGCCTGGTACAGCACTGCTCCACCCACAACCGCAAGACTCTCCAGAGGGTAGTGAGGTCTGCACAACGCATCACCGGGGGCAAACTACATGCCCTCCAAGACACCTACACCACCCGATGTCACAGGAATGCCAAAAAGATCATCAAGGACAACAACCACCCGAGCCAGTGCCTGTCCACCAAATTATCATCCAGAAGACGAGGTCAGTACAGGTTCATCAAAGGCAATCAGACTGTTAAACAGCCATCACTAAGATTGAGTGGCTGCTGCCAACATACTAACTCAAATCTCTAGCCACTTCATTATTAAACATTGGATGTAATAAATGTATCACTGGTATCACTTTAAACAATGCCACTTTATATAATGTTTACATACCCCACATTACTCATCTCATATGTACATACTGTACTCTATACCATCTACTGCATCTTGCCTATGCCGTTCGGCCATCGCTCATTCATATATTTATATGTACATATTCTTATTCATTCCTTACACTTGTGTGTATAAGGTAGTTGTTGTGAAATTATTAGATTACTTAGATATTACTCCATGGTCGGAACTAGAAGCACGAGCATTTCGCTACACTCGCATTAAAATCTGCTAACCATATGGATGTGACCAATGAAATTAGATTGATCTGATTTGATTTGAAAGATGAAAAAGTATTTATCCACAATCTGCTCTGGACATGTCCGGTCCTGGAATGTCTTAACAAAATGTGTCAATAAAATTTTGGGTGACTTCATCCAGTATCCACATCTCCCATGGAATAGCCTTCCTTTCTCAGAACAAGAATAGACTGACGAGTTTCGTAAGAAAGTTCTTTGTTTCTGGCCATTTTGAGGCTGTAATCAAACCCACAAATGCTGATGCTCCAGATACTCAACTAGTCTAAAGAAGGCCTTTTTAATTGCTTCTTTAATCAGGACAACAGGTTTCAGCTGTGCTAACATAATTGCAAAAGGGTTTCTAATGATCAATCAGCCTTTTAAAATGATAAACTTGGATTAGCTAACATAACGTGACATGGAACACAGGAGTCATGGTTGCTGATAATGGGCCTCTGTATGCCTATGTAGATATTCCATTAAACATCTGCTGTTTCCAGCTACAATAGTCATTTACAACATTAACCATTTCTACACTGTATTTCTAATCAATTTATGTTATTTTAATGGACAAAAAAATAGATTTTCTTTCAAAAACAAGGACATTTCTAAGTGAACCCGAACTTTTGAACAGTAGTGTATATAAAAACAAGTAAACGTAATAAAAAGTTGTGTTTTGTTTACAGTGGGACCCGGTGATTTTGTGTTAGCAAGACAGAAATTTCGGTGCATAAATGTGCCTCCTGTTAAATACATATTGAGTAAATTAAAAGACAATCGAGACACAGTAAAAAGACACAATTAAATGGGAGAAATCGTCTGCCAGACGTTTTCGTTGCATTTCTACCCATCATACTTCAGTAACATTAATCTGCTGAAAAGGACCATTTCTAAAATGCTGCATTTTTGAAATCTCATTGCTGACTGACAGTTTGAAGAAGGTAGATTAATTTAGCCAAAGATATGATGGGGTCTTGTTGTCATTGGAGTGGGAAATGAGGATGTCAAAGCCTATTTGTCAACCTGGTAAAATAGCTCTCATCTCAAGTTTCTGCTCTCCTCTCACTCACTGTACAGCTGTCTGTCCTCTTCGTTTAGTCTGATAACAATCTCTCACTTTAAAATAGAGTCAAGATGATTTCTGGTTTGTTAAACAAATATTAGGCCCATCCAGAGACAAACCGAACATGTGCTTGAGGGGCATTTTATAAGGCCAAAAGTATTATGGAATAAACACAGAGATGTGAAGAAGCAGAAAAAAACTTGTTGGTATTGCTAATGAATGTAGCATGGCTAATACTAGACAGAAAAATGCTGCAAAGATCAATGTGGATGTCACGGCCGTGAAGAGGACCAAAGTGCAGCATGGTAAGCGTACATTTCTCTTTTTATTTAAAATGTCTCCAACAAAACAAGAAACAACCGTGAAGCTTACAGGGCTAAGTGCCACTAACAAAGATACCCACCTACCCTGAAAGGAGGGGAAAAGGGCTACCTAAGTATGATTCCCAATCAGAGACAACGATAGAGAGCTGTCCCTGATTGAGAACCATACCCGGCCAAAACATAGAAATAAAGAAACATAGAAAACAAAACATAGAATGCCCACCCCACATCACACCCTGACCTAACCAAATAGAGAAATAAAATCTCTCTCTCTGGTCAGGGCGTGACAGCGAAAGAGGAATACGTATCAAGCTCTACACTCCATGAACTACTCGATCAACAAAAATAGTTCTATAAAGAGCTAATAGATCTGCATGAAAATAACCGTAATTCCTTCCTGCAACTCTCTATGGATTCTACCAACAAAAGGGTTGATGATCTGTTAAAGATGTAACGGAATTTAAACATTGTTTGGAATTTACGCAGTAGGAGGTGAAGGAGCTTAAGGGCACAATTTTTTGTCCATACAACACTTGACAAGCACTGTTCCAAAGGAGACTACCTCGAAAACTAATCGAGGCACAATAACATTTTAATCGATGGAAGTGAGTATGTAAAGACTGAAACTTGGCATGACACAGGAGTCAAGGCCAAGGAACTCCTGGCAGATCAACTCTAACTGGACCCTAAACTCATCGAGATGCAAAGGGCTCATAGGAATGGCACTTTCTTGCCGTGCACAGCCCAGATCTATAGTGGTAAAACTGTTCAGATTCAAAGACAAGGAGGAGATTCTCAGGGGAGCCAAGTGCCTGAAGTGAACCAAAATCTTCATCACTGAAGACTTCTCTGAAAAGGTATGCCTCAAAAGAAAGGAACTACTGCCACGACTAATTGAAGAACGAAAGAAATGCAACATCGCATAGCTGAAGTTTGATCAGTTGTTTGTCCTCCCCCTTTAACGTAGGCCTATGGCAATTGACTCACTCCGCTATAGTCAACTGATTTGAAACACACACACATGCACGCACACACACCCACAAGTGCACACACACACACCCACAAGTACACACACACACCGCACATACAGTACATATTTGTTCTACGTTGTTCATGTGTTTCACCTAACCTCATGAACAAAAACACACATTGCTCTAAATGTCATAACCCTCTGAAGTCTTCAGTGGTGTTATGTGGACTGTGTCCATGTGCATTCCATAGGAAGTGCACCTCCATTGATAAAACTAACACAAATGTATGGCTGTATTGGACATGTGAGGCATGCACTTCTATGTTTCTGTTCCACTCTCTGGATGATTCCGACTGTGTATCTCTCTTAGTTGGGCAGAATATGAACCCTGATGACATGGTCTTTAAGCCATTAGATATCAATGAAGCAAATGATAAATATAATGATTGTGTTGATCAATAGTCACATTTCCTGAAATTTACAAGAGATGAGTCTATCACTTGTGATTACTATAATGTTAAGCAATTGAATAACCTTTTTAGAAGTGTATCTAATTCCAAGACAAGTTTATTTTCTACCTTTCATTTGAACGTTCGCAGTCCTCCTAAAAAATCACGACCACCTTGTTCATTATATGTCTTCTCTCAATCATGAATTTTCAGTTGTTGCCCTTTCAGGAAACTGGCTGACGGAAGAGACAACCATGTTAACGACATGTCTCCTTATAAAGCTGTTCACCACTGTAGAATATCAAGAGTGGGCAGAGGAGTGTCCATTTTTGATCATAAACGTTTTCAATTCCTCGCACTAACATCTGATAACATTGATATTGAATCTATTTTCATAGAAATTCCCTCCGGTTAATTTTCGTGGTGTTAAAAAAAGTGGTGATTGGCTGCATCTATGGGCCACCCGATTCTGAAATTGGTAGTTTCATTGATATCCTTTTGCAAAAACCTTGGATTTGATTAATAATGAAGATAAAATGAGTTTTCTATTGGGTGATTACAACATAAACTTATTTAAAAGTGAGAACCACTCACTGACATCTGACTTTTTAAATACTTTATACTCCAGCTATCTGTTTCCCCTCATCTATAAGCCTATAGGAGTGACCATTTCATCTGCCACCCTTATTAATAGTGTTTTTACGAATTCTTTGAATAATGTGGCTAATACAGGTGTACTTTATACTGACATTTCTGATCACTTTCCAATTTTCCACTTCTCTTTGGCAGCTGGAAATGAACAGATGGGAATGATTAGTAGCATTAAGGCCAAACAGTTTTATTTTTGTTTCATCAGACCAGAGGACATTTTTCCAAAAAGTACGATCTTTGTCCCCATGTGCAGTTGCAAACCGTAGTCTGGCTTTTATTGGCGGTTATGGAGCAGTGGCTTCTTCCTTGCTGAGCGGCCTTCCAGGTTATGTCGATATAGGACAAATTTTACTGTGGATATAGATACTTTTGTACCTGTTTCCTCCAGCATCTTCACAAGGTCCTTTGCTGTTGCTCTGGGATTGATTTGCACTTTTCGCACCAAAGTACGTTCATCTCTAGGAGACAGAACGCTTCTCCTTCCTGAGCTGTATGAAGGCTGCGTGGTCCCATGGTGTTTATACTTGCATACTATTCTTTGTATAGATGAACGTAGTACCTCCAGGAAATTGCTCCCAAGGATGAACCAGACTTGTGGAAGTCTACAAAAAAATGTGAAAAATTTTTTTTCTCAGGTCTTGGCTGATTTCTTTTGATTATCCCATGATGTCAAGCAAATAGGCACTGAGTTTGAAGGTAGGCCTTGAAAAACATCCACAGGTACACCTCCAATTGACTCAAATGATGTCACTTAGCCTATCAAATGCTTCTAAAGCTATGACATAATTCTGGAATTTTCCAAGCTGTTTAAAGGCACAGTCAACCTAGTGTATGTAAACTTCTGACGCACTGGAATTGTGATACAGTGAATTATAAGTGACATAATCTGTCTGTAAACAATTGTTGGAAAAATTAGTAGATGTAGATGTAGATGTAGAAGTAGATGTCCTAACCGACTTGACAAAACTATAGTTTGTTTACAAGACATTTGTGAAGTGGTTAAAAAACGAGTTTTAATGACTCCAACCTAAGTTTATGTAAACTTCCGACTTCAACTGTCTCTTTTGCAACTTGTGGATACATTTTCTTACAGCCCTGAACAATATAAATACACTCTTGGCATCTTTTCAGATTTATCCAAATAATTTGACACGGTTGATCATTAAATATTACTTTCTAAATTGCTTTATCACGGTTTTCATGATTATACATATGATTGGCCATATAGTTCTGTTTATGATAGAGAACAATTTGCTTATGCAAATGGCTGTGCATCTTCCAGGGCCAAGATATCCTGTGTCGTTCCACAGGGTTCGATAATTGGACCTTTGTTATTCCTAATATATATCAATGACCTTGGTGCTGTCTTCTACCGTACTTCCCATTCTCTTTGCTGATGATACCAATTTGATTTTATCACACAATAATGTAAATGTTTTTTTGAATGAAGCCAACTCAGGCATAGCCAAATTTTCTATGTTTTTTAATTTATATTTTAATGTTAAAAAAATCGAACTTTATTGTATTCACTAGTAAGCATAAGAAATATTGTTTAAAAAAATAAGAAAAATTAAAAGATTATGAATCTCAATTGGTGGGAATGAAATGGAACAAGTCACATCCACTAGATTCCTCAGAGTTGTAATTAAAGAAAAGTTATCCTGGAAAGATCATATTCAATTTGTCCGCAGCAAAGTAATGAAATCTGTTGGTATCATCAGAAAGATTAGTGGTTTGGTTCATTAGGTTTGCTTCCTAACTCTGTACTATAGCCTAATTTAACCATATCTCTATTCTGAAATCCATCTATACTGAACAAAAATATAAATGCAACATGTACAGTGTTTGTCTCGTGTTTCATGAGCTGAAAAAAAAGATCACAGAAATGTTCCATACTGACAAATGCGTATTTCTCTCAAATTTTAGCACACCTTGTTAACATCCCTGTTAGTGAGCATTTTCCCTTTACCAAAATAATCCATCCACCTTAAAGGTGTGGCATATCAAGAAATTGATTACACAGCATGATCATTACACAGGTGCACCTTGTGCTCAGAACAACAAAAGGCAACTCTAAAATGTGCAGTTTTGTCACACAATGCCATGCCATACTTTCCTTGAGGGAGCGTACAATTGGAATGCTGACTGAATTTGATGTTAATTTCACTACCATTAGCCGCCTCCAACGTCGTTTTAGAGAATTTGGCAGTACATCCAACAGGCCTCACAACAGCAGACCACATCTAATCACGCAAGTCCAGGACCTCCACATCAGGCTTCTTCACCTGTATGATTGTCTGAGACCAGCCACCCAGACAGCTGATGAAACAGAGTAGTATTTTTGTCTGTAATAAAGCCCTTTTGTGGGGAAAAACTCATTCTGATTGGCTGGGCCTGGCTCCCCAGTGGGTGGGCCCCTGTCCTCCTGGGCCCACCCACGGCTGCGCCCCTGCCCATCATGTGAAATCTATAGATTTGGGCCTAAAGAATTCATTTCAATTGACTGATTTCCTTATATGAACTGTATCTCAGTAAAATCGTTGAAATTGTTGCATGTTGCATTTATATTTTTGTTCGGTATATATACAACACAAGACACTGCGATAACGTTCACCCACGTAGTCAATACTCTATCAGATACAGATGTACCATACTCTGGAATGCTTATCTTCACATTGCCAAAACATCATCATCACTTGGTCAGCCTGATGAACTAAACTACTCAGTAATCTCCTCCATAGACTAACTCTCACACACAAACATGCACACATACATTACATTTAAAACATTTAAAAATTTAAATTAGTAGCTTCTGTTATATGTTTTAATAACAAACCTTTTTTATTTTTGTACTTTATATAGTTTTTTTGTGTGGTGTGGTTTTCATATACTGTAAGCCCTTGGGCTTCCAACCACACCTGCACACCCTTTTTTCCTCTGTATTGTTGTCTGTCAGTTGTTTTCTTTGGTGTAATTAAATAAATAAAATGCTTTTCAATATATGTAATAAAGTTCTTTCCAGGAAATGTGTTCACAAAACAGACAACAGCCGATAGAGCAACCAAGGACTCCCAAACCTCCTAAAGCACTGTATTCCAACCAAACAGAGTTAGTCACCTCCTCTCCTCTACCACAGCCCAGCTACCTCGTTCACCTCCCTTTCCTTCTCTTCTCTGATTTATCTAGCAGTGTGGAGGAAGAGGATTTACTCTCTCCCTCTCTCCTACGCCAAGCTCTGTTCTCCCATAAGAGCCCGGGAAGGTTCACCTTGCCAGTGAATGAGCTCAGATGAGAAGCTAAAAGAGCACATTAACTCATCAATAAGAGGCCACGGAGATGAAAACGCTTGTCAACACCCTGGATGGAAATAACAGATTGTGTAATGTGGTCGCTCCATGGTATGGTAGTGAGGTCACAAAGTCACATTGTGGTCGAGTGCGGTCGAGTGCGGACGAGTGCGGTCGAGACCTTGAGGTTGGGGGGTGTATAGGGTCAGGGCCCTGGTTGACCTAGCTGAGTGCTAACTGTAGCTTTGTCAGGATCAGTGCCCCCCATGGGTTGGTTAAGCTAACGTAGGCTAATGTGATTAGCATGAAGTTGTAAGTAACATGAACATTTCCCAGGACATAGACATATCTGATATGGGCAGAAAGCTTACATTTTTGTTAATCTAACTGCACTGTCCAGTTTACAGTAGCTTTTACTGTGAAAGAATGCCATGCTATTGTTTGAGGAGAGTGCACAATTACAAACTTGAAAAGTTGAAAATGCCGAGCAGTTGCCGTACCAGGCGGTGATGCAACCGGTCAGGATGCTCTCAATGGTGCAGCTGTAGAACCTTTTGAGGATCTGGGGACCCATGCCAAATCTTTTCAGTTTCTTGAGGGGGAAAAGGTTTTGTCGTGTCCTCTTTACGACTGTCTTGGTGTGCTTGGACCATGTTAGTTCATTGGTGATGTGGACACCAAGGAACTTGAAACTCTCGACCCACTCCACTACAGCCCCGTTGATTGAGGGGCCCCCGTTTTGAGGTTCAGTGTGGCGGACGTGTTGTTACTTACCCCTGGAAAACAGAAAGGAAAACACTGCACACCGCTGCTCAGGCTCCCGGGAGATTTTTATTTACAACTTTTCAACCCTTTGGTCTTCATCAAGCATCCATATCCCAGGTGGGGGTGGAAGGTCCTATATATAGGGACAGTACTCAGTGACATCACTTCCTGAAACAGGAGGTAATAAATGTATAACATAGTTTCACAATATTAACATTCAATATATCAAAATATATCATCATACACAGAGAAGGTAATAAATGTATAAGATAGTTTCACAATATTAACATTCAATGTATCAAAATATATCATCATACACAGAGAATGTGATGAATATTTATAGTAATATACATACACATACAATCTTCAATGAGGATTAAAAAAAACACAATTTTAACTATAAAAACGGTTTCAAGTCAAACTCCTCGTTAATAAGGCCAAGAGGAGACAGTGTGTTCAGCCTGTTGATCCAGAAAGATTCCCTTTGAAGATGTTTCCTCTCAATGTCTCCTCCCCTGCGTGACATCTTGACCATTTCTATTCCAATGTATCTCAGAGAACTAATAGGATGTCCAGCTTGTACAAAATGAGCAGCAACCGGACTTTTTGTCTCACTTGTATATTGTTGCGGTGCACGCTGATCAGTGTCTATGGGTTTTCAACATGTAAAGGACATTTCAACATGTAAATAACATTGGTAGACATGGAGGTAATCAGGCCTTTGATCTTAAATCTTTGTCCTTTATGGGGGTGGGTAAATGACTTGTATTTGTACGTAAAGCTGCATTGAGCACATTGGTCACATTTGTAATAACTCTCCGGAACCTTGTCCAAAAAGTTTCCCTTTTCTCTGGTGGGTAATCAGATTTAACCACAATATCTCTCACGTTTGGAGGTCTTTGTGTTTCAATTGTTGGTCAGTATCAATAATGCACCGATGCTTCCTGATAATGTCCTTAAATGCAAAAATGTCATCCAAATATCTCCAAATTAGGAGAATATTGGAGAGAAAAAGGATTCAGCACCACCTGTTTTTCAAACATACCTAGATATAGGTTAGTTTAATTAGGAGCCATAGTGCTCCCCATCACTGTCCCTTTGGCCTGGAGGAGGAAGTCTCCTCTGAAGGGAAAACAGTTGGAGGTTAGTACCAGTTCAGCCAAGTCCACAATACAATTGATTCTGGGTGGAGCATTAGGGGCCGTTAATTGAGGTAGAACATGAGGGCCTCTTGGCCATCCTGATGGGGGATGTTAGTAATATAGACTGGTGACATCAAAAGTACACAGAATATAATTTTCAGGTATATGGTCCACAGATTTAAAAAAAATGTATAAAATCAATAGCATCTCTAGTATACATGGGGGAGGGAGATTGCCCAGGGTTTTACCAAATAGTTTACAAAGGTAGAGATATTCTCTGTCAGAGATCCATTACTACTGCCAATGGGCCTGCCTGATATAGGAGGTGTCATGCTCTTGTGAATTTTGGATAGAGCGTATATGACAGGTGTGGTTGGGCAGTCAACTTTCATATACTCATATTCTGTCTTTGTAATTAACCCCTTCATTCAAAAATGTAGACAATTTATCATGGATCAGAGACTTGAATTGATTAGTAGGGTTCTTTGGGAGTCTTTTGTAAAATCCATCATCACTAAGTTGTCTCAGAATTTCCTTTTCATAGTCTGCTGCATTTAGTATCACTATTGCACCTCCTTTGTCAGCAGGTTTTATACTGATACTGGAGTCTTTTTTTCAGTTCCGTAAGAGATTATTATGTACATCTTTCTCAGCTTGGCTGCAATATGTTTCAAGAGAGGGGTTTCTCTGGAAATGTGTAGTTGTCCTTGTCATGTCCTCAGGACGAGAGTCAAGTTCATTGTCATTGAGGTTATCACTGTGAAAAACATTAGCACTGTTTCCTGTCTGGTTACTAATATCGTTCAATAGATTAACATTGGCAGGTGCGTAGGGAGCAACCACATTACCAAAAAACTGTTACCTACCCTTACCACCTGGGGGCGGCCCGTCAGGAAGTCCAGAATTCAGTTGCAGAGGGAGGTGTTCAGTTGCAGGGTCCTTAGCTTAGTTATGAGCTTTGAGTGCACTATGGTGTTGAATGCTGAGCTGTATTCAATTAATAGCATTCTCACAGAGTTGTTCCTTTTGTCAAGGTGTGAAAGGGCAGTGTGGAGTGCAATAGTGACTGCATCATCTGTGGATCTGTGGAGGCGGCATGCAAATTGGAGTGGGTCTAGAGTTTCTGGGATAATGGTGTTGATGTGAGCCATGACCAGCCTTTCAAAGAACTTCATGGCTAAAGATGTGAGAGCTACGGGTCGGTAGTCATTTAGGCAGGTTACCTTAGTGTTATTGGGCACAGGGACTATGGTGGTCTGCTTGAAACATGTTGGTATTACAGACTCAGACAGGGAGAGGTTGAAAGTGTAAATGTTGACATGTTTGAAGGTCTTACTCACATCGGCTGCGGAGAGCATGATCACACGGTCGTCCGGAACACCTGATGCTCTCATGCATCTTTCAGAGTTACCTGCCTCGAAGCGAGAATAGAAGTTATTTAGTTTGTCTGGTAGGCTCACATCACTGGGCAGCTCTCGGCTGTGCTTCTCTTTGTAGTCTGTATTAGTTTGCAAGCCCTGCCACATCCGACAAGCGTCAGAGCCGGTGTAGTACGATTCGATCTTAGTCCTGTATTGATGCTTTGCCTGTTAGATGGTTCGTTGGAGGGCATAGCTCAATTTCTTATAAGCTTCCGGGTTAGAGTCCCGCTCCTTGAAAGCGGTAGCTCTACCTTTTTAGCTCAGTGCTGATGCTCCCTTTAATCCATGGCTTCTGGATGGGGTGTGTACGTATAGTCACTGTGGGGACGACATCATCAATGCACTTATTGATGAAGCCAGTGACTGTTGTGATGTACTTCTCAATGCGATAGGAAGAATCCCGGAACATCTTCCAGTCTTTGCTAGCAAAACAGTCCTTTAGTTAAGCATCTGCTTCATTTGACCACTTTTTATTGACCGAGTCACTGGCCGTTCCTGCTTAAATGTTTGCTTGTAAGCAGGAATCAGGAGGATAATATTATGGTCAGATTTGCCAAATGGAGGGCAATGGAAAGCTTAGTACATGTCTCTGTGTGTGGAGTAAAGGTGGTCTAGATTTTTTTCCACTTAGGTTGTACATTTAACATGTTGATAGAAATGAGATAAAACTGATTTAAGTTTCCCTGCATTAAAGTCCCCGGCCACTAGGAGCGCCGCCTCTGGATGAGAGTTTTCCTGTTTGCTTATGGCGGTATATTGCTAATTGAGTGCGGTCTTGGTGCCAGCATTGGTCTGTGGTGGTATATAGACAGCTACGAAAAATACAGATGAAAACTCTCTAGGTAGATAGTGTGGTCTACAGCTTATCATGAGATACTCTACATCAGCGGACAAAACCTCGAGACATCCTTAGATATCGTGCACCAGCTGTTGTTTACAAATATACATAGACTGTCTTACCAGAGGCTGCTGTTCTATCCCGTCGATAGAGTGTATAACCCGCCAGCTGTATGTTCTTAATGTCATCAATCAGCCACTACTCGGTTAAACTTAGATATTACAGTTTTTAATGTTCCGTTGGTAGGATATGCATGCTTTTAGTTCGACCCATTTATTTTCCAGCTATTGTACGTTGGCTAACAGTACGGATGACAAAAGCAGATTAGCCACTCGTCCCCTGATCATCACAAGGCACCCCGATCTCCTTCTGTGAAATCTCCATCTTTTTCTTCAGCGAATGACAGAGATGAGGGCCTGTTTGGGTGTTTGGAGTAAATCCTTCTCATCCGACTCATTAAAGAAAAATTCTTTGTCCAATTCAAGGTGAGTAATCTTTGTTCTGATGTCCAGAAGCTCTTTTTGGTCAAAAGCGACAGTAGCAGCAACAATATGTACAAAATAAGTTACAAACTATTGGAAGAAAAAAAAACAAAGCCCAGTTGGTTAGTAAAATGGCAGCCATACTCTCCGGCGCCATTCAGAACAGCGTAGGTGTTTTTCTCTTTTACCCTTAACTCTTCAGGATGCAGGATTCATCTGAGTAGAGTTTTGCATCAATATCCAATGGAACAGTTTTGCCTGTACCGTCACCACTACTGTGTGGTGATCCTTTATCTGCAATTGATTGAATTTAGACCTTTGACTCCTGCACCAACTCTTACTCTGACAAACAGATGAGTGATGACCATTTACAATCCATTCACCACATAGGATGAAGCTGCTTTCAACCAAGACATATTTTTACTACCCTGAGCATCTTTTCACACTTTCATGTTCTTCTCTTGCTATCAATTGGGCTGAATGCCACCAGTTCATCAATCAGTTAAGTTAATTGTGCTTCAATTAGATAACATATCCGTGATACATTAAATTAGATTTTCTACCAGAACACAAACTTTTGTCAAATTTAGTTGTAATTAGGTGTGCATCGCTGGGCAACAGAATTGGGGGAAAATGGCTTTGTCAGCTTTTTACCATTAGCTAAAGCTTGTGTGCTAAATTCTACATAAAAAATAAAGCCTGTTTTCATTATAGTTGCCTGTTACTCCAAAAATTGGATTAAGGTTATGTGGGTGGGAATGGGGAAACTAATCATAATGTAAATCAATCTCCATTACCTTTTCTGAATGTATAATGGCCAGAGTAACCTTTGGAATAATCCTGTTAAATTGTACCTAAGAAATTTCAATAAAGGAGATTTCTTGGAAGAGTTAAATGGTATTTGGGGTATCTTTTCCTTTAGAGTCGAATGGGGGGTGAAAACCTCAGAGGAGTTGAGATGGGAAGGAGGGGAATCGTAATAAGTTGATAAATAAATAAGAGGCCCTGCAATGTTTCCAGTAGTCAGGCTGAGAGAGAGGGAAAGAGAGAGAGAGAGAGAGCCTGGGGCGAGGATTCGTCTTGTCAAAGTGAGACCTTTAACTGGGTCCTGAATCCTGTCTACACGATTCTTTCACACTCTTACACCATTTCAATCTGCGGTCTGGTCTGTGGGTTGGGTGTGTATGAGAGACTTGTAGCATGTCGTCAGTTGATATGGGCTTAGACCCTGAATTTGAGACAGGCATGTGAAGCACTAGGCAGTGGGAAGTCTTTGTGGAGACTGGGGTTTTCATCCACTGTTAACCATTCCAGACAGGTAGTTGTCTTTTGAGATAGTATTCCTAGGCTCAGTACATTTCCCCAGTCCCTCAGGATAAAATAGGCAAATGCATAAAAGGAGGCAGCGCTTGTTGCGCTAGGGGTGCTCAGAGGTACTTTTCCAAATGAAAATATTTGTGTTAAAAGCTCTGTGGAGATGATACATTGCATAATGATGGCTCCATAACTCTAGGTCTCTAGCCATTTTCATACTGTCCAGGTCACATATTTGGAGCCTTTTGGATTGCATAAGCAATTCTCTGTTCCCCAATGAGTTATTTATTTACATGCTTACCGGAATAATCAGGAGGACCAGGGAAGAGTGGGGTGTTAAAATGCATTTTATTATCTCTTAATTAGGTAACCCAAACCACTTGTCGAATTACTTTCTCAAACCTCATAGTTAACAATTCTCCTTTGAAACAATATAGAAAGATACACTCAAGCCTTCTTCAAAAAATAACCCCCCAAACTAAAGTAAGATAGAAATTATCCTTCCCTTTCTATGCCACCAATCCACATCAAGCAATTGTGGTCCACCACAACACATTCATAACGACCCCACTTTATTCATCAGAATGTGCTCTTTTCAAACACATTTCATCTCTTCAGCATTTTTTTCCTCAGAAGACATTCTGTTGCTTTGGCACCACTTTGGTAGGATGATTTTAATTAACACGCTTCAAATGGGTTTCCAACTCAAAGCAGACCATTCTGATGACAAATGCTTAAATAATTTCCTTTGCTTTCAAAGCTAAAGCTAATGTATCCTTGGCCCAAACGACTTTACTGGTGTCTCTTTGAGAAGCAGAAGGAGGTGAAGTCTGGAAATGTTTGATAAGGCTCTGTAACAGTAATAATACAATTTTCAGAAAGCTCATTAATTGAGAGTTTGCGAGTAATTGTCACGTATCCTGCGGGCTGACGATGTTGCTAATGCTGACAACTGTCAAGCTGACAAACAACGAGTTGTGGAATATGGATTTTCTTCCTTGCGTGTGTTAATAACCGCCATCGGAGCATTGCCAAAGGAAACTGTCAAGATGGAATCAGTGATAAAATGTTAACATGTGACAAACGGCACCTGCCCGGGAGAATAACAATTCAATTTAAAATTGAATTTGTAAGACTTTCACCAACCCATTTCTTAAGCTCAGCCAGAGGGGAAGTAATATTGATTAAGGAGAGAACAGGTTGAATGTTTTTCTTTACTTCTTCTTCATCAGTTGTGGGCCGCACACATTTTTATTGGAGGTTTAGGAGTCTCTCACGGGCCTCCTATTACATATAACTTGATTTGGGAACCCCAAAGTTAGACTGAGCAATGTTTTCAAACATGGCACCCTTGGGTAAAATGATATCTACATGTTAATACTGGCATAATAGCGTTGGTGGTCTTTTCACATCCCAGATACGCATCAAACGGTGTACTGTAGTTAGTTGGCTTCTCCGTCATTGAAAGCCCTTAGTTAAACAATGCCTTTTAACTAACCTTCTACATGACAAATACATGTGTCAATGTTCCACTAATAAGCTCAAGCCATGGTTTGGACGAGGCCCTTAATTGGCTAAATAACTGGCTAGTCCCTGACCCTTAACCTCTCTTTGCCCTTCTCTGTTCGGCCTCATCACTTTAATTGCAAAACCCTCCAAAAACGTAACGAGGAGACTATGACACCGTGAGCTATGATCTTCACGCAATGGAGAATGATCCAATGGTGTGCCGTTTCAGGGACACTCTCTCTCTCTCCTGGCGTCCTGTCATCCCCCAGACACCAGGTGGTGTCGAGGCAGCCCGCAGAATGCAAATGCCTTCCCAACAATGCTTCAAACGCTAGGATTCCCCATTTGTCATACACTATGTTCATTACCCACTGCTTTGTGCCCAGAATTAGTGTCGGAACAAGACATCCTGGCTGTGTGATGAATCCTGTCTCCGCCTCCATTGACACTTGCTGCAGATTGAAGGCTTTCCTATCCTTCCCTCCCCCCTCTTCGCCTCCTCTATGTCCTTCACATCTCTGTGCCTCTGTTCTTTATTTTTCACCCAGAAATATTAGTCAACAAAGCTCGGCAGCGGCGGCGAGGCCCTAACCACACCTCGGAGGACGCCACCTTCCAGATGGTGCACTAATGTTGCGCTAGATATCAAGGTGTTCCAACTCATCATAATAAGAGGAATCTGTCGCTTCAACTGTCATTGAGTTATAACCTTCCCATAACACAGCATTTTACCGGATGTGTGCGACTGCTATAATGCTCTCACAACCTTGTCATAAGGACACCAGAATGACATCTCTTGATAGATGAAATGGTCTGAAAAGTTCCATGGGTCATGACTGCACTATGGGCTGTGAGTAAATGCCACATCATGCCATGACATGAGTTAAGTCATGGTTTTGACAGTGTTGTCAAAGTGTTATGGCAATGCAACTCTAATCATTTCACTACAGTGCATTCGGAAAGAATTCATACCCCTTCACTTTTTCCACATTTGGTTACGTTACAGCCTTATTCTAAAATTGATTAAATACATTTTTTCCCCCTTATCAATCTACACACAATACCCCTTAATGACAAAGCGAGAACAGCTTTTTAGAAATGTTTGCAAATGTATTAAAAATCAAAACCAGAAATAACTTATTTACATAAATATTCAGACCCTTTGCTATGAGACTCAAAATTGAGCTCAGGTGCATCCTGTTTCCACTGATCATCCTTGAGATGTTTCTAAAACTTGATTAGAGTACACCTGTGGTAAATTCCATTTGATTGGACCTGATTTGGAAGGGCACACACCTGTATACTGTTAATTACCACAGTTGATAGTGCATGTCAGAGCAAAAATCAAGCTATGAGGTTGAAGGAATTGTCAATAGAGCTCCGAGACAGGATTGCGTATAGGTACAGATCTGGTAAAGGGTACCAAAACATTTTTGTAGCATTGAAGGTCCCCAAGAACACAGTGGCCTCCATCATTCTTAAATGGAAGACGTTCGTAACCACCAATATTCTTCCTAGAGCTGGCCGCCCGGCCAAACTGAGCAATCGGGGGAGAAGGGCCTTGGTCAAGGAGGTGACCAAGAGCCCGATGGTCACTCTGACAGAGCTCCAGAGTTCCTCTGTGGAGATGGGAGAACCTTCCAGAAGTACAACCATCTCTGCATCACTTCAGCAATCAGGCCTTTATGGTAGAGTGGCCAGACGGAAGCCACTGCTCAGTAAAAGGCACAACAGCCCACTTGGACTTTGCCCAAAGGCACCTAAAGGACTGAAGAAACAAGATTCTTTGGTCTGATGAAACCAAGATTAAACTCTTTGGCCTGGAAGCCAAGCGTCACGTCTGGAGGTAACCATGCACCGCTCATTACCTGGTCAATACCATCCCTACGGTGAGGCATGGTGGTACTGTAGCAACATCATGCTGTGGGGACATTTTTCAGTGAAATGGATTGGGAGACTAGTCAGGATCGAGGGAAAGATGAACGCAGCAAAGAACATAGTGATCCTTAATGAAAACCTGCTCCAGTGGCCTGAGGACCTCAGAATGGGGAAAAAGTGAAGAGTGAATACTTTCTGAATGCACTGTATATGCTTGAAATTACCATAAAATGGTAATTCAAACAGGCGAAAGTATCCTACACAGAACAAGTGTTCTTATATAGTTTGGTTAAAACTATCTCTCATCCAGGCTCCATAAATGAATCACTAACATGACATACCTGATATTACAATGCAATTGTATGTAACGACACAACATGGCTTAGTTCAACAACTGGCTTTGATCAGTTTAGGCATTCATGTGACAGATGTCATGCTGTGTCTATAATAGCATTATGGGGATCATCATTTATGGTGTGACACCACAGACATCTCATATGTCTTACTTATGTCAAGTATAATGCCAGAAAAATTATGGCTAATTTTACATTGCGTAGGCCTATCTCTAATTTTCCAAATGTAACAGTTATTTTAGCCAGCAAGGCTTATGTGTGTGTGTGTCTGATTGCGTGCGTGCACGTGTATTTTGTGTGAGTGCATGTGTGCATGCATGCAGGGCCGGATTAGGAAATAATAGTCCCCGGTGCTTTGTTTTTTTTATTGGTTCTACAGACAGATTAGTAGGCATTTGCTTCCAAACTGTACGTTTTTCCAGCGATTGTATTTTGAAATTGTAAAAGGCAAACTGACAGCCGCAACCAAGCATAGAAATATATTCCATAGATGGCAGTTCCCATTCAAGTCAGGACTGGCAGCCATTGCTGGAGTACCCATGAGTTTAACAGTCATTTTATCAACGGAAGCAAACCTTTCTATGAATTATATGTTTCTGGCCATAACACAACAAGCTGTTCTAGATTTGGCGGGCATGCTGTCCAAATTGCGGCCTTCCCGAAATTAGGTAACTGCCAATATAACAGAAACACTTGAGTAAATGAGAGATTCAATATGTTATGGTGTGGGGTGTATTTTCCTGGCATGGTTTATGTCCACTTGTAGAATCTAAGCCAAGGCGCATTGAAGCTGTTCTGGCAGCTTGTGGTGGCCCAACACCGTATTAAGACGCTTTATGTTGGTGTTTCCTTTATTATGTCAGTTACCTGTATGCACTTGTGATAAAACTCAATCCACAGTAATTTTTTAGAATCTATTGATCCTCTGTTGCTAAATTATGCTCACTGGTGTATTTAGAACATTGAGAGCGGGCTCCTGTGGTTGGATTAAAAAATATATATATAACATTAATATGGCCCTGCTTGCATGCCTGCGTGTGTGTGGGTGGTTGCATGCGTGTGTGCGTTTGTGTGTGTGCACTCGTATGTTTATGTGTGTCCTCTCCTTAAGCTGAAGGACTCACTCTGTAGAGATGTCTCCTCTGTTCCTGAATTTATGACATGTATTTATGGAGGCTGTCCTGAGACAAATGCCTCCTGTAATGAATGCAAAGCTGAGATGACAACGTTCTGTCACCAGAAGGAGACAGCAGCCCCACCCTCCCCATCAGGAGGATGCCGTCCAATGTCCCTCCCCCTTCCATAATTGGTTTTACCGACCTCTGTCGTGCCCAATACTTCAGGCTTCGCACAACATCACCCAACATCAGCTGTCAAACACTGTTACTCATCAACACGCGTCCAGAGCAACATGGACATCTCCCGTCTCCCGCCACCCCCACTGGTGTAACAAACAGCTCCAGTTGCCATGACGATAAGAGTGATAACATCTGTGGTTGGCGTGGTGATGACCCTGTTGATGGTCTAATGAGAGGGTATGTTTGATAAACAGCCATCAGATTGAACACAGAATACGGGACGACATGAAGATAATGAAGAACAATGACTGGAGGAGATATAAACACTTTCAACAGCCAAGGGTTGCAGAGAATCTGAACACAATATGATTTGATTTATTAGGATCCCCATTAGCCGACGCCAATGGCGACAGCTAGTCTTACTTGGGTCTGACATATAACAAAAAATATATTACAGAAAAATGACTTTATAATTTACATCTAAAAATATGAACATACAGTGTGTGTACATCTGTCAATACACATACATGTCAGTACATACACACAACAAGTAGGTCACATGGGTGTCACGAACCGGCTCAAAGCCTGTAACAAAGGGAGACAACGTGGAGATAAGGAGTAACAAAATATATATTTATTAACTAAAGCAACTAAGGAAAATATACAATGGTGTGTGTAATCAGTAGTGTGAGTGTTTTGCATGCATGAATGTGATAATGCAGGGTGTTGAAAGGTGCCAAAGCAAACAAACAAAAGGCCACCAAGAACCACAACACAATCTACAAAGGCGTCTGCATGGAGAGAGCCTCTTCCATGAATGTGGAAGAGGTCTATTTATCCTGGGAGACACCTGGCCCAGGTGTTTCCCATGAAGCTGCCGACCCTCCCAACTCCGCCCACCGGCATCCTAATAAGGAAACAAGAACAAAGACAGAATACGGCAGACAGAGTGGGAGGGTCGTCACATGGGGGAGAGGCATTGTGCTGTAAGGTGTTGTTTTATTTGTTTTTTAAAACCAGGTTTGCTGTTCACTTGCCCGATATAAGATGGAAGGGAGTTCCATGCACTCATGGCTCTATATAATACTGCATGTTTCCTTAAATTTGTTCTGGACTTGGTGACTGTGAAAAGACCCCTACTGGTATGCCTGGTGGGGTAAGGGTGTGTGTCAGTGCTGTGTGTAGGTTGACTATGCAAACAATTTGGAATTTCCAACACATAAATGTTTCTTATAAAAACAAGAAGTGACACAGTCAGTCTTTCCTCAACTCTTAGCCAAGAGAGACTGGCATATTTTTCATCATAGGTACACTTAAACTATGACAGACAAAATGAGAAGAAAAAAATCCAGAAAATCACAATGTAGGATTTTTAATGAATTTATTTGCAAATTATGGTGGAAAATAAGTATTTGGTCACCTACAAACAAGCAAGATTTCTGGCTCTCACAGACCTTCTATAAGAGGCTCCTCTGTCCTCCACTCATTACCTGTATTAATGGCACCTGTTTGAACTTGTTATCAGTATAAAATACACCTGTCCACAACCTCAAACAGTCACACTCCAAACTCCACTATGGCCAAGACCAAAGAGCTGTCAAAGGACACCAGAAACAATATTGTAGACCTGCACCAGGCTGGGAAGACTGAATCTGCAATAGGTAAGCAGCTTGGTTTGAAGAAATCAACTGTGGGAGCAATTATTAGGAAATGTAAGACATACAAGACCACTGATAATCTCCCTCGATCTGGGGCTCCACGCAAGATCACACCCCGTGGGGTCAAAATGATCACAAGAACGGTGAGCAAAAACCCCAGAACCACACGGGGGGACCTAGTGAATGACCTGCAGAGAGCTGGGACCAAAGTAACAAAGCCTACCATCAGTAACACACTAAGCCGCCAGGGACTCAAATCCTGCAGTGCCAGACGTGTCCCCCTCCTTAAGCCAGTACATGTCCAGGCCCGTCTGAAGTTTGCTAGAGAGCATTTGGATGACCCAGAAGCAGATTGGGAGAATGTCATATGGTCAGATGAAACCAAAATATAACTTTTTGGTAAAAACTCAACTCGTCGTGTTTGGAGGACAAAGAATACTGAGTTGCATCCAAAGAACACCATACCTACTGTGAAGCATGGGGGTGGACACATGCTGTTTTGCTGTAAAGGGACCAGGACAACTGATCAGTGTAAAGGAAAGAATGAATGGGGCCATGTATCGTGAGATTTTGAGTGAGAACCTCCTTCCATCAGCAAGGGCATTGAAGATGAAATGTGGCTGGGTCTTTCAGCATGACAATGATCCCAAACACACCACCCGGGCAACGAAGGAGTGGCTTCGTAAGAAGCATTTCAAGGTCCTGGAGTGGCCTAGCCAGTCTCCAGATCTCAACCCCATAGTAAATCTTTGGAGGGAGTTGAAAGTCCGTGTTGCCCAGCAACAGCCCCAAAACATCACAGCTCTAGAGGAGATCTGCATTTTTTTTGCTAGCACAGACTGGAAAATGTTCCAGGATTCTTCCGTTGGCATCAGTAAGTGCATCGATGACGTTGTCCCCACAGTGACTGTACGTACATACCCCAACCAGAAGTAATGGATTACAGGCAACATCATAACTGAGCTAAAGGGTAGAGCTGCCGCTCTCTAGGAGCGGGACCAGGTTCGAGGCAAGTAACACTGAAGCATGCATGAGAGCATCAGCTGTTCCGGACGACTGAGTGATCACGCCCTCTGTAGCTGATGTGAGTAAGACCTTTAACCTCTCTAGGATCATTCGGGATGTGAGCGTCCCACCTCGCCAACAGCCAGTGAAATTACAGGGCGCCAAATTCAAACAACATAATAAAAATTCCTCAAACATACAAGTATTATACACCATTTTAAAGATAAACTTCTTGTTAATCCAGCAACTGTGTCCAATTTCAAAAAGACTTTACGGCGAAAGCACACCATGCGATTATGTTAGGTGAGCGCCTAGCCACAGAAAATCATACAGCCATTTTCCAACCAAGGAGAGGTGTCACAAAAGTCAGAAATAGTATTCAAATTAATCTGCCCCCTATCCAAATGAAGTTAAACAAGTTAACATTCACAAGGCCGCAGGGCCAGACGGATTACCAGGATGTGTACTCCGAACATGCGCTGGCCAACTGGCAAGTGTCTTCATTGACATTTTCAACCTCTCACTGACCCAGTCTCTAAAACCTACATGTTTCAAGCAGACCACCATAGTCCCTGTGCCCAAGAACACTAAGGTAACCTGCCTAAATGACTATCAACCCGTAACACTCACATGTGTAGCCATGAAGTGCTTTGAAAGGCTGGTCAAGGCTCACATCAACACCATAATCTCAGACAATCCAATTTGCATACCGCCCCAGCAGATTCACAGATAACGCAATCTCTAGCACTCAACACTGCCCTTTCCCACCTGGACAAAAGGAACACCTATGTGAGAATGCTATTCATTGACTACAGCTCAGCGTTCAACACCATAGTGCCCTCAAAGCTCATCACCAAGCAAAGGACCCTGGGACTACACACCTCCCTCTGCAACTGGATATTGGACTTCCTGATGGGCCACACCCAGGTGGTAAGAGTAGGTAACAACACATCCGCCACGTGGATCCTCATCACGGGGGCCCCTCCGGGGTGTGTGCTCAGTCCCCTCCTGTACTCCCTGGTCACTCATGACTGCATGGCCAGGCACGACTCCAACACCATCATCAAGTTTGCCGATGACACAGCAGTGGTAGGCCCGATCACCTAAAATGACAAGACATCCTATAGGGAGGAGGTCAGAAACCTGACCATGTGGTGCCAGGACAACAACCTCTCCATAAAAGTGACCAAGACAAAGGAGATGATTGTGGACTACAGGAAAAGGAGGACCAAGCATGCCCCATTCTCATCGACGGGGCTTCCGTGGTGCAGAACTTCAAGTTCCTTGGTGTCCACATCCCCAACAAACTATCATGGTCCAAACACTCTAAGACAGGGCTCGACAAAGCCTATTACCCCTCAGGAGACTTGGCATGGGTCCTCAGATCCTCAAAAGGTTTAACAACTGCACCTTCGAGAACATCCTGACTGGCTGCATCACTGCTTGGTATGGCAACAGCTTGGCCTCCGACCGCAAGACTCTACAGAGGGTAGTACGTACGGCCCAGTCAAGCATCCCGCCATCCAGGACCTCTATGTCAGGCGTGTCAGAGGAAGGCCCTAAAAATTGTCAAAGACTCCAGCCACCCTAGTCATAGACCGTTCTCTCTGCTACCACATGGCAAGTGGTACCTGGGCGCCAAGTCTAGGTCCAAAAGGCTTCTTAACAGCTTCTACCCCCAAGCCATAAGTCTTCTGAAAAGCTAATCAAAGGGTTACACAGACCCCTCTTTTATGCTGCTGCTACTTCCTGTTTATTATTTATGCATGGCCACTTTAACTCTTCCTACATGTAAATATTACCTAAATTACCTCGACTAACCTGTGCCTCCACACATTGACTCTGTACTGGTACCCCCTGTATATAGCCTTGCTTTTGCTATTGTTATTTTAATGTTGCTGTTTAATTATTTATTACTTTAACTTCTTCAGGCTAGGGGGCAGTATTCTGAAGTTTGGATGAATGAGGTGCCCAAAGTCCCAGGCCCAGAAGCTAGGATATGCATATAATTGGCAGTATTGGATAGAAAACACAACAGAACTGATATGGCAGGCGAAAACCCAAGGACAATCCATCCAGATTGTCTTTTTTCAGCTCACCCTTGATTACTATGGCTGTCAATGGGCATATAAAAGGAAAACCTCCCAGATTGCAGTTCCTAGTGCTTCCACTAGATGTCAACCGTCTTTAGAAAGAGTTTCAGGCTTGTTTTTTGAAAAATTAGCTAGAAATTGTGGTTTTCGGAAGTGGCTCCCATTTTGGCTGTAGTGTTTGTAGCGCGTTCCGCTGAGTGTGCATACTTCATTATTTATCTCCGGTAATGGTCTCCGGTATTCTCCGTCTTAAATTTGTTCATTTATTTACATATTAAGGTAGCTGAGGATTGATTAGGAACGTTGTTTGATATGTTTGGAAGAAGTTTATTGGTAACTTACGGGATTCATTTGTATGCATTTTGAATGAGGGATACCGGTGGATTACTGAGTCTAGCGCGCCAATGAAACAGACTTTTTTGGGGTATAAAGAAGGACTTTATTGAACAAAAGGACCATTTGTTATCTTCTTTGGGACTGGGGGGCAGTATTGAGTAGCTTGGCTGAATAAGGTGCCCAGAGTAAACTGCCTGCTACTCAGGCCCAGTTGCTAATATATGCATTTTATTAGTAGATTTGGATAGGAACACTCTGAAGTTTCTAAAACTGTTTGAATGATGTCTGTGAGTATAACATAACTCATATGGCAGGCAAAAACCTGTGAAACAAATCCAACCAGGAAGTGGGAAATTTGAGGTTTGTAGTTTTTCAAGTCATTGCCTATCGAATATACAGTGTCTATGGGGTCATTCCTAAGGCTTCCTCTAGATGTTAATAACAGTCTTTAGAACCTTCTTTGAGGCTTCTACTGTGAAGGAGGAGGGAATGAGAGTTGATTGAGTCAGGGGTCTGGCAGAGTGCCATGAGCTGATCACGCGTGCTCACGTGAGAGTTAGCTGTGTTCCATCGCATTTCTACAGACAAAGGAATTCTCCGGTTGGAACATTATTGAAGATGTATGATAAAAAAAAATCCTAAAGATTGATTCTATACTTCCTTTGACATGTTTCTACAAACTGTAATATGACTTTTCATCTGAAATTTCACCTAGACTTGCCCGCGTCTCGTGAGTTTGGATTGTGTACTAAACGCGCAAACAAAAAGGAGGAATTTGGACATAAATGATGGACTTTATCGAAAAAAAACCCACATTTATTGTGGAACTGGGATTCCTGGGAGTACATTCTGATGAAGATCATCAAAGGTAAGTGAATATTTATAATGCTATTCTGACTAATGTTGACTCCACAACATGACAGATATATGTATGGGCTCTGTGCGCTCTACTCAGATTCTAGCATGGTGTGCTTTTCCGGTAAAGTTTTTTTTTAAATCTGACACAGCGGTTGCATTAACTTCTCATGGCTGCAATCCCGTTAACAGGATATGACAACAGCCAGTCAAAGTGTGGGGCGCCAATTTCAAAAGATCAAAAATCTCATAATTCAAATTCCCCAAACATACATGTATCTCATACCATTTTAAAGCTATTCTCGTTGTTAATCCCACCACAGTGTCCGATTTCAAATATGCTTTACAGCAAAAGCACAACAAACGATTATGTTAGGTTACCACATAGCCACAGAAAAACATTTTTTTTTCCAGCCAAAGAGAGGGGTTTCAAAAAGCACAAATAGAGATAAAATTAATCACCAACCTTTGATGATCTTCATCAGATGACACCAATAGGACTTAATGTTACACAATACATGTATGTTTTGTTTGATACATTTCAAATTTATAAAAATATGAGTTTACATTGACACGTTACATTCACTAGTTCCAAAAACATCCAGTGATTTTGCATAGCCACATCATTCACCAGAAATACTCATCATAAATATAGATGATATTACAAGTTATACACATGGAATTATAAATATACCTCTCCTTAATGCAACCGCTGTGTCTGATTTCAAAAAAACTTTACGGAATAAGCCAGCCATGCAATAATCTGAGACGCCGCTCAGAAAGATTTGTCACAATAGCCGCCATGTTGACGTCTTCTCGAGCCACATAACTCACTGTGCACTATCGTCTTGAGCTCTAGAACAGAGCTCTAGAACAGGTTTCTAAAGTTTCCAAGCTCTAGGTCTGACGGTTCTTTGATAGTTCGAACAAAAGTAACTATTGCAGGCTCTGTGTGTCTGTAAGCCCCACACTGTGTCACTCCGAAGCGAACACATATCCTCCTTGGGGTAGGCTCTTACAGAATCTGCTGTTAGAACCAGTAAAGTCCGCTTTACCACTTGTGGGTAGCGGAATGACTTTGGCTTACCTCTAGGCCTGAGGACAAAGACTTTCCTCTAGGGCTCAGATTAATGATATGACCTCGGGAGCAAGCTACCATCCTCAGTAGCTTTCCATCTAAGTTGTCAATGCCAATAGGTTTGTCATTATTGATCGATAACAATATTTTTCCTCCTCTTCCACACTAACTTTACAAAACTCAAAAATATTTTTTTTATACATGAGTAATTTAATTTAAAGTTCTCCAACGTTTTTTAAAATCAGAATTCTTTGTATCACTGATCTTGGCTTCATAATAAAGTTTCTTATTTTTGTTGAGTTTAGTTACATAATTTCAGCCAGTCAGATGTTCAGCCAGACTTATTAGCCACTCCTTTTACCCCATCTCTTCAGCCATACAGTTTTTCAATTCATCAATCCATGGAGCCTCAACATTTCTAACAGTAAGTTTTTTAACATGCATGTTTATCAATAATTACAAGAAGCAATTTCATAAATTCATAAAGTGTGGCATGCGGATGCTCCTTATTAATCACATCAGACAAATAAATATTTTTAACATCATACAAATAAGAGTCACAGCAAAATAATTTGTATGATCTCATGCACTATTTTAGGCCCAGCTTTTGGAACTTTGGCTATCCTGGATATAGGCACTATATTGTGATCACTCTATCCAATTGGTATGGATACAGCTTTAGAACAAAGTTCTACAGTATTAGTAAAAATGTGATCAATACATGTGGATGATCTTGTTCCTGTAGTGTTTATAAACACCCTGGTAGGTTGATTAATAACCTGAAACAGATTAAAGATACTGGTTACAGTGAGAATCTTCCTCTTGAGCGGACAGCTTAATGAAAACCAGTCAATATCCAGGTCCCCAAGAAAGTAGACCTCTCTGTTTACATCACATACACTATCGAGCATTTCACACATATTATTCAGATACTGACTGTTAACACTTGCTGGCCTACAGCAACAGCACAAAAGAAAATGCTTTAGATGTGCCAAGTGAACCTGCAGCCACAACACTTAAATAACACTTGACATAAGATCTCTACGCATTAAAGGGATATGGTTCTGAAAATATACAGCAACACCTCCCACATAAGCATGCCTGTCTCATCTATAGATGTTATATCCTTGTATTGCTACTGCTGTATTATCAAATTAATTATCTACAGTGGCAAGAAAAGGTATGTGGACCCTTTGGAATTATCTGGATTTCTGCATAAATTGGTGATAAAATTAGATGTGATTTTCATCTAAGTCACAACCACAAACAAACGGTCTGCTTAAACCAATAACACACAAATTATTGTATTTGTTTTGTCTATATTGAATACATCATTTAAACATTCACAGTGTAGTTTGGCAAAAATATGTGAACCCCAAGGCTAATGACTTCTCCAAAAGCTCATTGCAGTCAGGCGTACAATCATTGAGGCGAGATTGGAGATGTTTGTTAGAGCTGCCCTGCCCTATAAAAACACTCACAAAATGTGAGTTTGCTATTCCCAAGAAGCATTGACTGATGTGACCCATTCCTTCGAACTAAAGAGATCTCAGAAGATCCACGATTAAGAATTGTTGACTTTCATGAAGCTGGAAAGGGTTACAAAAGTATCTCTAAAAGCCTTGATGTCCATCAGGCCAAGGTAAGACAAATTGTCTATAAATGGAGAAAGTTCAGCAATGTTGCTACTCTCCCTAGGAGTGGCCGTCCTGCAAAGATGAATGCAAGAGCACAGCACAGAATGCTCAATGAGGTTAATAAGAATCATAGAGTGTCAGCTTAAGACTTAAAGAAATCTCTGTAACATACTAACATCTCGGTTGACAAGTCTATGATACGTAAAACACTAAACAAGAATGGTGTTCATGGGAGGACACTATGGAAGAAGCCACTGCTGTCCAAAAAAACATTGTTGCATGTATAAAGTTCATCTGGATTCTCCACAGCACTGCTTGCAAAATATTCTGTGGACAGCATAAACTAAAGTTGAGTGGTTTGGAAGGAACACACAACACAACACACCAAAATCAAAACCTCATTCAAACTGTATAGTATGGTGAAGGGAGCATCATGGTTTGGAGCTGTTTTGCTGCCTCAGGGCCTGGACAGCTTGCTATCATCAATAAAAACATGAATTCCTAAGTTCACCAAGACATTTTGCAGAAGAATGTAAGGCTATCTGTCCGCCAATTGAAGCTCAACAGAAGTTTGGTGATGCAACAGGACAACGACCCAAAAACAGAATTAAATAAACAACAGAATGACTTCAACAAAAGAAAAAACGCCTTCTGGAATGGCCCAGTCAGAGTCCTGACCTTAACCCGATTGCGATGCTGTGGCATGAACTCAAGAGCGGTTCACACAAGACAACCCAAGTATATTGCTGACCTGAAACAGTTTTGTAAAGAGGATTGGTCCAAAATTCCTCCTGACCGTTGTGCAGGTCTGATCCGCAACTCCAGAAAATGTTTGGTCAACCAGTTATTAAAACCAAGGGTTCACATACTTTGTCCACCCTGCACTGTGAATGTTTACACCATATGATCAATAAAGACATGAAAACATATATACTTGTTTTGTGTGTTATTAGATTAAGCAGACTGTGTTTGTCAATTGTTGTGACTTTATTTTATGACCAATTTATGTGGAAGTCCAGGTAATTCCAAAGTGTTCACATACTTTTTCTTGCCACTGTAAGTGAGTCTCAGAAATGGATAAAACAATTTTGTTATTTGATGTTAGCAGGTTATTGATTTCATTAACCTTATTCCTAAGGCTAAATACAGTGCATTCAGAAAGTATTCAGACCCCTTCACTTTTTCCACATTGTTTTACATTACAGCCTTATTTTAGACTTGATGATTTTTTTCCCCTCATCAATTTACACATAATACCCCATAATGACTAAGCAAAAACAGGCCTTTAGACATTTTTGCAAATGTATAACAAAAATAAATAAATGAAATATCACATTTACATAAGTGTTCAGACCCTTTACCTAATACCTTGTTGAAGAATCTTTGGCATCGATTACAGCCTCGAATTTTCTTGGGTGTCATACAAGCTTGACACACCTGTATTTTGGGAGTTTCTCCCATTCCTCCCTGCAGATTCCCAAGTTTTGCCCATGTTGGATGGGGAGCATCGCTGCACAACTATTTTCAGGGATGTTCGATCGGGTTCAATTCCGGGCTCTGGCTGTGCCACTCAAGGACATTCAGAGACCTGTCCCGAAGCCACTCCTGCATTGTCTTGGCTGTATGTTTAGGGTCGTTTAGGGTCGAACCATCAGGTTCTTGGTCACCTCCCTGACCAAGGCCCTTCTCCCTCGATTGCTCAGTTTGGCTGGGCGGCCAGCTCTAGGACGAATCTTGGTGGTTCCAAACTTCTTCCATTTAAGAATATTGGAGGCCACTGTGTTCTTGGGGACCTTCAATGCTGCAGATATTTTTTGGTACCATTCCCCAGATCTGTGCCTCGACACAATCCTGTCTCAGAGCTCTACAGACAATTCCTTCAACCTCATAGCTTGGTTTTTGCACTGACATGCACTGTCAACTGTGGGACCTTATATAGACAGGTGTTTGCCCTTCCAAATCATGTCCAATCAATTGCATTTACCACAGGTGGACTCCAATCAAGCTGTAGAAGCATCTCAAGGATGGTCAATGGAAAAACGAAGCACTTGATCTCAATTTCATGTCTCATAGCAAAGGGTCTGAATACTTATGTAAACAAGGTATTTCTGTTTCTAAAACTTCTTAGAGCTCGGGTCTATTTTCCTGAATTTCCGCCTGGCTGACACGCCCAAAGTAAACTGCCTGTTACTCAGGCCCAGAAGCAAGGATATGCATATATTTGGAATTTGGAATTTGGAGTTTTGGTACAAAGAGTCCTAGTGGAAAATCAGTCTGTCGGTGCGCGACGAAGAGGAGTGATAATTTTTCTTTTCTATTGAACACATTTATTTCCGGATGATTTACAGATCAATGATTTACAGATCAATGATTTACAGATTGCTGTCATCTTGCCGTCCTCCTGGGAGAACTCCAAACTGTTATTCAGGTCCAGGACCCCTCTGTTCAGGTCATCCATTCTTTTATTAGTTGACTCCACCAGTATTTACATAAAACACTTGAAGCAATTTTTTTGTTGATGTAACAACTGCTTGTTTAACTATTTTTGTTCGTTTAAATGATCCTTCACCTGTGATAGAAAGACACCACTGTCCTCAATTGCACTCCCGCCGGCTTTGGTCTTTTTCGTGGTAACAACAGTAGGTTACGCTGTTACTCCTCGCAGATCCAGACATGGCAGGTCACAGGGAAGAATGAAAACAAGAACAACAAACAGCAGGGGTCTACACAGCTACAAGCCTGGAACAATCCGCAGTCCCAGCCTAAATGGCTAACCGTGTCGTGGGCTGCGTTCAAGCCCGCTAGCTTGATTGGCAGCCAGCTAGCGGCTAAGCTAGCTGCTGAGCCAAAGAGCTCCTCAGACGTGGCCTTGGTCGGCAGGATCACTGGACAAATAGTAGTGGTACCAGCAACTGATGCCAACCGTATCGGCGAATCAAAACTCAAAAGGTAGCTAGCTAGTAACTAGCATTTTTCAAAAGAATTTAAAAACTTTAATGTATTTTTGTATGCTTTTTCTAGTGTCAAGTTTGAAATGACAGCATGAATTATGTCACGAGTGGGACAAACAAACAAACAACCAGAACTTCTGCAAGGCTTTTAGTCTCAAGGCTTTTAGTCTCACACTAAACCTCATATCTCTGCAACTACTCTTCTCTTTGATAAGTTTCCCTTCTTTTCAGTCCTATTCCTGTGCCTCAATGAATCAGCATAACCCATGTCATTGAGACTAAATGTACTCTAGAACTCTGTGCCACTTTCCTAGGCGTTTGTGCCAATTTTAGAGTGTGAACTTAAAACCCAGTCTACATTGATATTGAGAAATGCTTGTGGGGGGGGGTAAGAAAGGCACTCTGATACTCTGATGGTAACCTTGATATCCTTCATCTCATCTGATGTTGGCAGTAGAGCCATCATTGACTTTATGTCCCAATTGGAGCCAGTGCCATGGTCCACTTAGCCTGTTGGAGACACAGTATATTCCAGGCCACTTGCCCAGCCTTATCAACAACTATAGATAGACAGCAGACTTTGACAAATGATAGGTGATAAATACGGTGCTGTATACTAGAGTTTCAACTCAATTATATGGACTCTTCTTTTGCAGCTCTATGAATGTGCAGAGCAAACACCATCTCATCTCATGCCCATTGGATTCGGCAAAACATCAAAAGAGACAAAACACAAACGCAGACATTTAGCTAGCGTCGCAATACTCTTTCACCATATCATCCTATTGTGGTCAATGGCATGTTGGAGCCATGCTCTCTTTCATTTGCTCCTGAGATCACATTCTCACCCATTCACTCGAATGGCTCCTTTCACACCTCAGCCTCCTCTCCCCCCCCCCATGTCACACCATGAATACCGGGCTGCTCTCCCATTTCTCCCAGACCTTTATCTGGGTGGCACAAAAGTACACGGCTCGTGGGCGCCTTTTGTGACCTCTCTCCGAGAACCAAGGCAGCTGAATGGCTCTCTTTTTGATTGTTCCTCTACAGTTTTCTCTCACACCAGATAGCTTTTCAGCTCAGAGAGGAAAAAAGTGCCTCCAGTTATGGCCAGTTGAGCAGAGCTGGGCCATTTCCGATGCGCATAGGCTACACCTTGTACTCTGTCTCTATCAATGTCAACGGTGTTGATATCAGATAATAAGTCGGGACAGGATTACATCAAGACTGTTCGATCGCTACTGACATGTCCATCTGTATATCCTTTACAGTAATGCACGGTCAAAACAATACCTTCTCCTTTCAGAACTGTATCATTATGATGATAGGGAAGGATGATGATGATTGTCATTCATTACCAATATCTGTAGTGGCAATGGATCTAGTAGTAGTAGTAAGTAGTAGTAGTAGTAGTAGTAGTAGTAGTAGTAGTAGTAGCAGTAGTAATAGTAGTAGTAGTAGCAGTAGAAATAGTAGTAGTAGTAGTAGTAGCAGTAGTAATAGTAATAGTAGTAGTAGTAGTAGTAGTAGTAGCAGTAGTAGTAGCAGTAGTAATAGTAGTAGTAGTAAAAACAGCAGCAGCAGTAGTAGTAGCAGTAAAAACAGCAGTAGTGGTGGCTGCAGTACTAGCAACAGAGCAACGCTTTCACAATTGCAGTGACATTGGCACTTCTGCACTCCTCATCCCCAATATAAAAGGTTTTTCCTTATTTTGATTTTTTTTACAAAAGGAACCCGACAACAATCTTCTCCCTTCCATGTGAGTGGTGGTGGACAGGATCAGACTTTATATAGATTGTAATTGTTTCTCCCTGGCCATGTGTCTCCCTCCATCCATCTCTTTTTTCTTTTTGGCCAGGTTTCAGCAGCACAAGGTCATTGCTCTTAGGCAGCTCCAAAGCTGCTTTATTGTCCCAGCAGGTCAGCGGGGCCGACACATATCAAAGCTATTATTCTGCTGGAACAAATGGCTGTCCGCTGCTTTGATCTATGGGCTTCCTGTTGAGACGCTTCCATAATACCCTTGACAGACTTTTTTTTTGTGATGATGCATCTTTTTTTCCCCTTTTTCTTAAAAATGGGACACGATTTGATAGCATGATTTATAATTGCAGGCTTTGATAAAGAGTCGGTGTTCAGAAGGTGATGGAAATGGTCTCCGTGCTTCTGTTGCGTTGTTTGTTTGTTTTTCTTTCAAGGACACATTTTTTTGTTGAGCAGTTTCTTTAATTTCCTTGTAAGGTCCTCTTGGACATATCCTGGATGATTTTTTTGTCATTTGTAGTTGATTGCTGATAGTATGCGTGTGTGCGTGTACATGTACAGTACATGCATGTGTACATACGCGCATGCCTACGTGCTTAAGTGTGTGGTTCATTATAAATTGGAAGACCTGTAAACACCATCTCTAGAGTAAATCTTTAATCCATCAGGAGAAACATTTGAATCATTAAAGGCATGTTTTACCCTTTGGCTAGGATTTTAGTTGCATTCCAGTAGCCACCAAAGGGGAAATTAGCTGTTTAGTGATTAATGAGTTTCATGCAGTATAGGATCATTTGGACTGCCCCTCTCTGTCTCTATTTTACATATGAATTAAGGGTCTATCGTCTGTGTGGCATGGCATAGTGTGGGGTGCTCTGCATGGCATACACACTTGGCAGAGCAAAAATGTTTTGAATCCTCCGACCCCCGTGCCAAGGTTGTTGCCCTCTTTGGAGGCGAGCGGGCTAGAATGTTTGGCTCCCAGCGGCTAGCTTTGAGCTCATTACTAAAAGCCCCAAAACATACCTACACCCATGCATTATTCATGCCTGTGGGGGGCTCTCGTGCCATACTGTGCATGTGTTTGGTTTAATTACCAGGAACTAGTCAACCTAAGAGACAGCCACAAAGACAGGTGGGCTTATTGGCTTGAGCTGCTCTAAATGCTGACCTGTTTTTAAATACACAAGGACCAACCGCCGGTGGAAATTAGCTATGGGGCCATCTATGGCGCAACACCTAGCTGTGTGTGGTTCCTGATAAATGAGTGATCACATTTGAACTGAGTGGAGTGATGCTGTAAGGGGCGGGGTTACCTCCACAGTTCTTCCCCTGCACCCCTTTTGGATTTCAATACCACTAGATAATACTCAATACTCAGTGTACTCATATGTTAGGAAGGGTGGTTGATATTTTAGCACATTCAAATAAACACATCTGTTTGTCAGCTGTCCTTAAAACCTGTTGAAACCATCTATGCATAACTGTGTAATGTATCATGTGTTTAATGAATACACTCTTGGGGGAAAAAAGGTGCTATCTAGACCCTATAAAAGGGTTCTTCGGCTGTCCCCATGGGAGAACCATTTGAAGAACCTTTTTTGGTTCAAGACAGAACCATTTTGGTTCCAGGTAGAACTATATTGGGTTCTATGTAGAATCCTTTCCCCAGAGGGTTCTACATGGAAACCCAAAAGAGTTCTACCTTGAACCGAAAAGGGTTCTACCTGGAACCAAGTAGGGTTATCCTATGGGGACAGCCGAAGAACTCTTTTGGAACCCTTTTTTCTAAGAGTGAACAATCATTTGTTTTACTTTTGGAAGTTATGAATACTGAATATTTCAGACAGCCATCAGAGTATTCATGTTTTTGTTAGACACACAAATCAAATCCACAAGTAGGGCACATAGAAGTGACTACTTCTATCATGTAGTCACACCTTCATTCCCTGCTGCCTATCCACATGCATAATGGACATAGGAAATGTCAGTAGACTGGCCTTTGGGACTGATGTGCCATTTGTTTAGCTCTTACCAGCAATACGTCCCTGTGCCATTGATGTTTGAATAGTAGTGAATGAAAAAGAGAGTGTGGTGCTTGCATGTCAATCAGAGCTTCTCCAATACCTCAACACTGCACTGTACATACTGTAGATCAACGGTTGGTAACGTGATACTGTAGGTTTAACAACAACGAGCTATTAAAGGTTACACCTCTCTGTAATTTCAATGTACAGCAACATAAACACTAACAACATGCCATGTCAATGAAGAAGTCCAGTCTAATTTGACTTTAGGCTGCTTTACCTGCAAGTCTGACCAACGTCGCTTGTTAAATAGCAACCTATGGGCTCTGGTCAAAAGTAGTGCCCTATATAGGTAATGAGGTGTCATTTTGGATGCACGTCATCACTTTGTCTGCACAGTACATTCCTCAAGTGATATCTTACTCTCAAGAGAAACTTTCAAGTCACTAAGAACAAACTAAAGACAGTAAATAGTTTTCGCATCAAAAGGTTTGTGAATTAGTTGTAGAAATGCTTTTCCACCATGTCGTACTGACTGAATACGTTTTCCTGGGCTGACTCTTAGAACTGTAAGTTTCCACTTACTTGTTTTCCATTCCTGAATCCCCTTCTCTGCTAGCCAAATCACTGAGCTATGACTACAGGGGTGGTTGGGAGTCCTTATCTGCTATCATTAAAGATGCATTTATTCCAGTGCCTTAGGTGTGTGTGTGTGTGTGTGTGTGTGTGTGTGTGTGTGTGTGTGTGTGTGTGTGTGTGTGTGTGTGTGTGTGTGTGTGTGTGTGTGTGTGTGTGTGTGTGTGTGAGAAAGAGGACGAGAGCAAGCGAGAGAGAGAGGGAGAGAGTGGTGGGGGATAAATGTTTATGTGTATGCGTGGGTGGTTTGAGGGTAGGGTCGTGTATGTGTGTGTGTGTGAATATGGATAAGGCTTTGTGTGTTTCTCTATATCTGTGTGTGATGTCCAAGGTTAACACACTCCTCCCACATATCCCATATCTAAATAGAGACAGAGAGAGGGTAAATGGAGATCAGAAGTCAGCGCTCGCAACCATGCTAAATTATCTTAGGAAATCAAGACTGTCCTCATTAATTACACAAAAGGCTGTTAGACATTTCAACACATCTTCCCGCCTCACACCCCTCCAACCAGCCAGCACTCCACAAAATACTACATTGCACACACACGCACACGCATACACCAAGATAAGGCATCTCCCTCTCACACAAACACAAACACACCTTGGGTATCGTGATGAAGAAGGCCGGAGATGAAAGGAGAATCTGTCTTTGGCACTGACATTGGGTGCCGAACCACCTCAGATAATGTAGTCTGTGACTCACACTCACCTTGAGTCCCCCCACCCTTTCATTATATGTGTGTTCTCCTCCACCAAGAGGAGGCCTGCTGTTGTTGTTATCATCCTAACAATCACTTCAATCATTTATAGCAATAAAACAGAGAGGTGTGCTGTGCATATTCTGTGTTTTAAGAGCAGGTGTACTATGTGAGTGTTTTGGATGCTGTTCTAGAATCACCTCTAAATTGCATTTGTTGTGGTCCCATGAAGCTCAATTGCTAGAGCACGGTGCTTGCAACGCCAGGGTTGTGGGTTTGATTCCCGTGGGGGACCAGTATTAAAATCCATGTGCGTACTGCTGTAAGTTGCTCTGGATAAGAACGTCTGCTAAATGACCAAAAGAATGTTGTGACGCTTTTATACTGTTAGCTATACCAATACGGGTGTGTTTTTGTAGGGATTATTAGGGGTTGGTAGGTTTAATAAAATAGGGGCATCAAGTGTAAAGGAGGGACTGGTGGTTTGCTGCAGCCTCATTTACAAATGAGTAAATAGCATTAGGATTTAGCCTCCCTGTACTGGATAAAAGTAACATGTTCAGTGATGATTTATTCAAATCTGATAGGGTTTATCCTAACGTATGACTACAGGTATGTTCAAATGCACAGGGTCTGCTTAAAAAGTGTATGTTGGACAACCATACACTGCATTTCATTGCTTTTGGTAGTCCATTTTCTCCATAAAGACTGAGTTAGTCGGGTTCTTAAGAAAAGTCTTCCATTACTTCCCACCAGAGGCGGATTACTCCTCGACTGCTTGTGTTTGACATTTACCGTATGCATTTCATTATTGGAACTGACCTGAAAATTAACGGTTGCCGGCATGGGCCACAGCGAGCCCTGCACAATGCGCCCAAGCATCGACCCTCCCCGCGTCTCCCCATGACCTTTCGGCTCTGCATTATTTAACACACACAAATCCCACCCGTACGTACACACACCCCGAGAACTCTGGGAAATGGCATTGACAGAGACATATGACTGGCGGTGGATAACGTGCATAATTGAGGGGCTAGGATACAGGTTATTTCCTTGGCAGCGGGCGTGGAGGTAACCTCACTCTCTCTCACCGCTATTGTTGAGGAGAAAAGAGACCTCTGTCGGGACCCGACCATTAATTATTATGCTAGCGTTCAAGATATCATCATCACTATTCAAGCTGAAACATTCCTGGGTGGATTCACCTTGATTAATTACAAGAAGTGATGCAAGGACGATCACTTCCGTCATCATCCTCCATATCCTTCCGTGTTAGGATTCTATTTGATTGTTCTATCCCCCTCTTTTTCAGATAAAAGTCAGGTAATGAATAAATGAATGACGGTGTGTGCCGGTCTCAGGTGGCACAAGGGGGAAAAAAGGGGGATGCTGGAATGCTGGGTCAAGGTCTCCCACTTTGACTGTAAAGGAATTCGAGAAGGCTGCACCTTCTCTCTGGTCGACAGTGTGTAGCTAAGGCTATACACAGGCTGTCTATGGTAAACTATAAAAAGCTACCTTGATTAAATCCTTTGCCCACTCACTGGCCCTATCACTCCCTTGATGAGATCCACTGCGTCATAAAAAGTATGTTATTTGATATGGTCGATCATGAATGTTGATGGCACCTTAGGGGTGGGATTATTTCCTCTGACACTGCCATTCCCAGGTCAAATAGACACTCAAGTAAAGTGTTCAAAACCTGTCACTCGTAAGCTGTAGGGCATTATTCATGGCCAAATAGAGGCATGCTGGCCTTATGGTCTTCACACATTTAGATACATTTGATTAAGGATACTGAGTTTCCATTATAGTTCATTTCACACACCATTTAAAGGAAAGCGTAGAGCAAGGTTCCGCAATAGGCGGTCCCACGGGGCAAATTCTGCCCGCAGGTGATTTCATTTGCCCCCTCAAGTTTTCTGAGCAAAAATAAATAAATCACGGAAAAATCGGACCACGGCTGAATGTAATTGGAGACCCCTGGTGTAGATGTTATGGAATGCTCACACAGGCTTTATTAAAGGTTAGACAGGCCTGCAGAAACCCTGCTACCCGAAATCCTCCTCAATCTATACCTATTAAATGGCAGAATTGTTCAAATTGATGATGACGAACATCTGATTCTTCACGTTTTGAAAGAATCATAAGAATTGTGCCGGTATCTCCCAGACATATTGTGATGATCAAACACATGAACACGACAGAATTTGTTCTAGAGATGACAGGGAAAGACAGGGAACAAATACCACTGGGTGAGAAGCCGTTATCGATATTTGGTTACGTATTCATCGCCCCGACACAGAACACAGCATCCACGGCTTCCTCTCATCGGCAGCCCCTTTGATGGTTATCCGAAAAGTGTCACAGGGGGACAAAAAAAAGCAATTTAATAATTAACAAGAGTTTACAAGAATACCAAAGAAAATAAATGATGGCGGTGTGAAGGAGGACAATGAGTCGACATTAACAATCAACAATCTGCCGGTGACTAACGAGCTAGCCCCACAACGTTTTAATTAGCGGCCCACTGGACGGCAGAGTGATTAATGAACACAATTTTATTTCAGCTTTGCTCTGAATTAATAACAAATTGACATTTAATGAAAATTACTTACCACCAGCGGAATTAAAGCAGTTTTTTTGCCCCCTTGTGCAGAGAATCATGACAAATAAAAATCTGCATCCCACCCACAACTGAAACATAAACAGATATCAAATGCAGTGGCGGCCCACCCATTAGGGTGTTAGAGGGATGGCTCCCCACTTGTATTTGGTCCACAACAAAAAACAAAAAACTAGTGATTGGTCCAAAAAATGTGTATATATATATATATATATATATATATATATAAACATACATATATTTAATATAATTCATTGATTATGTTTAAAAATACCACATAAAAGTGTGGTAAAGGTGTATATTTTCCTGTTAAAAAAATATATTGTTCAAAACAAGTTCAATTACTTACTACTTTGCCCCTCAGTGACTTACCCTTGAACAGTACTGAGTGATTTTCTTTGACAGAAAATTAAAAAAATGTGTTTACATGCTTCTTCGTAAACATAGCAATGCATGTTTGAATTGAACTGAGCCTTTCTAAAGTAATTTGCAACTAGGTTTATGAACACTCAGGATGTTTTTTGGTTAGTAAGGCCAGAGAGAATTTATTCCAAACGCAAGCTTGGAGGACAGGATAGGATAGTGGGTTTGCAATTCAACATTCTGATGGTGAACTTAGACGGGACTGATTTGTGTTTGATCTGAGCTGTAGCACTCTCCCCAGCCGCTCTGTGGAGATCAAACACTTGATTTGTCTTGGCGGGGGTTGTGTGCCTCTGCCCGCCGGGTGAGTCTTTTACCCTGAAGCGTGTCGGCCACCTGTTGCCTCAGCCGCCATTGTGCCACGCGTCTCAGAGATGGTAGCCTAAGGTCCTGTCAGCCTGGCTTGCACCCCCATGGTCTCAGCGGTTAAGGTCCCTGGCCCGTTTGGAATGTGGGACCTAACCCACCACTCTATGCAGCGCAACGCACTGATCAATATTACAGCAGCTCGCCAGATCAAAAGCGACTCTGTATCTCTAGATCAATAAATGCTTCATTGGCATGAAATGGGTGGTTGCCACTGTTGCCAAAGCAATGAACAATATGTTAATAATAATAATAATATACCAACAAAAACAATTAAAGATGGAAAATAATAATACACAAACAAATAAAACAAACAGCAACAATTGACATGGCGGAGGCTATTGTTATATTATATTATGACCATATTAGGCCAGGACATAATCTGCAACAAGATCTTTCTCCTAATGAAATGCAAACGTTCTCCTCAACAGGCAGGTCGAGCAATCCTGCAATTCCTTCTTTACATTTCAGGAGATAAATAACTCTGAGTCATATTTGGAGCAGTTGAGTAGGAGGTGTTGGTATTTCTCTACTTCACCAGACCCACAGTGCTTGCACGGTCTTTCTTCTCGGACATCCGTGTTTTTCTATTCTGTCTCTATTGCCAGACTATGGTCACTAAGTCTCTACAGTCTTAACTGCTTCCTATGTTTGAATGCTTTGATTTTGACTAGGTGTTGTGCTAATAAGAAAGCCTTGTGATGATAATATCCTGGATCACAGTGTGTTAGGTGAGTCCAGAATCACTCTAAACTGAGACAAGAGCCACCGCCTTCTGGACTCACCTAACACACTGTGATCCAGAATATTATCCTCACCTTGTCAAAATCAAAGAATTCAAACAAAGGAAGAAATTAAGAATGTGGAGACTTAGTGACCATAGCCTGGCATATCTGTGCATACCAAAACCAAATCAAATCAAATCACCTAGAATCTATTTTCAAAATTCCAGGTGTAACATTTCATTGTGGCTTTTATCCCATGATGAATGTTGAAATTGTAAAGGGGTTATATAGAAGGATTGGAATTATGACAGTCAAATCATTTAGGCCAAATTCTAACTGGTGAGTTACATTTATATTAATTGCTAAACATGCTCTGCGTGCTTTACCTGTTATAGACTGTATGGCCATGACAAACAGCACAGATTCATTTATAGTCACACCAAGGTCAGTATAGGTGGTGGCGTGTGTCAGGATTGTTTCTCCTAGGGTGATATTGTATCTACTTTCCTGAGATCTGGACTTTTTCTGAAAGATCCCTACTTAGTTATTTCTCTCCATATTAATGGATGGCGCCGAGTCCCCCCTGAAAAAAATATAAATGAATGTGTCAGCCAGGCAGCCACTCACAAAGTAGGCTTATCGACAAATGATCGTTTCCAAGGTGCTAAAATTGTGACATGTCTATGCGGCTGCCTATGGAATCGACGATAGGCTTTCTTTGGTGTCAGGGCATGTAGTTTATAGATTTGCTTTAGCAAATGGCTAAATGTTTATTGGTTGGCCTATTTGGTCATCATTTTCTCATGTTAAGCTTAGCATTTTGCGAAGCTATACACATGGGTGCCATTTAGACTGCTGGCTGGCGGCAATAATGTAATTACTTAATAATAGATCATTCAAAATGGAAATTCAAACATTGCAGATTGTAAGAAAACAGCAAACTAATTAGCAACAAATCTTTTTTATATATTTAACTGTCCTGTATAGCCTACCTGAACCTGCATGACATGAGCTGTCCACCTTGGATAGAAAGTTATTGTGCATAACACCAATCTAATGCCTTATAATCAGTAGTCACCATTCACTATTTTCTGTTGAACTCAGTGGGTTTTGTCTAGCTAATAGCCTACACAAATGGGCTGCAATCAGGGTAAATTAAATTACAGTGTATTCGGAAAGTATTCTGACCCTTTGAACTTTTCCACATTTGGTTACGTTACAGCCTAATTCTAATATTGATTAAATAAATAGTTTTCCTCATCTATACACAATACCCCATAATGAAAAGCAAAAACAGTTTTTTAGAAATGTTAGGACATGTATTAAAAATAAAAAACTGAAGTATCACATTTACATAAGTATTCAGTCCATATACTCAGTACTTTGTTGAAGCCTTTGGCAGCAATTGCAGCCCTCAGTCTTCCTAGTTGTCTTGGCTGTGTGCTTAGGGTTGTTGTCCTGTTGGAAGGTGAACCTTCACCCCCAGTCTGAGGTCCTGAGCACTATGGAGCAGGTTTTCATCAAGGATCTCTCTGTACTTTTCTCTGTTCATCTTTCCCTCGATCTTGACTAGTCTCCCAGTCCCTGCCGCTGAAAAACATCCCCGCAGCATGATGCTGCCACCACCCTGCTTCTCTGTAGGGATGGTGCCAGGTTTCCTCTAGACGTGACACTTGGCATTTAGGCCAAAGAGTTCAATCTTGGTTTCATCAGACCTCTCCACTGGAGCCCATTATAGTCAGGGCTGCCTGCCCCGGTACTTCATTCCCGTACCAGGACCCCCGGGAGGTGTTCAGTAAGGCCTGGGCCACTTCGCTTCCGCCCGCGCATCGACTACTGGGGCCTCAACGACATCACGGTGAAGAACTGCTACCCGCTACCACTCATCTCCTCTGCATTTGAGCTGCTCCAGGGGGCCAACATGTTCTCCAAGCTGGAGCTTCAGACCGCCTACCACCTGGTGCAGATATGGGAGAGGGACGAGTGGAAGACTACCTTCAACACGGCCAGCGGTCACTACGAGTATCTGGTCATGCCATTTGCCCTTACCAATGCTCCTACTGTGTTCCAGACCCTGGTTAATTATGTTTTCCGCACCGCCAATTGTCTCAATTCCAGGGAAGCAAGGTGGGCTCTGCTTTTCACCCGGTTCAACTTCTCCCTCTCATACCGACCGGGATCCAAGAATGTCAAGCCAGATGCGCTGTCACACCGCTATAGGAGACAAAGGGCTGTGAGACATTGGTTTGATTCTAGACACATGAAAAGTATACGGAGGGTCCCGGGCAACAGAAGACGGACAGCAGAGGGGCTAATGATTTTGGAGATGGAAAGGGCCGATAAACCGGATGAAAAGTCTGCGGGACTCCACCCGGAGGGGCAGGTCACGGGTGGACAGCCATACCCTCTGCCCGAGACGATACTGGGGAGCCGCGCTCCGGTGGTCCGATTGTCGTCGATACCTGGAAGTGGTTTTGAGAAGAGCCGAGCGGGGTCTCTTCCAGGTACGAGGACAGCGGAGGACAAACATCTGGGCCAAGTGTATGGCAACCTCTTGCTCCAGGAAGAGCGGGGGCTGATAACCCATGGAACACTCAAAGGGTGAGAGACCCGTGGCAGAGCAGTGAAGGGTGTTGCAGGCGTATTTGACCCACACTAGTTGCTGGCTCCAGGTTGTGGAGAGTTGTCTCCATGCCTTTGTTGGCTCACACCGACTGGCCGATGGACTGAGGATGAAAGCTGGCCAACGACGTGTGAGTGTGCAGAACACCTTCCAGAACCGGGATGAGAACTAGGAGTCCATGGATCCGGACGACGTGCTGCACCATGATCTGGGCCGTTTCTTTGGCAGAGGGTAGCTTGGGGAGAGGAACGAAGTGGGCAGCTTTAGAAAACCGGTCCACAACTGTCAGGATGGCGGTGTTGCCATCAGACAGGGGGAAGACCCGTGACAAAGTCCAGGGATATGTGAGACCAGGAACGGTGAGGAACATGCAGATGTTGGCGGAGACCAGCTGGAGCTTGCCGAGGAGTCTTGTTCTGCTCACAATTCGTGAAGGTGGTGACGAACGCAGAGATGTCAGGAACCAAGGTAGGCCACCAAAAGCGTTGTCGCACAAAGGCTAGCGTCCGACAGAAGCCCGGGTGGCAGGAGAACCTGGAGGAGTGGGCCCACTCCAGGACTGAGGAGCGGACAGTGTCAGGAACAAATATCCGGTTATCTGGCTCCCTCCCCCCCCCGGGGTTCGACTGGAAATGCTGCACCTCCAGGACCTGCTTCCCTAATCCCCAACTGAGTACAGTCACCAAGCACTAGATGGGAAGAATGGTCTCGGATTCCAGGGGTGTTCCATGGGTTATCAGCCCCCGCTCTTCCTGGAGCAAGAGGTTGCCATACACTTGGCCCAGATGTTTGTCCTCCGCTGTCCTCGTACCTGGAAGAGACCCCGCTCGGCTCTTCTCAAAACCACTTCCAGGTATCGACGACAATCGGACCACCGGAGCGCGGCTCCCCAGTATCGTCTCGGGCAGAGGGTATGGCTGTCCACCCGTGACCTGCCCCTCCGGGTGGAGTCCCGCAGACTTTTCATCCGGTTTATCGGCCCTTTCCATCTCCAAAATCATTAGCCCCTCTGCTGTCCGTCTTCTGTTGCCCGGGACCCTCCGTATACTTTTCATGTGTCTAGAATCAAACCAATGTCTCACAGCCCTTTGTCTCCTGTTTCCAGGGCCACCCCTCTCCCCCGTCTCCTCGACGGCCAACCAGTGTGCATGGTGCACTGCACACAACTTAAACTAAGGACTCTATTCAATCCACATCACAGAAGTTTAGCTTTACAGTTTCCCTGGTGTTGCTACAGCAATCAAGCTGTTGTAACCATCCCTGTAACCAAAGATGGTAGGCTAACTGTCGCTTCTGAGGAAAAATCCCTTTCTAAACTAAAACTCATATAGAACTACCTAAGAAGAATTAGGCTCTTGGTCTGATATGCGCTTTTGAACACCTGAGTAAGCGCCACTCATTGCACTGGCGCCGCCGTAGCCTTGACCACAGCATTTGTAAACTGAGGCACTGAGGCACTTTGATCAGTCACATTCTTGAAGCCCAAAAAACAAACACTTAGCTGTTTTATACTGTTTTTGTGTTGTTTTATCCAGTAAGTACAGTATGTATGGTAAATCACATTACTGGAATGCATGCAATTCATACCCACTTTCTTTTGCATTAGGTTGCTACAAAACTTGCTTTGATTACACTTTTAGTCGATTTAGACAATATGCTAATTGGAGGAAATTGTAACGACATAGACGAAGCTTGCTGTTAAGATGCAGTAGATTAAGATAAGTTAACAATCATAAATACTGGCCTAAAGAACACTTCTTAGGTTAGGTAAATACCCCCAAATTATGAAAGGACGTGGAACTATCTCGTTAAATGCTGTTTGTTAATTGCCATGACGTGAGAGACAGAGGGCACTTACATGTAGGCCTACAGTGTTTCAGTTTGTGAAGCTGTGCATGTAGCAGTGCGACATTCACGGACATGAGTCCACTTACTATGTGAATAGTGACTATTCCAAACCCAGACGTAAATCAAGCAGATGTAAGTGGACATGGAGAGAGGAATGGCTGTCAGCGGTGTAATGGCAGTAACAAATAGCCAGTGTTTATCTAGCTTTTGTCAATGTTTGATAAGCCCTCTCGAGATCTAAACTAAACGACTGCTGCGTTGTCTGGTTTTAGACTCAAGGACCTCATGAAGCTCATCCTTCACTGTGTTTACCTCCACGAGATCTCGGGGAGAAATGATTTACTGGAGATATTACCCTTTCGCCTTCAGTTAGGCTGGGCTTTTTTCATACCAACCTAGAGCTCCCCACGTAATTAACCAAGAAGCTGTTGACTGAGATAGTGCCTACGTCCCAAATTACACTCTTTTCCTCACGGGCCCTGGTAAAAAGTAATGCACTATACAGGCAATCGGGGGCCATTTGGGACAGATTGTTGGTCTGACAATGGTGTAACAATGACGCATTCACCAATAAAACCACTGTCATTAAAATGGCACCAAAGCCTAGTCAAAACCTGTTATATGACAATGGCTGGCAAATACACCAAAGAGTAACTTCAAAAGATGAATGATCCCACTGAGGGACCTTAGATTGCTTAAAGTGGTTTCCAAAAGCCAATAGATGGTTAATGGGTATAATTTGATTATATGGATATTTCTTTTTCATAATTGAAACAACTGGTATAAATAATCAAGCTTTGACAATGTACCCCATCAGGAAGCCATTAAGGTAGTTATCACATTTCAGGCTTATTTTGCTTGGGTAAGAAAATATACAGGGCTCTATTTTCAGTTGGTGTCAAGCCATCCCAATTGGCAAATGCAAGCTTGATTGCAATTTCGCCCTGTTAAAGCCAGCACTCCTCTATTTTCAAAACCCTAGCGTGAGGATTGGTAATGTACCTGTTTTATATGAGGTGGGAGGGTTGGCAATATCTAAGGAGTGTACTTAAAAATGTGCGCCAGAGTGCCAATTTCAGGCTGCACTGGTGGGGATATATTCCATGTTGCATGGATTTTTACAGCAGAAGCTCAGCCCATCCAGCCGTGACGCACAGTGCCCATATGCACATGTAAAAAGAGAGATGTATCTTTTTGTGCTGTAATTAAAAACGTTTTTTTTAAATCATGTTTTTTCCCATTTCGCTTCATTTGATAACAAAACCATAATTTTGTCCTGCCCAAGGCATTCGCCAAGTAGTTGAGATAATCTATCATAAAGGGTTTGGCTCATGAGACCACTTTGAAATAAATCTTGATAACCAAAGCATTATAATCTTCTTCTTTTTTACTGCAGCGTGCTTATTCAGGGTCACACAAGAGTGTTTCTTGGTAGTCTTAAACAATCTACTTAGAAACAAATGTATACATCTCACACACATAGTTATGGGCTTAAAAAGAAGATGACACCAGTACCATGTCAGATATACACTGCTCAAAAAAATAAAGGGAACACTTAAACAACACAATGTAACTCCAAGTCAATCACACTTCTGTGAAATCAAACTGTCCACTTAGGAAGCACTGATTGACAATAAATTTCACATGCTGGCTGTGCAAATGGAATAGACAACAGGTGGAAATTATAGGCAATTAGCAAGACACCCCCAATAAAGGAGTGGTTCTGCAGGTGGTGACTACAGACCACTTCTCAGTTCCTATGCTTGCTGGCTGATGTTTTGGTCACTTTTGAATGCTGGCGGTGCTTTCACTCTAGTGGTAGCATGAGACGGAGTCTACAAACCACACAAGTGGCTCAGGTAGTGCAGCTCATCCAGGATGGCACATCAATGCGAGCTGTGGCAAGAAGGTTTGCTGTGTCTGTCAGCTTAATGTCCAGAAAATGGAGGCGATACCAGGAGACAGGCCAGTACATCAGGAGACGTGGAGGAGGCCGTAGGAGGGCAACAACCCAGCAGCAGGACCGCTACCTCCGCCTTTGTGCAAGGAGGAGCAGGAGGAGCACTGCCAGAGCCCTGCAAAAGGACCTCCAGCAGGCCACAAATGTGCATGTGTCTGCTCAAACGGTCAGAAACAGACTCCATGAGGGTGGTATGAGGGCCCGACGTCCACAGGTGGGGGTTGTGCTTACAGCCCAACACCGTGCAGGACGTTGGGCATTTGCCAGAGAACACCAAGATTGGCCAATTCGCCACTGGCGCCCTGTGCTCTTCACAGATGAAAGCAGGTTCACACTGAGCACATGTGACAGACGTGACAGTCTGGAGACGCCATGGAGAACGTTCTGCTGCCTGCAACATCCTCCAGCATGACCGTTTTGGCGGTGGGTCAGTCATGGTGTGGGGTGGCATTTCTTTGAGGGGCCGCACAGCCCTCCATGTGCTCGCCAGAGGTAGCCTGACTGCCATTAGGTACCGAGGTGAGATCCTCAGACCCCTTGTGAGACCATATGCTTGTGCGGTTGGCCCTGGGTTCCTCCTAATGCAAGACAATGCTAGACCTCATGTGGCTGGAGTGTGTCAGCAGTTCCTGCAAGAGGAAGGCATTGATGCTATGGCCTGGCCCGCCCGTTCCCCAGACCTGAATCCAATTGAGAACATCTGGGACATCATGTCTCGCTCCATCCACCAATGCCACATTGCACCACAGACTGTCCAGGAGTTGGCGGATGCTTTAGTCCAGGTCTGGGAGGAGATCCCTCAGGAGACCATCCGCCACCTCATCAGGAGCATGCCCAGGCGTTGTAGGGAGGTCATTCAGGCACGTGGAGGCCAAAACACACTACTGAGCCTCATTTTGACTTGTTTTAAGGACATTACATCAAAGTTTGATCAGCCTGAAGTGTGTTTTCCACTTTAATTTTGAGTGTGACTCCAAATCCAGACCTCCATGGGTTGATAAATTTGATTTCCATTGATCATTTTGTTGTGATTTTGTTGTCAGCACATTCAACTATGTAAAGAATAAAGTATTTAATAAAAATATTTCATTCATTCAGATCTAGGATGTGTTATTTTAGTGTTTAGGTTTTTTTTAGCAGTGTAGTTGAAATTATACCATTTTGAAAATGCATCCCAATATTACACTTTATATACATCACAGAAGACTAAAATATAACAAAACAATGGCAGAAACACCGGATTGTCTGTTTTTTATTGTATATATTTAATCAAATTTTATTGGTGACATACATGTTTAGCAGATGTTATTGCTGGTGTAGCAAAGTGCTTGTGCTTCAAGTTCTGACAGTGCAGCAATATCTAACAAGTAATGTCTAACAATTTCACAACATATACCCAATATACACAAATCTAAGTAATGAATGTAATTAAGAATATATAAATTTGTGAACGAGCAATGTCAGAGCGGCATAGACTAAGACACAGTAGAATAGTTTAGAATACAGTAAATACATATGAGATGGTAATGCAAGATATGTAAACATTATTAAAGTGACATTATTAAAGTGATTAGTGATCCATTTTTTGAAGTGGCCAACGATTTCAAGTCTATATACTGTATATACACAGCAGCCTCTCTGTGCTAGTGATGGCTATTTAACAGTCTGATGGCCTTGAGATAGAAGCTATTTCCCAGTGTCTCGGTCCCCGCTTTGATGCATCTGTACTGACCACGCCTTCTAAATGACAGCGGGGTGAACAGGCAGTGGCTTGGTTGGTTGTTGTACTTGATGATCTTTGTGTCCTTCCTGTGACATTGGGTGATGTAGGTGTCCTGGAGGGTAGGTAGCTTTCCCCTGGTGATGCGTTGTGCAGACAGCACCACCCTCTGGAGAGCTCTGCTGTTGAGGGCAGTGCAGTTGCCATACCAGGCGGTGATACATCCTGACAGGATGCTTTCAATTGTGCATTTGAAAAATATTGTGAGAGTTTAAGTTGACAAGCCACATTTCTTCAGCTTCCTGAGGTTGAAAATGAACTGTTGTGCTTTCTTCACCACATTGTCTGTGTGCGTGGACCATTTCAGTATGTCAATGATGTGTATGCCAAGGAACTTAAAACTTTCCACCTTCTCCACTGCTGTCCCGTCGCTGTTTCCTGAAGTCCACGATCATCTCCTTTGTTTTGTTGACGTTGAGTGAGAGGTTATTTTCCTGGCACCACACTCCCAGAGCTTTCCCCTCCTCACTGTAGGCTGTCTCGTCATTGTTGGTAATTAAGCTACAACTACTGTTGAGTCATCTGCAAACTTGATGATTAAGTTGGAGGTGTGCTTGGCCACGCAGTCATGGGTGAACAGGGAGTACAGGAGGGGGTTGAGCATGCACCCTTGTGGGGCCCCAGTGTTGAGGATCAGCGATGTGGAGGTGTTGTTTCCTACCTTCACCACCTGGGGGCGGCCCATCAGGAAGTCCAGGACCCAATTGAACAGGGAGGGGTTCAGACCCAGGGTCTTGAACTTAATGATGAGCTTGGAGGGTACTATTGTGTTGAATGCTGAGCTATAGTCAATGAACAGCATTCTTACAAAGGTATTCCTCTTGTCCAGATGGGATAGGGCAGTGTGCAGTTGGATGGTGATTGCGTCGTCTGTGGACCTATTGGGGCGGTAAGTAAATTGAAGTGGGTCTAGGGTGTCAGGTAAGGTAGAGGTGATTTGATCCTTAACTAGCCTCTCAAAGCACTTCATGATGACAGAAGTGAGTGCTACAGAGCAATAGTCATTTAAATAGGTTACCTTTCCATTATTGGGCACAGAAACAATGGTGGCCATCTTGAAGCATGTGAGAACAGCAGACTGGGATAGGGAGAGATTGAATATGTCTGTAAACACACCAGCCAGCTCGTCTTTGCATGCTCTGAGGATGCGGCTAGGGATGTCGTCTGGGCCGGCAATCTTGCGAGGGTTAACACGTTTAAATGTCTTACCCTCTCGGGCTCCCGAGTGTCGCAGCGGTCTAAGGCACTGCATCTCAGTGAGAGAGGCGTCACTGTAGTCTCTGGTTCAAATCTAGGCTGCATCACACCTGGCTGTGATTGGGAGTCCCATAGGGCAGTGCACAATTGGCCCAGCGTTGTCCGTAGTAGGCCGTCATTGTAAATAAAATTTTGTTCTCAACTGACTTGTTAAAGAACCCACGTCAGCCACGGAGAAGGAGAGCCCACAGTCCTTGGTGGCGGAACATGGCGGCGGCACTGTGTTATCCCCAAAGTGGGCAAAGAACGTGTCTAACTTGTTCAGAAGACATCGGTGACTGCGACATGGCTGGTTTAATTTTGTAGTCCGTGATTGTCTATAGACCCTGCCACATATGTCTCGTGTCTGAGCCGTTGAATTGTGACTCTACTTTGTCTCTATATTGATGTTTGGCCTGTTTGATTGCCTTGCAGAGGGAATGACTACTCAGTTTGTATTCTGCCATATTCCCAGTCGACCTTGCCTTGGTTAAATGCGGTGGTTTGCGCTTTCAGTTTTGCGCGAATGCTGCAATCTATCCACGTTTTCTGGTTAGTGTAAGTTTTAATAGTCACAGTGGTTACAACATCTTAAATTTGCTTTGTTAAAATCCACAGTTACAACAAATTCAGTCTCAGGATACATGGTTTCCAGTTTGCATAAAGTCCAGTGAAGTTCCTTGCGCCGTAGTCGTAACAGCTTGAGGGGGGATATACACGGCCGAGACTATAACCCCAGAGGATTCTCTTGGGAGATAATACGGTCGGTATTCAAGGTCGGGTGAACAAAAGGACATGAGTTCCTGAGTCGTTAATCATGAAACATACACCCCCGCACTTCTTCTTCCCCAAGAGATGTTATTCCTGTCAGCGTGGTGAACTGACAATCCAGATGGCTGGACCGAGGCCGACAGTATATCCCGAGAGCCACGTTTCCGTGTAGTATGTTAGAATACCTGATGTCTCTCTTGAAAGAAACCCTTGCCCTGAGCTCGTCAGCTTCATTATCCTGGAACTGAACATTAGCGAGTAATATTATCAGAAGCGGTGGGTGGTGTGCGCTAAGTTGGACTAGAACACCACTCTGAGTACCTCTCCTTTGCCTGCGCTGTTTTGGGTCAGCCTCTGGAATCAGTTCAATTGCACTGGGTGGTGCGAACACAGGATCCGCTTTGGGAAAGTCGTGTTCCTGGTCGTAATTCTGGTAGTGCTGGTGAGTCACCGCCGCTCTGATATCCAATAGTTCCTCCCGGCTGTATGTAATAACACATACAATTTTCTGGGCTGAGATTGTAAGAAATAATACAACTCAATACTGCAAAGTTTCCTAAGAACTAGAAGCGAGGCAGCCCTCTCTGTCGGCACCATCTGAGTTGTCTATTGATTATGAAATTATGAAAAATATTAATAACATTCCACCCATGAGGCCACTAGGTAATTTGACTGCAGGAAAGGGCTACTAAATCAAGTTTGGGAGCATGCCCTTTTTATCTATGAAGGCTATTGTACCTCATTTTTGTACATCCTGTTATTTTGGATGTGTGTAAAAAAAACTCCATGTAGGCTATTCGCCCATCATGGAACAAGAGATGAGATGATCCGGTGACACTCATATTTAGAAACATTGAAGTTATGTTCCTGCTTGTTTTACATTTTATAAAAAATACAAGCCCTTATAGGCTACCCTAATCCAATGATAACTGGTTCAACAGCAGTGCATCTTGTCTTTCTTATCCATACATTAGCCAAGTAGCCTATCCATGAACGTTTCTAATGGTCTACTTCTGAGGCTTTTGTAGTATGACATCATGCTTTTGCATTATTCACAATTCACATAGCACTACATGCAGTGCAAAGGCTACTCCATTTGGCTTGTATCCATCCCCATTTGCAAAGAGTGCCTCTTATCCTTAAATGTTTTAATTATTCAGTCCTATAATGCAATATCAATGGTAGGCCTGGGCTATATCTTGCTAAATGAGAATTCACACATACAATAACATTTACGGGAGCCTAGTATATTGTATTTGAGGAGAAGTGTGATTAGTAAAGACCAAAACTTATCATTGAAGCCAATTACAACAATGTTGACAGTCAACACTCCACATGTATTGAGAAAACCCTTTTTTGTTTTGTTTATTGTTGCTATAACTCATGACTGTAGCCTATGCTGTTTACTAAACTGAATTTATCCACAATCCCGGCCAAATTGGAGTTTACGACAGTGCTAAAAAAGTGGCCAAGTTCTTGACACACCTACAGTTGAAGTCGGAAGTTTACACACACCTTAGCCAAATACATTTCAACTCAGTTTTTCACAATTCCTGACATTAAATCCTATTAAAAATTCTCTGTCTTAGGTCAGTTAGGATCACCACTTTATTTTAAGAATGTGAAATGTCAGAATAATAGTAGAGAGAATGATTTACTTAAACTTGTATTTAACTTTCATCACATTCCCACTGGGTCAGAAGTTTACATACACTCAATTAGTATTTGGTAGCATTGCCTTTAAATTGTTTAACTTTCTCCAATAGAGCTCCATTTTTATGGAACGGTCTGCTTACCCATGTCAGAGACCCAAACTCGGTCTCAACCTTTAAGTCTTTACTGAAGACTCATGTCTTCAGTGGGTCATATGATTGAGTGTAGTCTGGCCCAGGAGTGGGAAGGTGAACTGAAAGGCTCTGGAGCAACGAACCGCCCTTGCTGCCTCTGCCTGGCCGGTTCCCCTCTTTCCACTGGGATTCTCTGCCTCTAACCCTATTACAGGGGCTGAGTCACTGGCTTACTAGGGCTCTTTCATACCGTCCCTGGAAGGGGTGCGTCACCTGAGTGGGTTGATTCACTGATGTGGTCATCCTGTCTGGGTTGGCGCCCCCCCTTGGGTTGTGCCATGGCGGAGATCTTTGTGGGCTATACTCAGCCTTGTCTCAGGATGGTAAGTTGGTGGTTGAAGAAATCCCTCTAGTGGTGTGGGGGCTGTGCTTTGGCAAATTGGGTGGGGTTATATCCTTCCTGTTTGGCCCTGTCTGGGGGTGTCCTCGGATGGGGCCACAGTGTCTCCTGACCCCTCCTGTCTCAGCCTCCAGTATTTATGCTGCAGTAGTTTATGTGTCGGGGGGCTAGGGTCAGTTTGTCATATCTGGAGTACTTCTCCTGTCCTATTCGGTGTCCTGTGTGAATTTAAGTGTGCTTTCTCTATAATTCTCTCTTTCTCTCTTTCTTTCTCTCTCTCGGAAGACCTGAGCCCTATGACCATGCCCCAGGACTACCTGACATGATGACTCCTTGCTGTCCCCAGTCCACCTGACCGTGCTGCTGCTCCAGTTTCAACTGATCTGAGCCCTAGGACCATGCTCCAGGACTACCTGACATGATGACTCCTTGCTGTCCCCAGTCCACCTGGCTGTGCTGCTCTCCAGTTTCAACTGTTCTGCCTTATTATTATTCGACCATGCTGGTCATTTATGAACATTTGAACATCTTGGCCATGTTCTGTTATAATCTCCACCCGGCACAGCCAGAAGAGGACTGGCCACGCCACATAGCCTGGTTCCTCTCTAGGTTTCTTCCGAGGTTTTGGCCTTTCTAGGGAGTTTTTCCTAGCCACCGTGCTTCTACACCTGCATTGCTTGCTGTTTGGGGTTTTAGGCTGGGTTTCTGTACAGCACTTTGAGATATCAGCTGATGTACGAAGGGCTATATAAATACATTTGATTTGATTTGATTTAACTTTGGTCAAACGTTTCGGGTAGGTTTTCACAAACTTCCCACAATAAGTTGGGTGAATTTTGACCCATTCCTCCGACAGAGCTGGTGTAACTGAGTCTGGTTCGTAGGCCTCCTTGCTCGCACACGCTTTTTCAGTTCTGCCCACAAATATTCTATAGAATTGAGGTCAGGGCTTTGTGATGGCCACTCCAATTCCTTGACTTCGTCGTCCTTTAAGCCATTTTGCCACAACTTTAGAAGTATGCTTGGGGTCATTGTCCATTTGGAAGAGCCATTTGCGACCAGGTTTTAACATCCTGACTGATGTCTTGAGATGTTGCTTCAATATATCCACATAATTTTCCTACCTTATGTTGCCATCTATTTTGTGAAGTGCACCAGTCCCTCATGCAGCAAATCACACCCACAACATGATGCTGCCACCCCCGTGCTTCACCGTTGGGATGGTGTTCTTCGGCTTGCAAGCCTCAATGATCGTCATTATGGCCAAATAGTTATATTTTTGTTTCATCCGACCAGAGGACATTTCTCCAAAAAGTACGATCTTTGTCCCCATGTGCAGATAACTTCCAGGTTATGTCTATATAGGACTCGTTTTAGATACTAGAATCTAGTTACTAGTATAGATACTTTTGTACCCGTATCCTCCAGCATCTTCACAAGGTCCTTTGCTGTTGTTGATTTGCACATCTCGCACAAAAGTACATACATCTCTAGGAGACAAAATGTGTCTCCTTCCTGAGCGGTATGATGGCTGCGTGGTCACATGGTGTTTATACTTGAGTACTATTGTTTGAATAGATGAACGTGCTACCTTCAGGCATTTGGAAATTGCTCCCAAGGATGAACGAGACTTGTGGAGGTCTACAATTTTATTTATGATGTGTTAGCTGATTTCTTTTGATTTTCCCATGATGTCAAGCAAATCGGCACTGAGTTTGAAGGTAGGCCTTGAAATACATCCACAGGTACACCTCCAATTGACTCAAATTATGTCAATTAGCCTATCAGAAGCTTCAAATGCCATGACATCATTTTCTGGAATTTTCCAAGCGGTTTAAAGGCACAGTCAACTTAGTGTTTGTAAACTTCTGACCCACTGGAATTGTGATACAGTGAATCATAAGTGAAATAATCTGTCTGTAAACAGTTTTTGGAAAAATTACTTTTGTCATGCACAAAGTAGATGTCCTAACCGACTTGCCAGAACTATAGTTTGTTAACAAGACATTTGTGGAGTGGTTGAAAAATTGGTTTTAATGACTGTATGTAACCTTCTGACTTCAACTGTATATTTTATTTATTTATCTAAACCCAGTCTTTTCAGGCCATTGCCAGTTATTGCGCTCATAATTCCTGAAGTGAAAATAGCAAAAATATTTCTGACACAACCCTAGACCTATAGCCCTACCACAAGCTCTAAAATGTACCATTGTGTTAGGTTTGTTCATATAAATCCCACAGAGTGATACACATTACTACAATACATGATAGCTCATTATCCAAGGCAAGTGGAGTTCCGAATGCCATTAGAGATTTTTCACAGTGTTTATTTAAGGCCAGACACATTTAAGGCCAGACACACATATACATTTTGAGATTTGTGGAATTTTAACCACTTTAAAATGGACATCGGTCATTTCAATGCTCACTACTTTAAATTACAAATAATTTCAAAGTCCTTTTCACAGAGAATATAACAAACTGGATTACATTTAGTACCTTCCTTTGAAGAGATGGTGATTGCGTATAAGTAGGGTTTTGGCATTTGGTAGTCTTAATTCAGTGTACTTGTCCTTAACTTATATTTCCCAAAAGTAATTCTTCCTACATGCCAACACATTTTTCTCAGCTTCAGAAGAATCTGCATTCCCCAAATTTTATGTGGTAATCATTAAATATATTCTCCAGACTTGCCCAGAGGGAATTGTTGATATGCTGTCAATTATTTATTCTAGATTCTTTATTCCACATGTTTTTTGCATATTGTACCGATAGAAAGATGAAAAAGCATTCCTCCACAATCTGCTCTGGACAAGTCCAGTCCTGGAGTGTCTTAACAAAATAGTCACTCAATAGTCACTTTCCAGACGCTTGATAAAGCTACTGGAAATCATCAGTGCTTAATTTGTAAATGGGGAGGTACCGGAACAAAGAGTGAGCGTGACAGGGGGGTGACCTGGGGAGTTCTGAGGTACCGGAACGCATGACAAAAAAAATACCTTTAAAGTAAAGCATTGCATGCATATCATCACATTTGCATAGTGGCATCATTGGCCAGGTGTTTTGAGCCCCACATTTTTAGCTAATGTGGCTGCCTGTTTTGCATGTTATTTAGGCATTAATATGTGTCACATATCAGTTTGCAAACATCATTAACAAAAATAAACCAAAATATTTAGGCTGACTTCCTCCAGTATTCTAGAAAAATGTATTTGTGTGGTATGCATATTTTAAGAAATTATTTCAGAAATATTCTGATACAAAAAAGTATTTTATGTGTCTACAGGTACCTGGTAAAAGTTGATTGTGATATGATTAAGAGAAAACATTCCTATTAGGGTGTGGTGCCTGGCCTTAATGTCTGTTTAATGGGGATTACTCATATAATGCTGTACTTTTATATCCACAACAATGCTGTGAAACCAAGAGAACACGGAGTAATAACCAATCAAGAACAATCAATGAATCAACCTCTCTCTCTAAGTCTTTCTTTCTGTCTCCCTGTCCTCATTTAAAACACACACCACATCTCTCCAAAATGCCTGTGACTGGCAGCCACAATAGAGGTGTTTGTTAGGAAACTGCCCACGCATTGCCCAGGGGGAGAGAGATGTACGGAGCAATAACAAATTAGACATTGAAATAAGACGACTCAATAATGCTGCAGACAAATTGCAGGAGCGGGGCACTGCTCATTAATTCCACCGCTGCATTGATCATATCCTCTATTTATTCCAATGAATGGCAATGAAATGGAGGAAGCGGCAGAAGCTTGGCATCGGCTTTTCCCTCTCCCCTGACCCTAGGTCATTGTTCATGAATATTCAAACTAAGACGTTTCTTACCATGCAGATGCATTTACATTTTCTGTGACTGATGTGTGTACAATGCATTCATGCATAGTGCCCTCTGTTACCCTGGCTCGCTGTGCATTTCGAAAGAAGGTTATAATACGGTTGGAAAGTGGATATGTTACAAATGCCAAAATGTAAACAGTACTGGAGCCACATCGTTAGTTTCAGAGGTATGATGTAGTGTTACTGTTATTAGCGGAAATAGAAGGTGTGGTAGGTAATTGCTGGAGTTGTTGACATGTATTTACAATTAGTTAGTTACTGACACAGCACTATTTTGCTATAGCATTGCATGGAATCAGAACAAAAACTATTCTAGTCACTCAATCAGGTGTTCATGCTTTACAGATGTCTGATAAAGCTACTAGAAATCATCAGTGCTTAATTTGTAAATCGGGGGGTGCTGGAACAAAGAGTGAGCGTGAGAGGGGGGTGACCTGGGGAGTTCTGAGGTACCGGAACGCATGACAAAAAAAATACCTTTAAAGTAAAGCATTGCATGCATATTATTGCATTTGCATAGTGGCATCAGTGGACAGGTGTTTTGAGGCCAAAATGTTTAGCTAATGTGGCTGCCTGTTTTGCATGTTATTTAGGCATAATTGTGTCACATATCAGTTTGCAAACATCATTGAGTGATTAAAGCCTCCATATAAACATGATCTATTTTTTGCTTTCTTGAGTAAGGTAGCTTCAAAATGCAGGTGCTTCAGCCTAGCTCAGTGCTTTCTGTGGTGGTGGGATAGCCAGCTGAAAATACGGAGCGTAGGGGTTGGTAATGTTCTCTAGTTGCGCCGTGAATGGCTCAGTGTTCTGTCACTTATGGGGACACTACGTCACTGCCAAATCTAAGGGTAAACCTAAAAAATGCAAGGCCCTTGGGTGCTGCCATAGAGTTACTTTAGAAGTGCCCATCCAAGAAGTCTCAAGGTAATTTGGCCACAGATAAAATGACGTAGCTTTAATTGGAATACAATAGTTTTGGTTGGGCTGTCAACATCATACTTTCAAAATCTTAGCTACCAGTCATCATCATCATATATCAAGTCAACAATCTACTGGCAAATCCTTTTTAATCCTTGTCATATAAAGAGAAATAATGAAGAGAAATTATAGATATAACACATTGGTGCTCATCGGCCATTGGACATAAACATTACACAACAAGTTTGAGGTGGCAAAATAAACAATGAGTGGTTTAGAAGGAATCAGTGGCTAATTGCAAGCATTGCAAAACAATCACTAGCCTGCTATTCAGTGGAGTTGGGTGTGTGGTCCCAATTCTGGGTTTAAAGGTCTCTTTTTCCAAGCTTAAAATGCTAAACAGTCAACATTGGCCATCCTGTCAATCCAGTATAATTTCTGTCTCGCTCAAAATAACTGTTCACTTGGAACTGGGAAATCTGACGTCAGTGTGTTCAAGACAACTGGGAACATGGAAAAAATGAGCTCAGACTGGGAAAATACATTTTGAAAGGTCATCCAACTCGGAATTGTAAGTCAGGAACTCGGGCCACTTTCCAGAGCTACGACCTGAAGATCACTGACATCATCATTATTCAACCTTGTTTTTTTCTGAGTTCCCAGTTGTCTTGAAAGCCCCATAAATCCAGAGAATGACAGACTTTGACGTCAAAGTAGGATGATAAAAGTTGCCCATGAAGGACCGATGTGCCACCTTCCTGTTCAAGTGAGCACAGCACAACAAGGTGAGTCCAAAAGTTGATTGTATGCTGCTGCATAAATGATGTAATATGCCAGGGAGATATGTATACTGTAGCTAAGAAAGTAATACTAAGTGTATGTTGTGTAGTAAACTGTTAGTAGCCCATGTGCCTCACCCTAATCATTGTGTCTATTTTCCCCTCTTAATTTTGCCTACTGTTCTGACTTGGTGGTGCACCTGTAGCCTATAACGTGTTTTAAAGAAATGTAATCAACAAATATTGTAAGACCTTTCATTGTCTGCTTATATGCCCCCTTTATTTACCCCTACAGTTCTGACTTAGGGTACAGGGAGAATACTGTAAGAATGGCCCATGTTCTGAATTCTGTCGCTGTACATTTCAAAAGTGCTAAACCAATAGTTATATGGAGTATGTCCATCCTAGCTTGCTAATTAATGTTTTAATCGCAGTTACAGATTGGCTCTTATCCACTTGTCGCACCATTATGCGATAGTTTGTACATCTCAATTGTCAGTGGAAACCACATTTGTTTAAGCAAGTCAGTCATATCAGCTATGTTTTTTTAAAGGCAGTAAATGAGACTGAATGAACTGTTTCGCTGCCAGACAAGGCTACACTGATAGCCAGGTGTAGCAGTGGTAAGGTGTTCAGACTGCTGTTGGGACAGCTTTATGTAGGCCCTAACAATTTGTGGGTACTGTTTGTCACAGTTATAGTGCAATTAATGTATTGTTTAGTGTTGTGGTGTGTAGTGGCTTTGCTGGCATGCATCCCTAATAAAAAATACATGTTTGCCCCACCAAGTTTGACATGCTAAAATCGCCACTGAGTGTTATAAAGCAGTAGAGTAGAGGTACTTACAGAAGTTGCAGACATTGGGGAAAAAATGTATACCATAGGTTCCGTGAAAAATCATTCCTTTTATAAACGCATTTAATTCAATTGTACTTCTTTTTACATGACTGGAGTCTTTGGTCAAATATTTTTTATACCACACAAAAAATTGAAATGGCAGGCTACTTTGACACTGACAAACTGATAATCTGAGATTTAAAAAAACCCGACTTTGTCTTGAATCCATCAATAGCCTAGGCCTAGGTGTGTGGAGACATATTGTAGGCTACAATATGAGGAGGAAATTATAGTCCTAAAAATGCTTTCCAGTTCCACTGACTCACCCAATGATGTGCAGCTCTCTCGCTGGTGATGGCCGATGCGCTCGTGCCAAAAGCCTCTCTCTCTTTCTCTTGTGTAAAACAGTATTTGGAAGTTGATCAAATGTTTTGGTAGCCTACAGCATAGAGTCTTCTCTTTTCAGCAGGAGCCATTTGCTTTCCAACCTGTTTTCCCTCGATTGTCTTATAAATATTGCGAATCGCCTGTTTTTTGTCTGCATGCTGTTTTTTCACTGACAGATTTGCCTTATGTTCTCGACTTTAGGCTATTCCTTGTTATTGAGCTACAATCCACTGCCAGGCTACTTTTTTTTAAAGAAGCCATTGATCTTCTGTGGCTACATTATAGGCCTTCTCATGGTGTACTGTAGTAGCCTATTCTGAATGATTTTATTTATTTCTGAACGGACAACAGCAATTCTATAACTTGGGAAAATGTGGGTGCTGCAGCATCTCCAGAAACTTTTGCGTGGCTATGATTCTATAAGGAAATAAATGATGAAGTGCAACGCTGGAGTGATGAGAGTTGCAGGCTCATGTCTATCAGAGCAGAGAGAGGGAGAGCGATCATAAAAGGCTAATCTCATTCTAGTTATGTGAGAGATACTAGCGCGCTTCTCACTCAGCCACGGCCACGTGCTGGTCTCAAACATAGGTTACAATGTTGCACAAACCATATACCCGGGCCGGCCCAACCCGAATCAACTCTTAGAATATTAGGCCTGGGCCAGGGGCAGGAGAATTAACGAAGAGGCAACTCGAATGAACTTTGATCACTTGTAATTCTTTTTCATGCCTCGAAAAGTTATCGGATCCGGCCAAATAGGTTCCGGAACAAAATAGTCCAAATGAAGCACGGGAAATCATAGAGTATATATACTCTCCAGACAGGCAAGTTGAGCGTGTTGTTGTTACACTAACATGCTACTTACGTGGTCCGTGTAGCAGGCAGCCTTGATGACGGGAGGAGTGCTGCACGCCTGTCAAAACAAAAAAAGTGGCCAGCGTAGAACGCGTAGTGAGGCATCATTAGACTCAATCTGTGCCAGCCAGTCCAATCCTCCCATGTCCACTAGAGCCCGCCCCCTGACGGATGTCATCAATAATGGACAAACGTTGTTCTCCGACACGCCCCGGGACACGACTAGTCATCAATAATGGACGAACTTTGCGCTCCGACACTCACTGGGACACGAGTCAATGAGCCAGACATGACAACTCTGCTGCGACACAAATTAGAGCATACCAGATGACAAGGTGCAACAATTCACACACACACAGAGGAGAGGCCCCTTCCAGTTTAATGTCTTATTTGGACTCCAAACCATATGCTACAGGCAACAGAGACAAGCTCCGAAAGACATGTTTATCTGATCAAAGGTTGATGAAACCTATCTTGACATTCTCACATACTGAGGGTGGAGATGCCGACAGAGGCAGAGGTCTCTTGTGAGGGCACAGAGGGGTCTGGTGAAGTAAGAGACAGACATGGGATGTGTCAGTGGACTCAGTGTGACTCAGTGGGGACTCAATGTGGAGGGAGATTGGATCGGGGGGCAAGGGTTGTTATTCAAGGGCCAAGTTATAATGAACCACCACAGGCTTTCCAGAATGAGCACTGAAGCGTGGATACTACAGCCAAGCCAAGTTGTCCCCAGCAAGACAAGTCAGTGAGAGTGGCCAGTGACTCAGAACCCCATTGCCTCTGACCAATGAGATGTAGCCACTGGAAAGATGGCTAGAAGAAAAGACAGAAGGGGAGTTGCGAGTGGGAATCGAAAATGGGCACAACTGGGGAATTGGGCTGTCAGGGAAAAGAGAGGAGTAAACGTTAATGACAGGGGCAGTGAGAAGTGGGGGAGATGGCGGAGGAGAGGAACTTGCTCCTGATCCGTGTCATTTAACAACACGTCTTCCTAATCCCGCATTCTGGGGGGAAAACTGTCCCCTCTCTTCACTGAGTGCATTACACTGCCACTGCCTCTCACCTCGACAGAGCAACAAAACAACAGGAAGAAGAAGCTCCTTGGTGGTCCAGAGGCAGAGTAATGTCCTATACACACACAAACCATCACCACCACACAGGAAAGTGACCAGAATCACTAATAAAAATCCAACCAGCTCAGCTGATGCAAAAATACTTAAAAATAATGATCTTGACAGAAGTATAGACTAAGGTTGAATTATTGGGATAGGGGATTTGTTTTTAAGGTTTTATCTGACGGCATCAGTACGAATACTATGTAACATAGCACGCTGCTAACCATGTCACATAGTTAACTGGGACATTGCTGTGCAGCCGTACATCCCTTCTCATAGACAGAGAGATGGAAATTTTCCCAGTTAATTGTAGGCTGGTAAGTGAGACACATAGGAATTGTAAATGAGAGACAGAGATAGTTGAAGGGGAGGGAGAGAGGAAGAGGTAGGGGGCATATGGAGATAGGAGAGTAGGATCCCTGCAGTGAAAATAGGAACATTTCTGCTCGTACATCCTGTTAAATTCAGATGCTGCTCCACATTCTCCACATTCTCTGTTCTGCCTCTCATTCATGTTATGCAGGCACTTTGTGATTTAGCTCCATCTGCTGGCCATAACATTTATTGCACATAGTTAACTGTACCTTCTTCTCCAGTAGTGTTAACAGGAAGCAGGAAGTGTTTCATTTTATTAACCACATAATATGTGGACAGTTAGGTATTCATGATGATCTGCTGCCATCCTTTTGTTAAGCATGGCTTGTGAGTATAACACAGTGCCGCCAACACAGGCCGCTCCCGAGGACTGTGAGCTCTCCTTCTCCGTGACCGACGTGAGTAAGACATTTAAGCTTGTTAACCCTCGCAAGGCTGCTGGCCCAGATGGCATCCCTAGCCACGTCCTCAGAGCACGCGCAGACCAGCTGGCCGGAGTGTTTACGGACATATTCAATCTCTCCCTATCCGAGTCTGCTTTCCCCACTTGCTTCAAGATGTCCACCATTGTTCCTGTACCCAAGAAAGAGAAGGAGACTGAACTAAATGACTAGCGCACAGTAGTACTCACTTCTGTCATCACGAAGTGCGTTGAGAGGCTAGTTAAGAAGCATATCATATCCACCTTACCCAACACACTAGACCCACTGCAATTTGCATACCACCCCAATAGATCCATGGATGATGCAATCGCCTTTACAATTCAAACTGCCCTATCCCAAAGCAACTATCTCATGGCCATCAGACTGCTAAATTGCCATCACTAGCCGGCCTCCACCCAGTACACTGCCCTGAACTTAGTCACTGTCGCTAATCAAATCAAATCAAATCAAATTTTATTTGTCACATACACATGGTTAGCAGATGTTAATGCGAGTGTAGCGAAATGCTTGTGCTTCTAGTTCCGACAATGCAGTAATAACCAACAAGTAATCTAACTAACAATTCCAAAACTACTGTCTTATACACAGTGTAAGGGGATAAAGAATATGTACATAAGGATATACGAATGAGTGATGGTACAGAGGAGCATAGGCAAGATACAGTAGATGGTATCGAGTACAGTATATACATATGAGATGAGTATGTAAACAAAGTGGCATAGTTAAAGTGGCTAGTGATAAATGTATTACATAAGGATGCAGTCGATGATATAGAGTACAGTATATACGTATGCATATGAGATGAATAATGTAGGGTAAGTAACATTATATAAGGTAGCATTGTTTAAAGTGGCTAGTGATATATTTACATTTCCCATCAATTCTCATTATTAAAGTGGCTGGAGTTGAGTCAGTGTCAGTGTCAGTGTGTTGGCAGCAGCCACTCAATGTTAGTGGTGGCTGTTTAACAGTCTGATGGCCTTGAGATAGAAGCTGTTTTTCAGTCTCTCGGTCCCAGCTTTGATGCACCTGTACTGACCTCGCCTTCTGGATGATAGTGGGGTGAACAGGCAGTGGCACGGGTGGTTGATGTCCTTGATGATCTTTATGGCCTTCCTGTAACATCGGGTGGTGTAGGTGTCCTGGAGGGCAGGTAGTTTGCCCCGGTGATGCGTTGTGCAGACCTCACTACCCTCTGGAGAGCCTTACGGTTGTGGGCGGAGCAGTTGCCGTACCAGGCGGTGATACAGCCCGCCAGGATGCTCTCGATTGTGCATCTGTAGAAGTTTGTGAGTGCTTTTGGTGACAAGCCGAATTTCTTCAGCCTCCTGAGGTTGAAGAGGCGCTGCTGCGCCTTCTTCACGATGCTGTCTGTGTGAGTGGACCAATTCAGTTTGTCTTTGATGTGTATGCCGAGGAACTTAAAACTTGCTACCCTCTCCACTACTGTTCCATCGATGTGGATAGGGGGTGTTCCATCTGCTGTTTCCTGAAGTCCACAATCATCTCCTTAGTTTTGTTGACGTTGAGTGTGAGGTTATTTTCCTGACACCACACCACACTCCTGGGCCTCTCGTCGTTGTTGGTAATCAAGCCTACCACTGTTGTGTCGTCCGCAAACTTGATGATTGAGTTGGAGGCGTGCGTGGCCACGCAGTCATGGGTGAACAGGGAGTACAGGAGAGGGCTCAGAACGCACCCTTGTGGGGCCCCAGTGTTGAGGATCAGCGGGGTGGAGATGTTGTTGCCTACCCTCACCACCTGGGGGCGGCCCGTCAGGAAGTCCAGTACCCAGTTGCACAGGGCGGGGTCGAGACCCAGGGTCTCGAGCTTGATGACGAGCTTGGAGGGTACTATGGTGTTGAATGCCGAGCTGTAGTCGATGAACAGCATTCTCACATAGGTATTCCTCTTGTCCAGATGGGTTAGGGCAGTGTGCAGTGTGGTTGAGATTGCATCGTCTGTGGACCTATTTGGGCGGTAAGCAAATTGGAGTGGGTCTAGGGTGTCAGGTAGGGTGGAGGTGATATGGTCCTTGACTAGTCTCTCAAAGCACTTCATGATGACGGAAGTGAGTGCTACGGGCGGTAGTCGTTTAGCTCAGTTACCTTAGCTTTCTTGGGAACAGGAACAAAGGTGGCCCTCTTGAAGCATGTGGGAACAGCAGACTGGTATAGGGATTGATTGAATATGTCCGTAAACACACCGGCCAGCTGGTCTGCGCATGCTCTGAGGGCGCGGCTGGGGATGCCGTCTGGGCCTGCAGCCTTGCGAGGGTTAACACGTTTAAATGTTTTACTCACCTCAGCTGCAGTGAAGGAGAGTCTGCATGTTTTCGTTGCAGGCCGTGTCAGTGGCACTGTATTGTCCTCAAAGCGGGCAAAAAAGTTATTTAGTCTGCCTGGGAGCAAGACATCCTGGTCGGTGACTGGGCTGGATTTCGTCTTGTAGTCCGTGATTGACTGTAGACCCTGCCACATGCCTCTTGTGTCTGAGCCGTTGAATTGAGATTCTACTTTGTCTCTGTACTGACGCTTAGCTTGTTTGATAGCCTTGCGGAGGGAATAGCTGCACTGTTTGTATTCGGTCATGTTACCAGTCACCTTGCCCTGATTAAAAGCAGTGGTTCGCGCTTTCAGTTTCACGCGAATGCTGCCATCAATCCACGGTTTCTGGTTAGGGAATGTTTTAATCGTTGCTATGGGAACGACATCTTCAACGCACGTTCTAATGAACTCGCACACCGAATCAGCGTATTCGTCAATATTGTTATCTGATGCAATACGAAATATATCCCAGTCCACGTGATGGAAGCAGTCTTGGAGTGTGGAGTCAGCTTGGTCGGACCAGCGTTGGACAGACCTCAGCGTGGGTGCCTCTTGTTTTAGTTTCTGTCTGTAGGCAGGGATCAACAAAATGGAGTCGTGGTCAGCTTTTCCGAAAGGAGGGCGGGGCAGGGCCTTATATGCGTCGCGGAAGTTAGAGTAACAATGATCCAAGGTTTTTCCACCCCTGGTTGCGCAATCGATATGCTGATAAAATTTAGGGAGTCTTGTTTTCAGATTAGTTTTGTTAAAATCCCCAGCTACAATGAATGCAGCCTCCGGATAAATGGATTCCAGTTTGCAAAGAGTCAAATCGTTCAGAGCCATCGATGTGTCTGCTTGGGGGGGGATATATACGGCTGTGATTATAATCGAAGAGAATTCTCTTGGTAGATAATGCGGTCTACATTTGATTGTGAGGAATTCTAAATCAGGTGAACAGAAGGATTTGAGTTCCTGTATGTTTCTTTCGTCACACCATGTCTCGTTAGCCATAAGGCATACGCCCCCGCCCCTCTTCTTACCAGAAAGATGTTTGTTTCTGTCGGCGCGATGCGTGGAGAAACCCGCTGGCTGCACCGCCTCGGATAGCGTCTCTCCAGTGAGCCATGTTTCCGTGAAGCAAAGAACGTTACAGTCTCTGATGTCCCTCTGGAATGCTACCCTTGCTCGGATTTCATCAACCTTGTTGTCAAGAGACTGGACATTGGTGAGAAGAATGCTAGGGAGTGGTGCATGATGTGCCCGTCTCTGGAGTCTGACCAGAAGACCGCCTCGTTTCCCTCTTTTTCTGAGTCGTTTTTTTGGGTCGCCGCATAGGATCCATTCTGTTGTCCCGGTTGAAAGGCAGAACACAGGATCCGCGTCGCGAAAAAAGCTGGCTACCACCCGGTTACTCACCCCTGTACATTAGAAGCTGCTGCCCTATGTTAATAGATACTGTGTGGAACACTGGTCACTTTAATAATGTCTACATACTGTTTTACCATTTCATACGTATATGCTGTATTCCATTTTATTCAACTACTGCTGCACATACACTATTCTATCCTACGTATTCTTCAGATATAATATAGATTTTTCCCACATACTGTCCGTATGTCTATACGTCCTCTCACATATATACAGTGCAATTGGTAAGTATTCAGACCCCTTGACTCTTCCACATTTTGTTAAGTTACAGCCTTATTCTAAAATTGATTCAATAGTTTTTCCCTCTCATCAATCTACACACAATACCCCATAATGACAAATACATGTTTTTTTTGTGCAAATTAATAAATAAATAAATGTAATACCTTATTTACGTAAGTATTCAGACCCTTTGATATGGGACTCAACATTGAGCTCAGCTGCATCCTGTTTCCATTGATCATCATTGAGATGTTTATACAACTTGATTGGAGTCCACCTGTGATAAATTAAATTGATTGGACATGATTTGGAAAAGGACATACATGTCTATAAACCAAGCCATGAGGTTGAAGGAATTGTCCGTAGAGCTCCGAGACAGGATTGTGTCGAGGCACAGATCTGGGGAAGGGGACCAACACATTTCTGCAGCATTGAAGGTCCCCAAGAACACAGTGGCCTCCATCATTCATCATCATTGAATGGAAGACGTTTGGGACCACCAAGACTCTCCCTAGTGCTGGCCGCCTGGTCAAACTGAGCAATCGGGGGAGAAGAGCCTTGGTCAGGGAGGTGACCAAGAACCTGATGCTAACTATGACAGAGCTCCAGAGTTCCTCTGTGGAGATGGGAGAACCTTCCATAAGGACAACCATCTCTGCAGCACTGCAACAATCAGGACTTTATGGTAGACAGAAGCCACTCGTCAGTAAAAGGAGCATGACAGCCCACTTTGAGTTTGCCAAAAGGCACCTAAAGGACTCTCAGACCATGAGAAACAAGATTCCCTGATCTGATGAAACCAAGATGGAACTCTTTGGCCTGAATGCCAAGCGTAACATCTGGAGGAAACCTGGCACCATCCCTACTGTGAAGCGTGGTGGTGGCAGCATCATGCAGTGGGTGTGTGTTTCAGCGGCAGGGACTGAGAGACGAACGGAGCAAAGTACAGAGAGATTCTAAGCACACAGCAAAGACAAAGCAGGAGTGGCTTCGGGACAAGTCTCTGAATGTCTTTGAGTAGCCCAGCCGGAGCCTGGACTTGAACCCGATCGATTATCACTGGAGACATTTGAAAATAGCTGTGTGGCGACGCTCCCCATCCAACCTGACAGAGCTTGAGAAGGATGGGAGAAACTCCCCAAATACAGGTGTGTGTCAAGCTTGTGCGTCACACTCAAGAAGAATTGAGGCTGTAATCACTGCTAAAGGTCAGTGAGATGCAACACTTCGCTCTCACACAGTCACACCCAGTGTCTGCGCATGTGTACGAGTTCCCTTCACGCTGTTCACAGCATAGTAGACAGGGCACCAAAAAAGCTGAGAAGTTAAGCCTCCCACTTCAAAGTTCTTAGTTGTTGCGAAAAATTGACCCACTATTCTGTTTACTTTCTGCATCTTGGTCATATCGCTGAGTCTACCTTTAAATTACACAACTTTCCCCAGGCCTTTATAGCCTATCATCTAGTTAGGCTATAACATAGAAAATAATATGTTTTGTGATAACTGCACTGTTATTTTAAATTTGTGCAGGGGGGACATCATTTTTCGGTTAGGGATTTTTCAGAACGTTGAGGATCCCAATTTCATTTAAACTTTTTAAACATTGTGAGGTAGTGAACACAGGACTCACACAGTTTGACAACCAGCCTGAAGGCTTCAGGGCATTGCAATCATCATTCAACGGCGCTATACAAGGACAGGACTTTGCTGCGAGGGAGGTGCTGGAGTAAGGTGTAACCACAGAGCAACACTCAAATCAGCCTGGGACCGATCGAACCGATGCTAACGTTCATCAGTAGTCAACAAGCTCTCAATCATCAAAAGGTTAGTACCTTCCCCAGAATCTCCAGCAAAGACCATCTCAAGCTAGGAGAACTTGGAGATCTTCTGATGGAACTACTGGCTGCAAGAGAAGACTGATACCTACCTAGCCTGGCCTACCTGGACATCCCTGAGGAATCATCCCAATAATGGAGAAGCTGCCATATGGCCTCCAGGACAAGTGGGTCTTCCAGGGTGCAGAGTATGCAGATGAACAAAATTATAGCTTTTCCCTCTTCTTCTACTTCACAAAGTTTGTCTGCCGTGAAGCCAGATCCAGGAATGACCAAAGTTTCTTGGTCTCCAGCAGGAGCATTGGCCTTGTGAGAATACGACAATGACAAATGTAAGCACAAAACCTTCTGTATCTGTACACAAAATGGACGTTGACATGGCTGCTGACCAATGTTCCCTCTAATTTCTTTAGGCAGTGAGCAGATTTAAGGTCTGCTGAACGCAAACTCTAACATTGTGAACATTACTTGCAACGTTTACTGTGAACAATGAGGCTGTACCCGCTTTAAGTTACAGTTTTAACAATGGCCAAGTATCATTCAGTCTACAGTAAAAACACGAAACAAAAAACATGAAGGGCTGGACATGAACCTGTTTATACACTTGTCCTTCAGACAAGGAGTTGACTGAAAATCTTGTTGTTGTCACCAAATCAATGCATTACTGTTCCCATACCATTATTACAGAGAATCAGACAAATCATGCTACCCTCTGCCTATTTGCTAGTTAGCTTTATTCAAGCGTCTCAAAATACAACACTGTCCCTTTAATTAAAAAAATAACTATTTTCCTGACACGCTTTTCAAAGATGTCTAGGAATGTACACGTTTTCTGTTCTTGTAGGATGTAATCACTCCCTATTGCTGACTACAAATTATCTATAACTGGGCTAATAACTCACTAACCAGCAAAGGAAATGAACTAAATGTGCACACATGGCAACATGCAGCTCTTGCTTTGATCTCAAAACAAACGCATCTACTCATGACCACAGCTGTAAACACAGTCCAGTTCAAAGTAAAGGGCACAGATCCATATATGGCAATGGTCTATTTACATATAGGCCTACTGCAGCTCTGATTGGCTTTGCTGCACCAGTCTAGGTAGAGTACGGGATGAGCTGTGCACAATAGAATCCTACTCCTAGGAGTTTTGCCTACAACAAAATATTTTGCATAGTTCTTTTTTTTGGTATGTTGCATTGACAGTTGCTAATTTTGCAATGATTCGATCACAATTGCCAAAGTAAAGAGAAACGTTGATAAATAAATATCTGCATGTCACCTGTTCAACTACAGGCGAAAAAATTCTAGATCACCTTTACTCCACAAACAGAGACGCATGCAAATCTATCCAACACCCTCCATTTGGCAAATCTGACCAAAACTCCTTTCTCCTAATTCCTGCTTACAAGCAAAAACTCAAACAGGAAGTACCAATGACTTCTCAGTGCGAAATCTGTCCTATGAAGTGGATGCTAAACTGCAAGACTGTTTCACTTGTACAGACTGGAATATGTTACGGGATTCATCCGATGGCATTGAGGAGTTTTAACACTCAGTTTAACTTCTTTGGGATAGGGGGCAGTAATTTCACGTCTGGATGAAAAGCATGCCCAGAGTAAGCGGCCTGCTACAAAGCCATAAAAGCTAGAATATGCAGATTATTAGTAGATTTGGATAGAAAACACTGTTTGTATGATGTCTGTGAGTATAACTCATATGGCAAGCAAAACCCTGAGAAAAAATCCAACCAGGAAGTGGGAAATCTGAGGTTGGTTGATTTTCAACTCAGCTATTATTGAAGATACAGTGGGATATTGGTAATCTTGCACTTCCTAAGGCTTCCTCTAGATGTCAACAGTCTTTAGAACCTAGTTTGATGCTTCTACTGTAAAGTGGGGGCGAATGAGAGGGGAATGAGTCAGAGGTCTGGCAGAATGCTTTGAGCTCGTGACGCGCGTTCACATGAGAACTGTTGGTCTGTTCCATCGCACTTCTGAAAACAATGGAATTCTCCGTTGGAACGTTATTGAAGATTTATGTTAAAAATATCCTAAAGATTGATTCAATACATCATTTGACATGTTTCTACTGACTGTTATGGAACTTTTTGACATTTCGTCTGCTTTTAGTGAACACGCTTCGTGACTTTGGATTTGTTTACCAAACGCGGCAACAAAAGTAAATATTTGAAAATAAATGGACATTACTGAACAAAACAAACATTTCTTGTAGAAGTTGGAGTCCTGGGAGTGCATTCCGACGAAGATCAGCAAAGGTAAGTGAAGATTTATAATGCTATTTATGACTTTTGTTGACTGAATAATATGGCGGATATATTTGTGTCTTGATTGGGCTCTGAGCGCCGACTCAGATTATTGCATGGTTTGCTTTTTCCGTAAAGCTTTTTTGGAGAAGTTGCATTAAGGAGAAGTGCATCTAACATTCCATGCATAACAGTTGTATCTTTTAGCAATGTTTATTATGAGTATTCCTGTAAATTGATGTGGCTCTCTGCAAAATCAAAGGATGTTTTGGAACTTCTGAACGTAAGGCGCCAATATAAACTCAGATCTTTACCGAACAAAACATGCATGTATTGTGAAACATGAAGTCCTATGAGTGTCATCTGATTAAGATTATCAAAGGGTAGTGATTAATTTGATCTATATTTCTGCTTTTTGTGAATCCTCTCTTTGGCTGGAAAAATTACTGTGTTATTCTGTGAATAGGCACTCACCTAACATAATCGTTTGGTTTGCTTTCATGGTAAAGCCTTTTAGGACACTCTGGCTGGATTTACAACAAGTGTATCTTTAAAATTGTTTAAAATACATGTATGTTTGAGAAATTTTAATTATGGGATTTCTGTTGTTTTGAATTTGGCGCCCTGCAGTTTCACTGGCTGTTGAAGAGGTGGGACGCTATCATCTCACGTACCCAAGAGAGGTTAACAATCACTGGCTTCATTAATAACTGCATTGGCAACGTTGTCCCCACAGTGACCTTAAGTACATATCCCAACCAGAAGCCATGGAGTGCTGCCGCTTTCAAGAAGTGGGACACTAATCCGGGCGCTTATCAGAAATCCTGCTAGGTGCTACGACGAACCATCAAACAGGAAAGCATCAATACAGGACCAAGATCAAATCCTACTACAACGGCTCCAATGCTTGTTGGATGTGGCAGGGATTGTGGAATATAATAGATAGGAAAACCCAGCCCCTAGCTGTCAGTGATGTGAGCCTACCAGACGAGCTAAATACCTTATATGCTGGCTTCAAGGCAAGCAACACTGAACCATGCACGAAAGCACCAGTTGTTCCGGATGACTGTAGGATCACGCTCTCTGTAGCAGATGTGAGTAAGACCTTTAAACAGGTCAACATTCACAAGGACGCAGGGCCAGATGGATTACCAGCACACAAACTCAGAGCATGTGCTGAGTAGCTGGCAAGTGTCTTCACTGACATTTTCATTGTCTCCTTGACCCAGTCTGTATTATCTGTATGTTTCAAGCAGACCACCATAATCCCTGTACCCAATGGGGCGAAGTTAACCTGTCTAAATGAATATCGACCCATAGAACTCACTTCTGTAGCCATGAAATGCTTTGAAAGGCTGGTCATGGCTCACATTAACACCATCACCCGAGACACCCTGGACCCACTCCAATTCCAATACTGCCCCAACAGATCCAAAGATGACACAATCTCTAATACACCCCACACTGCTCTTTCCCACCTGGATGAAAGGAACATCTACGTGAGAATGGCATTCATTGACTACATTTCAGCGTTCAAAACCATAGTGCCCTCCAAACCCATCACTTAGCTCAGGATGCTGGGATTAAACACCTCCCTCTGCAAATGGATCCTGGATTTCCTAACAGGCTACCCCCCTGGTGGTGAGGGTAGTCAACAACACATCTGCCATGCTGACCCTCAACAATGGGGGACCCTCAAGAATGTGTGCTTAGCCCCCTCCTGTACTCCCTGTTCGGCCACGACTGCACCCACGACTCCAACACCATAATTAAGTTTGCAGACGACACAACGGTGGTAGGCCTGATCACTGACAACGATGCAACAGCCTACAGGGAGGAGATCAGATACCTGGCAACGTGATACCAGGACAACAACCTCTCCCTCAACATCAGCAAGACAAAGGATCTAATCGTGGACTACAGGAAACGGAAGGCCGAGCATGCCCCCATTCACATCAACGGGGCTGTAGTGGATCGGATCGAGAGCTTCCAGTTCCTCGTTTTCCACGTCACTAAAGACCAATCATGGTCAAAACACACCAACACAGTCATGAAGAGGGCACAAAAACACCTTTGGCATGGGCCCTTAGATCCTCAAAAATTTCTACAGCTGCACTATTGAGAGCATGTTGACTGGCTGCATCATCGCTTGGTATGGAAACCGCTTGGCATTTGATCACAAAGCGCTACAGAGGGTAGTGCGTACAGCACAGTAGATCACTGGGGCAGAGCGCCCTGCCATCCAGGACCTCTATACCTGTGGTGTCAGAGGAAGGCCCTAAAAATTGTCAAAGACTCCAGCCACCGAAGTCATAGACTGATCTCTCTACTACTGCATGAGAAGTGGTACCGGAGCGCCAAGTCTGGGACGAAAAGGCTCCTGAACAGCTTCTACCCCCAAGCCATAAGACTGCTGAACAATGAATAAAATGGCTATGAAGCGGATTTATCTTCTTCAGGAAAACAGACCTAACGTTGGAAACAAACCTGTTGTCATCCAGAGTCACATGTATTTATTTCCCAAGCCATAGCACACAATATCTTACATACCGAACGTTTGGTCTGCCTTTATTCTCAGAGGACATGCTCATGTAACCTAAAAGAGGACCGACCGAAGGTTTACCAACCATTGAGGTTGTCTTAAAAAGTAAGTTGTGGCATCTTACAGACGCCAGGTGGGCAGTGTTCTGCATCTCATTCAGGTTATGTATGCACTTTGTGATTTAGCGCCAACTGCTGGCCATGTCATTTCTTGCATGTAGTTAGTTGTACCTTCTTCTGTGGTGCTGTAAACAGGAAGCAGAAAGTGTTTAATTTTATTAAGCACATTTCTCAATGCAAATATGTACACATGATAATCTGCAGCCATTCTTTTGTTATGCCTGTGTAAGTGTTGCTTGTGAGTATGAAAATGTCTACTTAGCAGTTCATCTAACTATAGCAGAATGTACATTTACATTGCTAGCTTTGTTAGTCCTTTTGCCATCCTTTGTCATGCAGATGCTAGGTAGCATTTTTACAGCTTATTATTTTACATCAGCAGAGTACTGTATTTAGCATTTTAGGTGCATGGAAGGTTTGACATGCATTTCTCCTTTTTATTGTTCATTTCCATATAGAATACAACCAGTCAGCTAAAAGCTTGTCTATCCTACTTTATACAATGCCTTATGCATAGCCCTTGACTCATTCCACACTTTGTCGTGTACCGCAGGAATTCAAAATTGATTAAATAGATTTTGTCTCACCCATCTACATACAATGCCCCATAATGACAAAGTGAAAACATGCTTTTAGAAATGTGTGCAAAAAAATATATATCTAATTATCTAATTTACCTGAGTATTCATACGCCTGAGTCACTACTTTATAGAAGCCCTTTTGGCAGCAATTACAGCTGTGAGTCTTTCTGGGTAAGTCTCTAAGAGCTTTCCACACCTGGATTGTGCACCATTTTCCAATTATTATTCTTTAAACTCTATCAAATTGGTTGTTGATCATTGCTAGACAACTATTTTCAGGCCTTGCCTTAGATTTTCAAGCCGATTTAAGTCAAAACTGTAACTTGGCCACTCTGGAACATTCCCTGTCTTCATGGTAAACTCCAGTGTAGATTTGGCCTTGTGTTTTAGGTTATCGTCCTGCTGAAAGGTGAATTAATCTCCCAGTGTCCGGTAGAACGCAGACTGAACCAGGTTTTCCTATAGGATTTTGCCTGTGCTTAACTTTTTTTTATCCTGATGAACTCCTCAGTCCTTAATGATTACAAGCATACCCATAACATGATGCATCCACTGCTATGCTTGAAATATGGCGAGTGGTACTCAGTAATGTGTTGTATTGGATTTGCCCCAAACATAACACGTTTTATTCAGGACAAAAAGTGAATTGCTTTGCCACATTTTTTTGCAGTATTACTTTAGTGCCCTGTTGCAAACAGGATGCATGTTTTGGAATATTTGTATTCTGTACAGGCTTCCTTCTTTTTACTCTGTCAGTTAGGTTAGTGTTGTGGAGTAACTACCATGTTGTTGATCCATCCTCAGTTTGCTCCTATCACAGCCATTAAAGTCTAACTGTTTTAAAGTCACCAATGGCCCGAGCGGTTTCCTTACTCTCTGGCAACTGAGTTAGGAAGGATGCCTGTATCTTTGTAATTACTGGGTTTAATGATACACCATCCAAAGTGTAATTAATATTTTCACCTTGCTCAAAGGGATATTCAATGTTTGCTTTTTGAATTTTTTCACATCTACCAGTAGGTGCCCTTCTTTGCGAGGCACTGGAAACCTCCCTGGTCTTTGTGGTTGAATCTGTGTTTGAAATTCACTGCTTGACTGAGGGACCATACAGATAATTGCATGTGTGGGATACAGAGATGAGGTAGTCATTCAAAAATCATGTTAAACATTATTATTGCACACAGAGTGAGTCCATGGAACGCATCATGTGACTTGCTAAGCACATTTTTACTCCTAAACTTTGTTAGGCTTACCATAACAAAGGGTATTTGTATTTGTTAATACATCTTAAATTCAGGCTGTAACACAATAAAATGTGGAAAAATAAAGGGGTGTGAATACTTTCTGAAGGCACTGTACATATTTGGTGCTAGCTATTGTTTTTGTGTAGACATTATAATTCTAGTATTCACTGCAATTGTGTGGATATTTTATAAATGTGGTTGTATTCATTTGGACATTGAGTTTGAAACTATAATGTCGTGTTGACGGGGTGCTCATATATGTGAAATGTATGCTTAATGATGTACTGCACAGTTCATGTAAATTGCGAGCAATTTTGCATATAAATTCATATTCTCATGTTTTCTAAAAGAATTGTGATTGTTTGAAAATGGTTCATCCTTGAATTGATGTCAGGGAAATAAATCAAGTATCAAAAGTACTGTTGGTTTTGCCAATGCTTCCACTCTCTGTGCGAGGGAGAGCCACTGCACTGGCTCTGTCCATGAAACAGAACGATACTCTGTCTATGTAAAAACGCTCACATTTTCTTTACCACATGTTCTGTAGGTAAAATAATTGCTCTCTGTATTGTTTAGAATGAGTACAATTAAATATATAAGCACATAGCTGTGTGGTGATCCAGTATAGGGGGAAAAAACATAGTTTGGGGAATTGTGGTAAATCTTCATTATGTTTAGAAATTGTAAGTTGGAAAATTCGGACGCAAATAAACAACTTGTTTCAAGTCCCGAGAGGCACAAAAAAAGACGCTCACATTTCGTTAAAAAAAACGACAAAAACAACAACACCTACCTGTACAGTGTTATTTCTTTTCGGAAATCCAATTTCTAACCTAACCAAGTTGAGTTTTCTGCTTCAGTGGAGTGCACAGGCCTGGCAACTCACCTGCAGTTTAATTAAAGCTAAACAAACTCCATCAATCAGCTGACATTACCGAGAGGAGGAGGGGGGGGGTAACAATCTGGACAAATCAGGTTTAGAAACCATGGTGGCAAGCAACATGATTACAGCAGCCAGAGTAGAATGAGTCACAAGGAGGCCCCAAGGGATCTACAGTAGGTGATGCAGTTGGTATAGAACAATGACCACACACACACACAGGCACGAACAGAGACGCAAACCCACCAACATGCACACACTTGTGCGCACGCTTTGGTAACCGCACACATGTATACACACACAGATGCATATGAAGGCAACGACTAATGCATGCACGCACGCATACAAGCACACACGCGCACAGACAAACACACACGCGCACAGACAAACACACACACACCCAACCAAAGGTGAACACGCACACACATTCAGGCATAGATAAACCCTTGCATGTACACACAGACACACACACACACACACTACCCAGTCCCCACACACACACACTACCCCGTCCCCACACACACACTACCCCGTCCCCACACACACACACACACACACACACACACACTCACACACACACACTACCCCGTCCCCACACACACTACCCTGTCCCCACACACACTACCTCGTTCCCCCACACACACTACCCCGTTCCCACACACACTACCCCGTCCCCACGCACAGACTACCCCGTCCCCACACACACACTACCCCGTCCCCACACACACACAACCCTGTCCCCACACACACACTACCCCGTCCCCACACACACACTAGTCTGTCCACACACACACACTATCCAGTCCCCACACACACACTACCCCGTCCCCACACACACACTATCCCATCCCCCACACACACTACCCCGTCCCCAAACACACACTACCCCGTCCCCACACACACACTACCCTGTCCCCAAACACACACTACCCCGTCCCCACACACACACTATCCCATCCCCACACACACACTACCCCATCCCCACACAGACAGACACAATGTCTCACAGACCATTTTCCATGCATTATTTAGGTTGTGTTTGATTCCCCTCTGTACTCTCTCTGTGTGGCTGTCTCCAGGTTGACAGGCGGGGCTCCTACAGTACATGTAGGGCTTGGGCTCTCTTCCTCTGATGTGTCAGTAGTGATCTGAGCTGTGTTACAGCAACGCTCGTCTCCCTTCCTCACACACACTCCCCACGGTTCCCCGCTGATAGCATTTTACGTCTGCTCCCTCTTGTTCTAAAACAACAAATCCCCCTTCCTGTTTTGGAGCGTGTTAGACGTTAGAGTAGACTTTACGTCCCTGCAGTGTCTCCCCCACCAGCAGAGGATGAGGATGACTTGCACTTGACAACTAGTGTTAGTTAATGTAGCATCACGTTTTGTTGAAAAATTGGTGGTTTGGGAAAGCATCTTGCTTTTTAATGCTGGTGACCTATTGTATTAACCTCTACGGGATTGGTGTCCCAACCCAGTGGGACAGTTGAGATAACATAGGCTAATGTGATTAGCATGAGGTTGAAGGTAACAAACATCAAAATCCCAGGACATAGACATATCTGATATGGGCAGAAAGCTTAAATTCTTGTTAATCTAACTGCACTGTTCAATTTACAGTAGCTATTACAGTGAAAGAATACCATGCTTTTGTTTGAGGGGACCACAGCCATGATAAAAATGTCATAACACATGGACTCATGTATTATTGCTTAATTGCCCTTAGTGCTCCTAGTCTACATTCAAACTGTTAACTTTTTAAAATGTGTTTGCTGTGTCAACCAACATGAGATTCAAAATTAATATGAATATATATATATATATATTTTTACAGAACATCAATCTGCCTTAAAAAACCTGATAACTCTGTTTAATTGAATAAAGCTGTCTTATATTTTCACTGGCCACTCGCTTTGTCCAGTGGGAGGTAAAAAGATGTTTATTTTCCCCATCCACTGAGCTGTTGCAACGACAGACCTAGTGAGCGGGATGCTATGTTTGGACCCTGAACACAGTCCTCTTCGTCGAGGTGTGTGAATTAAGGGGTGTTGGCAGGCTAGCCTTATGACAGTAGCTATGACAGCTGGCCTTAATGACCCATGAGCGCCGGGCTCTGTGGATCTGCGAGGTGGCGCTTTTTTTTGGAAGAGGGGGGCAGAGGAGTCTGGGAAAAGCGCCTCTTGCTCTCTACACCTCTGGCAACTAGAACTCAAAATAAATTAGTGTCAGAGATATACACCCCGTCATCACTCTGACTCTACTGACGACTATTCTGAGAGAGGGGAGCAGTTATTTGTCCATTTTCATTTAAGGAACAGATTCTGTAAAATTTCAAGGAAAAAAATCAATGATTTTACTTGAAAAAATGTCATGGTCAGAATAAGGTTGATTGGACATCAGAAAAGGACTACAACTTTACCACTATGTGTCCTTAAGCTTATCTGATGTCATTCAAAATGCTTAACACATTCGTTGGTGGGTAATTCATTTCTTTGAAATTACTATTACAGTGTTGTCACAACAAATGTGACTACTACAGGTCCTCAGCAGCCATTTTAGTAACAAACAAATAAAATGGCTGCAATGTGAATTTAATTTCTTCTAGTTTGTCATTCCATTTTCCCCATGTACCAGTCTCTCTGACAGGTGCTCATTCTCTCCTGTGTTAATGCAGCATGGATTTTTCAATGTGACACATCAAATAACTCCTCCTGAGTGTGGTTGCGTATATGATAGCAAGTCAGCTGAAGACAAAAGGAAGCGGGAAGGAACGAATGAGTGACATGCCTAAGCCATGTTTCCGAGGTCTCCCCAGCAGCACAAGATTGAGAGAGGGTGGAGTGATAGGGAGAGAGAGGTAGTAAGGGGGAGAGAGTGAGAGAGATAGGCAGAGAGAATGAGAGAGTGATAGGTGGTGAGAGTGATAGGGAGAGAGTGACAGGCAGAGAGAGTGACAGAGTGATATGCAGAGAGAGTGAGAGAGTGGTAGGGAGAGAGAGAGTGATAGGAAAGAGAGAGAGTGTGATAGGGAGAGAGAGTGATAGGGAGAGAGAGTGACAGGGAGAGAGAGAGAGTTTTTTAGGGAGAGAGAGAGTGATAGGCAGAGAGAGTGATAGGGAGAGAGAGAAAGCGTGTGATATGGAGAGAGAGAGTTTGATAAGGAGAGAAAGAGAATGTGATAGGGAGATAGAGAGAGAATGTGATTGGGAGAAAGAGAGAGAGTGATAGGAGAAGAGAGTGAGTGATAGGGAGTGAGAGAGTCTGACAGGGAGAGAGAGAGAGTGACAGGGAGAGAGAGAGTGATAGGGAGAGAGAGAGAGTGTGACAGGGAGGGAGAGAGAGAGAGTGTGATAGGGAGAGAGAGAGATGTATTGTAAATACAACCCATATTTATGCTTATTTGTTTTATCTTGTGTCCTTTAACCATTTGTACATTGTTAAAACACAGTATATATATATATCTATATGTATAATATGGCATTTGTAATGTCTTTATTGTTTTGACATTTCTGTATGTGTAATGTTTACTGTTAATTTGTATTGTTTATTTCACTTTTGTATATTATCTTACCTCACTTGCTTTGGCAATGTTAACACGTTTCCCGTGCCAATAAAGCCCCTTGAATTGAATTGAATTGAGAGAGTGATAGGGAGAGAGAGAGAGTGATAGGGAGAGAGAGAGTGTGATAGGGAGAGAGAGAGTGATAGGGAGAGAGAGAGTGATAGGGAGAGAGAGAGTGTGACAGGGAGAGAGAGAGTGTGACAGGGAGAGAGAGAGTGTGATAGGGAGAGAGAGAGTGTGACAGGGAGAGAGAGAGTGTGACAGGGAGAGAGAGAGTGTGACAGGGAGAGAGAGAGTGTGACAGGGAGAGAGAGAGTGTGACAGGGAGAGAGAGAGTGTGATAGGGAGAGAGAGTGTGACAGGGAGAGAGAGTGTGATAGGGAGAGAGAGAGAGTGTGAGAGGGAGAGAGAGAGTGTGAGAGGGAGAGAGAGAGAGTGACAGGGGAGAGAGAGAGAGAGTGTGACAGGGAGAGAGAGAGAGTGTGATAGGGAGAGAGAGAGAGAGAGTGTGACAGGGAGAGAGAGAGTGTGAGAGAGTGTGACAGGGGAGAGTGTGATAGGGAGAGAGTGTGTGTGATAGGGGGAGAGAGGTGTGACAGGGAGAGAGAGTGTGACAGGGAGAGAGAGAGTGTGATAGGGAGAGAGAGAGAGTGTGATAGGGAGAGAGAGAGTGTGACAGGGAGAGAGAGAGAGTGTGATAGGGAGAGAGAGAGAGTGTGATAGGGAGAGAGAGAGAGTGATAGGGGACAGGATAGAGAGAGAGAGTGGGACAGGGAGAGAGAGAGTGTGATAGGGAGAGAGAGAGTGGGACAGGGAGAGAGAGAGTGGGACAGGGAGAGAGAGAGTGTGACAGGGAGAGAGAGAGAGAGAGTGTGACAGGGAGAGAGAGAGAGTGTGAGAGAGAGAGAGAGTGTGATAGGGAGAGAGAGAGTGTGATAGGGAGAGAGAGAGTGTGAGAGAGTGTGACAGGGAGAGAGAGAGTGTGTGTGAGAGGGAGAGAGGGAGAGAGTGATAGGGAGAGAGAGAGTGTGACAGGGAGAGAGAGAGAGTGTGTTAGGGAGAGAGAGAGAGAGAGAGAGTGTGACAGGGAGAGAGAGAGTGTGAGAGAGTGTGACAGGGAGAGAGAGAGTGTGTGTGATAGGGAGAGAGGGTGTGACAGGGAGAGAGAGTGTGACAGGGAGAGAGAGAGTGTGATAGGGAGAGAGAGAGAGAGAGTGATAGGAGAGAGAGAGTGTGACAGGGAGAGAGAGAGAGTGTGACAGGGAGAGAGAGAGTGTGAGAGAGAGAGAGAGTGTGACAGGGAGAGAGAGAGTGTGACAGGGAGAGAGAGAGTGGGACAGGGAGAGAGAGAGAGTGGGACAGGGAGAGAGAGAGTGTGACAGGAGAGAGAGAGTGGGACAGGGAGAGAGAGAGTGGGACAGGGAGAGAGAGAGTGTGACAGGGGAGAGAGAGAGTGTGACAGGGAGAGAGAGAGAGTGTGACAGGGGGAGAGAGAGAGTGTGATAGGGAGAGAGAGAGTGTGATAGGGAGAGAGAGAGTGTGACAGGGAGAGAGACAGTGGGACAGGGAGAGAGAGAGTGTGATAGGGAGAGAGAGAGTGTGATAGGGAGAGAGAGAGTGTGACAGGGAGAGAGAGAATTGATGGATAGTTGCACAACTGAATGCATTCAACTGAAATGTGTCTTCCACATTTAACCCAACCCCTCTGAATCAGAGAGATGTGGGGGGGCTGACTTAATCGACGTCCATGTCATCGGCGGTGGGGGAAAGAGCTCATACAGGAGAGAGAGAGCTCATACAGGAGAGAGAGAGCTCATACAGGAGAGAGAGAGCTCATACAGGAGAGAGAGAGCTCATATAGGAGAGAGAGCTCATACAGGAGAGAGAGCTCATACAGCTCATACAGGAGAGAGAGCTCAGAGCTCATACAGGAGAGAGAGCTCAGCTATACAGGAGAGAGCTCAGAGAGAGCTCATACAGGAGAGAGAGCTCATACAGGAGAGAGAGAGCTCATACAGGAGAGAGAGCTCAGGAGAGAGAGCTCATACAGGAGAGAGAGCTCATACAGAGAGAGAGCTCATACAGGAGAGAGAGCTCATATAGGGAGAGAGAGCTCATACAGAGAGAGAGAGCTCATATAGGAGAGAGAGAGCTCATACATACAGGAGAGAGAGCTCATACAGGAGAGAGAGCTCATACAGGAGAGAGAGCTCATACAGGAGAGAGAGCTCATACAGGAGAGAGAGCTCATACAGGAGAGAGAGCTCATACAGGAGAGAGAGCTCATACAGGAGGAGCTCATACAGGAGAGAGAGCTCATACAGGAGAGAGAGCTCATACAGAGAGAGAGAGCTCATACAGGAGAGAGAGCTCAGGAGAGAGCTCATACAGGAGAGAGAGCTCATACAGAGAGAGAGAGCTCATACAGGAGAGAGAGCTCATACAGGAGGAGAGAGAGAGCTCATACAGGAGAGAGAGCTCATATAGGAGAGAGAGAGCTCATACAGGAGAGAGAGCTCATACAGGAGAGAGAGCTCATACAGGAGAGAGAGCTCATACAGGAGAGAGAGCTCATACAGGGAGAGAGCTCATACAGGAGAGGAGAGCTCATACAGGAGAGAGAGCTCATACAGGAGAGAGAGCTCATACAGGAGAGAGAGCTCATACAGGAGAGAGAGCTCATATAGGAGAGAGAGCTCATACAGGAGAGAGAGCTCATATAGGAGAGAGAGCTCATACAGGAGAGAGAGCTCATATAGGAGAGAGAGAGCTCATACAGGAGAGAGAGCTCATATAGGAGAGAGAGCTCATACAGGAGAGAGAGCTCAT